>NC_141690.1:23021308-23660969 GCF_964263255.1 Lissotriton vulgaris | reverse complement strand
TTATGACCAGCATAAAAAGAGACAAAACAAATGTATGACGTAACCCTTGTCTAATACAAATACACATTCAAATGAATTCTGAAACACCCTAGTTCATATTTTAATCCAATCGACAATCAACTAGATTGGGTTACTCCTTGAATTGTGTTCACAACAGCGTCAATGTATTTCGATGGTTTCCAAATTATAATGCCATCTTTATCAAGACCCCAATTTTCTGTCTCTTATTCTTGTGTTCCACAATGTTAAATCCTTAGCCCTACACAAAACAAACATGTATAATCAATAGTCACATCACATTATGACAATGGTTCTATCGACCAACCAGCAACAGTACACATTTCTTACATATATATTCATTAAAAAGAAAAAAAAAACTCTAGCCCTCTCAGGTACATTCTGTAATAAGTTTACTCACTCTTAAAAGAGGAAGCATGCCTGGGCCTTTCTGAAACTTTTCAATTAACAGGCCACAATTGATATCCCCCCTACCCTACTTTGAGAGAATTTACACTAGAGGTATACCTCTACTATTTTTTCACTATGGTGACTACTGCTACGATATTGCCATGAATCAGCATCAAACTACATGCACCCTATTCTCACCTTATTATGAGTCTATGCTCTGCGGAATTTCGGTATTGGATTATTTCGTGCAGCACACCATCGTAAGGTACCTACCTTGGGGGAAATGTACATAGAAGGACCTATGGTTAAAACACTCCTATACTTCTACAAATGTAGCTAAACAACCGTTTTACTTTACTGATTGCATCTCTTTCTCAATTACCTGTATGGGTCCCCTATGGTTAAAATTCCGTGAGTGTGACTTTTGTATCCGCACACCGCTTGCGCGTATTCTTGTCCCAAAAGGTAATAGAAAGGAATCAAGAAAATGTGTCACGGATATTGAAATCTACCTCAGATATAACAACTGGAAGAAATGAGCATCTATCGCCTACTGTTAAAGGTTGGTAGCGTATTACCTTGAATAGTCTCCTGTGCGCTTGAATTAAAATGGTCTCCCGGTATTTATTTTGTTTGCTGCGCTGCTTTTACCCTTTTAATCTTCTTTCAGCTGTACCCCCTGGCAACAAATCAAGGACTTACAATGAGAAATACAACTCTCTATGTCCTCATGTTTCTCATCAAGAAAGCTGCATCGCATTTCATGCCTTGTTTCTCGGGGAAAGGACCTCGTTGTTCCTGATATCCGGTTTGCGGCACATATTAACCACCGGCCCGTAAAAGCTCCTTCCTTTTGTACTATGTGCTCACTCTCATCATTGGTTATAATAATCACGTGCTCTCACCCGTTAGGGTCTAAGTGAGACAGCATAGTCCATTTGTCCCTGTACTCACGTGATACGTGCCTGCCATGTTGTGCATGGAACTGCAGGGGGGGTACCATAGGTACACTCCATGTGCACTCCCCACCCACGAGAGTCCATGAGGGCCCGCAATGGGCCCCTGTAAGCAATTTCCACATGCCTTTCTGTGGTGGCAATGCCGCCACGAAAAGGCATGTTTCCGCTTCATGGTAATGTGGCTAGCGGTATCAGACACCGACACCACATTAAACTCTTTTCTGCCCGGTTGACTTGTTGAATGGTCGGAAAAGCGTTCAACGGTCTTTCCATCTGCCACAGTCCCCCCTGCCATAGTAATATGGCGGGTGAAAGGGACGGATCTCAGGCGGATCACCACCGCCATGCGGGAGGTGGTGATCCGCCTGAGATCCTAATGGGCCCCTAAGACTCAGAAGTACTCGGAAAGTTTTGGTTTTATGACCAACTAAGGTCAGGTGACAGCTGCACTATCCAGCCAAACCTAAAACATTTAAGTAGATCAGTGCAGCCCTGGGCATCCCACACCGCTCTCAAACACAAAGTTGCATGCTGCAGTCTAAAGTTAATGATGGAAGAGGGGGTGGTAGAACTACAATACATTACTTATGATAGCCCTCCTCTCATCAATGCTGCTGCCAGAGAAAACAAACATCTGCATATCAGGTATTATGGGGATGCCCATTGTCTAAACAAAGGACAATGGCGACATCCATGGACAAAGATGGATTTGGGGCCTATATAGGATAGAGTCCGACTTTAGAGATCTTACAGCTCAAGTTCTGTGGACAGTTTTAATTCATTTGCTTTGTACAAGAAATATTGAAACAACTAAAATCTGTAAGTACAGTTCCACTAATACATCAATGTTTTTGTTAAGTAACTACATTTGTGAGCATACTAACATGTATTCAACTGTAATGCCATCACCAGTGCCTCTCAGGAACACTTTTTATGGAAAACATTTTGTTGATGACTACTGCCATGGCTTTAATAGTGGTTGTCATAGAGAGTACCATTGTCATGCCTGGAGTAAAAATGTATCCTGCTATCAGGGCAGAATAATCTCCTTCTGGTATAGTGATGGAAGCAGCTTAATTCCATTACTGTGTTTCATGCACCTCTTTCTTTTCAATTTCATGTACAGTTCTAGCGTGGGCGTCCTCTGTATTATAATAGAACGTTGAAAATGCCTGCCTCCCTTATGCATGTCTTTCAGTGGTCATTTCGGAATGGTTTTCCTTTGACGAAAATCCATCCCCAGATTGCCAGCCAAGCATGCATGAGATTGGGGGAAAAAGCATTACTAAAGCCATTAGCTCTGCCTTTTAGTGGTAACACCTATTGGCCTAGTGAGTGCTAGTTTTTTTCTTTTGCCAATGATTAACAGCATTGACACTAAGCACTGCAAAGCCTTTGAAACTCGAGACCAATATATTTGACAGGGCTTGTTTATAATATAGGCATTTTCTTTTACTTAAAGCACATTGGGCCACATGCATCAACCTATTTAGGAAGTGCAAACGGTGCGAATCGGTAAATTCGGCCGTTTGCGATTCCTAAATAAGTTTTTGGGATGCATCATGCATTTTTGTGAAATTCACTATTTTTAGCGAATTCCAAAAATACGATTGCTTTTAAGGAATCGCAAATTTGCGATTCCTTAAAAGCAATGCATGATTGTATTTCAAATTGCGCATTCGCAATTAGGGGGTGCAAATTACCACGAGGGTGAACCTCGTGGTAATTTGCGAAACAGTATTAAAATGCTCAAAATTGCATTTTAAACACTGTCATGTTACAGACACACATGTCCTTAGGACATGTGTGTGTGAAACATGCACTTTAAAATACATTTCAGGGGTGCAGGGGGGGTCCTTTGGACCCCCCCTGCACCCATGGAATGCATTAACATTTTGCGAATGGCTAATTGAAATTCGCAAAATGTCAATGCCTTCCCATTGATTCCTATGGGCCTTTTGGACCACAGGAATCAATGGAAATTGCGAAATCGCTAATTAGAATTCGCATAATATTTTCGATTCTGTAAAAATTGCGATTTTTACTGAATCGCAAATATTATGCGATTAAAATCATGCATCCCATTTTGCGATTCCTTATTTGCGATTCCCTAAAAATCGCAAATAAGGAATCGCAAAACCTCACAATGATGCATGTGGCCCATAGATCCTTGTTGAAAAGCGAAACACCAAGCCAACACTATATTTTAAAACGAATCAATGAACTACCTAATTTAACAAGGACTGGAGGATCTAGCAGCTCTATTCACACCCATTTAATTATTCTAAGCATTGGCAATGAAACTTTTCATAATCATATTTTATGAACTGATATTTCAAATTAAAAAATGTTAATAAGTAGTGAAATCCTTATGCTTTGTTATTTCGGGTGTCTGGTTAGATTATTTAATAAAAAAGAATTTGGATTATGTATCTAATTCCCATAAGCATGGTAGTCATTCAAATGCCTCATTACTTCAGTACAATACAGTAGTTGACCTTATGCTTAATACCAGTGCTGTCACTCTTGTCTAATACTTTCATAATCATTTCAACCCTATTGCACAATGATGGCAGACATATGCATATTTCGAACAGACTAAATTAGAATTACAAATACGCTTGCACACCGTGATTTGTCATTTGGAAAATGTTAGGTATATCGTTTATCATTTCATTAGCCTATATATTTACGTAAGAAATGCGCTTTCCAGATGAGTTCTTCCTTCCATTGTAATATTATGGTTACGTTATATTATGCTTCATATTTTATATAGCACCAAAAGTTATTTTTTCATTGGTGAATAAAGAAATATCCTCGTATGTAGGATAAGTATCCGCTTCAGGGGTTCAACGCTCCACTGCTCTTTGCCACTTAGGATCAGAATTTATAAACAGAACCAATAAAATAAAATAAAGTAAAATATATGATCATGTGGTCAATTTCACTTTAAAGCATGTCCTTTTCGCTGTCTTGTAGTTTATGCAGTTTGGAAGGCAATTGAAGAGTTGCTATTCAAAGTATTTTGAAAACTGCACGTTTTGTGTTTTTCTTACGCGTCCCTAGTTGTTCCTAATCTCTTTTACGTAGCTTTCAAGAGGCGACTGAGTCTGCCTTAATATTGTTGCCAGGCAGTGCTTAATATGTAAGAAACATAAAGAAGTGCAAGGGGTCTAGTCAGCACGCCATTTTCGCTTGCACTGTGGCTGTCAGTTACAGTAACAGCACAACTAATAAGTCACGCTTCTACAAGTGTTATCATTCTAACAATTTCAGGACCCCAGAGTTAAAAGAATGGCTTTAGTAGCAGGTATTAGTCATTCTTCCGGAAAATAAAATTAATAAACAACAGTTGTTGTGTTCATCTCTGAATTAAAAAAAACAGCGCAACTTTGTGGGAGACTGTCCTAGGTACCGGTGCTGACAATTAAGGGGTCCATTAGGATGTCGGGCGGTGGCACCACCGCGGTGGTGGCGGGGCGGAAAAACAGCTTTTTCCGCCCGCGAGCAGCGGTACTCACGTCCGCCACATTAGGATAGGTAAACATAGGTCATTTCCTGTCCGCCGTAGAGCGACGCGCACTGCCATCAAAGTGCGCCCGCCAACGCAGCGGCGGGAGCCAATCAAGACTCTCCGCCGTGCCGAATGACATCCGCCCCACTCGACAAATTAGGATGGCTCAAACAAGCAGACGCACCGCAGCGGACACACCGCCCAGCCTGAGCAGGCGGAAACTCGACAGCGGAGCAAGATAGCCGATACCCGGTCCTGACCGCCATGAACCCAGCCCTCCATATGCATCCGGTGATGTTCCTACTACAACACTATCGTCAGATGGGCCGCTGCGGACGCCGCCGCAGGTACGCCAATACACATATGCAAGACACAACACACAGGCCGACACAGGGTCCAATCACCACACAGACACCCTGCTGGGGGAAACAACACATTCACAAGGGCACCCACACCTCACCCACCTCACAACAAGGCACCCCCTCAGCATCCGGGACACACAATGACCGCCAAACAGCAGCAACGTTCCGGTCCAGATCACGTCACCGCCGCAGTCAACACATGCGCACTATGCAGTAGGCAGGCCAATCCAAGGCATGGGCAGTGCACAAACACCACAGGGACACACATCCCCCAACCACACAGCAACACACCCAATCAACCCACAGGCCAGGTTCCCATCCCGTGCACACCCATGCACACCAACAAGCACTGCAACAACAAGCACAGTACACACTCCCTGCACCACACAACACACAACCAGGGAGACACCAACTGCAGGAGTGGAGGACAAGGAACACACAACACCACTGCCACACACACTCAAGGCTCACAATCCTTGCCAGCACACACACACACACACACACACACACACACACACACACACACACAAACACACACCCTGGGTGTAGCCACAAACACAACACACACACAGGGATGTTCCAACCGATGCCTGCACAAGAACCACACACAAACAATACAGGAACACATACTGAACTCCAACAGAAACACACATACCTTATCAGCCAAACTGGGGAAAATCAGTGGCAGAACACACACAACAGGAGTACACAACAACATCACTCATGAACAAAACACACACACCATAACACAAATCACAAAAGAAGTGCATCTGGACCAACTCACACAGCCACATCAAACCCCTCACAGATGCACATGAAACCTCAATCAACAAACACCACAAGACATCAGGGGATTCACATCAGGCAATGCCAAGGCCACATACGCACAGCACCGCATGCACGACAAGTATTGTCTGCAGAACAGGCATGATTGACACAACTGCACCACACACCACAAATCTGCACTGCACAAATACAACACCACACCCAGGAACTGAAGCAATACCACACCCCACATCCACATATCCAACACAACATCTACACATGCACCACTAGGGGATACAAGAGCACAGCCACCTCCACCAGAGCACTGGCCAGCACACACAGCTGAAGTGCACATGACCACTACAGAATGACCAATAGCACAAGGACATCACACATAAACAATTGGGGCAATGTCCAGAGTGGAACCACACTTATGGCCCAAGAACTGCACCACAAAGTACAAGCCCACACACAAAGTGATGGCTAGGCACACAGACATGGGAACCAAGGGGAAAGCTGACATCTTAGTCAAACAGCCTGCATGCCAGTAGCAGACATGTAAGGGGTATACCTCACCCAAATAGAGGGATGTAACACACACAAAGGGCAGGCACAAGTGGCACACATAGGGGATGGCTTAAAACCACACACACCATGCCATACAGGAGTGCCCAAACCACCATGTGCCTGCAATACATAACGAACACAAACACAATGCCAGTGTGGAGCAGCAGGGCCACACAGTTCACACAAAAGCACCCAATACACATTGAGGATCAATCAAACACAACACTGATGTGCAACTCACACACTTTGCACACTCCAAAATGACAAACACAACAAGGGGGAGTCACACTCAACACCATGGGCACACCAACACAAAGCACAGTGCAAAACAAACAGCTCACACAAGTGCATACAATCCTCTACCCAGGTCAACACAAAACAAACAACAGGCATACAACTCCTGGGTGACACATGTGTGTCTCACACAACACAGGGGCACACACACATCCACCACAAACTCACACCCTTCACAGTGCACACCTCTGCTACACCCAACACTACGCATCTCATGTAGGCCATGGCACCAGGACCAAGGCCTAACACAAGATGACCATACACATACAAGCTGGGCACACAGAAAGCAATCCACAAACATACTTCATTACATATCCAAGCCAGCTTTGATACATGTGCTCAGCATCACACCCAGGGCAACACAAAACAAACAACAGGCATACAACTCCTGGGTGACACATTTGTGTCTCACACAACACAGGGGCACACACACATCCACCACAAACTCACACCCTTCACACTGCACACCTCTGCTACACCCAACACTACGCACCTCATGTAGGCCATGGCACCAGGACCAAGGCCCAACACAAGTAGGCGTGGGCGGAAAATCCGTTCCGCTCGCGGATTTTGCGGATTTTCGGGAAATCCGCAATCCGCGAGATTTGCGAATTTCCCGCAAAATCCGCAAATCCGCGAGCAGCGGATTTTGCTCGCACTGCTCGCACTGTTCGCGTGAGTTCGCGCCCCGCGAATAAGTGCAAAATTGCAGAAATACGATCTTGGCAAAACTGAAAGTAACTACTTACCAGGTTCAAAAGTTCAGGCACATCATTAGTAGCCATTTCCTGTAGTGCTTCCTGAGGGGCCCCTCCAGAGTTCAGTTGCCAGTTGAAACTAT
This sequence comes from Lissotriton vulgaris, assembly GCF_964263255.1. Taxonomy (NCBI): domain Eukaryota; kingdom Metazoa; phylum Chordata; class Amphibia; order Caudata; family Salamandridae; genus Lissotriton; species Lissotriton vulgaris. The sequence continues at coordinate 23,653,259 of NC_141690.1, read as the reverse complement.
TATGTGACCCTGCTCTGAACCTCAGAATAGTTACACATATGCCACAAAGGTCCTGAATTACAGCTAAGGGAGACAAGCAGGAGCCAGGCTGGAAGTTAAAATCCATTAATCAGCCCCTAATTCATTATTGTCAGTTGGGGCAGGGCAGGTGTTGTAACTAATTTTGCAACAATGAAAGCACTTAGCAAGTGCAAAAGATCACTAATCAGGGCGCACTAAGGAAGCAGGTGCCAGCTAAAAAAATATTCTGTGACACATTAATCAGCCCCAAATTAATTCAGGTCACTTGAGGCAGGGAAGGTGTGCTTTGCTTTGCCGAAAATAATGTACACTGGACAACCAGAGGGTGTAGTGATGAAACAGAGGGTGGCATGGGTGGGCCAGAGGGTGGCATGAGTAGTCAGAGAGTGGCAGTGGTGACAGAGAGTGGCAGTGATGAAGAAGAGTGTCCCAAACAGGCTGGACACGTAGAAACAACAAGTTCGCAAAACTTGCGACCCGACAGGTAAGTTCGCAAATTGCGAAATTGTAAAAACCCTCGCGAACTGGCAGAAACACGGGCGAACACACAAAAAAAAAAAATCCGCAAATTCGCGGGAATTCGCGGATTTTGCGGATTGCGAATCCGCAAATCCGCAAAATTCGCGGATTGCCAATCCGCAAAATCCGCTCATGCTTAAACACAAGATGACCATACACATACAAGCTTGGCACACAGAAAGCAATCCACAAACATACTTCATTACATATCCCAGCCAGCTTCGATACATGTGCACAGCATCACACCCTGTGCTGGCAGTGTCCCACAACCAGACATGTGTACAGTGTAGGCAACAACTGCAAATCACTAACAAGATGACTGAATGCCAGGTAAATTAGCCATCACAGGTCACACAAGTTGCAGGCTCAGAATGGACTTAAGACCCAGTCATTCCTGCCCAAAACTATGATGGCTGCAAAGAGCCTTGCAATGTTGAAGTGATACATGGAGCATGGTGCACAGGCTATCATATGCGAACATAAACAGAACTTAAATCAGCAAGGACACCGACAAAACACACACCAGATGTAAATGTATTTAATCACATATTGCACAGATGCAGCGGTACAACAATAGTAGACAACAGCAAGGCTCAAAATGATGCAAAAATGCCATGTACCATGCACAGGTGAACCATAAACAGGAAGGCCAGTGTCCAAGGCACAGGTGAGAGGCCAACACAGCAGAGCAACAGGGCCAGTGCCCATGGCAGGGGAGAGGCCATAACAGCAGAGCAAAAGGGCCAGTGTCCATGGCAGGTGAGAGGCCAGCACAGCAGAGCAACAGGGCCAGTGCCCATGGCAGGGGAGAGGCCAACACAGCAGAGCAACAGGGCCAGTGCCCATGGCAGGGGAGAGGCCAACACAGCGGAGCAACAGGGCCAGTGTCCAAGGCACGGGTGAGAGCACGACACAGCAGAGCAAAAGGGCCAGGGTCCATGGCAGGGGAGAGGCCAACACAGCAGAGCAGCAGGGCCAGTGTCCATGGCAGGTGAGAGGCCAACACAGCAGAGCAACAGAACCAGTGCCCATGGCAGGGGAGAGGCCAACACAGCAGAGCAACAGGGCCAGTGTCCATGGCAGGGGAGAGGCCAACACAGCAGAGCAAAAGGGCCAGTGTCCAAGGCACAGGTGAGAGCACGACACAGCAGAGCAACAGGGCCAGTGTCCATGGCAAGGGAGAGGCCAACACAGCAGAGCAACAAGGCCAGTGTCCATGGCAGGTGAGAGGCCAACAAAGCAGAGCAACAGGGCCAGTGTCCATGGCAGGTGAGAGGCCAACACAGCAGAGCAACAGGGCCAGTGTCCATGGAAGGGGAGAGGCCAACACAGCAGAGCAACAGGGCCAGTGTCCATGGCAGGGGAGAGGCCAACACAACAGAGCAACAGGACCAGTGCCCATGCTAGTGAACAATCGTCAGGACTAGCACACCTGTATGGGGCACAGGCGCATGAGGGGGATGCCCTTCCACTTTTTGGGAATATGAATTGGCTTCCCTGTCTTGGGGTTGATGGGAAGTGTTGATGAACCAACAGGCACACACACCAATTGTCCCACATCAGGTGCAGACACTGGCACTACCTCTGGTGATGTGCTGTACCCTGCGGAGCGCTTGGTCTGGCTATGCCTCAGGACCTCCTTCCCCTCTTTGCCTGGTGTACCCTCTACAGTGCCCTGCTTTGCCTTTGTGCTAGGGCTGATGTCAACAGTGGCATGCTTTGCCTTTGTGCCAGGGGTGGTGTCGACAGTGGCATGCTTAGCCTCAGTGCCAAGGGTGGTATCTACAGTTCCCTGCTTTGCCTTTTTGCCAGGACTGGTGTCTACAGTTCCCTGCTTTGCCTTTTTTGCAGGGGTGGTGTCTACAGTTCCCTGCTTTGCCTTTTTGCCAGGGGTGGTGTCTACAGTGTCCTCCTCCACCTGCTTCAATGGACTCGGAATTGGGGTAGATGTGGTGGGTGGATGTGTCCCTGTGCTCTTCCTAGGTGTACCCCTGATATGCAACACCTCCTCAATAGACACAGACACTGCATGTGTAGGTCTGTGTGAAGTTTCAGTGACAGGAGAGTCTTTTGATGATGATGCCTCTGCGGCATGTGAGCTTGATGCATGCCTCATTGATCGCCTGGCCTTGATCTTCCCTGACTGGCTCTTGTCTGTGCATTGTGGGGTGGGCCTGCTCTTCAGTGGGGATGGTGTCTGTGGGCGGGAGTGCGCGAGTTGTGTCTGTTGTGTGCTACTTGTGCTGTATCTTTTTTGTGACGCAGGTGAACCGTGGTCACTGTCACCTGATGTGGCCACTGACTGGGGGGTGGGCAAAGGCACCAGAGCTGCAATGGGTGCATGTGCCTGTTGAAGGGCTGACGTCACTGTGGATGACAACACCTGGAATGTACGGTGTAGCCCACCCACGTCAGAGTGTATGCCCTCCATGTATGCAACCACCTGGCCTAATTTCGTGTCATGCTCACTGAAGGCATTGAGCAGGGCGGTCTGGCCCACACAAAGCTGGTGCAGGAGCTCTACACACTCTGCAGTAAGGGCATCAGGGGGGACAGGTGCAGGGGCAGCGGTGCCAAGTGTGAATGTTACCCGTCCCCGCTTAGTGACACGGATATGGGCAGCACCAGAAGAAGTGGATGGGAGGCTGGGCGCTGGCCGCTGGGTGGTAGATGATGATGCAGACTCCCCATCCCCTGTGCCTGCCAGAATGGATGCATCCCCGCTGACATCCGATGAAGTGCTACTCTGTGTCTCAGCCACGGATTCCTCCTGCATACTTCTGTCTCCCTCAGATGCACTGGTGGGCTCTGTGTCACTTGCCTCTGCTGCAACTGTAGTACTACTCTCAGCACAACTGGGTTTGGGCTCATGTTCCTCCGTGGTCTCTTGCGAATCTGCATGAGAGAGAGAAACAGGGTTGTGTAAGTGTCATCATCTGGTCACACGAATTCAAGACAATGCACTATAGTAGAGGCCCAAATCTACATGTTAACCACCCCCCCTGCAATCACTGTGCAGCAACACACAACATAGACCACAACAGTGCCTGCAACGCTGAATATCTGCCATGAGTGAGCCATGTTGATGCCACACAGCACTACACCCCGCCCGTAGATGAAGTGTACCACACACACAACTTGGCCTGCCCACACCTTGGGACATCATGAGGGTACAAAACTTGTTACCACTAACAGACCTTCAGGGAACAGGAGGGGACAACACACACACCTATTGGGACATCACAGTCCCCAATGCCATGTAGGCCATAGCAAGCACCATGTGGTAATCTGGGGCACATGATTTGCAGATGTTGGGGCACCAACGATCATGGTGCAGGCAATGTCAGCATACATAAATTCATACTCAGCAAGTGGGCAATGTTTGTACCCCATAACAGATCGGCCACACCATCCCAACGCTGAATGACCATGTGGATCCTAACACTTCTAGCAATGGGAAAGTACAGCAGGGAGGATCTGCTCAGTAAGGCCAGGGTGGCACAGTACCTGATACAAGCACACATCACAGCAGCCACTCACATGACACAGCACTGCACAGCAACACGCGCACATCGCATGGCTCAATGCTGCCACAGGCCCTGTACACATGCATCCACTCCAACCCTAAGTCACGCTTCCCAGATACTCACCAGCCCTGCCTTGCTTGCCATGCTCCTTCAGACGTGCATCTAGGTCTGGATGAGTCACTGCCAAGATGCGTGCCATCACTGGAGTCATGCTGCGCCGTGCTAAATGCCCTGTGCGTGGTAGCATCCCCAATGTCATCTCAGCCACGGGTTTTGCAAGCCGACTGATGCCGTCCCACCTCTTGTGGTAGTGGGTGCGTCGGCGGTTGGATACCCCCAGGGCTCGCACCTTAGCTGCAATGGCCCTCCACACGGCCTTACGCTGGTTTACCTTGAGCTGCATGTGTGAGAGAAAAGAAGTGTCAATCACCAGTTCCACAATGTTAGGTACCAACATTAATCAATACAGTACCAAGACCCAGACTCAGGACCTATTGTAACCTCCTTCCCTCCCAAACTGGTGGACCCCTCCCAAGGGCACTTAGCATGGGCCACACAGATGTGAGTGCATGCACACATTGGGGCGTAGAGTGTCCAGGATAATCTCACAAATGCAAGATGCATTAACAAGATATGCATCGATAGAAGTGTGTAAGTCTGCAATTACACAGGGCACAGATGTGGCATATGTAATATTCAGTGGGAAGGAACCGGTGCAAGGAACATGTAAGTCTGGTGGTGTTTTACAAATGTGTGGGCAGCCACTGGTCCGACTCTCTGGGTCACACTGAGTCGGACAACAGGGGCACACAGAACTACTCACACAAGAAATTACTGTCCTGGCACATACATGGCAAACATTCTGTGGGTCTGTATAGCTGACAATGTGTGACACTCCCCACTCACACATACAGGAGCAGGCATGGCAAAGAGTGATATTGTGACACACACTCCCTCGCCCTGAAGACAGCTTGTCTGTCAGTGTTTCACACAACCCCACAACCCCACACCCTCAGGCATATACTGAAGCAGCACAACTACACGTCTGACACCCCCTGCCCGACAGCTACCTTCATGGTGACTTACCATGACAGTGGGACCACTAAACAGCCTTGGGTACTGTGCCAGCACCTCGTCCACAAGGACCTCTATCTCCTCGCTGGTGAATGGACTGGCACGGATCTTCTCTGTCCTTGCCATCCCTGTGGACATGGAACCCCTGTGGCGGAAGTGAATGGTGAGGGGTCCCAGGCAGCAGGCTCAGGAGGCATCAGCAGGAGAGGATCCTAGGCAGCAGGCTCAGGAGGCAGCAGCAGGAGAGGGTCCCAGGCAGCAAGCTCAGGAGGCAGCAGCAGGAGAGGGTCCTAGGCAGCAGGCTCAGGAGGCAGCAGCAGGAGAGGGTCCCAGGCAGCAGGCTCGGGAGGCAGCAGCAGGAGAGGCTCCCAGGCAGCAAGCTCAGGAGGCAGCAGCAGGAGAGGGTCCCAGGCAGCAGGCTCTGGAGGCAGCAGCAGGAGAGGGTCCCAGGCAGCAGGCTCAGGAGGCAGCAGCAGGAGAGGGTCCCAGGCAGCAGGCTCTGTGAGCAGTGGAAATGTGAGGCTCACTCCCACAAACTTATAGCCCCATGGGGTCGTCTGTAATCTGCAAAGCAGCACCAATTCGTTGTCCAGTTCTGCCTCTTTCAAAATCATCCAATGACTGCCTTCGCGGTGGCGGGGCACACCGTCTGTGTTTTTCAAATGTGCATCATGCCACCGCGATCATCGTTCCCATTGGCTGTGGGCAATGCTCCATGGCGGTGATGCACCGCGGGTGCCCGGGTTGTGCTACCGCAATGGTGCCTCTTTCAAAATCATCCAATGACCGCCTCGGCTGTGGCGGGGCACACCTTCCGCGTTTTTTCAATTGTGCATCATGCCACCGCGATCATCGCTCCCATTGGCTGTGGACAATGCTCCATGGCGGTGATGCACCACGGGTGCCCGGGGTGCGCTACCGCGATGGTGCATCATTCAAAACCTCAGCACTTGTGTAGGGGGTGGTGCTCCGCCGGGGACAGGTGGTAGGTACCGCGATTCATGCGGCGGAGCATGCCCAACACCATGTACACATGTACATATGCCAATGGCTTCCGCACTTGTGACGGGGGTGGTGCTGGTGTCACTCCGCCGGGGACAGGCGGTAGGTACCGCGATTCATGCGGAGGAGCATGCCCACCGCCATGTACACATGTACATATGCCAATGGCTTCAGCACTTGTGAAGGGGGTGGTGCTGGTGTCACTCCGCCGGGGACAGGCGGTAGGTACCGCGATTCATGCAGTGGTTCATGCCCACCGCCATGTACACATGGACATATGCCAATGGCTTCCGCACTTGTGAAGGGGGTGGTGCTGGTGTCACTCCGCCGGGGACAGGCAGTAGGTACCGCGATTTTCATGACCGTGAATGGCTATGTCAATCCTTAACACTGTATCAGTGCACAGCAGCAACATGGTGAAGGGCACATAATTGTACACACAATGCCATACTTCCATGTCATCCACAGGTGGACGCACGTTCAGTGTTCATGATGTTGGTACAAATCCATTTGTTGTGGGTCAATGATGATCATGACAAGGCTTGTGTCACTGCTTGTGTCACTGCATTGTATAGTATCAGACTGGTGCATTTGCAACAGGTCATGCACACAAGTGAACGTTTTCCTGATACTGTGATCATTGTGTCGATGGATGTGTGCAGAGTTGAGATGATGCATTGAGGTGTGACAGGCACAGCAGATGAGTGTGATACAGACATGGAAATTTTCATAACATTGGCCGATGTTGCTGCACCTTGCCTGCACATGTGAATTGTGATCTCCAGTATGTGCGCTTTCACATTCTCTGATGTGTATGTGTTTGTGGCACTTGTGTATTGACAGTGGAGAGGTGTGCCCTCTGTGTGTATCAAAAGGCCAGCCATGTAACCTGGCGTGCCATGCATCTCTCAGGCAGTCGATGTTTTTGCATTACATCATTGATGGAATGTGCTGTGGCCATCTCATGATGGTTGTCACTGACATTTTCTTTTTTACTTCTCAACTAGGAGGAGGCCAAATCTCCGACGACACCTGACGGTGCTGGAGGACATGGAGAATATAGCATTAATTAGGAAATTCCGCCTGGACAGACCAACACTGAAGATCCTGTGTGATCTATTGGAGCCCCACCAGCAGCCTCGCCGTCACTATCCTACGGCATTCACACCCACATACAAGGTGATGGCTGCACTCCACTTTTTGCGACAGGTTCCTTCCAGGATACCGTGTCTAGTGATGGAGGGATGTCACAGCCCATGTTCAGCATGGTGCTGAGGGATGGTCTTGCTGCCATGATGCTGTATCGGAATCGCTACATCCATATCCCAAGGGGAGTAGATTTGGCTGCTGTGAAGGGTGACTTCTATTCCCTTGGGCGCATCCCACATGTTGTTGGTGCCATCGATTGCACCCATGTAGGTCTGGTGGCCCCACTGGCCACGGAGCATATATATAGGAACCGCAAACATTATCGTTCCATCACTGTGCAGGTGGTGTGCCTTGCGGACATGACCATTTCATATGTGTGTGCGAAGTATCCTGACTCTGCGCATAATTCGTACATCATGAGGAACAGCATGGTGCCACGGATGATGGAGAATATGCATCCCGAGCGTGCTTGGATTGTGGGTGAGTATGCCTACTGATATTGCGTGCTGTGTGTTACCTGCTGTACTCTGGCTGTGCAACATTGCAGTGGGTGTTTGTCATTCACAGGTGACTCAGCATATCCCAGTAGGCCATGGCTGTTGAGCCCCCTCAGGAATCCCAGGACCCCGGCTGACATCTGCTACAATGACGCCCATAGCAGGACCCGACGGGTAATCAAACAGACTTTTGGCCTGCTGAAGTCTAGATTCCGATGCCTTGACAGGACAGGAGGTGCACTGGCATACTCACCTGGGAAGGTATGCATGATAGTTTTGGCATGCTGTATGCTGAACAACCTGGCCATCCACAAGGGGATCCCCCTGCTCCTGTACGATGGTGAGGAACCAAGGCCACCACCTGCTCAAGGACCTGAGTCTAGTGATGAGGACAGTGGAGAGGATGAAGGAGTAGACCTGCGCCAGCAGCTCATCGAACACTACTTCACTTGAAGGTGGGTGACGAGGTACAACGTGTACATTGTGTGGTGTGGTTGCTGTTGTTGTGAAGGGCTATGCGCGGATGTAGCTGACAGGCACACATTCAGTCATCTGTGTGTGGTAAAAGTGACATTGACGTTCCATATGTAAACCTATGCTGGACCCTATTTGTTCACACCTGCAGCACATAGTCTAGTATGCCTGTAGTGTCTTGTGTATGTTTTGTGTAGTGTCCTGCATGTGATGGCACAATGAGGACAGTGACTGTTGTTCTGTTGTGTCTCCCTAGGTTCTACAGACGAATCCTGCACTACATACTGTACATCATTTGGACACTTAATGGACATTATCTATCTTGTAAATATTGCACTAAAAACGATACTTTATTTTGACAGTGGACATGCGATTTGTGCGGGAATTTTACATGACAGTGGGGAATGAGTAGTGAGTTGACAGGCCTGTTCGCTGAGATGCAAGAGTAGAGTCCACATGGATGTGGTGACCCAGTCACACAGACAGGTGACATTGCCAAAGAAATGTGGGTAAAGACAGTCCAAACATTCAATGCAGTAGGGAAGACGGTTGTCATCACAGCTGGCTCAGTCACTGGCGTGTGGCAGGGGCTTTGCTTCCGGAGACTCCCAGGCTCTTCTTTGGATGCCCCCTAGGTTTTCTTGGCGGTGAGGGGCCTGCTGAATGGCCAGCGGCGTCAGGGGACTCCTCCCTCTCTGTTGGCGCAGGGGAGGATGGTGCACTGTCATCCTGCGGCACAACAGGTGGGGACGGAGGTGGTGGTTGGGACACAGGCTTTTCCCTCTGCAACGCCACTTGCTGGCCCATGAGGTCCACCATCTGTCCAAGGCTGTTATCGATGGACCTCATCAGCAGGATGAGCTCCCTTAACAGTTCATCCGACCGGCCACTATGTCCCTGGACCTCTTGGCATGCCTCCAATACTCTGGTAAAGTGGTCCAGGGATGGTGTCCACTCCTCCCGAGGTCTGGTGGTGGCCCTGGCCCTCCCACCTGCTCTTATGCCACGGACCTCTTGCCTCGCCACTGTCGGTACACGCACTCTTTCCCTGCCATCCACAGTATTTGCTGTGGGCTGGTCATCCCCTGGGACAGGGAAGGTGCTACAGGTGGAACTGGTGGTACTAGTGGTAGTGGCGGTGGAGGTGGTGATGGTGATGGTGGTGGCTGCGGTGGAGGCAGAGGCCGTGACAGCAGGGGTCTGCTGCGCTGTTGTTGCAGCAGATGTGGTGGTGGGGAGGATGGGGTCCTGTGACCTCTGGGTCTGTGGCACACCAGATGGGCGAGCCTGGAGCTCATCGTCCAGACTGTCCTGGGAGTCCACATCTGAGAGTCCATGTGCCATGGGTGGAGACTGGCTCTGCAGGTTGTTGGTGTGGTCCTCACAGTGAGTTCTTCATCACCTGTGGAATAGATGGGGAATGGTCAGTGATGGGCATTGTGCAAGGGTTGTGTCAGCTGCGTATAAACGACTGTCTGTACACTACACAAATATGAAGTAACCAGTAGTACAAATCATGGCAAGACTGTGTATAATTTCATGTTGCACAAGAACATCATTTACTCACACATGTTGGATATCAATGCATTGCATGCAATTGTTGCTGCGTTTCGGGATGCAGGTCTCCCACTCACACATCAGAAAGAGTTAAGATAGCTACCTACCGGTTATATGAGGGTGAACAGTGCAATGGCTGACACATGCTCCTGGGTGGGGGAGGCCTCCATGCTGCTGGAGTGTGGGACAGGGGGCATGCTGGGAGTGGTGATTCAGGGCCTCCCTCCCCCCCCCCCCAAACAGTGCTCCAATACAAGATGGATACCGACCTGTAAGTCTGTTTGTTGAACAGTGCAATAGCTGACACATGCTCCTGGGTGGGGGAGGCCTCCATGCTGCTGGAATGTGGGACAGGGGGCATGCTGGGAGTGGTGATTCAGGGCCTCCCACCCCCAAACAGTGCTCCAATACAAGATGGATACCGACCTGTAAGTCTGTTTGTTGAACAGTGCAATGGCTGACACATGCTCCTGGTTGGGGGAGGCCTCCATGCTGCTGAAGTGTGGGACAGGCGGCATGCTGGGAGTGGTGACTCAGGGCCTCCCACCCCCAAACTGTGCTCCAATACAAGATGGATACCGACCTGTAAGTCTGTTTGTTGAACAGTGCAATCGCTGACACATGCTCCTGGGTGGGGGAGGCCTCCATGCTGCTGGAGTGTGGGACAGGGGGCATGCTGGGAGTGGTGATTCAGGGCCTCCCACCCCCAAATAGCACTCCAATACAAGATGGATACCGACCTGTAAGTCTGTTTGTTGAACAGTGCAATGGCTGACACATGCTCCTGGGTGGGGGAGGCCTCCATGCTGCTGGAGTGTGGGACAGGGGGCATGCTGGGAGTGGTGATTCAGGGCCTCCACCCCCAAACTGTGCTCCAATACAAGATGGATACCGACCTGTAAGTCTGTTTGTTGAATAGTGCAATGCCTGACACATGCTCCTGGGTGGGGGAGGCCCCCATGCTGCTGGAGTGTGGGACAGAGGGCATGCTGGGAGTGGTGATTCAGGGCCTCCCTCCCCAAACAGTGCTCCAATACAAGATGGATACCGAACTGTAAGTCTGTTAGTTGAACAGTGCAATGCCTGACACATGGTTCTGGGTGGGGGAGGCCTACATGCTGCTGGAGTGTGAGACAGGGGGCATGCTGGGAGTGGTGAATCAGGGCCTCCCACCCCCAAACAGTGCTCCAATACAAGATGGATACCGACCTGTAAGTCTGTTTGTTGAACAGTGCAATGGCTGACACATGCTCCTGGGTGGGGGAGGCCTCCTTGCTGCTGGAGTGTGGGACAGGGGGCATGGTGGGAGTGGTAGTGCAGGCCTCCCTCCAACAGACAGACATCACAAGAAAGATAGCTACCTACCTGTTTGTTGAAGGGAACAGTGCAATGGCTAACACATGCTTCTGGGTGGGGAGGCCTGTATCCTGCTAGCTGTGGGACAGGGGGCATGGTGGAAGTGGTAGTGCAGGCCTCCCTCCCCCATACAGGCCTCCTAAGCAAGTTGGCTAGCTACCTGTTATGTGAGGGTAGACAGTGTAATGGTGTTTAGGTATTGTAAGGAAGTACTTCTCAGTGTGTTGTTTGGCATTTGTTTGTACTTACCAGCCTCCGCTCCCCCGGCTACTCCTGTGAGACTCTCCGGAAGCAGTATGGCAAGCACCTTCTCCTCCCATGGTGGGAATGTTTTCGGTGGCCGCTGCCAGTCATGTTCGCCAGCGTCAAGTTCTTACTCCTCCGCTCCTTGACAACCCTCTTGAGATCATGCCACCGCTTCATGATCTCCTTCCTGGATCTTGGGGTGGTCCCTACTGCATTCACCCTTTGGACTATCCTTTCCTACATTTGTGTCCTCGTGGCTAATGGTGTCTGTTGGACCAGGCTACCAAACATTTGTGGCTCTACTCTTACAATCTCTTACAATCTCATTGACCATGACTGATAACTCACTCTCGGTGAATTTGGGCATTTTTTGTGTTGTCATGGTGTGTGGTGGTTGAGGTGTTTGTGGGTGCTGGGGTGTGGGTGCAGGGGTATGGTGTTGAGGTGTGAGGTGTGTTGTGTGCTGTGGGATTATTTGTGCTGGAGTAAGGGTGGTGGTGATGGTGTAGTGGATGTGTGTGTGTGCTGTGCTCTTTTGCCTCTCCTGTTAGATGTGGTGTATGGCCTTCTAATCAAGAGTGCTGCAAATGATTGTGGTTTGTGTAGGGGGTGGCTTTATACTCAGCTGTGTGGGTGTGTCCAAGTGGATTTTGGGTGTCAGGTGTGTTGTGGGAGTTGTCCAGGGTTTTAATTTTATTTTTAGCTTTGTTTGTTTTATTTGTATGTGTTTCTGAATTTAGGGGTCATGGCTGATTTTATTTGTGCATTGTTTGGCATCACTGCGGTGTTTTGGCATCATCCGCGATGTTTTTCATGTCCCGTCCGGTACGGTGTTTATACTGCAGATCTTCCGCTATTTTTCCCATTCACTCCTGTGTGCGACCACGGCGGTCGGTAACAGCGGTTCCGACCGCGACACCATCGGGGTTATCATAATTTCCTGTGCGATGTGTCCGCTGTCCTTGCGGCAGGTTGTAGCTTTTCCGCAGCTTTTCCAACCGCTGCGGTCGATTTTTGGCCATCACCGCCCGCGTCGGATGGCTATGCTTGGCCAGCTACCGCCGCGGTTGGTCTTTTGTGGCGGTTGCTCCTAATATGGCCGCCGGTGTTTCTGCTGTGCAGGCAGGCGGTTGGTTTCCGCCTCCATGGCGGTCGGGTGGTTTTCCGCCCGTCATCCTAATGACCCCCTAAGTGTCGGTGCCGAGCACAGTAAAGCACTGGCTCATTTTAAGCACTATAAAATCCAAGGGTCCCGAATGACGTTAACGCATCAGCGCATGTCAAGACATTTCGAAAATGCAGTCAATATGGCAGAGTCATTTTCAGCCTTGTGGTAAAAACAAATGAGAAGCCAAGCGTAAAATAACTTTTACATCATTCTGTAAACTAGCAGGTCTTCTGCCCCCCTGTTTAAGAGCGAGTTCAGAAAGCATTGCAATTTGACACTGCAAATCTATTGTTTTACCATGGTGCACACACTTCTCTGGAACTCTGGTTAGATATTGTCTGTTATTATATTTGCATTGATTAAAGAGCATTTTTAGAAGTCCAGAATGCATTGTTAATGTAAAGAAGAAATGTGGGAGCTTTGTGAATGAGAATCTTTTTAGATATTTATTTTTCTCACTTAACTTCAATAGTTTTTAAAATTGAGTGAGTACTTTCTTTGGGAAATCCTTCAGCTATTTGCACATGTGGTGCCGTATTGAATTCAGACCATTGCCTACTTCCCAGAAATGTACTGCTTATCAGGGTCTGCAATGGGTTTAACATCTGTTTTCATTAATTACAAGTAGGTGTGAAGGACAAAAAAACAAACTATCTGCTATAACTTAAAAAATCGAAGAACAATGGTGGAAGAAATATATTTTTACACTTTTGCTGTTTCTTATCGTAGGTCAACAATGGACAGCAGATTTTTTGTTGATGTCATTTAAAAAAACGCACACACACACTTTCTTACAAAACCCTTTTTCTCATTTAGAGAAAGACACAATTCTCCAACAATTAGGTTGTTTTCCGGACCCTTCCAGAATAACTCATCAGACTGGGATAAAATTACAATCCCGAACATGTGGGGAAAACAACATGAGTGTATATCATTTATAGAAAAAAGGTTATACATTCATACACACAAACTGCACCAAATATCAAGCAAGCAACGACATAGCCAATAGATCTTTTTTTGTTTTGTCATAGTTTTACAAAATATTATTTTTCAGAAAGCTCCCCTGTCATCATTCAATCTTAAAAAAAGAACAATGGCTAAAGGCAAAAGTGTTTTTCTGGTCTAAAATAGGTACACTGTAGGGGACTACCTTGTGTGGGGATGTGCTCCTTGTGTAAGGACAGCATCCTGTAACTCATTGTAAAGTGTGCAGTAGAAAAATGTGATTGACACACCACAATCCCAGACAAATGGATGACGTCTGGCTAAAACCCCTTATAATAACTATGTTAGACATACTTTTAGTAAAATTGAAAGGTCTTCGATAACACAAGCTGTAAAAAATCCATCGGTCTGGCATTGGCTGGTAGCCTTACCTTTGAGAAATTAGGCAAGAAAAAAGGGATAAAAGTAAAGAAGGATGGCAAACAAAATAGGAAGAAAGGCAAGAAAATAGGAAGGGAGAAGGGCAAAAAAGAAGGAAGGGAAAAGGGAAGAAAGGAGTGAAGAATGCAAGAAGGAAAACAGAAGGAATAATGAAAGAGAAAAGGAAAAAAGGCAGGAAAGAAAGAAGTAAAGAAAAAATATAGAAGACAAAAATAAGGAAAGAAGGAACTCAAAAAGAATAAAGAATTAAAGGATAAAGTGAGAGAAGAAAGAAAGAAAGAAAGAAAGAAAGAAAGAAAGAAAGAAAGAAAGAAAGAAAGAAAGAAAACATATAAAAGGAAAGAATGAAAGATGGCAAAACAAAGAAAGAAGTAGAGAACAAAAGAAAAAAGGGAAGGAGGTAAATATAGAAAGAAGGAAAGAAGGCAAACCAGAAAGAAGGGAATATGAAAGAAGTAACAAATGCAAAAAAGAAAGATGAAAAGAAAAATGAAAAAATAGTGAAGGTAAGAAATAAAGATGCAAGAAATGAAAGAATTGAGGGAAGAAAGACGAATGAATGCAAAATAGAAGAAAAGTAAATAAGAAAGAAAGAAAGAAAGAAAGAAAGAAAGAAAGAAAGAAAGAAAGAAAGGATGAAAGAAAGAAAGAAAGAGGAAAGAAGGCAAAAATATCGAAAGAAAGAAAAAGAGGAAAAATAAATAAAGAAATAGAGAGAAGGAAGAATCAGAAATGAAAGAAGATAGAAGGAAAAAATGAAAGACACATGGAAAGCAGGCAAAAAAAGGAAGCAGGAATAAAAAAAATGAAAGAAGGAAAGAAGATTAAAAGAAAGAATGGAAAGAAGGAAAGAAAAAGTGGATATGGAAAAAAAGAAAAAGAAGGTAAGAAAGAGGGAAAGAAAGAAGGAACGAAAAAAGGAAAGGAAAAGGTAAAGGTAAAGGAAAGAAGGAACAGAAGAAGGAAAAATGTACAACTGAAAGAAACAGGGAAAGGAAAGAAAAAAGGAAAGTAAGACAGAAGGAAATAAAGAAGATGGAAAGATGGAAGGAAATAGTGTTCACATTCTAAAATATTGGATATTAAAACTCAAATTACTCTCCACCTATGTTGTCATAAAACTGTTACACGCGGGCTGCTAGTTTAACACCATCAAATTTGCCTTTTTTCATGGGCAATGAACAATTGGTAAAACTGAGTCTGGGAACACAATATATTATACATTGAAATGGCAGCAGTCCCCTTGAAAAAGAATTTACAACAGCATTGGAAGGAGACAGGAACTGACAAAAGCTGGAATGTGCCCTGTGCTCACTGCAAATGCATTCTACTATAACATCAGACAACAGTTCTTATTAAGTTAACTCCTTATGTGCAGATGTGCACCTTGTAGAAGAGCAAAATGCAGTCACTCAAAGTGACATTAACCAGAGGCTTAAGTAAGCTGACCCATTGCCTCATGGTGTATGCTGTAGTGCAGGGGTCTCCAAACCGGTCCTGGAGGGCCGGATCCATGCCAGATTTTTAAAATAACTACATGTATCTCAATTGGGATATCCAAAAAATCTGGCATGGATCCGGGCCTCCAGGACTGGTTTAGAAACCCCTGCTGTAGTGGGTGGTAGCAAGATGAGGATGACACAACTATAGACCAATGGATTAAGTAAGGTGACTGAAAACCCATTTAAGTAAGTATATTTTTAAATATTATTTTAGTAAAATCAGAAGGTCTTGGCTAACACCAGACCTAAAGAAAAATCAGCGTGAGTGGCAGGACACTCAGCACTCAAGGGTTAATATGTGTGGGGCGTGGCTTGGCGGAGCAGCAAGATGGCCGCTTGTTAAGTGGGCTCTGCCAGCTGGCATCATAATTCTGCATTAACCCTGTGACATTGGGGAGGGAAATGCTTCAGGAAACTGCAGGCTATATCCAGCAAGCCTAGAGGAGTGCGGTGGGATGTGCACAGGCGCCCGAGACCTACTTGTGCGAAAGATACAGTCGGTGCGGCCTGATCACGGAAATCCTACCTGAGATGGCGGACAATACTCCTTCTCCTACTGAGCCCCAGGCACTGCAGAATGGCGTATCCTTGACGACTGAGGTGCCCCAAGCGGACTGCTGTCCACGGCGAGGCGCCTGTTTTGCCTTGCCATCCCATTGCCCGCGACTCCCCTGAACCTGCGACTGGCTTTCCAAGGTGCCCGCTGCCCACTTGCTGGTGAGACTCAGATGCTCTGGACTGCACCTGAAATTGAAGACGAGGAGTCAGCCTATTGGCGGCGGCCTCCGAGGTTGCGCTGTGTCAGGCCAAAGGATATGAAGGAAATTGACCTGGCGAATTACTGAGCGACTGTCTGCTGCTGTTCAGAGTGGGTGTGGGCCTTCTGTTCTCTTGCTGAGGCTGCCTAAACACACCTTCCTGAGCTAGGGCCAAGAGCACCGAAATTCGCTAAGGTGGCGCAGGCTGACCCTGTGGCCTATCGTGGTGGGCCTGATCCGAACTGTGAGCTGGGGACGTGAATCTGCTGGCACCTTGCCGCATCATCAACCGCTATGATGGTGGGCTGCACAGCCTTTGCACCAGAGCAACTGGATAATATCCCCTGCATTTTCAATCGGTGGCGTGGGAGAGCGTCAATGCAAGAAAGGCTGCAGCAACACCAAAGTGTGATGCCATCGGGACGGCTGGACCTGTGCTGATACTGTGGGGAAGAGGAGCTGCAGATGCTCAGAGGGGACTGTAATGAAGTAGAGTCAGCATTCTAGTGTTCCAGTATGTTATCACACACTGAACAACCACCCACCACAGGCGTCATCAGTCAGATGACCCTGCAAAAAAAAAGGGGCTGAGCGCACGTGCTAAGGCCAGTTGTCTAACCATTTACACTGTCTTTGTGTCACCTTATTTAGCAGCATGTGGGCCTGAGGCCCAAACACTACAGTGAGAACGGCAAATCTGTAAGTAGGCCTCTGGGCCCCGGGGTGCGGCTGGCTTGAGGCGCGGGCGGGCGTGCCTTCTGCGGCATTGAGGCGCTGCCTTTTGATTCTCCCCTGATTGCAGGGATCACCCATGGCCTGTGGGCTGGATCGGCGGCCATGTGGGACCCATAGTGCTAATCACAGTGGCAGGGGCTGCTGCTGAGGCAGGTTGGGGACGGCGCAGGGCACTAGGTACCCAGAAAATGTGACTTTCCATTTGTGCTGGGGGTGCGAATCGCCCGTGTTTATTCCCTTGCTGGGTGCTGGGGGCCGGCCCTGGCTCACCCCTTTTTGCCCTGTGGCCAGACTGGGATGTGATCGGCCTGGTACTGCATCCTGGGAGAGCGTCTTCCTGCCATGAACCTTGCTAAACAGTACGTGTTGCAGTGTGGGAGACCTGCACCCTGGGCAAGAACGACCCCAAATCATCTAAACTGCTGTTTGAGAAAGAATGCTTCACCCGCACTGCAGACACTGGCTCTGAACCTGAAACCAATCCCGCCAATTCGGGTGGCAAGCAGGAAGAGGACTTGCGCATGATTATGTTGGAGGTCAGAGCAAACCTCAAGCAGCAAGTTGACACACACGAGACCAGAATAGATGCTCTTAAAATTCGCACCTCGGAAGCCCACGAATATCAAGTAGACTCAAAAGAGCATCTCCTCCAGTCCAGTTCCTAACCTGGAACATATGCGATCTAAATAACCACAGGAAGGCGAGGTTAGTACAAGCCTTTCTAATTTGACACAAGATTAATATTTGCTTCCTGCAAGAAACCCACATTCGCCATGGCACTGGCCCTAAGCTATACAACAGATACCGGGGGGAGACACATTAAACAGAATCGGGGTACAGCAATCCTGATAAGACGCAGTGTGGGCTGGACCACAACCAGCTCAGTTATTGACCCTGAGGGCCACTATGCCCTATTGAGCAGTACTCTATGCACAACCCCTTTGACACTAGCTGCTATATATGGCCCAAATACTGATGACCCTACCTTTTTTTAATCTATTTGGTCTAGGATTACACTGATGGGTGCTGAGACAGTGATATGGGGAGGAGAATTGCCTGCAGTTAAATGCGTCTAAGACAGAAATCCTGCTGTTTGGTACAGCTCAGGCTGTTTGGTCCCCCAGGTGGTGGCCTGTGTCTTTAGGTCCGTCCCCGTTCCAACTTTAGTGGCAAAAAATCTTTGGGTTCACATAGATGTTTTGTTATCTATGTGGAACTAAGTTATGACCACTAGGGGGGCCTGTTACCACACTTTAAGCCTTCTGCGAAGAGTGTTCTGCTCGTTACCACTCGAGATGCGAAGGACCTTGATTCAGGCAATGATTATTGGCCGCTTGGACTACTGCAATGCCTTGTTGGCATCTGCTAATGAGTCCCTTCTCAGCAGATTGTCCAAAATGTTGCTGCACGCCTAGCTCTAAAAAAAACCTCCTCAGATATCGGCAGGCCCTTAATTAAAACAGATTCACTGGCTCCCCATCAGCCAAAGAATTAATTTTAAGCTTGGATGCCTCACTCACAAAGCGGTGTATGGCTCAAGCCCAAGCTGTTTGGCAGATAAATTAAAAGTTTATTGTCCCAATCATCATCTTAGGTCAGAAGGGAAAAGTTTGTTAGTGGTTCCCTGTTTCAAGAAGCTTAGGACTGGCGGCAAAACGGTGGTCCATCTGGCCTCAAAATTTTGGAACACTCTACCTGTGGACTTATGTAAATGTTCCAATTTTGCACGCTTTAGAACATTCTGCAGACAACACTATTTAGGGTGTAACTTTCTTCTGCTTTCCTGCAATGACAGCGCGGAGATATCGCTTCGGGGGTGATTCCTGCGCTTTATAAATTTCATACATACAATCCAATGCTGTCATGCAGGATTCTCTAGACCGGATGGGGGTCTCCCTACAATTACACCCCAAATCTACTGACGTTCTTACCACCATGTCCCAAAAAAACAGATATATGGCATGCTTGGCATCCGGGGCTTAGGGAGGCACTTGCATATCCACAGGCCACAATGCGTGGTCGTGCCTAGACTTTTGGCTAGTTTCCAATGATATTACATCTTGGGCTACGGCCATTAGACATATGCCACACACTCTCACAGACCATGCCCCTGTTCTGTTCAGCTGGACTATACCAATGACTAGGCCACAGGCTTTCAGCTGGCATCTTCCACCGCATGAGCTAAATGACACAGCATTTAGAGATGAGACACGTTCAGAGATCCTTCTATACTTCGCCACTAATGAAAGATCGGTAGACTCCCCCTCCACTCTGTGGAAGGCCTTCAAGGCCGTTATAAGAGGGGACTGCATTGCCAAACAGTCAGGGGTATTAAAATCAAGAAGGTCCATCTTTGAAAGGCTTGAGAACGAGATACACCAAGCGGAACTCCTATATTTTCAGAGTTAACTACCCACACACTTGGCAACTATACGTGAGACAATTGCTGTATATCAGGAGTCAATTGAAATAGGTCACCTTCTGCCAACAATGCCGACAATGCGAGAGGCCGTGATCATCACAATTTTAAAACCAGTCAAAACCAGTCAAATCAGCTAATAAGTGCAATTCCTATCGCCCGCTCTCCCACATTAATATAGATTCCAAGATACTAGTCAAACTACATGCAATAGATTGCAACCCCTACTTCTGGTTATTGCTGGGCCAGACCAATGTGGATTTATCCCGGGGAGATCCACTACACATAATTTGCTAACCTTTTTTTCCATCCTCCACCAGCTGACCCCAGAGTTGCCAGCCCTTTCGGCCTTCCTGGACGCAACAAAGGCGGTCTACTCCCTCAAATGGCCATACCTTTTCATGATCTTTTCATGATCTTGTCCAGAATAGGCATTAGAGCCAAGTTTCTGAAACTGATACAACTGCTTTACACCCTCCCTACTGTGAGGGCCTGATTTCTGATTCGTTCCACATATTGCATGGCAACAAACAGGTATGCCCCCTCTCCCCCCTGTTATTCTCAATATCGATAGAACCTCTCACTGCTAAGATTCACCAGCACCACACAGCTAGGGAATTGGGCCTCTCGGACAGAGGGTTATTCATATCAATGTACACCAACGATATCACGTTATACAAACGCGACCCTGAACAGAATCTTAATCCTGTGCTGTGGGAGATACTGTTCGGAGTCATGTCAGGCATACAGCTCAACTGGACCAAGTCAACACTTTTACCCTTGACATCGACCCCAATCATATTAGGAATGGACTTCCCGTTGACCTGGGCTGAGGAAGAGTGATTAAATATTTGGGGATTTGGTTCAGTAGAGAGATGCAGTAGATCTGGTGATTAAACTATGGCCGGCTGATCACCTGGTTGGGGGGCAAAATAGCCATCTGTGCCAAACTACCACTTTCGCTGGCTGGCAGATTAGCCATTGCTAAGATGATAATTCTGCCTAAACTCTTTGAGAACATTCGGCTTCCTCTCACATAGGCCTTTTTTAAGCAGCTGCGCTCCCTTCTAGTGACTCACGTCTGGGCGGGAAAACAACCACAAATAAATTGGGAGGTGCTGGCATTGCCACTTACACAGGGGGCCTGGGGACACCGGACTTCAAGCTCTATGCCTTAAGCGCACAGGCTTAACTGGACTCATCCTATTCCTTTCCAGCCCAACGTTGCGATCGAAAAAGATGCTGCCTCATCCGACCCCTCTGCCAGCTGCTCTCTACTATACTTATAAAAGACCAAACAAAGAGATAAACACTGTGGAAGTCCTTCGGTGGGCATGGAAGGATCTCTGATGGTGCACAAGAGTCTTCTTACTGTACACACAATCAGTACCACTGGCGCATCTCTTGAGCTTCACCCCAATGCATGACACCGGCACTATCCAACATGCATGCCAGATGGGGTTTGCTTTTTTTGACGAACTCTACCTAGAGAAGGTCTTTCTACCTAATCCGCTGGCCTCCAAGGGTGCCCATTTACTTGCTCTGGAGCTCCTTTTATACTACCAGCTTAGGGCAATCTGTGGACAAGCTCAAACTTCCTTCCCCTTGGCACCACCAAGGTTAGCTGTGCTAGAAAATATATTGGTAAACCCGTCGCTCAATAAATTGAACACACGCATCTATAACGCCACATAAAAAACCTCTCAGATTGTCACAGCTACGGCACTGGAGCACTAGTGTGTTGACCTAGACTCACCACCCATAGACGCTCAATGGGTCTTCTGTTGCGCACAGCTCCAATACCTTTCTCACAATTATAAATTGAGACTCATACATTTCAAGTATCTCCACAGACTTTACTGCACGCCCCTCCAAATGTTCAAAATGGGTCCGAGACCTGATGCCAAATGTTGGAGACATGCCCACACCCAAACATCCTTTCTTCACCTAGCATGACCCTGCCCTCCCATTTTGCACTTCTGGGAGGCAGTATTCAACACTATTCATGTGGTAACGGGGAACAGGTTAATTTGCTTCCCTCTGATAAGCTTACTAGGGTACGTGGTGGAAGCTCCACCGGGCACGAGCCGTTTGCCTGCCATGATGCTCTTTTTGGCCAAGCGCCACATTGCGATGCACTGGGGAACTCGCAGGGCACCCAAAGTAGACACTTGGATTCAGGACATTACATACTGCCAAGAAATGCTCTCTGCATATTGGGATCTCATGTCCATGGCGTCGAGAGACAAAGACATATGGGCACCATTTGTTGCATGAGCAAATGCACGTGCAGAGAGATTAGCCCCTGAATCCTCACCAGACAGGAGGACATTATCTCCAGCCACGGAGGTGCCTGCCCCCAACCTTTACACACAGCCCTACGATTGTTTAAGAGGGAATTACACGGTTATACACACATTATGCCGATGTTGCTGTAAACAGATAACGACAAGACTCGATTTATGCTGACTTTGTGAATGCTTTGTTGTGTAAGCTCCATTAACACTTTGTTTTCATCTCTAACAGTATCAGAACCAGAATCAGAAACCACTTTATTCGATCATTAAAAATCATAAAAGTATACTATACAACATTTTTTTTAAAGATGGTACCAAATTTCATAAAATGTCATTAAAATAATTTAAAAAACAGTTTCACAATAGAAATCAGTTAATCGCTTTCAATACCCTTATGGTGACAAATAATCCCTCTCCTGTTGGGCTGGCAGTTTAATTCTCCTACTGCGAATAGATGTGACAAGAAAATCTGCGACACCAAACATGATTACAGGGAATTCCATTAGTTGTAAGTACAGTAATGCAGGTTCAGACTGCAGAAATGCCTTCTCTTTTAACAATGGAAAAATTAACCTTTTTCTAGCTTCATAATACAAGGGACAAAAAATCATAAAATGCATAGTGTCTTGGGGAGAGTGATCATTGCATTTACAAGGGACCGCATCCTCGGGCCTACTCCATCCCTTTGATTCACTTAATACCAAATGGATCTGGTTAAACCGAAATTTTGTTAGTAGCCATCTATGAAAAAGGATTGTAACGATGGAAAGGTACGATTGCATGGCTGGAGACGAGATGAGCATGTAGTGGGCCCTGACCGTGGGTTTGCTTAACTCTTCCGATTCCCGTTCTAACTCACTGAACTTAATGAAATTAGTTTTTACCCAGTTTAGGTCCGCTTTGCTCAGGCCCTCAGGATTGGAGAAAATCTTTGGGTGCCCCAATTTCCTTGTTGTCATTTTAATATAGGACAGCCACTGGATTTCCTTCATTTTCTCTAATTTCATGCAGTCCTTGAGAATCTTATGGTTCAGGGTAAGATTGGGGTTCAACCAGGTTATGATCCATAATAAGATTGGGGCCATTTTTATTGTATTTGAAATGTAGCCCATCCCCAACTCCAGGTAAACCCCAAAAGTCGCTGTCGAATATGGAGGGCGCGAAGACATTTATTTTCCTCTCTTTGGATGGAATCGGATTTTGTGTACCCCATATTGTAGCCCCGTACCTAGCAATTGAGATGGGTTTAGCTTTGTATATGGCTAGGATTGCTTCACACGGCTTTCCCCCCAATCTTTTTGCAAAACCTAATATTGCAGCGGCAGAGCTTCTCACAGCATTTACCTTAGTAGAGAGTTGCGGAGCCCAGTGTTCTTTGTCCTCGAACACGACCCCCAAATAAGTAAAAACTTTCACTCTTGAGATTGCTGCCTTGTTGCAATAAAACGATTTAATACTGTTTTCCTTCGCACCCAATGACATAGTGTGTGATTTTCCATTATTGACCACAAGGTCCAGTGAATTCATAAAATCCCCAAAAGAGTCTGATAGTCTTTGTAGACCAAGGGGGTCCATGTCAGTAAAACAGTGTCATCCGCGTATAAGAGTACAGGGATGGACGTTCCTCCCATATGCGGAATGTCTAGTGTCGCCGTCAACAAATTGTCTTCCAGGGAATTTATGTGTAACATGAACAACATAGGGACCAGAATACAGCCTTGGCGGACCCCTCTTCCTGATTTAAAACCTGTGGTGCATTTCCCCTCCTGCATCATCCTAATCGAGGCTTTCAGATCTCTGTGTAGCTCGGCTAAGAAATACACCAAGGTCGGATCAAGGCCTAGGTCCAAGAGCATGGTCCACAGCCTCGACCTATTAACTAGGTCGAAGGCCGTGGACAAGTCCATGAAACCAAAAAAAATTGATCCCTTAGCGGCCTTCGTGTATTTGGATATAATTAGATGTAAATTAAGACATTGGTCCTCCGTCCCTCTGCCTAATCTAAAACCATACAGGCCATTAGATAGAATATCTTTCTCCATAGCCCTGTCTGTTATTTTGGCTAGAATAACCTTCCCTAAGATTTTAATAGACAAATCTAGTAAAGATATTGGCCTCTTACATCTGGGGTCTCCCCTTTGACCCTTCTTAAACACAGAGATTATAATTCAACAGGACCATGATTTCGAGAACCCTGATGCAGCTGATGTATTAAAAACATTAGTCAATATTTTCGCCCAATATTTGGAGTTAACCTTATACATGTTTGATGGCACACCACCAGGGCCTGGGGCCTTATGCCCAGCCGTTCCTTCGATCGCTTTCTCAACCTCCTCTACCGTAAAACTAATTGGTGTCAATGGGGGGTCGGTGCTTGGAACCTCAAAAGTTTCCAGCTCGATATTGCTCCCGTAGATATTTTTAAAGTGACTCAACCAGTCCTCCTCTGAGATATTGACTTCTAATACAGAGTTCTGGGTACCAGTGAACAGAGGGTTATTAAGACTGCCCAAAACTTAGAACTATCTTTCATAGTTGCTTTTTCCATTAGTGCTGCCCAGGCAGCTTGTTTGATTTCATTTTTGCGTGCCTGCACTATTAATGAATACTCTTTCCTAAGCTGAACTACTAGGAGTTTGTTCCTAGGTGTCTTATTAAGGGCCTTTCTAACTAAATTATGCACTTTGGTGCATTTTTGATCGAACCAGCCTTTGGCAGGATTAGCTTTGGATCGAGTATTGATTGTGAGTTCTTTAGCCACTTGTAAACAGATTGCTTCGTATGAAGCAATTACATCCCCCCCATATTTCAGAGGTTCTGCACATGTATTTAGTTCCATGCCAACCTTCATATTAATGGTGTGAAAAAAGTCTTCAGGAGTGACTTAGTTCCATTTTAATCTCCTCCCTTGATCTTTTACTTTTACATGAGCTACATCTTGTGTCGTGGCCAGTTTATTAAAGAGGGAAAGACCATTGTCCAATTCTATCAGGTCAGGTCAAAAAGGCTTTATTTCGATAAAAAGTTATCATAAAATCTGCACATCAATCTCAAATACATCAAGTTTAAAAGCAAGCAATCATGGACATACAGTAAAGATATAACCCAATAGAAAAAGTTGGTTAAGAAAAATGTTTACAGATTTGAGAAACAATTCATTTGGCAGTCAGTTTAAAAAGAGGATTAAACAGTTAATTTTAGCCTTTTAGTTCGAATGGACCAGGCCCATGATAAAAATTTGGCTAGGGCGCAAGCATATATGGCACGACTGTCAGACATTAAAATCCGAATTGCGGCCATGTGGCTCCTAGTGCCCAGCTGCCGGCATAAGTTTTTGAGCCAAACCCTCCTGGGAAGGGCATACTCTCCGCATTCAAACATGAAATGTGCCACTGTCTCTGGTTTATTTAGGCATACTGGGCAGAACTCTGTAGTCTGTGCAGAGGATTTCCAACGTGAAGTAAAAGAGTACAAAGGAAGAGTTCCTGCTCTAAATTTGAAGTACAAAGCCCTATCAAAGGGTTTTTCGATGATATCAAGGTACACTTCCCGTTTTGGCTGGTCCTTAAACTTCAAGAAGTCCTCCGTAAGTCTGCCCATAGTAGTGCTAGTGTTCCTTTGTAGCAAAATCCAGTCCCAATAAAGTTTCTTAAGAATTGACTTCGGGGGTGAGGATCTGTTTACCCACGCTTCGTTTAAGCCCAGATTTAGTAACAATGTCTTCATATCTCTCAACCATTTGATTTTATGCCACCTTGGTGATGACATAATATCTGCTAGACCTTGCGCATATTTGCCAAGTTCCTCCACATGCCACAGTCGTGCCCATAGCAAAAGTGGGCGGAATCTAGCAAGGTCATCGATTGGGCGACAACCTAGGTTCAACATTAGCGGGACCGTGGGAGTGCCCTGAGGGAGAGACATAATCGCTCTGCAAAATTTCTTCTCTGATCTTGGTAAATCGTCAGTGATGGATGACCCCCAAAGTTCTGCCCCATAGAGAGCGGAACTAACCCCTTTGGCCGAATAGATCTCAAGGACTACAGCTATTGGTCTTATTGTACGGGAGCGTTGTTCTTTCAGGAGAGCTCCTGTTATTCTCTTGTGAGTTAGAAGCATTTTGTCCAAGTGTGGGGTCCATTCCATTTTATGTGAGAGGCGAATACCTAGATAGTCAAAGACTTCTACCCTCTTCAGAGGTTCAGCGTTCAGGGTAGGAGGGCGGACTGGTTTTTTGGGAGGATTCAACACAAGATATTTTGTCTTGCTTGTGTTGATTACCAGGCCTCGTTTGGAGCAGAAGGATTGAAAGTTATTTAGGAACCTTTGGAGGCCTATTGGGGTTTTTGATATTAAAAGCGTATCATCCGCGAAGAGGAGGGTAGGTATGCGTTCGCCAGCCAGGGATGGTTCATCTGAAGGATGTTCCCGGAGATGCTCAACCACCCCATTGATGTAGAGGGAAAAGAGGGTGGGAGCTAACACACATCCCTGGCGGACACCTCTCTCAACCGGAATACTGTTTGTTTTTTCCCCCCCCTGGGCCCCACCTAATCTGGGCAAAGCTATTTTCGTGTAGCCTAACAAGTAGTGATAGTAAGTAGTGAGGCAGCCCCATATCAGCCAATACACTCCAAAGGGTCTCCCTAGGTACAAGGTCAAAGGCAGTCTTTAAGTCGATGAACGCGAGATAAAGACTGCCCTTGCCTATAACCACGACTTTCCAATACACCATCATTAATCTAAAAGCTTGTTCGATTGTCCCAGTGCCCACTCTAAAGCCCGCCTGGTAGTCAGAAAGGATTTTGTTTTCTTCTACCCAGTCGAGTATTCTGACCAGTAAGACCTTGCCAACTACTTTTTGACTAATGTCTAACAGGCTAATGGGCCTATAGTTTGATGGATCTTCTCTAGGGCCTTTTTTATAGATAGGGACCACCTCCGCCCCTTTCCACAAAGAGGGGATAGGGGCGCCCCTACAGATGGCGACAAGTAGGGAGTGGATCAATTTTCCCCACTTCGGGATGTCAGATCTCAAAAGGTCGCCAGGGATACCGTCCGGGCCAGCAGCCTTTAGAGGGATGATAGTGTCTATTGCATATTGCACTTCTTTAATTGTAAAGTCGAAGTCTTTAAGATGGGTGTCCCAAATTGGAGGGAACGATAGTGGAGCTACGACCCCCCCTTCAGAAACACTGGAAGCAATGGAAATAAGATGATCATCTTGGCGGGTGTAGAGCTTTGAGAAATGATTAACCCACGCCTGACTTGGGATATTACATGTAATCAAGTCGCTATCTGGCCTATTTCTAGCTCTTATGGTGTCCCAAAAGCATTTTGAATCTTTCTTGGAGCTAGCTTCTTTAAGGGTAGACCAATAGGCCTCTTCCCACTCCTTTTTTGCTTGTACCAGTGTCGTCTTTTGCTCTTTCCTGGCTGTCTGTATCTGGGGTTGGGATTTGCCTTTGATGGCCTTGATTAGGCGGGCCTTAGCTTTCCTACATGCTGTGGTGTACCAGTCATGCATCCCCTTAGTTTTATGCTGGGACATATTCCTCCCTGCGGAGCCCTTTACCCAGAAAGCTTCGCCTATATCCTTGACTGCTGCTTCAAAAATGGGTGTTGCCTTATCCGCTAACATGGCTAAGTTGATGCTGTCGAGCTCTGTTTGTGAGGCCATAAGAACCTCGTCTATACTAGAAAGTTTAACAGCATTACTGGCAACTTTATTCCACTTTAAGCGTCTACCACAAGAGGAGACAGTAACCTTGTGTATGCATTTGGATGGTGCTAACAATGCGCCAATTTACCAGGGGTTCGAGATAATTAGGGAGAGCGAATTATGGTCGCTCTCCACAGTTGGTGTAACTACCATATCCTCAACCAGACTCCAAAGTTTTAAGTCCAACAGAATATAGTCAATCCTCGAGGTATGACCAACTCTGTTGAATGTTGAACGTATGAGCACCCATCCGGTCGGAAGATGTGCGGCCATTAGTGGCTCTTAGCCCAAACTCTAAAGTCAGTGCATTTAACTGCACTGCGCTACGAGTCCAATGCTTAATCGGAGGGATGGAGAGTGAGGGAATACCCCATCTACTATCTTCTTCACCCAGGTCAGGGATACCGTCCAAGGGAAGTGGCTCATAGGTGCAATTAAAATCGCCTGCTACTAGGGTATGATCAGCTTCCTTATGGTCCCTGAGTTGCACCTCAAGATCAGATATTACAGATGAGGTGCACCCATTTTTTGTGCCTCTAGCGTAGACGTTATACAGAACTAGAGACAGACCTCTACAGGGGTTGGACAGTAAGATACCTAGAATATCTGGGTTATTTATCTGCTTTGATGTTATTCGGCAGTTAAGGGAAATGCTTACCCAGATAATGAGACCCCCCGAGGGGCGCCCCTTCCCATGCCTGGGTTTCTCAGCTGGGACAAAGTAGGTTACGAACCCAACCCGGTGGAGTGGTTCTGTGCTCCAGGTCTCCTGGAACATGCAGATCTTATGTGCTTCAACCAAAACACTCCACTCGGGCAGACCCAATTTCCTATGGATCCCTGCGAGGTTCCAACTAAGGATTTTTATTTTCTCCTTGGTGGTTTCTCCTCTAGTGCCAGTAATGTTACTATGACTTTGAAGTTCTGCACGTTCCCTCTCTAGAGCAGAGGATGTTACCTGAATCTGGCTAGTAGCCATCATAGTTGGAAGATTAGGGCATATCGAATATGATGTAACTTGAGAACCCTCCTCCTCACCCCTATTGATGTCCAGATGTAAGGAGGAAGTATCATCAACGGTAAGTCAGTCTACCTCATCAAGGGCACAGAATCTATTCCAGTGGGCAAACTGAGATACAAAGGGGTCAAATGGAGGAGGTGGTCCTAGCCATGGTTGCTGCCACTGATGAATAGTATGTTGTGGAGCATGTGTATACCCTCTATTAATTGGAAGACTGAATCTAGGGGGATGTTGTCTTGATGGCATGGGTAGAAAATAGGACAGAGGAAGTGGATGGATTTGGGTAGCTGGTCCACTACTAGGTGAATTACATATATAATTCACTACCCCTGAATCCCTGAAGTTAACAGTTACATCTCCTGCTATAGTCTTAATATTTCTGCCCACCCACTCTCCTCTTCTAACTGCAAGTATTTCAGCACACATGTGAATGGGTAGTGGTTTATGCAGCTGAAGCCACTGAGCACACTTGTTTTTCAATTCGACAAAGGTTTCTCTTCTACCCTCCTTCAGTGGTGGTACACCCGTCAGTACAACCACAAAGGGTGAGACTTCCGGCGGCAAGTTAATTGACTTAAAAGGAGCCAGCCTTGTTTTTGGTTCTTGGGTCTTGTTTGAGGAGGTAGTTGATGTCAAATTAGTGTCCAGACTTTTAAAGCCCTTTGCAGGTTGAGTGAACACTTTTTTGGGTCCAGTGGTTATTTGTGACTCCGGGGTAGGGCCAGTAACACTAGGAGTTGGGGGAGGTGCAGCGGCTTTTTCCCCCTTTTGGGACAGTTGTTGTGATGCTGCTCCTAAGTTGTCTGGTAAGGTTTTGGCCTTTGTTTTAAGATCTTTTGAAGATTTGCTACTAGTGGTATTTCCCAGAGGCGCTTCTTTTGTTTTCCCGTGCGTCTGTAAGGGCACATTTCCACTTGCCTTATTAGTCCATTTTGTGTTGATTAATGATGTTAATCTGTCAATTTTGGACATTAAGGGCTTGATGTGAGCCATTATCGTTGCTTCCAGGTCCGATTTTAAATCTGCTACCATATTTTCAACCCAACATGGTATGCCTGATGCAGAATTTGGGGCGGGTGACACTAAGTTATGGTTCCTGGTGTTATTTTTAGGCTTTTTCTTTGTCTTGGGTTTGTTCTTAGAAGGACCTATATTCCCTAGTTCTGGCGATACACTAACTTGCATTCCATCTATCCTCAGGGGAACTGGGTCAGACGACATGTTTTGAAGGTTTCCCTGAGATTCAATTAAAGGCTGGCCACATGGAAGATCAGCAAAAGAGGCGGTGACTCCAAGGCTTATATCTAGGTCGTCAGTAACATCATGTGGGAAACCTACAGGATCAGGATCGGCAGCCGCCACTTGGGTGTCAGCCAGAAATATTGTTGGCGGTAAAGATAACCTCCTTTCGGTACTAGCGATAGCAGAAGATACTGCCCCAATAGTTTGTTGTAGCATGATGTCAATTGCTGTGAGGGTAGGGACCGGTTGCGGCACAGATTCCTTTTGTCTCGTTTTGGAGCGAAGGACAGGCACTCTGCCGGTTTTCAAACCCTTCCTCATGTTTATGACAGGGCAATAGGATAGTGTCCGGTTGTGAGCAAGATAGACAGTCTTAGAATCCTCACCTTTGTCTCACGTTGTTCCACAGGACAGAGATGTGGCCCGGCCCTGCCTCTTCTGGCCGCTGAGGGCCGTAGAGGGCCCGCCCTTTGCCCGGGCTTAGACCCGGGCGCTCCCGCGCAGCGGATGCACAATGTGTAATAAGTCCCTGGTGATGGGGTAGGCGGGGGGGGCGGGGCCGGCAGGGAGAGCAGGCCAGCTGGCGGTGATCAGGCCCCCGCAGGGACTCCTGGTCCACGGAGTCCCTGCTCGCAGCTCGCAGCCCTGCCGGTTCACTCGCACAAGCCCCTCCTCCTGGTCAACTTCGACTCCCGCGGCGATCCGCGCTGCGGGACCCGTGAAGCGGGTCCAGCAAGTTTTTGCTGGTGGCAGCCCTGTTGCCTGAAGGGCCAAAAAGCAAGTTGCTGATGTCAGGTAAGGTCCGTAGCGGTTTGATAGCAGAGGTGTCCCGCTGAAGCAGAATCCAAACCTCTGTTTTGACTCCGTGGGCGGGGCCGGCAGGGAGAGCAGGCCAGCTGGCGGTGATCAGGCCCCCGCAGGGACTCCTGGTCCACGGAGTCCCTGCTCGCAGCTCGCAGCCCTGCCGGTTCACTCGCACAAGCCCCTCCTCCTGGTCAACTTCGACTCCCGCGGCGATCCGCGCTGCGGGACCCGTGAAGCGGGTCCGGCGAGTTTTTGCTGGTGGCAGCCCTGTTGCCTGAAGGGCCAAAAAGCAAGTTGCTGCTGTCAGGTAAGGTCCGTAGCGGTTTGATAGCAGAGGTGTCCTCAATTCTATCACTTCCGGGTTATGGTCACTGAAAGTAGAGGGTATAGCATTGTAAAATATTACATGGCTTTCAAGTCCTGGGGATAGGAAAATATAGTCGATTATAGATTCACTGTCCCTTGCTCTGTATGTAGCGACACGGTCACTCCCATCAGGAAACCCCACCTCAAACAAGTCATTATTGGACAAGAGTGCCTCCATTGCTTCGCCCTTAGAACTGTGTTCGAAATGCTGAGGGGTTGTGAAATCAGGGCCATCGCTATCTCTATACTGACAGTTAAGATTGCATAAGTGTACATTAAAATCACCCATCAGAATATAATGAACAAAAGTGGTTTGCTTTTCCTTATAAGTTTAAAAAAAATTAGACAACACATGGAGATGCTCGTTTGGGGGCTCCCCTTGCATAGAATTATAACAGTTAATGAGAATTAGCTTGATGTTGTTTGCCAAACTTACTTCCAGTATTATGAGATATGGGGAAATACAATCAACCATTTTAACTCTACCTGCTATATTAACGGAGACCAGAAACATACAATCCCTCTGTCTCTCCCCGCTAACAAACTCAGAGCAGGTACATAGTATGATGTGAAGCCGTTTAACCAGAAGTCACAGTCCTTGTCCCACGTCTCTTGAAGTGCAACAATATCGTACTGATTCACAAAGTTTAGCCCGACATTATTTTCCCTTTTTGACCTTAGGCCAGCAACATTCCAACTTAACATTTTTGCCTTTTCCCCATCCCCTCAATCTTACCGAAAACTATTATTATATTGGGTGTTTGAGATCAGGTTAACAGGACCCTCTAGTCAATCAATTTACCCTACTTGGGATAAGGGGGAAAATGGATTTGATAAGGCCAGTCCCTCCCTGGTCTCCTGTCTGGGGGTAATGATAGGCTTAGGCAGCAACCCTGGTTTTTGTGTTACCCAGGTAGGTTGGTAAATGGGGTGATTTGGGGTTAGCCTACAATGATTACTGGAGCTCCGAGCCGGGTCTATCCTCTCTCCCATATTATGCATGTTTGGCTGTGGGTAGAAAAAGCCCAATGGCATAGCTCGAATACCTCCATCCTCCAGATCTAGTTTAGAGGCGTCCCATAGCAGATGTGTTGCCCCGTCAGGGTTATTAAAATTTACAATGAGGCAATCCCCCTTAAGATGTTTTTTTGTATGACCCAGCCAACCTACCCGTCTGCCCATATTTATGCTAGAAGATATATTTTTCTTCCCGGTGCAGCCACTTCTTTATGTTATTCATCCGGACCTCAGGGGGTTCAACCTCACCTGCTTTCAAAGGGGGGACATTTACAAGAATAGCAACAAAAGGAGTTGCTTGAGGGGGAAGATTGATAGTCGGCAGGGATACCGGGGTTCTGTCCCTAATGGGTTCCCTCCTGACCGACAGAGCTTTTTTTGGAGTAGGATGGCTTTTAGGGCCTATACCCAGCAATGAACCCTTTGAACCTGTTCCGGGCCGGGATGAAACTGTATTAATGGGGAGCATTTCTATATCTTGAGTCCTAGTGGGGGATAATGATGCACTCACTTCCCTTCTCCCAGGGCTCTGGTGTTTAGAGGCCTGGCTAATAGGTGGAAAGATGACTGCCGGCTGGCTAAGGGAATGTACCTGTGTTAAAGAAGAAGCATTTATGTGCTCACATTTCTTCATAATCCCTGCCACACAATCTTTCAAGGTGTGAATATTGTATGTGGATATCCGTATCAAAGTAGATTCCAGTTTCTCTGTGAAAATGTTCTCCACCAAGTCCCTTATGGAGCTTTCAAATTGGCTCGATAATAAAGTTTCGTTCTTTGCCAAGTTGTTAATCGGTGTCTTAGTCTTTTTGTACTGCCTCTTTCCACGATTCTTTACGTCATTTAGACCTCCCTCTGAGGACTCGATCACAGTCGGGATGTAAGCAAATGAGCCCTGCTCTGGACAAGGTGGGGTAATAGTGTCGGATGTTAAGCTACTCTTTGCAGTATCAATTATGATCCTTGGCTCCAAAGGGATATGCCTAGTGGTGGGGCTACAACGGGCAACAAGTCCTGTGGCTGAATATCGATGCCTTCCAGACCCAGTTCTCGTTCAGTGTTAGCAATTTGGGTTGGTAGTTCCCCCATAGCAGAGTTTAAGTAGGATATTATACTAGCAGAGTTACGTGGGAATTTAGCTTTAACTCCCCCTCCTGTGGTTGATTTTTGTAATTTTCGCTTACCCATTGTCCTTTAGCTCTTTGTTAGGGGGGTTGCCCGACCCGACCCTTGCCGACCCCGGATGGCCAGAGACAGCCCGCCCTCTGCTCGGGCTCCGCCAGGCGCCGTCCGCGACGCGGAGGAAGCTGCGTAAGTTTAAGCGCCTCTGGGCGCATTGGAAGGGAACTGGGCGGTGCAGTCCCCTGAGGCAGGCTGGGAGCTGTGGTTTTCCCCTCTCCGCGGCCGAGCGATGTTATCAGCACGGCGGCGGGGGTAACCACATAATCAGGGCCCCAGCAGTAAAGTCCGCAGGAAAGGATACACTGTGTGCCTCGATGTCAGCCCCTCACAGGTATAGTGCAGTCCCGCTCCTCATTGGGAGCTGCGGAAGTTTAAGTAACTCCAGGCGCGGTGGAAGGGAAGTGGGTGTGCAGTCCCCCGAGGCAGGCTGGGAGCTGTGGTTTTCCCCTCTACGCGGGCAAACAATGTTATCAGCACGGCGGCAAGGGTAACCACAGCGTCAGGGCCCCAGCAGTACAGTCCGCAGGAAAGGGTACACTGTGTGCCTCGATGTCAGCCCCTCGCAGGTATAGTGCATCTCTAACAGTAGATTGCTATGTACTGCTTGCATCTTGCATTGCTCAATTTGCTATGTAACATTGTTCTTCAGACATGCAGACACTGTACCTGCTCGGCATGGTTTATCTTCTCTGTCATGACTGTGGACTGTTCTGTTTTTGCTGTATACCGATTTCAGTTGCAAAATCAATAAATATATATATATAAATATATATATTCATGTGACCACTCATGACATCACTGATGACACCATCCAGTGAATGTGTGTCTTTCTGAAATATCAGTATGTTTTATATATGTATTTGTAAAGGTCGATAGACGAATAAATGTTTAAATAAGTGTGTAAATGGATGTTTATTTTTAATAAAATATTGATTGGTTAACTGGCTTATAAAGTGTATCTTAGTGAATACATATATTAGGGAGTAATTTTTAAATATTTTAAATATATATATCAGTGT
The DNA here is from genome assembly GCF_964263255.1 of Lissotriton vulgaris. Classification (NCBI taxonomy): domain Eukaryota; kingdom Metazoa; phylum Chordata; class Amphibia; order Caudata; family Salamandridae; genus Lissotriton; species Lissotriton vulgaris. The sequence goes on along the minus strand of NC_141690.1, from coordinate 23,619,199 downwards.
TTCACTTTGTGTATAAGTGGCTGCATGGGTTGGTGACTGACTCACTGTTTGCATGTGTTTTTAAGACAGCGTATGTGCAGGACTGTATGGGTGGATAAGTGTGAATATGTGTGTGTTAGTGAGTGAATGCCTGCCTCACTAGTGTGTTTATGAGTAACTACATATGTTTTAATCTAGTATATGTGAGTATTGATGTATATAAGTGAGTATATGTGAGAGTGAGAGATTGAAAGAGTTCCTGTTTAAATAAGTATGTGTTTCTATAAGTGATTGTTTAAGAGAGTAAGTATGTGTAAGTTTCTGTAGAAGTAATGTACTAGTGTGTGTATAGCTGTATATGCAAATAAATGGATGTTCAATAGTTTATTTGCATGTGTGAGTATGTGTGTGAGTAACTTTTGGATGACTGTCGGTGTGTGACAGGATGTAAATGTGTATCACTACATATGATGTGTGAGTATATGTATGAGTGACTATATAGAACTGTTTCTGAATGAGAGGATGTGTATATAGATGGAGGAATTACTGAATTGGTTGTTGTAACTGGTATAGGTATCTCAATTTTTTTGAAAATGTTAGTTTCTATTTTTGAATATGTGTTTCAAGGGTTACATTACACCCAAAGGAGGTCTGTCAGACTGTCACAAGGATGGTGTCATCAGTGATGTCATGAGTGATGTCACTGACCATGTCATGAGTGATGTAATATGTGACGTCATCAGCAGTGCATTGCAGGCGCGCAAGTTATAGTGAGTCCAACTAACTATAACGTGGGAATTTCAATGGTTTTATGTCAGTAAAATTTCCAGCTAACTATAACTGGTGTGAAACCTATGGTTTTTTCAGTGAATTTCATAGGTTTTTTAAATGCTAATTCCTAACTATAACTGGTGTGAAACCTATGGTTTTTTCAGTGAATTTCATAGGTTTTTTAAACTATATATAAGGCCCCAAACCTATGATTTTTTCAGTAAATTTCAAAATTGTGTTAACAGCAAATGTCTATAGCTATGAAATGTAATATTTTCGAAAATGAATGAATCCTATAATATATTTGTATTTAACAAAAAATTTTAATGTATATTTTTTTATTTTTTTTATTTTAATTTTATTTTTTGCCCTGGAGTGCTCCCGGGGCACGCCCCGGTGAGCACCTCAAAAAGCGTAGTCTTTTGAAGCGCCCCAGGGCGCGCTCCGGAGAGCGTCCCATTAGTGCTATTGCCGCGAACCAAAACAACATCGTGACGTATCGCGTAGCCGCGTCCACGTGATACGCACAGCGTAAGCGCACCCGGAAGCACTCGAGCGAAGACGATCGCGCAACGTAAACATCCGACGTGCCCCGGGGCGCGCCTACGGGCGCGCCCAGGGGCGCATCGCGTAAGCGCGTCGGGTCATGTGACCTGAAAATAACACTTTTAATTGGTGCAGAACAGTTTTGGTTTCATAATGATGAAATCCCTAGTCTTGTGACCTGAAAATTACACTTCTCATTGGTTCAGGACATTTGTTTTTTCAAATGATGATAGACCCCACCTTTTTTCCTTATTCTGACTTTGTCCTTTGACTGAGGAAGACCTGTTTTGAAATCTTTTAGGTATATTTTGTACTTTGAAATGGCTACAGTTGCAGCATCAGCTGGAGCATCTCTGATACCACCACCACCAAGAGGACCATCACAACATCACATTGGTGGTCAAGAAGAAGAGGAGGAGGAGGAAGAGGAGGAGGGGACGAGGAGGAGGTGGCTGGAAGAACACAATACCCCATACCAACCCAAGCCACACATTGAATGGGAGTTTTTTTCCATCCCTGAGGGAAAAAAGAAAGTGAATGAGGCAAAGGTGACTTGCCTTATCTGTGACAGGGAACTCTCAAGGGGTAACCCACATAAAAAATATTCATTTGGGAACAATACCATGATAAGGCACATGCAGCGCAAGCACCCTAACAACTATGCTGCCACAGAAATGAGAGAACTGGCCAGCAACCCTCACCAATCTACACCCAGCACCTCCAAACGAAAACAACCCACTCCATCGGGACCAGAGACAAGGGAGACAATCCCTTTCATTCAACCACGATTTGGAGAATTTAGGGTCACCTGCATTTTTTGTGGTAAGACCATCTCCTATGGTGAAGGAACGGGTTTTCTCTAAGACCCAGCGGTGCCAGGGATAACACCTAAAACCTTCGTGGGTAACCTGTTCCGGCGTACAAATGACAGAGACACGGGACACTTCCTTCGGCGTCAAAGATTCGAGGTTTATTACTGCAGGGAACACAGAAGTCACGAGAAGTACATAGCATGTAAGTTCACGGAGACTGCTTCAAATTGTATCTGTGGATCGCTCTTCTTATACAGTTTTCAAGCATAGGATAACATGGTGCACAAAGGTTTACACCATCGTAAAGATCATAAGGGGTCGCTTTCATGTATTCAGGGCCCGGAACATAATTACAGTAACATTTGGCGGTTCCCAACTGTAAAAGGACATCTTCCCACCATTAGTACATTCCAATCAGCGGTAAACGAATTGAGGAAGAGACAGAAACAGGTGCAGAGGAAGGCAAGAACAGTGAACAGATCGAAAAGGGTGTAAAAGGGGTGGCATCAGGAAACACGAGTTGCAGGCATCAAAGGGGACGTGCCTAATGCATGAACAACTGAGACAATAGAGCGGCACGGCAAGATGAGCCTCGAGCGGGGCCATCTGCCTTACAGTGTCATCCCCCTCATCATAAAGACACCTTCAAAGGAAACGTGTCTTCCGCAAGAGTTTGTTAATCCCAGGACCGCGAAGCGGACAGCGTCCGTTCGCTGGCTACTTGAGGGCAAGAAACAAAATGGATGCCGTATCTAAGATGGAACCCGTGGGCTCAGATGAAGAAGCCCACGAAACAAATGAACGGTTTAGGCTAGCACAGCTAAAACGCGTACACCCACTAAACTCATCATTTGCGGTTCATAGATACCAGACTCGACCATATTCGTGCGAGTCGAAAACACCACTTACAATTGTCACGGAACCTCAGACGCTCCTTTTGCCCTCATGTAGGCAAGCACTAGTCGGAATCAAAATCGATCTCGATATTCATCAGACCATCTAGATGCTGCTGCAACATAGCTCTATCCAGCAGAGTTCATTTGGTAACAGGCGGCTGCCTTATACACGTCGTAGCACAGAGGCCACATAAAGCAGGACCACACTGCACGCAAAGGCAACACGTGAACAGGAATGCTACAACAACCCCAATGATCATCAGAATCTTCCAACCCCAAGTCGACATCAGGCCCCAAAACCACCCGAGTAGCGTCCAATCCCCTACGTCCACGTGTATGGACTCTTAGATCTTATGCAACTTCGAGATGGCTTGATAGACAGTCGGAGCGTTGTCTGGAATAAAAATACAACAACTCGAATGGATCACCTTACATACTCCACATCGATCTGCTAAGACAACGTCTAAAACCATACGATTTTGTAACGTCATCAGTCTATCCGCCTGAAGCTCTGCTGTAATATTACCAAGGGCACTGGCAGTGATGTTAGCTGTCGATTCCACCACTCGAGTCAACTGTCTCAGGTTCCTACTATTGATCATAGGCCCCCAAAACGGCAAGAAACCCTTGAAAAAGTCTCCTGCCTCTTGACCGGCAGTGTCCTCTTTGCTACTCACGCCCCTCACAACTCTGGTCTTGTGGTAATCGGAGGTGACTGTAAAAGTCGGTGGCAACAATTTTGCAATATAACAGGTGCCCGCAAAGTCAAGGGGCAACCATGTATATGCACGGTCGTAACAGACAAAGTACGTACCCTTGGCAGTCAGGAGAACAGGGGAAGAGAGCATTGGTAAGACATACGTGTCAGAGAAAGCACTCTCTCCAAGGTGAGCCCTCGGGCTTCGGCCACGACCTTTTAAACAGAAATTACCAAGGTGGGGTACGACCCATATCGGAGACGAGCTTCTAAGCTGTCTTTCGCCCACAAGCACACTATACTCAACCTCACTGAGATCCCTATAGGCTCGCACCTCTTCCTCCGGGATGAGCGACGGCTCATAGATATCCCTATCTAAATCAGCAATCGCTATTGCCAAAGGCTTATGGTACGGACCGGGACCAAAGTGTGGAGAACGTGGCTCTCGATTGGGGTAAGAATCTAGTGCACTTCGAAACATTGTTTGCAATGCTCAAGCTGAACCCTGGGAGCTATAAGGAAGGACCAAGTACGGAATTCCCTTATCGGTGGTATGTGGCATCAACCCACACACCCAACAATTGGTAGTGTTCATCACCAACTGATGCTGATGAAGGAGCTGAATGAAGGAATTATTCATGAATTCCGCACGTCTGGCCTGCTCGTGTTGGGATAAGATGTGGAAGGAATGAGGAGAGACAGTGGAGGTAAGTTTAGGTTCAGAAGAAGGGGTAGGTGAGGCAGAAGGCAACAATGACTGTATCATGTAATACACCCCACCCACCAATAACGAGGAAACAGTTAAGAACAGAAGGAACACCTGAAACATGAAGCATTTTGTGTGTGCAATTCTGCGCAACTCGAATCTTTGGGCCTGAGCCTTTTCCATTTCCGACAGCTTCGAGAAAGCCATCCTCTAAAACCGTCCGCTACGTTCTTGACACACTTCGTTCTGTGTAGCAGTAGTCAATCCCCAAGAGTTCCTAGGAATCGACGGTCTCTGACCTAGTGTCAAGACCTACTAACCAGAAGGAAGTACCCGCGCGTCCCTACGGTTCACCCGGATGTAAGGTATCCTTAATCAACAATATATACAAAATCTGCTAGCTGTGGAAGCAAAAACACATACGTGGAAAAGACTAAAAATTTACAAAATTACAATTATGCAAGTGTGTTCAGACTGGATAGTGGCAATGGGGTAACGTGGATGTCAGGGGAGAAAGCAAAGATATTTATTAGTCTCTGGTGCTGGAACGGAGAAAATATTGGCTTCTCCCAGGACGTGTCTGTTCGTCAAACAATTGATCCGATGATGAGACAGAGTTCTGTTGACCAGTCAATTGTTCAGATTTTGAGTTCTGTGATGACAAATGTTCACCAATATTGTTCTGCTGCACTGAGGTATCTCCGACAGGCTGAGCGTCGCTGAAAGGGACAAAGTTCGGCAAAGTTTCGGCTTCAGACGATCGGATGCCCTTCCTCACCCACGAGTCTGCTGGTAAAGGTATAGGTACCTTTTTGGTATGGGTGGCATGCACCCAGTTCTTACGACCTTCCAAACGAACAGCAGTCCTCGTGGCAAGGAGCACTTGGTAGGGTCCGGTAAAACGAGGCTCAAGGTTGTGCTTCCGGCCAAAATTCCTCGTCACCACCCAGTCTCCAGGCTGGAGCTGGTGGCCTGGACCCTCCGTCTGCGTCGGCAGTGCTTCAAAGACCTGTTGGTGAATTAACCTCAGTTTAGCAGTCAGATAATGAAGATAATCGATCAACATTGGGTACTCAAGATCAGAGAACAGACTGGGTCTAGGGACCCCCCAAACATTGGCAGGGCGGCCGAACACAATCTCATAGGGGCTGAGCCCTACTCGGGAGAGTACAGTCGCCCTTGTTGACAGAAGAGCTAAGGGCAAAGCGTCAGGCCACGAGAGACCAGTCATAGCCTGAATCTTCGCTAGTTTCAATTTAAGGGTGCCATTATACCCTTCAACCAAACCTGCTGACTGGGGATGATTGGCACTGTGGAATTTCTGTGGAATTCCAAGGCCCTTACATACATTCTTCATCACACTCCCCACAAACTCACTTCCGTTATCAGACCATACAATTCGTGGCATTCCATACAGAGGAAAGTATTCCTTCAGTAGGATTTTTGCAGTGGACAGAGCAGTGTTGTCTTTGAGAGGGTAGGCTTCGATCCATCGGGAGAATGCGCAAACCACCACTAACACGTACTTCAGGTTATTGCATCGCTCCATATGGATGAAGTCTAGCTGAATCACCTCAAAGGGACATGAAGGGGGAGCAAAATGGCCAGGGGGTGTAGGAGTTCCCTTACCAGGATTGTACATCATACATATCATACAATTCTTAACCAATCTCTCAGCACACTTAGTAATACCATCATTCTTCCATACAGGGGACAACAACTTACAGATACCTTTCGCACTAATATGTGCCAAACCGTGTGCCATCGTCACAACAGCTAGCACATACGCATCCGGCAACATCCACCTCTTATGTTCCGACAAATCAATCCAGCAGCCATTCGCATCCAACTTTCCCGTACTCTCTTTCCACTTCGTCTTTTCAGTCTCGGTGGCCTCGTTCTGAATCGCTTTCACACTCTCGATAGTGTCCTCACACATACCAGTTTCTGCAGGCCACCTTACCGAACTCGTCACATACATTCTAGTGCTAAGGTGACGGGCAGTCTCCTTAGCAATCTCATCCGCAAACGCATTGCCACGACCAACATCATCCGTCACCTTACGGTGTGCACTACATTTAATAATCGCCACCTGCTTGGGCAATGTAAGTGCGTCCAAAAGATCATTCACAAGCTGTCCATGCTGAATCTTCGTACCATGCGATGTCATAAAACCTCTCTCTCTCCACAAACGTCCAAAACTGTGCGTAACACCAAACGCATACTGGCTGTCCGTAAACACATTCACCCGTTTCCCTTTTGACAACACACACGCTCTAGTCAAGGCAATCAGCTCTGCCGCCTGTGCAGAACTCTGATTCAATCTCGCAGTCTCCACAACCGTACTCAATGTCACCACAGCATATGCAGTCGTCACATCACCATTCGGCAACTTAAAACACGACCCATCCACATACAGGGTCCCATCGGGATCTTCCAATGGAGTATTTTTCAAATCAACTCGCCCTTTTGTTTCTTCCTCAGTTCGTAAGTAGCAGTCATGAGATGCCGCTTCATCTGATTCCATACTGATTGGCAACAAAGTCGCCGGGTTCAGGACATTACAGCGCTTTATTTGAATGTGACTTGCCAAAAGCGTCAACTCATACCCAGACAACCTTGCACTCGTCAGGTGTTGGGTTTTCGTACGATTCAAGAGAGTGTCAACTGCATGCGGAACCATCACCGTAAGCATATTATCCATGACCAATCCTGCAGATTGTTGGATGGACACCGCAGCTGCCACTGTTGCTCTCAAACAACTCGGCAATGCTCTAGCTACTGGATCCAAGGTCGAGGAAAAATATGCACATGGACGCTGCTTACCACCAAATTGTTGCGTTAGGACACTCAACGCACAACCTTCCCTCTCGTGAACGTATAGTGTAAACGGCTTACTGTAGTTAGGGGTACCTAACACAGGGGCCGAACACAACGCGTCACGCAGTTCAGAAAAACTTTTCTGACATTCTTCCGTCCATGGTAAAGGAGTTGGAACATCCTTGCACGTAAGAGCCACCAATGGTTTCGCTAGCAATGAAAAATTTGGAATCCATTGCCTGCAGTATGACGTGATACCTAAAAAGGCACGCACATCTCTCTGAGTTGTTGGCACAGTCATTCGAGCAATCGCTGCAATTCTCTCTGGGGTCAACCTTCTTCCCTCCTTTGACAATAAGTGACCTAGATAGGTTACTTCTTGGCAACAATATTGCAGTTTAGAAGGTGACACCTTGTGATGTAAGTCACAGAGATGCTGCAACAACGACACCGTGGCAATTCTGCAAATGTCCTGAGTATCCGCAGCCACCAATAAGTCATCAACATATTGGATCAAGGCCGCACCGGCCGGCAACATAAACGCATCAAGTTGACTCTTCAAGGCTTGGCTGTATATCGATGGACTCTCACAGTAGCCCTGAGGAGCGCGTTTAAACCTAAAGCTGCGGCCACCAAGAGAGAAACCGAAAAGGTCCCTACTCTCCTCAGCAATCGGAATGCTGAAGAAAGCATTCTTCAGATCGATCACCGAGAACCAAGATGCAGAGGCTGGAATCAGAGTCAGTAGAGCCGTGATGTCAGGCACCACAGGGAACTGAGGAATCACAATTTTATTCACCTTCCGTAAATCGATAACAAAACGATAAACAGGGGGCTTCGATGGATCAGTGCGCTTCAGAATGGGCAGCACAGGGTTATTGCACACGTTTCCCCGAGTCTCCTCAATAACATCTTTCTCAATCAAATCGTAGATGATTGCTAACAGAGCTCGCTCACCATCAAGAGAGATACGATACTGGGGAATACGTGGCAAACGCACATTAGATTTCAGATGAACAACATAAGGGGAGATATCAAGCAGGCCCACGTCATTGGGACCCGTTGCCCACAAAGATGCAGGAAGAGAACTCTATTCCGGTGGGAGCTTGTCGATGGACAAATACATAGGAGAGATAACTTTCTCACCCAATGTAAGCTTTACTCCCGCAGGAGAACAATACAAAGTCGCATACAGACGTTTCAGCAAATCCAGGCCCAAGAGATTTTCACCACAACCAGTAGTCAAAATCAAAGGAGCTTTCAGCTCACGAGGCCCAATTGCAAGGGGCAAAGGGCGCGAAACCGAATTGCTAACAGGGGCGCCAGAGAATCCAACGGAAACATTTGTTAAGCCAGACAAAGGTGCGCCAGGGAGTTTTGAATGCATGATGGAACTTTTCGCTGCACCAGTGTCCAACAGAAAAGGCTCAACGACGCCCGAGGTGGCAACTGCGACGTAAGGCCCTCTCTGATTAACCGGAACTGATACTACTCCCTCTCCTTGTCTATGGCTGTCCTAGTAATTACCGTCGTCAGTGTTCAGTGTAATAATCGTCCACATTGTACTGTGCAGATCTGCCTTGCGATGATCCACGCTGATCAAAACAATTATTAGAATCGGAAGAATTATTGGAACGATCATTTTGAGCACCACGACCTCTACCACGTGATGCTTGTTGAGGACCACTACGACCTCCTCTAGATGAATTACCACTATTTCGTTCACTCAAGACTGGACAATCGAATTTCAAATGACCCTCGTTCCTACAATAGGCACACTGATTGTACCCCAACGTAGATCTCTGCGAAGAGGAGTCATTTCGTGTTTGCGACCTATTCGACTGAGACTGCGATCGATTCCGCTGTTGCGAACCATTCTGATTCGAACGTGGAGGATACGCTTTAGTTTTGAGCTCTTTCGTCTTTTTATCGGCACGATCGTTCTCCTCTTTCTCTCTATTCTCATAATATTGGGCCGTAGCCAATATCTGAGCAGAAGTGGAAACAGCCCACGCACTTTCTGAATTCCTTAATTTGTTGCTTAAGTCCGGCAACAAATTTGATACAAACTTGTCCACAAACAACCTCTGACCTCCCTCAGTGCCCATATCCTGACCACTATGATCAATGAATGCCTCCTCAAATCTTGTAAAGAAATCAGAGACACTCTCATCCTTCTTTTGCTTACAAGCGGACAACTTGTCCCAATTCACCTTCATAGCTGGCATAAGTGTTTTCATGAGAGTGATTATTCTCTGTGGGAGATTAGCAATCAGCTGTTCGGGCTTAGCCCCACCACCTTGCAAGGCATCCGCAGCAAGAAGTGCAGCCCAGTCACCGCCTAATTCTGCTGCATGATCTTCCTGACGAATCTTTGCCCATACCGGTTGCGGTACGACATTGCCAAACAACATATCAATGTCGGCAAGATTCATTATCGTAGCATCCACGAGCTGTGACAATTCTTTATAGTACCCTGCAGGATTTTTGCGAGGGTCAGGCAAAGATTGCTTCACCTGCAAAACTTCTGACCGTTTCCACGGAAGATGTATCCACACTCTCCGGAAATGTGTCAAAATAGCAGGATTAGCAGTAGCATCACCTGGCATCCACACTGGTGGAACTTCGCGCATGGGATACTGACCAGGCGCTGTTAGTGGTTCCTCAATGTTTTCTAAAAACAATGCCTGAGGCATTATACAAGGACGGAAAGATAGCAACTGCTCGACAGCACGTCGAACGTTGCTACCCACTATCATTCCGCTCGCAAACTGAAGCTGAAGATTAGTTAGAGCAGTCAATACATCATCAGACGCATCAACCGATATTTGATCACGCAAAAGCTTGCACATCTCCTCAAACACGAACCTCTGTGTCGGTACGTTGAATTGAGAGAACGTATCAAGCACCACACGAGGAGGATTCCTAAGGGGGTATCTCATCCAAGCCATCGCCATATTATATAGCGAGTCACGTTCCCTACTACCAGGAAGCTGACTTCGTCTTTGGGGACCATCAGAACCAGCGGACTCAAGAATCGGTCCAAGAGAATTGAAAAAGTTAGCAGCAACAGAAGGGACACGACGTCCAGCAGATGGGGTATTAGGGTAACACAACGGGGTAACAAGAGAAGTGTCAGGAACAGAGGGAACAGCAGGAGTAACCAGAACAGTAGAAGCAGCGGGAGCAGGAGTATGAGGAAGTACAAGCGGGGGAGCAGTAGGGACAGGAGCAGGTAGAGGAGCAGGAACAGGTTGGGGAACAGGAACAGGAGCAGGTGGAGGAACGGAGACAGGGGGAACCACAGGAACTGCGGTACCCTGTGCATACGGAGGTGGCGACTTCAAGAGATAGGACAACAAGGGGTCCTCTACTACTTCCTCCTTCTTATCCGTACCCGACGGTAAAGCGTGGTAGCACTTATCTATAGACATGCGCTGCAATCTATCGAAAACTTCCTTTTCCTTTTCCTCCTTATCTCGCTGGAACTGCTCTGCGTTTCTTACCGTAGTAACAATTCCTTCTCTCTTATTACGTTTAATTTGCTTGATTTCTTTCTGCTTGGCTTCCTTACGCCACAACCGAAAGGAATCAAACATGGCCGGCCTTGCTTTTCTTTGGAACAATTTAGCTTCAAGATTATCTAAAATCGGAGCCTCAAAACTACCATGAGGTGGCCAACTAAGGACACCGTCTTTCTTAGTGTATCGAACCCAACACTCATTGAATGTAATTGGACCTAACCCGTGTCGGCTGTACAACTCGTAAGTTGGAGTTCCAACCGGAGGTATCGGACACGAGTCCTCCAGTCAGGAATCCGCACCACAACTTCTAAAGCAACTGAACAAAGTACTACGGTCAGGCATCGTGCACACTAGCCGAGTTTCACAAACGTCAAGGGTTACAGGAGTACAATGTCCCTGCAAGGAGCAAAAACCCTCGGTTTTTGGCGACTGCAGACGTCAAATATCACAACAAAGAACAAAGTACCAAGAACCACAAATGCAATGGAACCATGCAACAACTAAGCACCCACAACAAAGGACTCTGGGAGCGACCCACAAATACTTAACTCAAAGATCAATGGCGTCACCAGGAAGGCCCGTCAATCGTCTCGCTGTACCAAGGTCTACGCCAGGCGCCAAAACAGGTCTACAGTCAGGGCAGCAGTCCGTCGCAGCCGTCAGGAGGCGGGGATCTTCGCGGGAAAAGTCGTCGGGCCACTTGTTTCGACAACAGGATCGATGAAGCGGGGTGCACCTTCCCTCGGAGATTTCACACGAAGTTCCTCACGATCGTCGGGCTTTGGACCGGTACCACTGATGTAGCCCCATGTTGGGCGCCAACTGAAGCACTGGGTTTTCTCTAAGACCCAGCGGTGCCAGGGATAACACCTAAAACCTTCGTGGGTAACCTGTTCCGGCGTACAAATGACCGAGACACGGGACACTTCCTTCGGCATCAAAGATCCGAGGTTTATTACTGCAGGGAACACAGAAGTCACGAGAAGTACATAGCATGTAAGTTCACGGAGACTGCTTCAAATTGTATCTGTGGATCGCTCTTCTTATACAGTTTTCAAGCATAGGATAACATGGTGCACAAAGGTTTACAACTTGCCATCGTAAAGATCATAAGGGGTCGCTTTCATGTATTCAGGGCCCGGAACATAATTACAGTAACATTTGGCGGTTCCCAACTGTAAAAGTACATCTTCCCACCATTAGTACATTCCAATCAGCGGTAAACGAATCGAGGAAGAGACAGAAACAGGTGCAGAGGAAGGCGAGAACAGTGAACAGATCGAAAAGGGTGTAAAAGGGGTGGCATCAGGAAACACGAGTTGCAGGCATCAAAGGGGACCTGCCTAATGCATGCACAACTGAGACAATAGAGCGGCACGGCAAGATGAGCCTCGAGCGGGGCCATCTGCCTTACAGTGTCATCCCCCTCATCATAAAGACACCTTCAAAGGAAACGTGTCTTCCGCAAGAGTTTGGGAATCCCAGGGTAGCGAAGCGGACAGCGTCCGTTCGCTGGCTACTTGAGGGCAAGAAACAAAATGGATGCCGTATCTAAGATGGAACCCGTGGGCTCAGATGAAGAAACCCACGAAACAAACGAATGGTTTAGGCTAGCACAGCAAAAACGCGTACACCCACTAAACTCATCATTTGCAGTTCATAGATACCAGACTCGACCATATTCGTGCGAGTCGAAAACACCACTTACAATTGTCACGGAACCTCAATGGTGAGCAGAGCCTAAAGCTCATCCTCCTTGCTGGTGACAACCACAATATCCCCAAAAAACCCTAATTTTTTCCTGATTTTTTTTTGCTCCTGTTGAGCCATTTTCAATTCCCTGTTTTTTGTTTCTCCCCATAAAAATAACCAAAAAAAATACAAAACAGTTCATAAAAGCCAAAAAAAGTACAAAATGTTCAAAAAACATTAAAAAAAATATAAAACAACAAAAAGAAGAAAAAAAACAGTTCTTTTTAGAACTACCTCCAATTTCTAAAAAAAGGCTACATTTTTTTAAAACTCTATCATTCATTTTACCCCATGGCACGCTCCCCGGTACGCTCCACGGTGCGCGTACCGGGCGCTCCCCCTGCGCAAATCAAAAAAAAAAAATGTTTTTTGCCCCGTGGGGCCCTTTTATAGCCACCACATCAAACCTAGGGGGTCAAGGGGGGTCTACTCTGCCCCCTTATGGTCATTTCCCACCTCTTGTGTCTCGATCCTACTGAGACACAAGATGGCGGCCGCTCCGGAGAATTTAGAATGTGTACAGACACCCGAGAGCCAATCAGCTTTCCGTGCGCACCTCGCGAGGCGCGCCCAGAGCGCTCCCCGGAGCGCGTACCGGGGCGCTGCCTTAGATATATATTTTTTTTTTTAACCTAAATTACTCAAAAACCACAGGAGCACATATCTTGAGACATAGCAAAGGCACATCGGGCTACCAGTCCCTACAATTTCGCCAAGTTTGGTGGAAATCCATTCAGCCGTTCGGGCTAAAAGTGAGGTCGACCGCCCTATGGAAATGAACATGGGGAAAACACGTTTTGGGACCCCATTTTATCTCGGCCCCTGCTTGACGAATCCCCCCCAAACTAGGAAGGGCCAGAGCTCCGCGAGGCGAATTTGAGGAAATTTTCAGGCAGATTCGTCAACCAGCGCCAAAGTTATTCACAATAGAATTTTGAGATTTTGCATTGAAAAAAATCCTAACTATAACTACCTACTGGCGACCGCCAGTAGGTAATATATATATATATATATATATATATATATCACACAAAAAAGTCCCCAGAGGTAGGATCGCACTCCGCAGCAGGTAAGTTTGCACAAAACTCTTCTCTTAGGCATGTGGCTTCCCTTCCCCACACATTGTCCACAGACCTGACGCGTTTCGAAGCTTCTTGCTTCTCTTCAGAGGCCGGTAACTGACAAGACATTTTGTAAGGCTGCTCCGTGTCCCAGCTGGAATGCTATTAAGTGATTGCACAGTTTGAATGCTTTCAATGATTGCACAGCTTCCGGTGTGCTCCCGTTAGGGAATTGGTTTCCAGTTGCATCTTGGGAGTTGGAGTCTTTGAAGCCTAATTTTCACCCTCCATTGGGTTTGTCCGCAGTACCACAAGTAAGGACACTTTATTTTAAGCCCTCCATTAGGCTCCGGATGAGACTACACATGCCTTTAGTTCAATACCTGCTGTGCCCATCAGAACGTGACGTTACACTTCTGCGAGACCGTTCCATTGCTCTTCGGCGGTGCGTGATCCTCGCGGCCTGGAAGCGCCGCGTACATGTCACACAAAAAAGTCCCCAGAGGTAGGATCGCACTCCGCAGCAGGTAAGTTTGCACAAAACTCTTCTCTTAGGCATGTGGCTTCCCTTCCCCACACATTGTCCACAGACCTGACGCGTTTCGAAGCTTCTTGCTTCTCTTCAGAGGCCGGTAACTGACAAGACATTTTGTAAGGCTGCTCCGTGTCCCAGCTGGAATGCTATTAAGTGATTGCACAGTTTGAATGCTTTCAATGATTGCACAGCTTCCGGTGTGCTCCCGTTAGGGAATTGGTTTCCAGTTGCATCTTGGGAGTTGGAGTCTTTGAAGCCTAATTTTATATATATATATATATATATATATATATATGTTGTTTTTTTTATAAAGAGGGTTAATATGTGTAGTATGGAATAGTTAAATACAGGCCCTTTTGGTGTCAGAGAGGACAGGTGGTAGTGTTGCTCATTCACCTTCAAACCTCACAATTTATTCTAGCTAGACACTCTGAAAAGTGATACATTGTTTATTTTAGGTGTTGTACCTGTGAGTGCCCTGTAAAAAGAAACACCACAAAACCAAGGGCAGATGCAATACTGGCTAATAGGGGAATGCCACACTGATGGTGCCACCCACATGAATAGCCTGTAAAATGGGTCTCTTACTTAGGGTGGCCTGTCTCTCTCAGTAGCCAACCCTGAGGGCATGTTCACTAGCACCAAACCATTGCTGGCTGGCTGGACACGCATCTAGCCCGAGGGTATGCTAAGCATGTGTCCAGTCTGCTATTGCCGGCTGGTGTGTGCACTCGCACCAATGGTGCTCCTAAATACGTATTTGGCCGGCCATTGCAGGCTGGTACGTGCTTCAAACAATGGTGCTCCTAACATGTGCCCAGTCTGCCATGGAAGGCTGGTGTGTGCACTCGCACCAATGGTGTTTCTAGATATGTGTCCTGCCTGCTATTGAAGGCTGGTGTGTGCACTTGCCCCAGTGGTGCGCCTAAATACATCTACGGCCTGCTCCAGCAGGCTGGTGTCTGCTTTGCACCAATGGTGTTCTTAAAGCAATTGCGTGTTTAATCAGACTGTCCTGTTGAAGTTACTAACCATCTTGAGAGGAACTTTCACTTCCACCCAAGAACCCCAGGGTAATTCTTAAGGGGGTGAAGGAAGTGGTAGGACATCACCCCCTCCCAGGACCTCTGCAACAAGCTTTGCTCCTAATTCCAACTGACTCCGAAACCATCCACCTCCAGCAATGCCAGCCAGCCCACCATCTCCACCTAGACACCAGTCACCACTGAAGACACTGAATTGACCATGAAAGGCATCCACTCAGGAGCCCCCACAGACCCCTGCACCACACACATTTCCCACAGAGCTGCCACTGCCATTGCTCCGGAACTACGATGCACTATCAACATCAGCTTTGAAACCAGCATCTTTCCAGATGACTGGAAACACGCAAAAGTTAGACCCCTACTCCTGAAGCCCTCAGCAGATCCCACAGACCTCAACAACTACCGACCCATCCCCCTCCTTCCCTTCGCGGCAAAAGTCACCAAGAAGACCATCAACATCCAACTAACGAAATTACTTAAAAGAAACTCCATCCTAGACCCCTTGCAATCCGGATTTGGCAGCAACCACAGCACTGATAACGTTCTACTTGCCGCCCCAGACAACATCTGCACCCTCCTTGACGAAGGACACACCACAGCCATGAGCCTACTCGACCTCTCTGCAGCCTTTGATACTGTCTACCACCGCACACTCACCACCAGACTCTGTGAATCCGGAATACAGGGAACCCTCCTCGAGTGGCTCCCCTCCGTCCTCACAGGCAGAACCCAAAGAATCAGACTTCCATCCTTCCTCTCCGAACCCATGAAAATCAACTGCGGAATATCCCAAGGATTGTCGCTCAGCCCCATTCTCTTCAACATCTACCTCGCCCCCCTTGCCACCATCGTCAGACAGCACAAACACAGCATAGAATCCTCCACCAACAACACCAAGCTCATCCTCTCCCTCACCAAGGACCCAATCACCACCAGACACAACTTCCTGGAAGAAATGAAGGACATTGCATCCTGGATGAGCAGCTGCTGCCTGAAGCTCAACTCGGAGAAGACAAAGGTAATCGTCCTTGCACCCTCAGCATAGGACAACACCTGGTGGCCCACTGCCCTCAGCAGCCCCCCACCCCTATGGACCACGCCCAAAACTTTAGCATTGTACTTGACTCAACCCTCTCCATGACTCAACAGGTCAACTCCATTGCCTCCACCTGCTTCAACACCCTCCACATCCTCCGAAAGACCTTCAAATGGATCCCCCTGAATCAAGGAAGACCATCACCGACACACTCATAACCAGCAGACTGGTCTACAGAATTGCCTTCTACGCCGGGATCAACAAATCTCTGCTACGCAAAATCTCTGCTACGCAAACTCCAGACCATACAGAACATTGCAGCCAGACATGTCCTCTGCCTCCCTCATCACACACACAACACCCAGCACCTGCGTAACCTCCATTGGCTACCCGTTGAAAAAAGAGTAACCTTCAAGATACTAACCCACGCCTACAAATGCCTCCACAACACCGGACCCTGATATCTTAACACAGAATTTCCTTCCATGTACCCAAGAGGAACCTACGATCCAACAACCTTGCCCTCGCCGAACCCCCAAGCATCCACAGAGCAAAAACGGGGAGATGAACCTTTGCCGATCAACATCAGATGCGCCCTGGCGCTGCACTTCTTCAGGAAGACCCTCAAGACCTGGCTCTACGACTGACCAGAGCTGCTCCCCCCGTAGTGCCTTGAGACCCTTACGGGTGAGTAGCGCACTTTAAACATCCTTGATAGATCGATTGATAGAGGAATGGCAGGGTAGGTACACATGTATGTTGCCTGCTTAGGTAGTGAGGAATACCCATGTGTATTATCACTAACCACGAGGTGTGCTCTTTCCATAGGAAAACATGGGGAAATGTTTGAAATCACTTCAGGCTGAAATATTGGATTGCAGTGAAGCAGCCTCATGATGTTTCCTATCATTGTAATCACAGCGACAACGATTTACCAGTGGTAAAGGTGGCTTTGTCATAATTCACATAGAAATCCAAATACAAGAAGTGGATATTTCTGTGGTCAGGTACAGGGTCAGACTGATTTGCATATGGCCATGTCTGAACTGGGGTGGCAGAGTGAGCTAAAGAATGATGATTGATTAAACCCAGATCAGTTGAGTGGGGTCAGTACTTGCAATGTTGAACGCTGCGTCAATAATCCCTTTTGGTTTCGCTTTGTTCACCCTAAGTTGGCAGGGTATGCCCAGATGTAGGTCTCTTGCTCACTTTGCCACAGGATTCAAGCTAGCCTGGCTGATGACGGCTAATTAGCCAGAAACCAGTCCCTGGATGCTTGTTTCCGGTCCACGGAAGACATGGCTTGGAAATTTGGGCTGTACTGTTCCCATGAGGCACAGGGTCAGACTGATTTGCATATCGCCATGTCTGAACTGGGGTGGCGGCATAGGCTAAAGAAATAGATTTAACCCAGATCAGTTGACTGGGGTGAGTGCTTGCAATGTTCAAAGCTCCGTCCATCATCCCTTTTTGTTTTGCTAAACTCTGTGTGTGCCTTGGTGCTTGGCTCCAGTCCACACTGGAGGTTGGGCGAGCACATCTAGGCATTCTGCAGCAAGAGCTATAAAACACAGGGCATGCAACTGGAACAACTGATCTCTATCATTTGCAGGTCGGATGGAGAGAGTGGAAGAACAGTTTTTGACACTTGGCCTCTGGAGCCAGATCATGGCCCCACTAAAGATAAAGATCTGCATTCCACGGCCTCGTGGGAGTCAGACTAAAGTTTAGGAGAGAGACCCTTTGAACCACCCCAACTTAAAGCACATTCCAGTATAGGTGCTGGTGCCTTACTTCAGCATGCGGTGAGATATGCTTTTGGGATTGTGGGACGGGAGAACCTGGAGCTATGTGGTGCACATTGCCTGAGGACTCTGTTGTGTACAAGGAGGATTACTGCCTTTGAAAGGGACTGCATACCCTTCCAGAAGAGTGGCTGGCCTGGGCCGAATACATGCTGCTGTGTGCTCTCCAAGGGCTTGTTGAGCTTGCCCCTGTTCTTTTGGAGGTCTCAGTGACATCAAGGATCTCCTAAAAGTGACCCACTCATCTACCTGTGACAACTCTCAAGTGCCCACATCAGCTGTGGTCCGTGCAGATAACAGCGGTGGGGCGGTGGTGCTGGGTTGGGGGTATTTCCAGGAATGATGCAGAGTGAAAATTAAATAAATAATTACTTTTCCCTCTGCATCGTCCCTCGAAACCCTCCCCACGCTGCCCCATCACCCCACCACTGTTACCTGCATGGACCTCGGCTGGCCCACATCGTTTGCTGGATTCCAATAGTTAGCGCAACATGGGCGGAGAACTTAGAATTGTACCTAGAGACCGGATTGCCTTGTATGGAGCCCTGAACTCTGGCCTGCATCTAAGGCATTTTACCCCTTCATCATAGGGACCTAGACACACTTAAGCGTCTCATTGGTGGTTAGCGGATTCACCGGTTGAGGGACCAAGTGTTGGGCGCTTTGTTGATTCACAGTTTGTGACACTCCGAGTTGGGGAGCATAACCATAGAACTGCCTCATTCTGCCTTGTGAGACATTGCTGAACTTGCACCTGTGTGTGTGATCGGAGCTGTCTGGTGTGACCAACATTGACGTGCATCAGATGCTGTGCCTCATTTCCAGGGAGGTACAGAATTTGTAACTCTCTTCATTGTGTGTGTGGCCGGAGCTGTCTGGTGCAGCCAAAATTGACACGTACCAGATATTGTGCCTCATTTGCAAGGAGGTATAGGTTTTGCACTCTTTAATGTCAGCGAACAGAATGGTCTGGAGTGACCTGTATCATTGCACACCCATTGTTGTTCCCGGATTGCCTGGGTACGACTCAGATCAACATGTACCTGACAGGGTGCCTCCTCCTTCTGAGAGCCACCCGCTTCATTATCCATTCATTGACTGTTCCCTTTGTTGGCCCTCGCGGTAGACCAACTGCCCTCTCCCCACCCAGCCTTCCTCAATGACACTATGTTGCCAGGCAGTATTTCCCGGCTTGGGCCTGTGTGGTGAGAGTGAGTGACTGGGCTACAGGAACACTTCCAAGAATGATCAGAAGGGGGTCAAGAGTCCCTTGTGCTTTGTAGAAGTGGTCTGATGCTAGAAGGCCCTTGGGGACCCATTTGTAGTGACCGTCCATTGCCCTCATCCGATGTCTGCTCCTCATACTGTGAGTAACTTTGTAGAGTGGGTGCCAAACCCCTTTAGCCGACTGCCCCCTAAATGACATTGCTGCCTACCTTCACCTGCTTTCCTGGGACCCAAACTAGGAGTGACTTCAGCTGTGTCTTATGCCTTAGGAGGATGTATGAGGTATCTCCAATCTGTGGGTGTAGAATAGTCAGGATGAGCTGGAGGGGGAGGAAGACTTGGGTCCATGGTTTCTGCTATGTGTTATCAACTGACCTGCTGGGTATCAGTTGCACTGCATTAGGGTGCTGAGTGCGAGCGCTTCCATTCCAACTTGTCTGATATCTGTTGCACTCTGCAGCAGTGCAGAGTGAGTGTGTATGTAGGTGTGATAGTGGGTAACCACCCATGAATCACGACCCTGGACAGCAGTTTGCCTAATACATTGATTTCTTACTCAATCGAATTAAGTTTTAAAAAAATGTTTGGGGGGAGTTTTATATAGCGCAAACTCGACCTAAAGATATCAGACCCTTAACATGGGCACCAGTTTTGTTAAAGATGGACACATCCGTTTTTGTTAGTCAAGAGGAGATTAAGTAATTTCCCTAGAATTACTGGATGTTGGGCGTCCCTGCCAAGACGCAACCTGTTTACGCAGCTTTAAGGTTGACCGCTCTAGTCTTAAGGCTATATCCTCTCCTATTTAACATTGGCTTTACCCACGCAGCCTGGGCCTGTGGTGCGGCTAAAAAGTGGTATTGTTGTATGTATATATTTCTGGTATTGTTGTGACCAGAAGTGCCCCATATGTGTGGTATTGAATTATAAGCATTGCTGCGCTGGGCCTGGGGTGGAAAACATGTTGCACTACATAAGGCTGCTGGGGCGATGTAGATTAGGATCTTTTCCAAGTTTGCATACTGTTGATGTCATTTGAACACTGCTGTGTCTAGTACTGCAAGTAATAATTTAAAATGTGATTTATACCCATAAATACATGATGTTCATGTTGTGCTGATGTTAGACCTGCCATCTTTTGGCCTGTTTCTCCTGTCTTTTTGCTTTCTGACCTCCTCAACATCATCTCTTACGCGGATGACACTCAACTGATCCTTTCTCTCACCAATGACCCCAGCACTGCCAAAACTAACCTACACGAAGGAATGAAAGAAGTTGCCGAATGGATGAAACAAAGCCGTCTGAAACTGAACTCAGACAAAACAGAAGTCCTCATCTTAGGTACATCCCCATCTGCATGGGACGACTCCTGGTGGCCGGAAGCCCTCGGAAAAGCACCCATCCCGACAGACCACGCACGGAACCTAGGCATCATCCTGGACTCTTCACTCTCAATGAACAGACAAGTCAGCGCCGTATCCTCTTCCTGCTTCAACATTCTTCGCATGCTCAGAAAAACATTTCGCTGGATCCCCTCCGAAACAAGGAAAACAGTCACCCACGCTCTGGTCACGAGCCGACTGGACTACGGAAACACCCTCTACGCAGGTACTACCGCAAAACTCCAGAAGAAACTCCAACGAATCCAAAACGCCTCAGCCAGACTCATATTAGACATCCCACGCAACGAACACATCTCTGGTCACCTTAAAGACCTCCACTGGCTACCCGTCAACAAGAGGATCACTTTCCGACTGCTTACCCACGCACACAAATCACTCTACGACATCGGTCCAGAATGCCTCAACTCACGACTGTCCTTCTACACCCCCTCCCGCCAACTACGTTCTTCCAGCCAAGCCCTCGCCACTGTACCTCGCATCAACAAGACCACCATGGGAGGCAGATCCTTTTCTTACCTGGCTGCTAAAACATGGAACTCACTCCCCGCTTACCTTCGCCTTACCCAGAACCACCTAGCATTCAGAAAGCAACTTAAAACGTGGATATTTGACAAGTAATCCTCCTCCCCTTCCTAAGCGCCTTGAAACCCTCTGGGTATGTAGTGCGCTATATAAATTCTATGACTTGACTTGACTTGACTGGTTTTGATTCTGTTGTTGAATAGACCTGAGCTGCCTTTAGAGGCGTGGGAGGAGATTTCCTTGCACCTGAATGGGCCTGTTTTGCTGTGAACAATATTGTCTCCAGCTCCTGCTAGGAAGATTGGCCAGAGAGGACTAAACTGGTTTGGACTTAGCACAGACACTCTCTGCCCAAGAGAACAAAGAGAAACTGAGTATAAATATTGGGGCTCAAACACCAGAACTTTAGAACTCACTTGGTTCAAGGAACCTGCCGAGAAGAAGAGCTGGAAGAACTGACAGGAGGGGTACTCCCCCATTTGCTGTTTTGTTCCTTTACTGTGTTGGCCTGCAGTAACTGCTTCTGCCTTGGGCAGTGATGGAACTGACTGAACTTTTTTCACTTGTCACTGAGTATCTCCAAGGGCTAGAAATAGAGCTTACCTCCTGCTCACAAAGCCTCAGGGACAGCAAAGACTTCACTTACCTCTGGGTACTGCCTCTGCAACTATGGGTTTCAGTTGCCACAGAGGGGAAAAGCAGCTGACACAGTCACCGAAACCACTGCTGGTTCTATATCCTGAAAGCACAGAAGAAGTCACCAGTGCACTTCGCACCACAGCCCTGGTCTGACCAATGACCACTGCCACCACGAGCTTCTGCATGCCCGCGACCTGTGGGTACTGCACTCTGCACTGCCTCACTTCACTCTCCCTCCCTGGTTTCACCAATGACTTCACTGCACGCTGCCCTCGACACCTATGACTGCACCATTGTTTGGGGCACCACTCATAAGTCACACAGTGCACCGCCCAGTCCCACAACACAGTCTGGGCTGACTGACACCATGGCACAGCACTGCCGCTTTCACCGTGACCTATCAGCAATGCCATAAGCCTCGCCTGGCTTCACACTGCAGCCCTGGTCCCACCAATGCTGCTGGAAGACCATCACCGAGTTGCTGGCTGCACTGCAACTTGACCGCACTCACGTCGCACGGCTACGCTTCACATTGCAACAGCGATGTTTGCCACAACCGGCCTGCACTGAAATATTGGTTATCTTTCTAGAAGTGCTGTGGTGTCCTTTTGTGTGCTACCATTGTATTACTGTGAGTTATTTGCAAATGCTGTTACACATTACCTCTGAAATAAGCCTGACTGCTCTTGCCAAGCTACCAAGAGGGTGAACAGGGAATATTTTAAAAGGGTATCCCCCTCATTCTGACTAGACAGGAGGGTCCCTAGTTGGACAAAGATGCAAACCATTGCCAATTAGAGACCCCCATTTCCAACAGTTGGTTATTATGTGTGTTGAATACAAACACTATTTTCATACATCACATGTGAAGTCACTTTTGTGACGCTCAAGGTATTTTTAGTGAGTGAGTGTTGTGCCAATGCCTTACTAATTGCCTTATTGGTAAGCCTGACTGCTCAGTGTCAAGCTACCTATGGGGGAGCACAGGTTATACATTGTGTGTAATCACCAATCACTGACGGTTATAGTAGATTCTGCCTGGCTGGGGTACTGCCTCAGCCAACTAGAAAGTGTCAGTTCCAACATATCCTAAACATGATCTCTCCCTGCATAGCCATGACAAGATAAAATGGAATATATATGCATCACGTGACTATCTCTGAAACAGTCCTGCATTTTGTTAATGCATGTGCGTCACTACAAGTTTGCTTTGACACAATTGGAGTTCATCTCCAAACGTCTCCAGGCAGGCAACAGATTGAACCCACACTCTCAATCAATCAACTAGGTGATACTTAAATAGCACTGCTTATCACCCGAGAGGTTATCCAGGTGCTGTGCTTTGGTGTCAGTCAAGGAGCAAGGTCTCTAGTCCCTTTCGTGACATGGGTCAGCAAGGGTAAAGTACGGAGGTGGAGGGAAAGTGTATTCCAGGATTTGGCGGTGAGGTGGGAGAAGGAGTGTCCTCCGGTGCCACAGTGGCAGATGCATGGTATCTATGTCAAGGTGAAGTGAGGTGAGCGGAGGTTCCTTGGACGTAGGTAGAAATTCAGACAGTGGGTCATATGGGCAGGTGCTTGGTCATGGAGGGCTTTGTAGGTATTGGTCAGGATCTTCAATAGCCATTATTTTGGGATGGGGAGCCAGTGGATGTCTTTCAGGTGCTGTATGTTATGGGTCCTCTTTGGCAGGTTGAGGCTCAGTCTGGCTGCTGAATTCTAATCTTTTCATTAGTTTGGTAGTGGTGCCTGCATAGAATGCACTGCCATAGTCCAGCCGGTGTTAATGAGGGATAAAATCTGGTTTCCCCTATGTTAGTGGTATAAGACACATATATATATGTTGTGTTAGCATGATGTATCTATATGCTCTTCTACATGAATATGCATTAAGTCAAACCTATATCTGATTTAGCTAGTAGGTAAGGGTATACACAGTTTGTGTGTTCTGTTTACTTCGAGTAGGCCGAGAACCATACAGACGCCATATTCCTCTGTAATGTTAGACACAAGCAGTAATCACGTGTTACCTTCCATTAGTTGTCAGGCCCTGGTTCAGTCGAATTACTGAAAGCAGCTGAATGCACGCTATTCTTTCTCTGCTCTGGGACCCAAGGTCGCATCTGGCTTCGAGCACGATAAGCGCATTCCAGAGGGCGCCGTGCCTACACTCCCGGGCACCGGACGGAAGGGAGTCCCCCCTCCCGACCTTCCCAATAATAACCAAGCAGAGCTCCGAACTAATCATGTGTGCCATATATGGTCCTTCCCCGAGGACCAAGAGGCAAGTAGTGTTTTTCCTTCTACTGTGACTTCACGTACCTTACTGAAAGTATATATGTGCTGTATTGAATGTAAGCCAGCAGTCTTCTCCACGCACCTTGAGGAGCGAGGATGGGAGAGGCTCCTCTATAGAATACTTTGCATAATAAAGAATTGAACTTTCTTCACTGCCGACTGACTGCTTCTTTGGCAATTGGTATTAGGGGCTATTGGTAACTATAGCTCCTTATGTTATTTTTTATGGTATGTCAGTAATGAGGGCATGAGTCACAGTTTCCTTGGGACTGATGGGGAGCCACTTTAGGACTTTGTGGAGCATGCAGAGAGTGTGGAAGCAGCCTGAGGCAACAGCATTGACCTGATGTTACATGGAGAGTTTGCTGTCTAGGATGATGCTGAGGATAAGGGCGTTGTCGCTAGGAGTGGGGGTAGGTCCAAGTTCCGATGGTCAACAGGAGTTGTTCCAGAGGGAGGTTTCTCTGCTGAAGATCAGTAATTCAGTTTTGTCTGTGTTGTGCTTTGCAGTTGTTCTTTATCCAGGCTGAGATGTTCTTCATGCAGTAATGGAAATTGATCTGGTGGTGTCGTGGTGGGGTCCACTGAAAAAAAAAAGGATGAGCTGGGTGTTGTCAGCGTAGAAGACGATGTTGATATCGTGGATCCTGATGATGTCCGTGAGAGGTGTCATGTCGATACTGAAGAGGGTTGGACTGAGGGGTGAGCCATGAGGGATGCAGCAAATGGTGTGCTTGGATTGAGAGGTGAAATGAGGGAGACAGACAGAATATTTATTGTTGAATTAATAAAAATCCTTACAATTAGAAAAAAATACAATTAGCGAATGTCCGCAATACAATTTGCATAAAAGATCAAAAGCGACGATTGATATCAAAGTTAAAAACAGTTAAAACTTAAACTCTACGATGGACATCCCCACTAACAACGTAGAGATTAATGGAATGAGCATGGGGGATAGTACATGAAGAGTGAACCTCAGGCAATGCTTTAAAAGATCATGCAGCTGTTTCCCAGTCTCTATCATAAATCTAAGACCCCTGCAAGTCAGAATTGGTGATGATCCTCCCAGCCAGATTATAACCACTTGGAGACATGTTCTTATGTTCAATTTGATTAGGATATCCCGTAAAAAATTTCTTCTAGCCGCCATGAGGGCCGGGCACACACAAAACAAATGAATTAAAGATTCATTTTGGTAACCACAGAGTCTGCATTTTGAGCAAGTGTCATGGGGTTTCCAAGAGGGACTTAGATCCATGGATTCGTGAAGGCCCATATGGAAATCAATAAGGATCTTTTTTAGGTGTTGGCTGAAATGAGTTGCCAAGTATGCCTGGGGTTGTTGACGTGAATAGGAAGAAATGACTGTCCAGGCATGGCGTCGATGGGTCAATGTTTGTTTGTCTTCCGATAATGACTTTATTTTGGCATTTGAATTTGCAGTTTTTCAGAAACTAGCCTGATCAATATTTTTGCTCCATGCTTCGAGCAAACCAAGGTCTGAAAGGCAAGTCTGTAGATGCGTGGCCCAGGGCTGGGTAGAGTCGAGATTGATTTCCTGCCAACAAAGATGGTTTAATGAGTCTGGATCAGCTGCGCGGAGTTTGTGGCAGAATTTAACAAACCTTGACTTAGACCTATAGATTTGATTTTGAAGACCAAATTCTAATCGCACCTGGGCTGGCGAGGCACTTTTCGGTAATTTGAATACAACTTTGTAGATTTTGGTTTGTAAGGTGTTTAATAAACCAGCCTCCCCTCCAAGCCATGTAACAAGAGCGTACGATAATGTAGGTAAAATATGAGCAGCCATTACTTTTAAAAGATGAGTGTAGTTTGGACCATCCAGTTTTTGGAGTAGTCGCCTATATCCGAAAATTAGCGTCTGGGATTTGGCTTTTAACACGGCAGAGTGTTCTTTTTTTGAGTTGTCATTGCCTAGGGTGACCCCCACATACCGGTAGTGTGACTGTACCGCAATGGCTAGATGGATAAATGTCCAGCTGAATTTAATGGGCTTTCGCTCTATAAGACGTATTTCTTTTGTCTTTTCTCTGTTCAATTCCAGATGTTCTTCGTTCAGATAGAGATATAGGGCATTTATCAGCCTTTGCAGACCAATTGGGGTTCCGCTTAAAAGAACAATGTCATCGGCAAACTGGATGATTGGCATTGGGGTGTTAACAAGCTTCGGAGCGTGACTTACTATTTGGCTGAGTTTTTTTCCTAGGTCGGCCAGGTATAGGTTAAATAAACATGGGGCCAGGACACAGCCCTGTTTCAGTCCGTCCTCCATTCGAATTCTGGGCGTAAGGCTTGTACCGTGCCCTTGTTTGACCCTTGCCCAGGTATTTGAGTAAAGGAGCATGACAGCATGGAGGACATTTTTTGGCAGCCCCCACTCATTGAGTTTTTCCCAAAACCTCCCCCTACTGACTCGGCAAAAGCCGCTCTAATGTCAATGAAGCAGCCATATAACCGTTTGTTATTCGTTTTGGCTCTTTCCATCAAGAGTGCTAGGGCTGCGAGATTGGTTATAGTCCCTGTCCCTTTTCTGAAGCCAGTCTGATAGCTTGGAATTAGGTTGTTGGTATCTACCCATTCCTGGATCTCCTCCAAAATACATGAAGCATACAACTTAGCTTCCACATCAATTAATGATATCAACCGATAATTCAGTGGGGATCTCCTGTCACCCTTCTTGAAGATTGGGTGGATGATGTTACCATTCCACGATGGTGGTTGCTTTTTGCAGGCAAAGACTTGGTTAAACAAGGCAGAAAGATGGAGTGCCCAAAACTCATGTTGTATACTGCGTTGGGGATGACATTGGGCACTGGAGCGCCTTCGGATTTGAGATGGTTAATGCACCTTTTGACTCTGTCGCAGGAAAACAATTCCGTCTCAATCCCCAGAGTGTTGAACCTTTCAGTATTGGGGTGGGTTGATAGATTGTCTGTCGGTCCTTTCAAGTAGCTTAATGTTGTTGTTGCAGTAAAGCGATACTGATTTTCTGAGACTGAAAGTTCCCTTTTTCGATAGAGATTTTTTACATGTGATTCCCAGCTTTGTTTACTAATGCCTGGGTCCTGAGATGTGAGGTCCGCATTGTTTCGTTTATTTACGATGCCCCAGAAATCCCTTGAAATGAGGGAGACAGATTTTCTGGGTGTGCCCCATGAGAAAGGATGCCATCAATTTAGGCACATGGTTTGTGCTTTCAATCTGGCACATTCGGTCAATAAGTGAGTGGTGGGAAAGGGTGTAGAAGGCTGCAGAGAGGTCGAGCAGGATCAGGGCGGCAGATTTTCCTCTGCAAGTAGGCTGCAGATGTCAGATGTAGCAGCGATAGGGGCTGTCTCTGAGCTGTGATTGGCTCTGAATCCTGATTTGGAAGTGTCCAGCAGGCTGTTTCTCTCCAGGTATTCAGTGAGTTGGAGGTTGATGGCCTTCTTTAGGACTTTGATGGAAAACAGAAGCAGTGAGATGGGACGGTAGTTAGGGAGCTTGCTGGGGTCTGCAGAGAGTTTCTTGAGGAGGGGTCTGACCTTTGTGTGTTGCCAGGCTTGAGTAAAGGTGGCTGAGGGGATGTAGGTGTTCAGGATGTTGGTGAGTTGGTGGCTAATCTTGTCTCTTCTGAGGTTGAAAGGTCAGTAGGGGCACAGGCATGTGGGTGCTTCTGAGTGGACGGAGTTCATTAGAGTATTTCTTTTCAGTGAACTGAGCTGTTCCCATGTGGTGAGTGGGTAGATGCTTGCAGTGATAGAGGGGATGCTGAGGAAGTCAGTGGGTTGGGGATTGACACTTCTGAAGATGGTTGTGATGGAGCGTAAAAGTTAAATGATGGTTGCCTCTATCAAGTCCAGCTATCAAAAGAGATTTACAATAATTATTTCTTGATGAAAACATGTAAACTGGTTAAGCTGAAAAACGTGAGAAACAATCATCTTATATATGCATGTAAACATGTGTTTTGAGAAAGAAACCTAAGTCAACATAGAGATTTTGGTTACAATATCTTCTAATACGTATTTAAATTAAATAATGTCTACATATTGAAGCTCCTAAAATGATTACACATTTTAATATAGTAGTATTTGATAATATGCAAAACTTCCACTTTCTCTAACCTTATGAAATAAACATGTATTTCAGAAGTGACACAATAACATTAATTTGAAAAATGACAAATGAGCAAATAGTTCTATTAGTAGTGCTTAATATTGACAAATAACTGCACCAGAAGAAAAATAATTGAATTAATCAAGAAAACCTCGAAATGCAATTAATGATGTGATTTGTAATGATCAATAACGTGAAAATGACACAGCAGAATTTCATGTAGCCCTCAGATGCTTTTCTTTCTTGCTAAATTGGCAGTATCAAGCTTAATAGTCACTTTGGATGCTGTTGGGACTTTTTGTGAAGTTTCATTTCGGTTCTCTAAAACAATAGGTTCACTTTTGATTTAGCAACACCTTTGATAGAAATGTATTAATATGATTGCAAACCCAGAGAAAGCACCTGGGAACGGATGGACTGTGAGTAAAGGGACATTTTCCCATTTCTGTGGAAAGGATGGAACTATATACAGTTTGGATCTTAAGGAATTTGCAAAAAGATTACCTAATATTACCAGATCTTCTAATGAGGCATTGATCATACCATGAGCAGCCCATCATGAGCAGACAATTGAAACCATATGAACTGACACAAAGGATACTTTTATGGCTGTAAACCATGAAGTTTTGGAAGTATAATTGCCCCTGAAGGAGGAGTTATAGTTGGCTGTATTTTCCATTTACTGTGCCTGGCATACTGTTGGTCTGAATTTTGACTTTCTTCAATGCCAAACAAATGCCAAACCAATGAACTGTACTTTCCTGACTGATCCTGAAGCTGTACTTTGCCAGCTGGTAAAGTTGAGCAGAAAATAACCTTTCAGATGAAGGGTTAGTTGACTCCTTCAGTGGCACGTTGTGTTGTACTTCTTACTTGATCAGATCCCTATTGCAAACAGACTATATGACGACCTTATCCGTTTTGCATGACCTAAAGCTGTATCATGAATTTCCTCTGTATTTCTCTCTCTCTCTCACTCTAGCCAATCGGCATATGCACATTTAATAAAGTTGCATCATAATGTGTGGTTATTTGCTACCAGCTAATAAATCTAATTATGAAATGTGATTTCATGTACTATTCCATTCAAATTGAGGATATTTATAAATATTTCTATATCGTATTCGTCTAATTTATTTGGTCAACATTTCCTTGTCTCTAGGTTGGTGAGTCAGTGAATGAGTGGGCTGATGAAAAAGACATGTATCTGGCATTTCTTTACTCCAGGTCCTCATAAGGAAATTGCCTCACATTTTCCAAATATTCAAGTCCCTGTTTACTCAACAAAAAAATCCATTGGAGGACCAAGGTTTGATGATTAGGATGGTTATTGATGTATTTTGTTATGATTGGGGCCCAGTTAGTGATAATGAAAATAAGTGTTTCTGGAGAAATGAAAATTTGTAAACTTTGCACTGCATCAATTGCTAACTTGTTGTGGAAGTGGTCACAGAGTTTCTGTGGGGACGGGATCGAGTTTCCGGTAGCTGATGGGCAGGTGAACTCTCTGCCAATGGTAAAGTGTTCTTCGGTTTGTTTGGCACTTGTCTCGATTCAGTGTGTCAGGGCCTCCTTTGTTGCGGCTTTGAGCTGGTGGAGGTAGTTGTTGTGAGCCGACTTGAAGGTCGCTCGGTCTGTGTTGCTCCTACTGGTTCACCACTTTCTTTTCCCTTGTTTTCATCTGCGTTTCAATGTGCTGAGTTCCGGGTTGTACCGGCTGGCTTGTATGGTTGATGTTTGGCCGTTCTGGCTGTTTTCTTGGGAGCGCCTTGGTCGGTGATGCTAGTCATCCAGGCGTCAAAGTTCTCTATTGCCTGGTTCAGTTCTATGGGGAAATTGGCCTGGGTGATGCTGAGGCCGTTGGTCCATTGGTACTGAGTAGTCTTGGTTCAGCTGCGATAGGGGGCGATGTGGCAGTTGGGGGCAGTGTGGGAGGTCTGTTGATGGTGAAGTGTACAATAGAGTGATCCGACCAAGTGAGTTCTGTGGTGTGGCTGTACTGGATTACTTTGCCACTGGATTCAAGCAAGCCGGGCTGAAGATGGCTGGAATGCCAGAAACCGGTCCTCGGAAGCTTGTTTCCGGTCCAGGGACGACATGGCTTGGCAGTTCGGGCTGGACTGTTCCCATGAGGCACAGGGTCAGACTGATTTGCATATAGCCATGTCTGAACTGGGGTGGCAGAGTGGGCTAAAGAACGTGATGGATTAAACCCCGACCTTTTGACTGGGTGTGAGTGTTTGATTGATTCAGATGCTCCGTCCATCACCACCCCCTTTTGTACAGGTTTTGGCCGCCATAAGTGTGGCAGGGTATGCTCAGACGTGAGTCCCTTGCTTACTTTGCCACTGGATTCAAGCAAGCCAAAAAGATTGAAAAGTAGGGGGCTTAGGATTGAGCACTGAGGAACACCGTGGGGTGAGGAATAGATTTTGGAGGTAGCAAATGGGAGAAGATTTGAAACGTTCAAACCATCAAGAAAGAATCCAACCAGTCAAGAGCTAGGCCTCCAATGCCCATGGCGGCTAGAGATTTAAGAAGAAATTTATGCGAGACAGTTTTGAACGCTGCACTGAAGTCAAGTAGTATCAGTGCGGCAGTCTCGCCCCTGTCAAGTAGGGACCAACGGTTCTCCGTAACGCCAAGAAGCGTAGTTTCTGTGGAGAAACCTGAGCGAAAGCATGACTGGGAAGGATGCAATAGATTGTTAGTAGTAATAAACTGAGACAGATGGTGATGAAAGTGTCTTTCTAAGACTTTAGAGAAGGCTGGCAGCAAGGAGATGGGACAGATGTTGGAGAGAACCTTAGGATCTGCAGTGGGCTTCTTCAGCAGTGGCGTGACCATTGCATGCTTCCAGCTGGCAGGGACAGTGGCAGTCTTTAAAGAGTGGCACAGAGATCAAAGAAAGCTGAGGGGAATCAAGTAACCGAAGTGTTGAAATGGGCAGGGGATCGGTTGGGGAACCAGATTTTACCTTACACAGGATCTCGTGAAGGACGGCAGGATGCAAATCAGGCCATACGAGCAATGAACCGGGGGAGGAGACAGAGAGATGGTTGGTGCCCCCTAGGTTAGCAGAAGGTGCTGAGGGAGTGCTACTACCATTTTGGAGAGAAATGTCCTGATAGATCTTATCAATTTTAGTAATAAAAAACTGCGCAATTTCGCCACACTTACTGCTCAACAAAGGGGTGAGTGAGCCAGCAAGATTTTTAACCAGTCCAAATAGTACTTTCGATTTATTAGCTGCGTCTGTTATGGTTTTGGTGACGTAGCTGGCCCTGGTCAGGGCACAAGCTTTATGGTAGCTCTTCAAAGCATTTTTATAGGTAGTAGCTGCTGAAAGGGAGTAATATTTCCTCCAGATGCATTCGAGTTTTTTACAATGGGACTTGTCCATTTTTAACGCATCATTGTACCAGGGGGCCGGAGTATAATGGGGTGTCTCCTTCTTGAGGGAAGAAGGAAAGCAGATGTCAATGGCATCAAGCAGTCAGACGACGTGAGCAATTCTGTAGGAAGGTGAGTTGCAAGAACATTATTTAAAGAGTTGATGTCCAACTTTTTCCAGTCCCTCCTGCTAGCAACATGTGTGCTTCTATGGTGGAGCAACACGCCAGTGGTGGTGAACATAAATCTAACAAGATAATGTTCTGACCAATGAACGGGTGAGGCAGGAGGACAATGTAGATGCGGCACATTAGAAAAGATTGGGTCTAAAAGGTGACCACCTTTATGCGTAGGACCGCGGTTGTGTAAAGTAATGTTCATGGTCTCAAGATCGGCAATCAAGGTTCTACCCGTACTATTATTCAGGTCATCCAAGTGAACATTAAAATCGCCCACAACCAGAAAATTGCTGGAATTTGAAAGGACGGAGGCAATAAAATCGGAAAATTGTGTGGCCCAAGCATTGACAGGACCAGGAGGGCGGTAGACTAGAATGCCCGTGAGTGGTATTTTTGGATGAAGGGCAAATTTAAAAATAGCTGCCTCACAGTTGTTTAAGGTGGTAGGATCAAATTGGCATTGGTACATGTTCTTAAATACGATAGCAATGCCGCCACCTATTTTAGCGGCTCTATCACGCCTACAGATGGCATAGTTGGAGGGTAGTGCTTCAGCAATATCGGGTCCAGAGCCGTCATGAAGCCAAGACTCTGTGATGAAAAGGGCATCAGGTAACTCCTCACTTAGTAGATCAAATATTTCACATCTATGCTTAGGCAAAGAGCGACAGCTCAAGCTAAAAAGCTTAAAAGAAGATTTATGGGAAATCGTAGTGTAAGATGTACAGCCATAACACCGCTGCGGAACTTCCAAAGAAAAAGAGCAATTCAAGCAGGACTGGGGAAGTTTATTAGGCAAGTCAAAAATAGTGCAATCATTCTTGATTGGCGGTCTGTATGCCCTCAATTTACCGGCCCTGTAGGTAAGCCTCTGCAGTGAGTTCAGGCCAAGGGGTATGGCCCCTGGGCCTGTTTGGGCACAGACAGGTGCAGGCGGGCACACCTTTGGCGCGCCGTCGGCGCGCCCGCTGCGCGGACTGGAAATGACTGACATATATACAGGAAGAGGGTGGGGGGATCGAATCAACTAGTCCGCAACCTGGTGCCTGTTGCAAGATGGCGGCTTACCCTATCAGCATCCCACGACAGCACCTAATCGGCTGCAGGGAATGTCGGTTGGTGCAGGGTGAGTCGGAATGTGCACAAAGCAATAATCAGCAACACTGTTAAAAACAAAACATTCAAAGATTATGTGCAAAGTAGCGAGTAGCAGCAGGTAAAATTTAAATAAACAAGCGTAAATTCAGACCTAACTTCCACGGCTTCCGCCGCAGGGAGAATGCTAGTAACAAATCAGGGAATATGGGAAATTCCGCGGTTAAATGCGGGAGAGGGCGGGCGGATCGAATCAACTAGTCCGCAACCGGGCGCCTCAAGCAAGATGGCGGCTTACCCTATCAGCATCCTGCGACAGCACCTAATCAGCTGCGGGGAATATCGGCTGGTGCAGGGTGAGTAGGCAATGTGCACAAAACAATAATCAGCAACACTGTTAACAATGAAACTTTCAAAGAGTATGTGCAAAGTAGCGAGTAGCAGCAGGTAAATTTTAAATAAACAAGCGCAAATTCAGACCTAACTTCCCCGGCTTCCGCCTCAGGGAGAATGCTAGCAACAAAACTATACAGTACAATACAATAATGTTTGCTATTGTAGATAAAGAACATAACCATGTTTGCAAAATATATGACTCCAATAAGGGTGGGCGTAAAATCCGTTTCGCGGGCGAATTTGCGGATTTTCCGTGATTTCGCGATCCGCAAATCTCGCGAAATGGTGGTAAAATCCACGAATCAGCGGGGACGAATTTTAGCCAAGCAAGGGTTACAGCAGCAGGGGCAAAAGTTGAACCTAATTTCTTTGTAACCTTTTACAAAAGGGTTACAAACAAATTAACTTCAACTTGGACACCTGCTGCTAATTGCTTCCTGGCGCCTCGTTGCCTACTTGCAACTATTCTCTGACCCTGCTCTGACCCTTGAAGCAGGGTCAGAGAATAGTTACAAGTAGGCAACGAGGCACCTGTCCAAGGAATTAAACCTCATCAGGAAGCACTTACAGATATAAAAAACAGGAAGAAGGGAGAGGATGGCAAATACACCCATTTTGAGTTGTCAGGAGGGGTTAAACTAAAAGAGTCCTTTACAGCACAATTTTCATATGCATTTTGCTAAAAATAAAAAGCTGTATGTTCTGTAGGGGCAACTCAGGAATCTGGCCCTTCAGAGATCCGGCCTCTCTTTCTTTCTCTCGTTCTCTCTCTCCCTCTCTCTTTCCCTCTCTTTCTCTCTCTATCTATCTATCTATCTATCTATCTATCTATCTATCTATCTATCTATCTATCTATCTATCTATCTCTCTCTCCCTCTCCCATAAACGACTGCATGGGTAACTTCGCTATGCAAGCTGCTCGCGAAGACGCAAAAAGCCCCGCGAACACGCAAAAAACCCCGCGAACACGCAAAAAACCCCGTGAACACGCAAAAAAACAAAAATCCGCAAATTCGCACAAATTCGCGAATTTTGCCGATCGCGAATTCGCAAATCCGCAAATTCGCGGATCACAAATTCCCAAAATTCGCCCATGCTTAGACTCCAAGACCAGTCAGGCCAGGAACTAAACATTCAGAGTATTCTTTTGTGAAAACATGACTGTCTTCCAAATGATTTATGACTGAATTAGACTTTTCCAGATGAGAACATGAGATCCCCAGGTTTATGTATTTGTTATAGCCATAGTTAATGAAAGAAGCGAAGGAGAATTTGCTCAAGAATTTTAAGCCATACTATGTTCTCTGACTCATTATTGGTATAGATTGCCAACAGGTAAATAGTGAGTTCCGGTAATGTATGGAATATTTGACAGAAGGTGTTGCATAAAGGGAAACCATCACCTTTAAATGCAGCATAATTAAAGGACACTTCTCTGTAATTCAAACTTGCTTTTGTGCACAATTTCCATAAGGTAATTCAGTGTAAATTAAGCAATTAATTTGGAGCTGGCAGGCTTAGCCAGGGGCACATGAATACAAATGAGGATGTGGGCTTCCCCTCACTAATCTAGTAATTTTCCACCTCCTTTGGCAACTTGATTAAAAAGAGCGCCACACGTGATTTGTGTCAGAGAAGAATAAATAGTAGACACCATCATTGAGTCTAACAAAGGATCAGGAGAATAGCACGGTGCCCATTCGGATTCTGTATTTTAAACCAGGGTATGAAATTGGAAGCAAAACAATTTGTAATGTCAAAGTAAAAGTGTATTTATTGTTTCAAGTTTCAAAACGATATTGTAAACATGCTTTGCCTCAATACCAACAAAACATGTAGAGACAAACAGTCATGTATGTGAAAATTATGCACTATTAATTTCAGTAATTTTTGGAGTATTACAGTATTTCAAACTAATGATTTCTCCATGGATTTTTGAATGCCCATATACACTGACGAAAGAAAGTGTCTGTCAGTGAAAATTTACAAGCGCTCCACATAAACATTTGTTAAAAATGTTTACCCCTTCGAAATATAAAGAATGAGACGGGTGACAGATATGTCCTGTGTGCACCACCAGAAAACTCTGGTGTGGAAATTCTGGGCAAGATTGTCCACTCTGACATTTTTACTAGGTTTGAAGTAACACACAAAATAACCGAAGTCTAAACTTAAATTCCATAGAGGATTATCCTGTACAGACTTGAGATTCTAAGGTGGCATATGCACATTTCTGATTTTAGCCCTTACTTTACACAGGTAGATTTAAGAATGGTTGTATTTTCTCGTAAAAAAGTACCACAAAAAGTTCAGCTGTCAGGTATGTGTAAAAATAGGCATGCTCCTGGCCCAAGGGGTTTGGTTTAACCCTGGGCGTAAAACTCCTGTCCGCTTGCGGAGTTTGCAGAGTTTTGGCAACTCTATGTTCCACGTAGAACTCAAAGTTGCTGAAAAACTCTGCACTCTGCAACAGAGTGGAGGGTTTTTTTGTTTGCATGCCCGAAATGCATTTTTTGCACACGCGCGAGCAACTTACCAGGTACCTGCGATGGCTGAAGAGATCTCCTGAGCCGTTTGCGAATGCGACAAGATTTGCTAGGTAGCCGCATGGTCCCCAAGAGTTTGCGATCGCAAACATGTCATTCAGGTGTGCCATCGGGCTTCCGATGGAAGTTTTGTGAAGAACACGATCCCAAACACGCAGAATCTGCAATCTGGAGAGGGTTCTCTCCTGAGCAGCATCAAAACCTTCTCAAAATTACGATTTTACCGTTTTTTTTTAAGAGTAAGGAAGTGCCCCAGAGTCTCCAAGTTCCTGTTCCTATCCAGCAAGCTCCAGCCAGTGCTTTGTCCACCATCTATTCACCTTTCATTTGGATTTGGAGCTGGAAGGATGAGCCTTTGTGTCTGCTGCATCATATATCATTTGATTTGAGGACTTTTGAATTTAAGATTTCATAAGTAAGTTCGAAAATTAGTGCTGTTTGTTTTGACTGGGGCCATGCACCTAGATTTTGAAATTTATTTTTGCACGGAAATCAATTATTGTATGAACTCAACCAATGATGCATTTTTATGACAGCTTAGCATACCATTTTTATATGTAGAAATCGAATATCTCCAATACTTATATCACTTATAGCACTTTATACTGCGAATTTGCACATCTTGTTACTAGAATGTAGTGAGAAACATTTCTAGAGCATCCAGTTTTGTGCTGCTAAATGTATACTGCACTTTAGGAAGGATGGTACTGTCACTTTGCACTTTATTATGCTAGTTTGCACATCTACTTCCAGACGTATGCACTAAATAGGCACCTTAAATGCCAGACATGCGCTGCTTTTGTATACTGTGTTCAGAAAGAACGGTATTGCCACATGTACTAGTAGAAGTATGCTCCAATGTAAGTTGTACATATGTAAGGATGATTCATTTAATATTGTACTTTAATATTGCTAAATTTGCACATACTTTAGTATACAAATGCACTAAAAAGCACTTTAAAGACTGTCGGATATGGGGTGTTAAATGTATACCGTATTTAAGTAATCATGGCATTTGGCAAACCAAAATTGATATAAATATGTTTTTATTTTATTGTATGTTGTTGCTATATGGTTGTATTCATACATACCGAATAAAGCATTTTGAAATGAAATGATACATTTCATTGTTTTCATTTTTATTTATTGTGGTGGGAGGCCTGTAGTTTCAGTAGGGGCCTAGTTGTTTCTTTGTAAGTAATTTGTCTTCTTTTATAAAAGAAACATGTTGCACAGTTCACTAACTTTTCTCCAACTTTTGAAATCAATTTGCAATATGTATTTAATTCACTATGTAGGCCAGTAGTCTGCCAATAGGCCTTTCAGCCAGTACACCCAGAGGTACACATGGGTGTATCAAACAAATGTTTCTGTGGTGTCTGTTGAATTTAAACATTGTTTAGGGCATGGATGGCATTGGATTGAAATAACAAATGTGTTTTTGTTTTGGCATTTCACTTTTTTCATGTGCCTTTGTTGGATGTGTGTGGTTGTAACTTGCAAGCCTTTTTTTGCACTGTGGATTTTTGTTTTTGGCATTGTTGCATTAAATATGTGTTGTTAGCATGCCTCCTATGTCTGGCCAGTATGTGAGTGTGTTTGTTAGTAATAGTGGGCCATTATTTGCCTTGTCTGAGCCTCCCCATGTTGCCAGGGGCCGTTTTGTAAAGTCTGTGTCCAAATAGGCCTGCTTAAGTTAATTGTTTTTCCAAGCCTCCTGCTTGTTGTTGTGACTTGTGCCCATGTGTCTGGGGGGCATTTTTGTAGGCACTTAGTGTGCTTTTGCCACAGGTCTTCATGTCTTTCTCTTGTTCCTCTTGGCTTCTTACTTCTTGCTCTGGTAGTTTGGCCATGAGGCTGGATGCCATTTTGTGAAGACAGCCAGTGTGCTTTTTTCATAGGGCTGCATTGTCTGTCTACTCTTTCTTGTTGTTGTGGACTGGCCATGTGGCTGCCTTCCATTTTGTGAAGGCAGCCTGTGTGCTTTTACCAATGGGCTGCATTGTCTGTCTTCCCTTTCTTGTTGTTGTGGCCTGGCGATTTAGCTGGTAGCCATTTTGTGAAGGCAGACAGTGTTATTTGCCATAGGCCTGCATTGTTTATCTTCCCTTTCTAGTTGTTGTTGCCTTGCGATTTAGCTGGTGGCCATTTTGTGAAGGCAGACAGTGTGCTTTGCCATAGGCCTGCATCGTCCGTCTTCCCTTTCTTATTATTGTGGCCTGGCCATGTGGCTGGCGGCCATTTAGTGAAGGGGCAGCCTGTGTGCTTCTGCATTAGGCCTGCAAGTGTTCTTTGTGGTGGCCATGTCTTCTTGCTGGTTGTTGTTTTGCATGAACATTTTTCTTCTTTTATCCATAAAAAATGTAGCACACTTCAATACATTTTCAAATAAATTTGCAATATTATTGATTTCAATTGATTCACTATGAGTCTGCCAATTGGTTTTCCAACCAATAGGCCCAGAGCTACGCATGGGTGCATGAAACTACAGTTTCTGT
This sequence comes from Lissotriton vulgaris, assembly GCF_964263255.1. NCBI lineage: Eukaryota > Metazoa > Chordata > Amphibia > Caudata > Salamandridae > Lissotriton > Lissotriton vulgaris. The sequence goes on along the minus strand of NC_141690.1, from coordinate 23,580,893 downwards.
GGTGTCTGTTGAATTTAAACATCATTTAGGGCATGGATGGCATTTGATTGAAATGCAAAATGTTTTTTTTTGGTATTTCACTTTGTTTTCGTGTTAAATAAATGCCTTTGTTGGATGTGTATGGTTGTTGGAACTTGCAAACCTTTTTAAGCCCTGTGGATTTTGGTTTTTGGCATTGTTGTATTAAAGCTGTGTTGTTTAGAATGCCTCCTTTGTGTGACCAGTGTGTGAGTGTGTTTGTAATAGTGGGCCAGCATTTGCCTTCGCTAAGCCTCCCCATGTGGCCAGGGGCCATTTTGTACAGTCTGTGTCCATATAGACCTGCTTGAGTTTATTGTTTTCCAGGCCTTCCGCTTTTTGTGAGTGTCCATGTGGCTGGCGGCCATTTTGTGCTGGCAGTTAGTGTGCTACTGCTTTTGCCATAGGCCTGCATGTCTTTCCTTTGTTCCTCATGGCTTATTGCTTTAATCCATTGTCATTTGGCAGCTGCAGCTCCCTGAAGGCTGCCTCCACCATGATGCAAAATGCTACACTGTTACATTTGTATTTTTGATGTTGTTCTTCTTCTTTGCTATCCTTCTTGAGTGTACTGTTTGTACAGTACACTTTGAAAGCCATTGTTGTTGCCAAAGTCTCACAAATGGCTACACTGCATTGTTAATTGTTTTAATAACTGAGGTAATACACTTAAGAATATTAATTAATAACAGTAACAAGTGTGACCATATACAAAGTTATATTATATTTGTTTGTACTAGTAGTATTTGAACCAGAACAATGAATGCCACGTTTCACTGATGTTCTTTGCTTTTAGATGCACAAAAGAGGAGGAGGCAACATCACTCATTGTACTGCTAGATAGAAGGCCTGCACACAACGTCATGTGACGTGTGACCACAGACATCTCTGAAAATTGTGCCACTGCGTGCTGACATCTTCAAGATGGCCACAAAGAAATGTACCACGTCCGGTACCAAGAAAGTTATCAGTGAGAAGAAGGCACTATCACTTAACAAGACCGGTATGTCACCCAAGACCTTTTTCGGGAAACCAAAAATTGTACGTGCAGCAGCGGTGTTGGGGGGGCAGGATGGGAGCAGCTTTCCTGCATCAGTGGACCCACCACACCAACCTAGGCCCAAGCCAATGTCTGGCGCGTAGGCAGCCAGTCTAATCACGAGTCCAAAGCAGATGAGCAGTGATGTTGAAATTGAATTGGTTATCGCAAAATAGTACTGAATCAATTCAGGAAACATAGAAAAATGGGGAACAACAGCTGCAACCACCCTTAATAGTAGTTGTTGCTCCAAAAGTAGGGGCAGTTCAGGAGATTGAGCTTCCTGCAGAGGAAGAAGAAGAGCAAGCCACTCTTTCGGAAGATCCATTGGCTTCCAGATCCCCAGCAAGGAAAAGGAGAGTTAGTCCATCAACTTCTTCTGGAAACCCCCCTTCTGATGATCTAGATGCCACTTTGAAGCCACCTCAGCCTGAGAGTGAGACACGACAGGTGAGGCTAGGGAAAAGGAAGGTTCCAGAAAGCCTTAGGGTTATAGAGGTAGATGTAGAAGAGGAGGATGGTGATGATGAGGTAGTTATCATGGACATTAGCCCTGCACCAGTGGAAACCAACATTACCCCATCCCAAATTGCTGAGAGGGATGTGGCACAGATACCACCTACATAGATACCACCAACACCACCTACAGCTGTCATATTTAGGTCCCAGCAACGACCTACACCCAGCAAAACAACAACCTCAGTAGAAGTAGGTACTGCAAAGAGTCAAACGTCACGCCCACCTACCAGTTCTTCTGACATTGCAAGTGGCGCCAGCAGCATCAGAAAATTTACCTCCCAAGTTTGAGACTTTTTTCCGGTTAGCAGGAAGGAGGTGAACGATGCTACATGCTCCATTTGTGAATTAGGTGATAGTCGGGGTAAGCTTCATACAAACTTTGGTTCCGGAGGCCAAAAAAACCCATCTGAGAAAACACCACTTGATCCAGTGGGAGGCGCACCTTAGCGGGCAAAAAACTGTGAGTGTTGTTGGTGGAGGGGATGAAGAATAAGATCTGATCACAGTGGAAGGTGAACAAGAGGGAGACATTTTCTCTGTTACAAATAGAAGCCCTGTCCCCAGCAATGCAGTGGTACAAAGCACATCGTTATCAGCAACATCGCAATGGCACATGAATCAGGCTGAGAGTACACCAAGGGTCCAAGGCAAAAGAGTACTGAAATGAAAAAACAGGGTCTCAAGAAGTCAACTGCATCAGTGGTACAAGAAAAGAAAAAAAGAAAGAAAAATCCAGGCTACCATTCTCAGTATGTTTAGGGTTGGAGGAGCAGTAAGAATGCAACCATTGAACGGCATATTTGTACAACGCAAAGCTGGCTAAAATGTTAGCGCTGTACCTCCTCACTTTTTCTTTTGTGGAAGGGGTGGGTTTGTTTGAATTTGTGGCAGCTATCTGCCTAAAATGGAAGGTTCCCAGTCAGTCCTTTTTCACCAGAGTTGCTGTTTCAGCATTACATCGCGACATGCTGGAATTGCTTGGACAGGTTTTGCAGCAAAGTGCTATTCACACTAACCACCTGACAACGGACATGTGGACCAGTTGCCAAGCCACTGATTGCATGTGCATCACCACACACTGGATCTCTTTTGTGGGGGTTAGAGAAAAGATATCTGCAGGTGTTGACACTGCTGAGATTTATATTGCTGCTCGGAAACATGTAACTGTAGGTATATTCGCCATGGAGAAATCTCATACTGCTGCAAACATTTTGGAAGACTTTAACAAAAGGTCTTTGCATGGCTGTGACCAAGAGGGCTTAACATTGGTTTTGTTGCCACAGACAATGGCAGTAATATAGTTAGGGCCATGGCCGATGGTGGCTATTTCAGGGTCCTGTGTTTAATGCACTGCATGAACATCATTGTTCAAGGCTTTCTCAAAAAAGAAGACACAGTCAAGAACTTACTGACTACTGGCAGAAGAATCTGCACACATTTTAGTCATTCCTTCAAAGCCCGGCAGCAGCTGAGTATCATTCAACGGGATAATAGAATGCCAGTTAAAGCACTCATCACAGAGGTGCCAACACGTTAGAACTTAACTTATTACATGCTTAAATGTCTGTTTGAGCAATACAGACCAATAAATGAATATGTCATGCAAAGAGAGGATGCTACTGTGAAAGGCATGATCAGAGATGCTACTTCCTTTCAAGGTCTTCACACGTGAAGTCATCAAGGAGAACTGTATTATGGGCCAAGATATCCCATTGTTGCACATGCTACAGGAACAGTTGAAAGGGGTGTCCGCAATGTACGGTGGTGTGGACAAAAAAAAACGAAGCATATGACTTGGAAGAGTGCTTAAACATTAGCTTATCTAAAAATACAAGGGTGCAAAGAGGCATTGTGTCATCCAAACATTACATTACATTTGTGCCACAATTCTTGATCCACGGTGCAAACCATTACTGCACACTTTCATTCCTTTTTCAGATGGGGATGTTGCCAGCTTCAAAACTTGGATAGCTGTGCAAGCCAGTCAGCTAGAAAAAGAACTGCCGAGAATTAGAAGCACGCTCCTCCGGGGCACAACAAGTTCTGCAGGGCAGCCAGCTTCAAGTTCAACTTGAGAGCCTGAGGGCAGTGCGTTGGCTCACAGCAGCCAAACCCACCAGCAACACCAAGAACAACATCAACAACAAGAACAGGAGCATCAGCCCCAAAATTGGCACAGGAACGGTTTCTACAGGCAGGGCTTAAGTCCAGTGCTGAGGCAAAGGCAAAAGAGGCTGAGGAAAGCGGAGCACCCATGAGCGTTGAGCGGATGATCCAGGCCTTTAGGGATCAGGCCTGGGCGTAGTTTGCGGTGCTTTGTTATGCGGAACTCCAGGAAGTTACAAAAAACTCTGCAAAGTTCCACAAGTGGCGGAGTGCAGTCCAAATTGCCAATCACACTGGTCTTCCTGCCGCTGGAGTAGAAATTCTACCCGAGTGGCAGTTCATTCTCGTGAACTTACTGTTCCCGATCCTGTAGGGGAAAAATCTCTGCTGCACTATGTGAAGCGGAGTTTTCTGCACTCTGTGAGCTGCACGGAGCGCAGAAAACCCACAAACTCCTCGAATGGAGCAGAGTTCACTGCCCAGGCATATAATGGATGACCCAACAGAGGTATACTTTGATTAAAACCCATTGCTGTATTTGTATGGGAAAAGGCGTCAATGGCCAGTGCTCAGCAGGCTGGCGATAAACTATCACACGTCTCTCTGCTACAGGTGTTTTCAGTGCTGCTGGTGCAGTTATGACAGTGAGAAGGGCCAGGCTCTCACCCCACAATGTGGAGAGATTAACTATGATCAAAATGAATCGCCACTTTACACCACCGGATTATACCATATCTGAAGTAGCACAGCTGGAAGATGATGACAGCGACTCAGGTCATGGAAGTAGTGGGTTAGGTGACCTACTTCTGGGTGAACCACCAGAGTTTGAGGACAAGCTCTACTTCCCTGACAAGTAGGCTTTCAAGTTACTTTCTATCACCCTTTGATGCCCAAAAAAAACCCTCCAAAAAGATCTAGCTAAGGAATATTATTTACTTTATTATTTATGTGTGTCATAGTCTTTCTGGCTCAAATCACAACAAAACTGTTTTTTAACTGATGACTGTGTATTTATGTATCAAGAATCATTTATTGTGACTTATGAATATATGTGTATGAATTTTTTATGTGTAAGAAAATGTTTACATTAAGTTCATTGATGAAACTTTTTTAATAAAAATTGTTTGGATACATCTAATGTTATGATTTGACTTATGTGCAGTATATGATTAGTTGGGGATATAATTGATTCAAAAAGGTGTCATTGTTTACAAATTATATAAATGCTTTAAGCTGCACTACACAGAAAGGAATTCCTTTTTTTGTTTCAAAGCTGTGTGATTGGTGTTTGTAGTGCATGATGTCTACTAATATTCTACACACAAAAAAGTGACTCAAGTCAAGATTTCCCTTCTTCTTGTTCAATAACAAAATTGTACCACTGCAGGAGGATCCATTGCATTTTGAGTCTGGACGCGTCTCGACTCACTCTGGACACTTTTCGTACAGAGTCAGATACCATGATCATACTGTACTTGAAGTCAGAGTCCATAGGATCGAAAATGATTGATGAAATAACTTGGGGCGTGAAGTGTCTAAAAAATAAACAACAACACTAGACCTACATGTCTGTCTAGTAGTGGAGGCGAGTGTGGTGGTGTGACTGACAGCGGTGCATTAATTTTGTTACTAAATTTGGAAAATGCTATGTTGCTTTGTGTGTTTCCGTGCTCAGAGATGTCAGTCTCAAATTCGAAGCTTAGTGGAGGTTGGGTGGGGGTCCTGCCCCTGTTTTTGGAGGTAACTGCTGGAAACAGACATGATGTAGCCATGCCACCTCTAAAAGTCTTCTTGTTTCACTCCTCATTAATTTTGCAGTTTAACTTTTCTCCTTGATATTTCAATATCCTATTTGTTTTTCCATCTACAGGCCGGCCTTTCCCCTGTGCTATACTGGGAAAAACAACCCACACATACCTAACCAAACCGCATCCGCCAGGCACCCAAGATTGACGGAAGGACAGTCCAAGGAAGGACCAAGAGGAATGCGAAGATGCAACTCCCAATTTGGCAATAATTATAGTATCATTTCATTTGATTCATTATTTCTCTTCAAAAAGAGACTGAGCAAAAAGATAACAATTTTGACCTGGCAAAGATGACAAAAGTCAAAAGTATGTTGCCAGCAAGAGGACTTCCCTGGTCAAGACATTTGAATTTCTCTCTCTCAGAGCTTCCCCCCAAAACTAACAGCTTCACTGGCACCTCATGCAATATCTCCCTGACATTAGACACAGGCTGCTACGGGATTTTGACTTCCCAATAAAATAGTAAATCCCAAGGTAACACCTCCAACTGGTTTAAAGCTGGCCGGTGTTAACAAGCCAGATGCCATCACAGTTATTCTGAAATCGCACATAGGTTCCAGTTTGCCAAAACCATTGACTATTATTGCCTCTTTGTGTTTTTTGGCGCTATTTTTACTTACAGATTTAAAGAATCATATTACTAGTTGCTTTGATTTGATTTTTGCCACATTGGTGTTATTTTGTTTAATACGTTTCACTCTATTTTATTAATTGTGGTGACATTTTTTATTGGGTTGTCTTTTTTGACATTTTAACTGTTTTAGCACTGCTAAATGCTTTACACATTTTTCTTATTAGGTCTTGCCGAGGCAGTGCTTGCACTCTCTCTTCGAGACATGCTGACAAGCTGTAGTTAGGATATGGGCTTGAAAAAATGCCCATATTTTTTATTGGAGCTGTTGCTATCCTTTAGAAATGCAGATTTTTTGAATTGCTGAATAAACTTAGTAGTCCCACCTTTTAGAATGATGTATCCTCCCATGAGGACTGGCCCTCTTACATGTGTCTTACTGCTCAATCTACAACTTTGCCATGCTGGAGGATTTTGAATCTTTGAAAAAGAGATTAGGCAAAAAGATAAAAATCTTGGCATTTGAATTTCTCCCTCCCGAAGCTTTTCCCTCCAAAACTAACAGCTTAACCGGGACCTTGTGCACTGTCTTTCTGACATTAGGCACAGGCTGCTACTGGATTTTGACTTCCAGAAAAAATACTTCATCTCAAGGCAAAATCTCCAAATGGTTTAAAGCTGACTGGTGTACCCAAACCAGACTCCATGACAATTATTTTGAAGTTACACCTAGGTCCCACTTCACCAAGACCATTGACCATTATTAGCACTTAGTGCTTTTTGGTGCTATTTTTACTTACAGATTAAACAAGCATTTGCAATGCATCAGTCTCGCCTTTGGGACCTTATATGTATTTATATATGCAACACATTAGCCTGGGTGCTAAACATCTACTGTTCTTTAACATGGAGGGAAAGTAAGCACCAAACTGCGTGACACGCCAGGTATGGGAATACATGGAGAGAAATATTGCCTTTCAACAGGAAATGGTATAGTTCAAAGTTCTGCTTTTAAATATAAAATCAAGGGCTTTGGTGGTTATATCACTGAGAATACAAGATTTGGAAAAAAATATTATTGTCTATGGGTGCTCGTAGAAGACCATTTCTATGGACTGGAATTTAGAGAATGCTAAAGGGATTCTGGTTTTTACTGACCACTGCTGGTTGTTTTCTATGAAGACAGTTAAATAGAGGCAGTTGAACAAGCATCCAAGAGAAAGCTTACCACAGAAATGGTCGCAATGTTTTTTTAGGGGCCCATGCACTTTGATGGCCTTTACCATGAAAGTGGAGCAGGTTTTTGGAGGAGAAGTAGTTTGAATGACTGCAAACTGTTCATACTGGACTTGACTTTTATTGTGCTCAACGATCATAAACAGCGTCCACATAGAGCGCTGTTCCCTTGTATTTGCAGGGTCTTTGATGAATAGTTGATGCACTTACTGGACGCATTTTTCCTCTTCCCATATTTACAGATTGTCTTAAAGGCTATCAATTATGCATCCCTGTTCCACTCTAGAACTCCTCAGAATGTGACCGAATGCTTGCTTGCGCGTGACACTTTATGGAACAGGTGTCAGAAACTTTGTGATTGCCATCTCTTATTTGAGGTTGCTGTAAAGTAAAACGTGTTTTAAACGAGTACTCCATCAAAGTCTGTTAATATTCAATGTCGAATTCAAGTACACACGTCAAAATATGCTTCTTTCCTCTTTTAGTTTTCAGCTCATTTAATCCTGAGGAGAAATAGCTGCTTTAATTTTGAAAGATGTTACAGCCTCAGTATATGTTGATCGCTTCAGACCACGGTCAAATCTACAACGCTAAGCATTACCTGTCCTGCAAAGTTCTTATCTTAAGAGGGTGGCCTTTTAGGCTATAAAATAAATGGTATAATGCTCTAGAAATTGAAAGAAAACAATAGTAAAAATTCCAGACATATGCAAATATGGACAAAGCAACACACACAGGGCCCTATTCACACACAATTTCGGACTTAGAGGCAGTGGTTCTTCTACGCATGTTCGTAAATGTACAACTTTGGGGAAATCACAATCATTCCCAGTAGTACACTTGGAACTGGATACTTCTGATCCAGAGTTTATAAGTATGTGGAAGAATAGACACCGCTTCATGCAGTATTTATCTCATATAAAGGTGGATGTGGTACACTTTTCCTTTTTAGTGGTGTTGTCACAATTGAAGTGAATCATCATACCCTACAGTATATAGCTCCGCAGGGTACACCCAGAAGCAGTGATGGCACAACCCAGAGACAACAGCACACCCTATAGTATGAAGGTCTATCTAGATGCAGAGATGAAGCACACCACAGGAGAGGGTACTCCTAAGGAACCGCTAACCTTAGACCCTTCCGGTCCACAATATTGAAGAGGTCACAGAAAGACGGCTTTATCCAGGACATGCCAAATGGATGTCCTGGAAGGAGAGGTAACAAGGGTAGAAGTGCAAAAGGAAGGGGGTGAGCGATCAAATTAAGATGGGGGAAGGGATGGGAATGTAACTGGTGCTCATGTAAATGACTCCAATACCTTCAAGTAGAGCCCGAGCTATATAAAACTGAATAATAATAAAGCAGGCCGACAGCACACATATTGGAATAAGGGTAGCAGGGGAGAAATACTTAGTACTGTCAAATATTTTAAATGTTGATCCGACACAAATCCTAGACGAATATTAATAATACTGTTTAATAGGCATCTGCACAGCTCTGATTTTAACACAGTAGTATGAAGATGCACTTTAAAAAGATTTGAATTCTGCTGTACTAGCGGCTATCGTTTAGAAAGACAATACAGGAAAATCCAGTTTTGCACGCAACTCTCATTTTTTGCCTTTATTTGTGCCATTGTCGAGGAGCCTTTCTGATTTGTATGACAACGCATACAGCTATCTCTCATTGACTAATGCAGCTCTCTACAGCTATTGCAGACTTGACCAAGGGCAGACAACTCCGCTGGCCAAAAGTTTGACGTCGCTATATAAAACTGTAAAAACAAGCATTTGCAGTGCAATGGAACTCGCATTTATGCTAGACCTATTGCATTGCAAACAAGAGTACGGGCGGAGGGTAAGGCACAAACTAGGGAAGATATCGGACTGCTGGAGGGGGGGAATGGGAAGAAAGTAGTCTATGCAGTAAAAGGGCAGATAGCCATGGAAGGACACAAATGACGACAAGGCCGTCAGGAGAAGGGACTAACAAGTCTAAAACTGATGGGAAAGCTGCATTTAGGACCTAAGCCAATACAAAAGATGGGCAGAGAGTGGGCAGAGCTTAAGCAAATCTTCCACACTATAGAATATACTGCATGTCTCAACAAGACAGCGCAAGCGCTGCCTAGGCGAGACCTAAAAATTCAAATTACCCGTTGCTCTGATTGGATTTTTGTCACATTGGTGTTATTTTGTTTATTAAATTTCACTTTATTTTGTACATTGTAGTGGGATTTTTATTGTTTTGTGATTTTGACTTTTCCACTGTTTTAGTTCTACTAAATGTTTTACAAGTTTTTTTTTTATTAGGTCCTGCCTAGGCAGTGCTTGCGCTTTCTTTTCGAGACATGCTGAATCTTGGATATGGTCTTGAAGAAGCGCCCATCTTTTTCTTTGATTCCTGTTGCTGTCCTTTGAAAATGCTGGCTTTTCATTGGGGAATACACCTAGTCATCCCTTCTTTTGGAATTTTGTATCTTTCCATGAGGACTTATTTTATGTATTTATTTTATTTTATGAGTTTTATATAGCGCTGGCTAGACCCGTAGGTATCGGAGCGCTTTACATAAGGTTCAACAATGTTACAACAATGATAACAATTATACGTTACATCAAATATATGCGACACATTAGAGGGCGGGAAGGAGAGACAAATAGAGTGGATAGGGGGAGTGAGAAGGGAGAGGAAGAGGGGGTAGACAGTATAAGAGATTTAGGGTATATCTACCCAATGACCGACTGGCCGACTTGGTAGGTGACGGCCGAGGAGGGAATCCACAGCCAGTCTCCCCTGTAGCTCTCAAGGTAGCTCCATCAGGCATTGGTCAGATAGCTAGGTCTCAACAGATAAGGGTAAATTCACAGAAGAATGTCCAGATGTGAAACAGGATGGGAACTCAGAAACAAGTGGGTTAGTGCAAGGGTCAAGAACTGGAAAGGAGATAAGTAGAGTGGATAGGGGTAGGGTGGTAGTATGAGGGGGGAGGAGGGAGATAAGGTCAGGAGAGATGAAGGAGAGTCTGCCCAAAGACCGGCAGGGTAGGAGACTTCAGAGGAGGGAATCCACAGCCCATCTCCCCTATGGCTATCAGGGAAGCTTCACTGGACATCAGTCAAAACAGCTACGTCTCAACAGTCAAGGGAGGATTCCCAGAGTAAATGTCCTGGTGGGAGAGCAGGAACAGGCTTGGGTGATGGCTGAACGAGATCAGGATGATGACCAATTATTATAGTCCAGGCGAGATAGAACACCAAGGAGGGTCCCACGGAGGAGGCCATCTTGAGGTCAGGCAAAGGGGGATGAGTTCTTGGAGTTCGAATTCCAAGAGTCCCCAAAAATCTCTATAACCCAGAGGGCAGGGGTTGTAAGCTAAGAAGTGGCTCAGCATGAGGATAGAGCCAAGGACCCCCGAAGGGGGCATGTGATGTCAAGAAATAACCGCCAGCGGGAGAGACAGCCGACATTGGCAGGTTGGGCTGGGCGCCCCTGGTGTCAATCTCCCTTAATCAGAGTGTTAATCAAGTTGTCCCTCAAGGTCAGAACAGTAGTTGCGGATCCAGCTCAATTTTGCGGCCTTTACGCTGTAGCTGGAAATGGGGGGACACCCTTGGGAGTTGTTTTGGCCCCTCCCGACGATCGAGGGTGGGCGCCATTTCGGAGTCAGGTGCGATACACAAGAGGCACTCGAGTAAATATATTTTGTCCAAAAGGTCTTAAAGAAGACATGGACAGGAGTCCCAGCCTCCTGGGCTTACCATCTAAACTCCAATGCTTACAGTGATGTTAATGATGCCGCAGCAGGCCGTCTTCCCTCTCGCAATGGGTGATACAAAATGGCTGGCGGGATACTCAGGGGATCGGTGTGGTGTCCACTCCACATTGTGAGTGTCCCCCAACCTACCAGAAGGATTCCCTCATTGCCTCCGCTGTGTAGATCCTAGGTGGGCCGCAGCTCACTTAAGAGCGAAGGTGCTGCGCTCCCGTTGCTCGGGTATCTCGGGAAAAATCAGTCCAGGAGAATTCAACATGTCATCAGCACAGCTATCTCCATGATGGTAGATTGGAGAAGGACAGCGTTTATCTCCAGGGGATCAGCCTGCTTTCCGGTTACGGAATTGGTGGTTTAGTTAGCAGAGAGAGGCGGCTAAGCGCTGTGCTAGAGGGTAAAAAGAACGTTCACTGCAGAGCAACAGCTCCGAGTAGTCATGATGGATTCGAGGCCTGGCCCTCTTACAAAAAAACTCCACAAAGTTCCGCAAGTGGCAGAGTGCAGTGCGAACTGCAGTTTGAGCTGGTAGTCCTGCCACTCGAGTGGAAATTCTACCAGAGCGGCAGCTCACGCTCGTGAACGTACTGTTGGCGCTCGCGAACTTACCGTTGCGATCACAAGCTGGGAAAAAACTCCGCTGCACATTGAGAAGCGGAGTTTTCTGAACTCCGTGAGCTCTGCCGAGTGCAGAAAACTCTGCCAAGACCGCAAACGGAGCGAAGTTCACCACCCAGGTCTGGTTGTAGCATCTTTTGTTATTCATTTGACAAGCAATAGAATTGTACAGTTTACCCTTTGCTAGGTTACATTGTTAGCTAGGATTATTTTCATTCTTTTTTGCTTTGTACTTGGTCCTTTCTGCAATGCCAAATGTCCTGATAACTACCTTTTGGAGTTTGTTACATAGTTATGTGGGGTAGAAGATCATCTCTTTGATTTGCATTGACCATTCTGTTAGGTATTTGTTTGAAACTGATACCTCAGTGGCATGTGTGTAGGGGGATCTGATTCTCCCATGATATTATTACGAGAGTTTTTCAAAGGGATTCTGCTGATTTGGTTCTCCTTTGATCTTAGAGAGCGCAAGAGGGGAATCTCTCCCTAGTCGAAGAGGCCAGAATTTGTGACAACACTTGTTTTTGGAAATAAGATCATATTGATATTCTGATGGATCACATTGTACATTTCCAGGTTTTAACAATTCATCTGAAATCTAGGTGGCTCTCAGTGACTCTAATCTTTGAATGTAGAGAATTCCATAGTTTTGCAATCTAAACAGAGAATGTAGTGCCAGCAATATGTTTATCCCAGTACACAGTGATTATTAAAAGTGGTGCCATCCTGGAACATAAGTCTCTCAGTTGGGCGCATTTGGTCCTTTTTCACTAAAGAAAATTTGATCTTGTGCCAGGTATAGTTCTGTGAGTGCTGCATAGTAGCTTGAAACAGGAACTTTTTTTGCAGTTGAGAGCCAGTGTCCAGACTTCAGGTCTAGAGAGATGCAGGTTTATATGTGTACATTTAGAAGTAATATTGTAGCTGAAATCTTGACTCTTTGCAACCTTCTCAAGAAAGTTGAGTGTGGAAAGATGTTGGTTAGTCTGTTAGCATAATCATGTTCAGAGAGAATGAGTGTTGCTGTATCTTGTATTTTCTTAGGAAATTCCAGATGTGGAAAGATTAGTTTAAGAGTCTGATTTAGAGTTTGGCAGAATGGATACTCTTCCCTAAATACGACTAATATTGCATCTACCATATTATAAGTGCCATAGGACATAATCCACTTACAATACAGTGAATGGTATAGCCGTAACAAGAGTTTTAATTTTTCTGAAAGTTGATTAAGACAGCTTGTCTGCTTGAGCATTCTTGGAAAGTATGTGCAATTTTCCACTGAAAACTGGCTATTTTTTTGCAATGTGTCTAGTTGTGGATTTTGAGCCCTAGGCCCGCCAGCACCTAGGGAAACCTAGCAAAACTGTACTTTTTTTAAAACTAGACAACCAGTGATATCCAGGCTGGGGTGACTTGTGTGACTCACATCAGGTTGTTTTACCCAGATCCCTTGCAAACCTCAACATTTGTCTAACAAACAAAAATTTCCTCACTTTTCTGTGATGGAAAGTTTTGGAAATTTAAGAAAGCCATAAACTTCCACCCCCATCCCCTGGCATTTCACATGTCTCCTGATAAACATGGTACTTCACTTGTGTGGGTAGGTCTAGTGCGCGCAACAAAAAATGGCCTAAAATGCAACAAGGAGACATCACATTTGTCCAAAACTGACCCCTTTTTTGCAATGAGTTTTGCTGAGCCCTAGCTCATTCAGCATCTAGGGAAACCTAGCAAACCTGCACATTTTTTAAAACAAGACACTCTAGGGAATTCAGGATGGGTGACTTGTGTTACTCTCAATTGCTTCCGCTACACAGAATCCGTTGCAAAGCTCAAAATATGTCTAAAAAACATATGTTCCTCACATTTCTGAATCTGTGTGGACCCACAAACGTCTGCCAACAAAGCATTTACCGAATTCTCCTGATGTATATGGTACCTCACTTGTGTGGGTAGGCCTAGTACCTGCGACAGAAAATGGCCCAATATGCAACGTGGACACATCAAATTTTCCACTGAAAAATTACAGTTTTTTGCAATGTGCCTAGCTGTGGATTTGGGACTTAGCCCAGCTAGCATCTAGGGAAACCTAGCAAATCTGTATATTTTTGAAAATTAATCAAAAGAGATCTCAGAGCACTCAAAGAATTCTGATTTTGAGGTTGTGGTATCAAAGGTTCTTTATTAGGTTTCAAACATCCAATTTCGCCCTAGTGCTTGGATGTGCAAATTGCCAACACATGTTTCATCTGTTGCTGTAACCGTAACAGCAGACTTCCTAAGGGCTCATTCTGTGTGTATTCCACTGATTTGTTGAGGAAGTAAACCTCGTCTTCTGTTTAACAAGCTGGTTTGTGTAGTAGGTCTAGTCAGATCAACTGTAACCAACAATAGACAGAATACTCTTGTCGTGCCCATTTGTCTTGTGTGGAAACTGGGGACAGTGTGTTAACCAGTCCTATGGTCTGAACGGACAGAGGTCCAGTGAAGTATCGGGTGTTCTGGCATTCCGTTTCAAAACTAGATACCTAGTTAAGTGCAGGATGGGGTGACTTGTGTGGCCCTCACCAGGTTCTGATACCCAGCATCCCTTGCAAAGCTCAAAATGTGTGTAAGAACACATTTTCTTCACATTTCTGTGATAGAAAGTTATGGAATCTGAGGTAAACCACAAACTTCCTTCCATTTGCATTCCCCAAGTCTCCTGATAAAAATGGTACCTCACTTGTGTGGGTAGGCCTATAGGCCCGTGACTGGAAATGGCTCAAAAAGCAGCACAGAGGCATCCCATTTTCCTTTGAGAAATGACCCTTTTTTTAAGATGTGACTGGCTGTGTATTTTGGGCACTAGCTCAGCTGACACCTAGATAAATGTTGTACAGTGCTTGGCTTCTTTCCCTGGCCAGCACTCTAGATCCCTTCCTAAGTTCTGTGTTCTGGAGCGCTCCTTCGCCCTGTTGGCAGTTGGAGCTTGGGTTGGACTGGGGACTGACCTACCTACATCTGTGCTGCAATAAAGCTCATGCTTTACTTACCTCTTTGTGGAGCCTTCTTCATTTACAACACTTGGCGACTTGGACTTGTGGAGTGTCCAACCTCATCTTCTCCACGTATTGCTGCAGCTACAAGAAACTTCTACAGTGCGGTAGACTCAGAATCCCCTCAAGAACCCCGTGTGCATAGCGAGGAACGAGGACGCAGAGGAACGAAGACGCAGACGACTTCTTGCCAAAAAATCATTTTATCCGAGAATCTTGCCTCCGGAGGACTTCTGGTTCACTAAGTGACGTCACCGCAACTGACTACCACGGTGAGTCGCTTAGCAACGCGCGTCAGCAACGCTACACCAAGCACAACAAGCACGCGTCACCAGAAGGCTAACACTTAGCAACGAGCGTTAGCAACGCAACACGCGCCAGCAGCGACAGCGTCATTGAAGCGCAAGTTCTCAGAGTGTCTGCGCAGGCTCCTACAGCGTGACGCTGATAACGGAAGTGACTGATCGACAACCGGAAGCTGCGTCATTGAAACGCAAGCTAAAGCATCACTGAAACGCATCGCTACAGCGAACCTGCGTCTTTGAAGATTTATCTCGTTCAGAAGCGCATTTCTTTAGCGCATATACCCTCGCTATAGTAAACATTGCAAACGTCTTATACACGACGTTTTCGGCCATTTTACCTTTATTTAGATATTTTGGATCCCCACAGAAACGCTCCTGTCTGAGCGCTAAGCATCTACTTATTGCTGGTATTGGCTCTTCACTTCAGTTCTCCTTCATTATAAACGTAAGCCTTTATTTTATATATATTTTTTTTTTTCTCTTCTCCTGGTCAAATTTGGAGTGTTTACTTGTTTACTCTTTTGTGGTCTGTGAACATGGCCCAAGCCATCAATGTCGCTCTTCCTCCTCAATTCCTATCAGAGCCTGGCATGCCTCAGATAGCTTGGGAAGACTGGATAGTAATGTTTTATAATTACATTGAGGCTCTGGACGGCGAGGAATATTCACCCAAACGGAAAAAAGCTTTACTTATGACCACATTGGGTAAAGAAGGGCAACGTTTATTTAGGTATTTGCCTCAAGTACTACCTGTAGGGTCACAAGCTGACTTTGATGAATTTAAGGAGGCGATAACAAGATTGGAGACCCGTTTTGGAAAGGAGGAAAACCTTATTCTCCAAAGATATAAGTTTTATAAAAATAAACAATTACCTGAGGAGAGCATTGATGAATTCGTAGCGAGATTGCGAGAATTATCTATCAAATGTAACTTTGGCCAGATGGCTGACGAGCTAATCAGAGACCAGCTAGTCGTTCAAGCCAATAATAGAAAAGTACAGGAACGTCTATGGGCGGCAAAGAATCCAAGTTTAAAAGATGCCATAGAACTTGCTAAGATTGTGGAAGAAAGCGAAAAGTGTATGAAGGAACTGCAGAAAGGTGGTTTGGAGACCAAAGTAGCAGAAATCTCTCATAAGAGTATTCATAGCGAAAATAGTGACGATGAAGCTGCTGCCATAGCAATTGTCAGGAAGAAGGGTTATGTTCTTCAGAAAAAGAACACACAACAATCTTCCTTTACCAAGACTAATCAAAAGATTTGTTCTAGGTGTGGTAGCTTTTCCCATCCTTCTGATGGTAAATTTTGCTTTGCAAACAACAAGGAATGTCTAAAGTGTGGTAAGACTGGACATTTCGCTAAAATGTGTAGGAACAAGAACAATTCAAGAGTTACAGTTGTGAACGAAAGTGATGAATTGAGACGTGATGTCAACAAAATCCTAGTCCTGACTGACACAGTGTGTGCGTGTGATAACCAGAGAGGTAATCCATTTAAGGATGATTTTGTTATTGATGGAAAAGTGATAACACTCATGGTAGATACAGGGTCAAAATGGACGATAATTCCCAATTCCCTGATGAAAAGCGTGTGGGGCGAAAGAGTGTTGAAAATGTGTGACATTTTCCCATCTGGATACCAGGGGGAGAAAATTGATATACTGGGTTTTTTCGAAGCTGAAATTAGTTTCAAAGGAAGATTGGCATGTGGTAAGATTTACATATCTGCTGATGGTCCGGCAATCTTAGGCCGTCACCACCAATATGATCTGCACATAGTGGTTGATCCTAGATCCGACAATCCCATCTCTATTGTTGAAACTCCATCCGTAGAAGTCATTTTAACTAAATATAAAAATGTTTTTAGAGATGAGTTGGGTGAACTCATTGGGTATTCACATCGTATAGTCCTCAAGGACGGCAGTTCACCCGTACAGCACAAAGTAAGGAGAGTGCCCTTTGCCCTACGAGATGAGGTCAAAGCCACTATTGAAGAGATGCTTCAAGGGGGAATCATTGAACCCGTCGAGGCGTCCCCTTGGGTTTCGCCCGTCGTGATCTCGCAGAAACCGGACAACAAGATCAGGTTCTGTGTGGATCTTCGTTCCCTTAACAAGTGTGTTGTTGCAGATGTGTTTCCCCTACCCAACATAGGAGAATTAGTATCAACTCTCAAGGGGGCAAAGTTCTTCAGTAAATTAGACCTCAAACATGCCTATCATCAAATTTGTTTGGACGAGAGCTCCAAACATTTAACTGCGTTTATCACCAGTGAGGGTACGTTTCAATTCACCAGGCTACCCTTTGGGCTAGTTTCAGCTGCTAGCGTATTCCAAAGACTCGTTTCCGAAGTTTTCAAAGGCCTTGATAAGGTACTGTATTTTCAAGATGATATCTTGATTTATGGTAATTCCCTACAAGAGCACAACAATATTTTACAGGATGTGTTAACCAGAGTGGATGAGGCTGGTTTGACTCTAAGAAAAGAAAAGTGTGCTTTTCTTTTAAGAGAAATTGAGTACCTAGGATTTTGTTTATCCGAAGAAGGTATTAAACCTAAGAAAAATTTACTGGAAGCCATTGAGTTGGCACCCTCCCCGGTTGACAAGGATCAGCTTCGCTCTTTTATGGGTTTGATCGAGTTCTACTCGAAATTCGTAAGAGACTTTTCATCCAAGACTGCTTCCTTGAGATCCTTACTAAAAAAAGGTGTAAAATTTAATTGGTCCTCTGAACATGAGTCCTGTTTTAGACTCATCAAAGGAGAACTCAAATCGGCCAATGTGCTCACCCCTTTTGACACTGCTCGGCCCTCCATTCTCATGGTTGATGCTAGTGCCATTGGTCTTGGTGCAGTTCTCTTACAAAAGCATGGTAGTGTTGAAAAAACCATTGCTTTCGCGTCGAGACCTCTGTCCTCCTCTGAGTCTAACTACTCAGTAATTGAGCGTGAGGCTCTTGCCGCGGTCTGGGGAACAGGCTACTTTCGAACGTATCTATGGGGTTACAAGTTTGTCTTACGTACAGACCATAAGCCCTTGCTAAATGTGTTAGCTCCTGGTGGGGCTGGTAAGGGTTCCCCGAGATTAGCGAGACTGGCTTCCCGTTTGCAGGATTATCAGTGTGAGATCGAGTTTGTTCATGGGTGGAGGAATGTCCAAGCGGATTGCCTGTCCAGACTTCCCATTCCTTCCACTGATTCTGACTCGGTGTTCCCGTCTGATGATCTTGCAGTTGCAGTGATGGAGGATGTTTTGTCAGTGGGCGGTGGTTCATTTTCTCGTGATGAATGGTCCAAAGGCATGGCTGAGGATTTAACTTTGAAGGCTGTCATCGGTCTTATGTCCAATGGTACTAGGAGAGAAAGTACTGTTAGTCCTTCAGTTAGACCCTTCCTAAAAATCTTGGATGAATTTTCTTTGGAGGGTAAAGATGTATTGATGCGAGGTGACCGTTTTGTCCCTCCCTTTTCACTAAGGAAAAGGATCTTAGACTTGGCTCATGAAGGGCACTTGGGTCAAAGTCTGACCCAACGCTGCGTCAAACTGAACTTTTGGTGGCCCTCTATCGACAATGATGCAGTGGATTGTGTTACAAAGTGTAGTTTTTGCAAGGAGGGTGAGAAACGTCTCAAGGTATTGGGCTCTCAGTCCTCGCAAAAAATTGCTTTTGAAAATACTCCCTGGCATAGTGTTTGCATTGATTTCATAGGACCTATGAATGAACTGCCTATTGATCATCGTTTTGCAATTGTTTTAGTTGACTGTTTCTCCAAGTGGCTGTGTGTTCAGTTCGTAAAGGAAATCACCACTGATGCCACCATTAAGTTTTTGAAAAGCACTTTTATCAATGAGGGGTACCCTTCCGTTCTCATTTCAGATAATGGGACTCAACTCACATCTTTGAAGATGACTGTTTTTGTGAATGAGTGTGGTATCAGACATCAGAAGACCAGTCTTTACAATCCACAGGGGAATGGCATTTGCGAAAGGGTGAATCGCCTTGTCAAGGGTGTAATTCAGATGTTTGTTGAATCTGGCTGTTTCTCTACAGAGCGTGTCCAGGAATTGGTCTGGGCTTACCGCTCCACACCCCATAAGAGTGGTGAAAAGTCTCCCTTTGAACTTATGCGTGGTCGCGCGCCTGTAGGTAAATTGACCCCTGCATGGCTAAAATGTTCTAATAGCAATGTCCCTTTAATTCATGACAACATTTCCTT
Organism: Lissotriton vulgaris; assembly: GCF_964263255.1. Classification (NCBI taxonomy): domain Eukaryota; kingdom Metazoa; phylum Chordata; class Amphibia; order Caudata; family Salamandridae; genus Lissotriton; species Lissotriton vulgaris. Next base: position 23,561,646 of record NC_141690.1, on the reverse strand, counting down.
GCCCATTTCCGTTGGTGACCTGGTCAAGGTTAAGCCAGGAAGATTTGCCAAAGGTCTCAGCAAATTTAGGGGTCCCTACAAAGTCAAGAGGGTTTTCCCTCACTTTATTGTTCTGACTAATGGTGAAAGTTGGAACTACCGGAGGGTGGCCCTCTACCAGAAACGCAAAGACTGTTCTTCTGATGGTCTGCTCCCGGCTCATAATGATGGTTGTAATGGATACTTACTGTCGTCTGGTAACTCTACCCTGCCCTTGCCGTTGCCAACTGAACGGGGGGAGGTGGGTGGTGGTGATGCTTCTACCTCTTTGTGTACTCCTGCTTCGCTCCCTTCTGCTTCTGTTCCTGCTCCGTTCTCCTCTCCCTTGGCCGGCGTTAGTTTAAGGAGCTCCCGCTCTCGTCGCCCTCCCACTTACTTGAATGACTATGTACACTAGGATGTTTTCCTTCTATGTGTTTTCTTTCCTTGCAACGAGGGGAGATATGTTGTACAGTGCTTGGCTTCTTTCCCTGGCCAGCACTCTAGATCCCTTCCTAAGTTCTGTGTTCTGGAGCGCTCCTTCGCCCTGTTGGCAGTTGGAGCTTGGGTTGGACTGGGGACTGACCTACCTACATCTGTGCTGCAATAAAGCTCATGCTTTACTTACCTCTTTGTGGAGCCTTCTTCATTTACAACAATAAACATTGCATATCTACACATGTTTTAAAACAAGAAACCCCAGGGAATCCAGGATGGGGTGACTTGTGTTACTCTCATCAGGTTCTGCTTCCCAGAATCCATTGCAAACCTTAAAAATATATATAAAAACACATTTTCCTCACCTTCATGTGATGAAAAGTTCTGAACTCTGAAGGAAGTTATAAACTTCCTACCACACATCATTCTCAACGTCTCCCAATACAAATGATACCTCACTTGTGTAGGTGCCCAAAGCAGAGTCAGCCTAAACATGTATAAAAAAAACTGTGCTTTTGAACACGCTTTGGTACTCCCTCAAACTCTGTTGCAGGAACGTGGCTCACTCACACAAGTGAGATATAATTTTTATTAAAAGACCGAGGGGAATGCTGGGTGGTAGGAAATTTGTGCTGGTGCAGTTATCTCACACAGCAATGAGATTAAAATGTGTGACTTTGGGTAAGAAAATGTTGGGGGATACATGCAAGCCACACCTCCCTAACTTCCCCGGATGTCTAATTTTCAGAAATTTCTGGGTTTGGTTGCCCTCCCTAGATAGCTGCTAAGCCTGGGATCAAAAACTCAGGTTGCGTTTTTGGTCATGGGCTTGGTGGCCATCCAGGGAAACCTACCAAACCCAGACATTTATGAAAACAAGACACTCAGGAGAGTCCAAGGATGTGTGGCCTCCAAAGTTTGCTTACTCAGAATCCCCATGTAAACTTCAAATTTAGCTAAAGCAAATCACAATGTTCTCACATTTCTGTGAGGGAAAGTTGTGGTATCACTAGGCAGGCACAAATTTCCTTTTTTTTGTTTTTTTTAGTTTTTTTTTATTGAGAGTTCGTGTACACATATCACATAACAAAACACAATTCATTCCAGATGCAAAAATACAGTATACAAAACTGACATACATAAACAAATAATGGTCACGTATAAATATAGAGGAAAAACGAGAAACGAAAAAGGCAGAACACTTCCTAATTAAATTACATTAAAACATAGCCATTCTTACATTTCATATCTCCACAATCAACATTCTAAATAGAAGAGACTATACAAAGAAAAAGCCTAAGGCTGAACACTTGAAATCCCACTCGGCTGACCCCTCATCCTTGCCGCTCTCCAACTAGCCACTGGTGCCCAAAGCCGTAGCCCCATCTCTCTTGTTTTTAAGAGGGTTGATAGTGATTGCCCTGGATGTGGTAAAGGACCAGCAGATATTGTACATATGTTCTATGGGTGCGAGAAATTGGAGTTAATCAAAACGGAGATAGTGGCTTTTCTAGAGGGGCTGCTAGATGTCAAAATAAATCTATCCCCAACATTACTGATTATCGGGTGCGATATTAAACTAAACTTAAGGATAGAGGAGGAAGCCTTAGGTTTCATAGTGGCAGCTGTATTTCGAATATTAATATCAGCCGCCTGGAAAGATATAGAGGCCCCAACATTTCAAATTTGGCTATGTAGGCTTCTCGGTATCCATAACATTGAGGGTGCCCTATATGAACTTAAGGGCTGGCACAAATTTCCTACCATCCAATTTTCTCCCAGATCAGTGTTCCCTCAGAACTCCTGATAAAAATGTAACCTCATTTGTGTGGGTAGACCTATTGCCCGCAACAGGAAACAGCCCAAAAAGCAACAGGGACGCTGTGCTTTTTTCCACCAAAAACAGACCCTATTTTTCTAATGTGGGTAGCTCTAGGTTTTTGACTCTAGCTTAGTTGGCAGCTAGGGAAATCTAGACAACCTGTACATTTGTGTAAACTGGAAACCTAGGGCTATCCAGGGTGGACTGACTTGTGTGGTTCTCACAATGTTTTCTACCAAGAATCTCTTGCAAACTTGAATTTCGATCAAAACTTTTTTTCTTCACATTTCTGGGATGGGCAGTTTTAGAATCTTTGGGGAGCCACAAACTTCCATCCAGCCAGCGTTCCCCCAATTCTCCCGATAAAAATGCTACCTCACTTATGTGGGTGTACCGAGTGCTGGGGTCCATAAAATATTGTGGACACATATAAATTATCGAGCATTAAACAATCTGGTTTTGAAGGGTCACCTGCGTATTTGGTCCTGGGCTCAGCAGCTATCTAGGGAAACCTACCACACCCAGAAATTTCTGAAAACTAGACCCCCAGGGAAGTCCAGAGAGGTGTGGGTTGCATGAATGCCCCAATGTTGTCTTACCCAGAACTCCCTGAAAACCTCACACTCTGCTAAATAGTCACATTTTCTCACATTTCTGTGTGGGAAAGAAGTGGAATCACCGCACCAGCACAAATTTCCCATCAGCCAGTGTTCCCCTCGGTTTTCCAATAAAAATTATACCTCACTTGTGCGGATGGGGCAAGTGCCTGTGACAGGGAAGGCACAAACAGGTGTAGATTTGAGGAGGAACCAAAGATGGTCCAAATGGGCAGGTTTTTTAAATACTTTTTACGGTGACTCTGCTTTGGGCACTCACACAAGTGGGGTATCGTTTTTATGGGGAGACTGAGGGGAATGGTGAGTGGTAGAATTTGTGGCACCTAGGTGATCCCATACAGAAATGTGAGAAATTTTAGCTAAATTTGAGGTTTGCACAGGATTCTGGTAAGAAAATTCTGGGGGATCCACGCAAACCACACCACCAGCAAAGAGACAGTCCACGCACACCGCCATCAAAACATCAGTTCACGCACACCACCAGTTAAGCGCTAGTCCACACACACTGCCAGTCAAGCGTAAGTCCACACACTGCCAGCAAAATGCCAGTACACACACACACATCCAGCCAAATGCCAATGCACGCAGATTGTCAGCCGAACTCCAGTTCATGTTCACACAGAAATTTTTCCTAGTATCTAATGGTTTTCACGCCTATAAATATCGCTGCTCTGCCCCCAAGTGGGACAGAAATAGTCAAAATGTGTGCTAAAAAATGGTGAGCAACACTTCCCTGTGGGGCTGCTCCCTGACAAACATATCCTGGTGTTTAGTTGTTGCCCATATCTGCCCTCAGGAGGGGCCAGAAAGACTGCGCCCATTTGTTGGGGGGGGGATGGGGGCATCGGCATGCCCATTCTGTGCAGCTTCACCCCTACAACTAGAAAACAATAGTCCCTGGTGTCTAGTGGGCAGATCGGGAGCTGGTGCATATATCTGCCCCTGGGGGGAAAAAGACTTTGCCTATTTTTTTTGGGGGGGGGGTGGGGGCATTGACATGCCCATTCTGGGCAGCCCCCACCCCTAGACAACAAAAAAAAGAGTTCCTGATGCCTAGTGGGCTTTCTGCCCCCAGGGGGGCAGATATGGGGATGTTGCCCATATCTGCTCCCAGTTTGGACAGAAAGACTTGGCCTATTTACTTTTGGAGGTAGGGGCACTGGCATGCCCCTGCTGGGCATCCCCCACCACATTTGTCCACGGGGAGGTAATGGGGAGTGCTTGCTCCCCCTGGATTTTTCACTTGACCTTCAAGAAAATGTCAAGATCAAGCTGCCTATATTGAGATGACATCTTTGCACTCCACAAAGTCAATGCCGCACATGGGCAGTGGCAGGTAAGCTGCACTGCAAGATCACGCTTTGCATGCCTCTGCAATTTCCCATTTATGCTCGAGAATGTCTGACAGCTGCTGCACTGCCTTACCACCCAAAAGGTAGGAAAATGGTGGACTTGGATCACGTAACAAAAATCAATGGAGGAAGAAAACACATAATGGGGAAACATGATGACAGACAGCTTGACATTCGAAAGAAAATACATACAATGGTAAAGAGATGAGAGAGGTTGGGGAAAATACATACAAAGCAATTGAAATGAGATGGCAGGGGTAGAGAAATGGAACACATAAAAGAGGGAAAGAGATGGCAGGGGTGGAGGAAGAAAAGACATAAAGGGAGAAAATCATTTGCATCGCTGTAGGAAATGTAGGTGCAATCTGTTTCTGTGGGTTTATAGCTTGTGCTATGGCAGGGTTCTCTAACTTTTCAGAAATGAGATCTACTCCTCATTAGTAAAAATAATTGTGAGTGACTGAAGGATAAAGCACTCACGCCATCCCCACAACAAGATTCATTGACTTTAAGCCTAATGTCCATAGAGCCAAATACCATGGCGTCAACAAAATACTTTGACTAGGGGTGCTATGACAGGGCTGCCATATGTGTCAATGAGAATGTGGCTATTGGGGCTGTGTGAAAATGCGTGCATATGAATGGGAGATATGTGCATATGTATATGGGTGACTGAGAGTCTGTGTCAAATGTACTTGTGTCACTGTTACAATGAGTATTTTTAACTTATACATATGGCACAGTGCTTACTGGCCACTAGGAGGAAGATGCCTGGTGTTTGTAAATGTGCCCACTAAACAGAGGACTTTTATTTGGGAGTTAAATACCTCACTGCTTCATTTGTTCACCTCTGTGTTTCAGCCCCATTCTGGGTTATAATCAGACTGAGCATGTCTCATTTTGAGGCCCTGCTATCTGCCGCTTGATGATAATGTATAACACAGCCTTCCCTTAACTTTAAAAGGAAAATGTGACCCTGTGCTTATTTAAAAATTAACTCAAGGCTGAGAGCTACTCTGAAGGTGTCATGGAGCTACTGGTAGCTTGTGATCAACCGGTTGAAAACACCTGAGCTATGGTGTTATATCTGTTGCTATGGAGTTTTGTCTAGTGCTCTGTATCTTTATCTAGTCCTGTGGGTTTATGTCTTGTGCCATGAGTTTATATCTGGTGCAGTGGATCTATTTCTTGTGCAGTTGAGTAATATCAAGTGCTGTGGCTCTTTATTTGGTGCAGTGGGGTTATATCTTTTGCCATGGGGTTATATCTGGTGTTATGGGGTTATACCTAGTGATGTGGGATTAAGTCTAGTGATGTGATTGCCATCCAGTGCCAAGGCAAGTGAGGTGGGTGTATAGCTGGTGCTGTGGCAAGTGTTTTGGGTGCACTCTAGTGCTGTGGTAACTTCTATGTTCTAATATGGTGCTGTGGTAAGTAAAATCTAGTACTGTGGGTGAAATCTGGTGCAGCGACAAGTGATGTGGGCTCAATCGGGTGCTGAGGGTGCCACCTAGTGCTGTGGCAACTGCTGTGTGTGCTACATATTGCTTTGGCAATTGCTTGGTGTGCAATCTGCTGTTGTGGCAAGTGTTGCTGGTGCAATGTGGTGCTGAGGTTGCAGTCTGGTGCTGTAGCTAGTGTTGTGTGTGACACCTATTTCTGTGCCAGCTACTGTGTGTACAATCTAGTGCTGTGGCATCTGCTGTGCATGCAGTCCAGTGCTATGGCAAGTGCAATCTGGTGCTGAGGTGCAACTTGGTGCTGAGGGTGAAATTGGGAGTTGCAGCTAGTACTGTGGGTGTAATTGAGTGCTGTGGAAACTACTATTCATGCAATATGGTGCTGTAGTAAGTGAAATCTGGTGCTCTGGGCACAATCTGGTGCTGTAGCTGGTGCTGTGCATGCAATCTAGTGTTGCAGCAACTGCAGTGCTTACAGTCAAATGATATGGTAAGTGAAATTCAGTGCTGTGGGTGCAATCTGCTGCTGATTATTTAACCTGGTGCGGTGGCAACCGCTGTGCATGCAGTCTGGTGCTGTCGTAAGTGGTGCAAATTGGTGCTGTGTGTGTAATCACTGAGCTCAGCGTGGACACACTATTAAAATCAAGATGCATATGGATGCTTTTTGTTGCCAATGCATTATAAAAATGGGCCTTATATCTAAGCGACTTCAAAACTAGTTTGGGTGAATAAAGTATCACAGTGTTACATATGTATACATTTTATGTTCCTGATTTCCATACACATGTATATGTCTCTACAAGCAAGTTCATAAAAGAGTATGGATATATTGGTGTTGTGAGTACTATTTAGTGCTTTGTGGGTGACATCTAGGGCATCAGTAGGTAGTTATAGTTCAGACCTTTTACTATTCAAAAATTCATTTTTCCTTTTGCCAATATCTTTGGTGCCATTTGACGATTCTTCGCAAATTTTTCAAAAGTAATGTGGCGTTCCAGTCAGCTCCTGTCTCGAATGTTTTGTGGTGATTCGTCAAGTGGGGGCTGAGGAAAAAGGGGCATCCCAAAACGTGTTTTCTCCATATTAATTTCCATGAGATACTTTTGAATGGATTGACAACAAATTTGGCAGAGAGGTAGCTCTCGGTCCAGAGTGCACTGTTTGATTTTAATGGTGTAAATCTGTTCAGTAGTTTTCTAAATATTAAAGGATAAATAAATTTAAATATCTGGGCAGAGCCTAACCACACATCTCATCGTGAGATCTGATTGGCTGTCAGCCTTTTATCCAAGATGTGTTGGCAGCCTTCTTGGGACCTATATATATGATAGCACCTCATTAAAATGTATAGTAGTGAATGGAAGGTTTTGAGGGTCACCAAAAGGAGAACATATAAAGGATGATAGAAGACTTTAGTTACATTATAAATGTTACCCTGTGAAAAAGCCTTCTGCTGGGATATCATGAATCATGTTTGAGAGAAAACTATTTTCTCATGCTTTTCTCGTAGAGGTTTGGACGGTGCTCCAAAAGCTAAAATGAGAACATATTTTCTGTAAATTCGCATGATCTTTCTCAGTAATGTAAGAATGTATATGTATTTGAGCTTATATAGCGTACAGCTACCCACAAAGGGTTTCCCAGCGCTTGCTTAGGGAACCCGTCCTGGTATTCCCCTGTGAGATAACCCCAGCAGGGTATCCACAAGGTGAAAGGCAGGCATCCCGCCACGAGGGGCCGTTGTGGAGATTAAGCAAGCTATTGCCCAGTCGCAGAGTTTGAACCCATGAGTCGAGAAGGCACCGGAGCGAGAATTATCGAGTCCGTGGAATTTTTGAGCCCAAGACCCGCCGAGGCGGGGAATTGAACCCTGGCCCAGGGCCGATCTCAGCTTCCGGGTCTGCCGCCTCTAACCCCTGAGCCACACTTCTCCACGAGAATGAAGCCTGACAGTCTCAGTAAAACATGTACATCCAACAAGGGCAAAGACTGTCATTTGGTTCCTTTGTGTTTTACAGCAGCTTTCCAGAGTGTTCTAAATAACAACTAGAGCACTGCAAGTCTCACTTATGACAAAAGTATGGCACACCTGAAGCGTTCATCATTGGAATAAACTGGTACCACTTAAAACATTTAATTTAAAAAGGAGCAAAATGAGGGGGTTCATTTTGTCATAGAAATTATGATTAGTGCTGCAGAAAGAAAAATGAGGGCACATTTCGAGTGACTTCTCAAATTCTTTACCATTTAATTCAGACTGACACATGCACTTTCAATACCAGCAGCAGACTTCCAGTTAATTCCCTTGTGAGAAGTAGATTTACTACAGTGATCTAACGAGTGATCTAATGAGCAAGTAGAGCGCTAACATTTTGAATTCATGGCCAATGTGTGACACATCAGAATGCCTTATTGATGGAATCAAAGTAAAAAACTGAACGTCTTTCCTACTGAGGAGACTGCTGTAAATGACGAAATTAGGAAACTTCCTAAAAAATAAGTCACCCATGATGGCCACCAGAGAAAAAAGAGCCCAAATGTAACACAAATATCAACCAGATGTAGCCCACGTATAGCCCAATGACAGAAGTGTGCACAACACATATAATTATTCTTTTTGCAGTTTTTTATAGTGCAGACTGGTCAGGCATTGAAGCGTTGCATCTTACTTGGAACCCTTATTGTGTATTTTGCATGAAGTACTTGAGATTGATCTTGCAAAACATTGAAGTACTCTGAGCCGGGATTTGTAGCACCCGTTTTTACCTGGTGGTTTTAATTAATTCTCATTGTATTGTATTAAGAATGAGGATTTACTGATTTTTGTACACTTTTATGATCTATGTTTCTAAATCTGATAGAATAAAGTTTATTGAATTGAATTGAAGTCTCTCAAGACGCCACCAGAGAAAAAGGAGCTCAAATGTAGCACAAATATCACCCACATGTCGCCCACGCATAGCTTAATGACAGAGGTGCGGGAAATACTCTTTATTTTGTTTATTTTTGAAGTTTTATATAGTGCAGACTGGTCAGGCATTGGAGTGCTTTACATGAGCATTGGTTAAATCACAAAAGGACAAATTCATTTTGATTGTAGGTAACCCTGGGCAAAGCACTACTCTACGCTCGCGTAGTTTGCAAAGTTTGCGCTACTTTGCACTACGCAAACTGCACTTAGCACAGTGCAAACACGCATAGCGTAGCGTAGTGCAGCAGTCATTTTGTGCGTGCTTGCGGTCCTCAACATCAAGTTCGCAACTGCGAGCAAGCAAAATGACATCCCGGCGAGACATTTTCCTCGTTTACGATCAGCAACACCAAGTTGCCGATCGCGAGCATGGCCAATAAACCTCCTGGCGACATTCTCAACGCGGGGAGGTCAGGTTTCTCATGTGGTCGCGAGAAACTACCAGACCGCGTTGAGAAAGCTGCTGTTCGAGTAAAAATCTACTCGATCGGCAGAAAACTCCAGCTCACACTGTGTAAGATGCCCTTTTCAATGATTGCACAGTGCCGGATGCTTGTCCGCACTGTGCTATCATTGAAAACAGCATCTTGCAGAGTGCAAACAGGGTACTACGCAGTTCGTGTAGTTCTATGCGTAGCTCGCATAGTGCGAAGTGCAATTTGTGTAGCTTCGGGTAGCGCTACTTCGCAAACTATACCCAGCCCTAGTTGTAGGCATGGGAAGATTAAGTGATTTGACCAGAATCACAGAATGTCGAGCCAAAGCAGAAACTCCAACCTGGTTCGCCAGTTGCAAAGTCAGCAGCTCTGGAAGTAACACCACATCCTCTCCCCTAAGTGCAACATTTAATCAAGTGGTCAACTGGATAAAAAAACATAAAGATAACAAATAATTTAAAAGTGCTTTGTCGCTATTTGAGAACTCAGAAAATGTGTCCTCAATTATTTTTTTTAGAGCACTAAGCATTATTTCGATGCAAATAAGACCCACACATTTCTATAATTTCTAAAGGAAATGCTTGAGGTATTACAGTTTTGATTACATCAAAATGACATCAGGCGTGCCACACTTTTGTAATAAATATAGAATGTTAGCAATGTAGTTGTTCATTAGAATACTGTTGAGAGGCAGAGGTCAGGGGCACAGACTCAGAAAACTGAAGGCAGGTAGGAGGGTGCAGAGGCAACAATTTGACCACACTGGGCAGGGGGAAGGGCAGTGGCAGCACAGCAGAATATGGAGGGCAGTGGAAAGGGAGGCAGAGCAACAAACCAACAATGTAGGACAGGCAAGAGAGGTTGTGGCAATATAATAGACCATTGTGGGCAGAAGGAAGAGACACTGGTAGTACAACCATGCATGCCAACAGACCCGATTCAGCCAAGAAACACCGAGTGTTTTTAGCCCAAATGGGCTTTATTTGTCTGTCTCCTGTCTACAATTTCCTCTTTTTCAATGTGAGTCAATGGGGAAAATAAATTCCCCAGTTTTATTTCAACATTGGATCATGAAAGGCAGGAGGAATTGGGGTAGGGACATGGACTCAGATAACAGAGGACAGGATGGACATGGACAAGTGCACCAAACTGAGCTTAAAGGGCAGGCATCAGGGTTTGCAGCAGCACAATACACCACACAGGGCATGTGGGACGGCAGTGCAGCACAACAATCCAAGGAAAGCAATAGGGAGGGGACAGGACCATGTACTTGGAGAACAGAGGGGAAAAAGGCAATGACAGCAAGCTGACCATAATGGACAGACAGGAGGGAAAGCGGCAGCATAACGGACCATAAAGGGCAGGAGGGAGGGATTAGAGGCATTGCAATGGAACAGACAAGCCAGGAGGGAGGGAATAGGGGTCTGCACATGGAAAACAGATGGTAGGGGGCAAGGGGGCAGGGCTGGAACAGCAAGCTAACCATGGAGGTCAGGCAGGATGGGCACTAGAAGCAAAACCCCACAATGAAGGCCAACAGCGAGACTATAAAGGCATACACACAGACCATGGAGGGAAGGTGGGATGGGGTCAGGGGCAGCTAGCTGACCACACAGGGAAGATGGGAGGGGCAGTGACAGCAAAGTGGACCATGCATGGCAAGCATGAGGGTTAGTGGCAGCACAATGGCCATGATGGGCAAGAAGGAGGGGGCAGGGTCATGGACAAAGGACCATGGCGGATAGAAGGGAGGGGTAGGAGCTGGACACAGAAAGACAGTTAAGTGGAAGGGGCCTCACAACAGACCATGGGAGACAGGCAGGAGGAGTATTTGCAGCAAAACAGACAAGGTAGGGTAGAAGGGTGTGGCAGTAAAATGGACCATGAAGGACAGGAGGAAGGGGATAGGGGCATGGAACGTGTAAAGGCAGGGACAGGTTACAGTCATCTGACAATGCTAGGTAGGTGGGAGGGGAGTGGCAGCTCAACAGAACACTCAGAGTAGATAGGAGGGACAGGTCCATGGAACATGGTGGGCAATAAGGATGGAGCAGGGGCATACACACAAACATCGGAGGGAAGGGGGAAGGAGAGGGGCAAGCTAAGCACAGAGGTTAATGATGGGGCATAGAACTGGGCAATGGAGAGCAGGAGGAGTGGACTGGGACATCATACTAAATGGAGGACAGTGGCAGAACATCAGACTATGCATGGCAGGAGGGAGGAGGCTAGTGCATGGATTCAGACAACAGAAGATAGGGAGGAAGTGGATGGGGCAGAAAGCTAACTGTTCAGAGAAGGCGGGAAGGCGGGAAGGCCAGTGGCAGAACAACGGCCACACAGGGCTGTAATGAGGGAGCAGGGGCATGTACTTGGCAATTGATGGCAAGGAGGAGGGGAGTCAGGGCCAACAAGTTTGGGTAAGGGCAGTAGGATGCCAGGCTAGTCCCTGCTTCCAACCCCCCCACCATCCATTGTGATAGGCATCTTTCTTAACGTAAAAAGAACTAGAAACTTGCTGAAAAAATCAAAGATTATAGGGACGTTATAATTAGACTCAGATTTCACTTATACAAAACCAGTGAAATTCAGCAGTTATATTTACATGCGCTAACTGTAACTTCACTCATGACATCACTCATGACATCTCAAATGAGCTGTGAATGGAATGGAACTATAATTGCTATAACTTTATTTGGGGATAGTTTGTGTATATTAACACCCCTTTTTTATCCCTTTTTTATTTTCTTTCATTTAAGAACCATTAGAATACGCAAAGTGTCCAGATAAATAAGGCCGATAACCTTTCACTTTAAAGTAATGTGTAGTCTATTGTTTATGTTAATGTTTGCAATCGTAAGTATGTTTATTGTGAACAAGTCACATTGAGAAACATACAGGTACAAAGGTCTTGGGCCAAAATATGCTGAAATGAAATTGTGTGAATATCAATACTTGTTTCTTTATTTTATGAATTCCTGAATTTTCACATCATGACCAGAACAATATAGACGCCAGCTTTCTGGATTAATATTGTCATGAGTCATGTAATATGTTCCGTCATCAGCAGTGCATTGTGGGGGCATGAGTTATAGTTAGCCCAGCTAACTATAACGGCTGAATTTCTCTGGTTTTGTACGAGTGAAATGTCAAAGTAGCTATAACGCCCCTGAAACCTGTGTTTTTTTCAGCGTGCACCTTCCCCAAAGCGTTCGTTAGTATGGGCAGTTGCGTGTTTGAAATAATAATGGCAGCTGATAGGTCCAACGCGTTTCAGAAATTAATTTTCCTCTTCAGGGGCCAACAGTAAAGTGCATGATGGTTCACCTTCTACCTTTATGAAGACACACATTGTATTTATGGGAGATGTAGTCCGTGTGTCCTGGATGGATGCACTTACAAATGACTGCTTCATTCCAAAGGCTCTAACATGAGCCTCAAACAGCACTCCTGTCCTTATCCATCACGCAGCTCCACATAGGAGACTCCTTGGATAGCAACACGGACTACATCTCCCATAAACACAATGTGTGCCTTCATAAACGAAAAAGGGGAGCCGTCATGCACTTTACTGTTGTCCCCTGAAGAGGAAAATAAATTTCTGAAATGCGTTGGGCCTATCAGCTGCCATTATTATTTCAAACACGCAACTGCCCATACTAGCGAACGCTTTGGGGAAGGCGTACGCTGTTTGGAGTGCAATCTGCAATTTGGACAACCCCATGGAGCTATGATATATATATATATTCACGATAGCACCCCTCCGCTGAAGAAAGGTGAGAAGCCACATGGGGGAAACCTGTTGGAGACTTTTTTATTGAGAACAATGCGGCATAATACATTTTGGCGAAGCATGCACCTTCCTCAGATGCCAGTTAGAACACAATCTCTGATGTCCCACACCCTTTAGATTGCCTCCTGATGTGCTCCCGTTCGCCGACGAGCACCTCCCCTTGGTCATATGACAGCATACCTGCTGCGGCACGATTGAAAAAACTGCAGGTCCCAGAGTTCACTATGTCGGAACTGGCTTTGCTGGGGGAAAAAAGAGTTTGACGATCACAATAGTCTGTATTGCAGGGGCAAAAGATGCAGGATTCTCGTTATTACCTCCGTGTTAAGAGCATGTCCTCAAGCCTCCTTGGGTCGCAACAATCGTTCAAGCCCCTCAAACAGAAATCAGGCGGGCCCTGCGACGGGATACAGTGATTCCCTCCGCTTCGTATAGTGACGAACTGCTATCAGCAGAAGCCCTGTCCTGTGTCTGTTCTCCGAGGCTGGCCAGAGAAACCAAATCCTTGGTGAAGTAACGATGAACAGCCTGGGCTGAACCAGCAAAACCTCTGGCCTCTTGCTGAACGCAGGCCTCTCAGGCACGCCACTGGCAGCGTGCAAATATTCACGATAGCACCCCTCCGCTGAAGAAAGGTGAGAAGCCACACAGGGGAAACCTGTTGGAGGCTTTTTTATTGAGAACAATGCGGCATAATGCATTTCGGCGCACCATGCGCCTTCCTCAGATGCCAGTCAGAACACAGTCTCTGGTGTCCCACACCCTTCTGATTGCCTCCTGATGTGCTCCCATTCGTCGATGAGCACCTCCCCTTGGTCACATGACAGCATACCTGCTGCGGCACGATTGAAAAAACTGCAGGTCCCAGAGTTCACTATGTCGGGACTGGCTTTGCTGGGGGAAAAAAGAGTTTGACGACCACAACAGTCTGTGTTGCAGGGGCAAAAGATGCAGGATTCTCGTTATTACCTCCGTGTTAAGAGCAAGTCCTCAAGCCCCCTTGGATCCCCACAATCATTCAAGCCCCTCAAACAGAAATCAGGCGGGCTCTGCGACGGGATATAGTGATTCCCTCCACTTTGTATAGTGACGAACTGCTATAAGCAGAAGCCCTGTCCTGCGTCTGTTCTCCGAGGCTGGCCATAGAAACCAAATCCTTGGAGAAGTAACGACGAACAGCCTGGGCTGAACCAGCAAAACCTCTGGCCTCTTGCTGAACGCGGGCCTCTCAGGCACGCCACTGGCAGCGTACAAATATTCACAATAGCACCCCTCCGCTGAAGAAAGGTGAGAAGCCACACAGGGGAAACCTGTTGGAGGCTTTTTTATTGAGAACAATGCGGCATAATGCATTTCGGCGCAGCATGCGCCTTCCTCAGATGCCAGTTAGGACACAGTCTTTGATGTCCCACACCCTTTTGATTGCCTCCTGATGTGCTCCCATTCGTCGACGAGCACCTCCCCTTGGTCACATGACAGCATGCCTGCTGCGGCATGATTGAAAAAACTGCAGGTCCCAGAGTTCACTATGTCGGGACTGGCTTTGCTGGGGGAAAAAAGAGTTTGACGACCACAATAGTCTGTGTTGCAGGGGCAAAAGATGCAGGATTCTCGTTATTACCTCCGTGTTAAGAGCATGTCCTCAAGCCCCCTTGGATCCCCACAATCATTCAAGCCCCTCAAACAGAAATCAGGCGGGCTCTGCGACGGGATATAGTGATTCCCTCCACTTTGTATAGTGACGAACTGCTATAAGCAGAAGCCCTGTCCTGCGTCTGTTCTCCGAGGCTGGCCATAGAAACCAAATCCTTGGTGAAGTAACGACGAACAGCCTGGGCTGAACCAGCAAAACCTCTGGCCTCTTGCTGAACGCGGGCCTCTCAGGCACGCCACTGGCAGCGTGCAAATATTCACAATAGCACCCCTCCGCTGAAGAAAGGTGAGAAGCCACACAGGGGAAACCTGTTGGAGGCTTTTTTATTGAGAACAATGCGGCATAATGCATTTCGGCGCAGCATGCGCCTTCCTCAGATGCAAGTTAGAACACAGTCTTTGATGTCCCACACCCTTTTGATTGCCTCCTGATGTGCTCCCATTCGTCGACGAGCACCTCCCCTTGGTCACATGACAGCATGCCTGCTGCGGCATGATTGAAAAAACTGCAGGTCCCAGAGTTCACTATGTCGGGACTGGCTTTGCTGGGGGAAAAAGAGTTTGACGACCACAATAATCTGTGTTGCAGGGGCAAAAGATGCAGGATTCTCATTATTACCTCCGTGTTAAGAGCATGTCCTCAAGCCCCCTTGGGTCCCCACAATCGTTCAAGCCCCTCAAACATATATATATGTGTATATATATATTCACTGAAAAAACCATAGGTTATAGACCATATATAGTTAGGAATTAGCATTTACAAAAACTTGAAAATTCACTGAAAAAACCATAGGTTATAGACCATATATAGTTAGGGATTAGCATTTACAAAACCTTATTTTACTCGCACAAAACCATTGAAATTCGCATATATAGTTAGTTGCACTAACTATATATCGCGCACCCGCAATCCACTGCTGATGATGTCACATATTACATCATTCATGACATGGTCAGTGACATCACTGATGACATCACTGATGACATCTCAAATGACATCACTGATGACATCACTGATGACATCTCATTTGACATTACTGATCATATCACTGATGATATCATTCATGTGATAATACGTTGAACCTCTTCAGACTCTAATATAACCTTACATACACTCAGTGTAAACAGACACTCACAGACTGTCACTCATCCATGGAGTTACTCACACACCTAGTCAGTCATGCAAAGAATCAATCACACCTCCATTTCCTCAACTATACAGTTGTACAACCTTACTTATCCAAACATAT
Organism: Lissotriton vulgaris; assembly: GCF_964263255.1. Taxonomy (NCBI): domain Eukaryota; kingdom Metazoa; phylum Chordata; class Amphibia; order Caudata; family Salamandridae; genus Lissotriton; species Lissotriton vulgaris. Next base: position 23,545,832 of record NC_141690.1, on the reverse strand, counting down.
ACTAACACATATTTACTCTTTTATACAATCCTTGATTGAAGTTCACAATGATCCATACAGCCACTCACACATTCAACGGCTCTTATGCACAGTTATTTATATATGTCAACTCTCACATGTACTGTGTTTTACATATGTACTTACTTTGACATGTAGCACTGAGATATCCATTCACTCACCAATACACTCATGCACACAGTCAACTGCCCATACAGCTGTTTCCACCGGCACTTTTGAACCCATGCATCTAGTGAATCAACTGCTCACACATCTATGCACAGAGTCATACACCTCCCAGCCACCCACACACATACTCAGTCTCCCATACAAATACTTGGGCAACCAATCAATAACCCATATAGTTACTCATATAGCTACTGATTAACACATGCAGCAGTTTACAGAACAACAGACATAATGATGCACAAATTAAGACAGTTTAGTCACTAACCCATGAACTCAGTGAGACACATTTAATCATTCTCTCATACAGTCAGTCATGCACCTACTAAATCCTTCATCCAGACACTTATATATCCACTCATTCTTCAATATGTAAGACATAATTTAACTTTACAGAAACATACAGTCACTGGATGATGTCATCAGTGATGTCATCAGTGATGTAATTTGAGATGTCATCAGTGATGTCATCAGTGATGTCGCTGACCATGTCATGAATGATGTAATATGTGACATCATCAGCAGTGGATTGCGGGTGCGCGATATATAGTTAGTGCAACTAACTATATATGCGAATTTCAATGGTTTTGTGCGAGTAAAATAAGGTTTTGTAAATGCTAATCCCTAACTATATATGGTCTATAACCTATGGTTTTTTCAGTGAATTTTCAAGGTTTTGTAAATGCTAATTCCTAACTATATATGGTCTATAACCTATGGTTTTGTCAGTGAATTTCAATGGTTTTTTAATAGCAAATATCAAAAGATGTAAAATGTATTCTTTTTTTTTCTTCACCTAAGTACGCTCCCCGGTTAGCTTACCGGTGCGCGTACCGAGCGCTCCCCCGCGAAATTAAAAAAAAAAAAATCTTAATTTTTGCATGTATCAGTATCCTAATCCTCCCTCCGAAAACCTAGAGGGTCACAAAGTGTCTACCGTGCCCCCTTCTACCGTACATTGTTTGTCCTCCATCTTATGTCTCAATTCTACCAATACACAAAATGGAGGACTCCCATAACGCTGCCGGTTCGCGTACCGGGGGGCGCACCGGTAAGCGCTTGATAAAAAAAGGTGGGAAAGTAATTTACAGAAATACCACTACAGACACTTTCATCAAATATAGAATAGCCTCCACTACATAGCAGTCCCTACCATTTCCCCAAATTTGATGGAATTTCATTGTGAAAATTATGCTGTAAGCCTGATTAAATATCCTGAGGTAAATTACCTAACCAAAACACTTATGAAGTGTTAGAATTGACAACCAATCGAAATGCTACTTTCAATATCTTCTATTATTTCATGACATTTGATTGGTTATGTACCTGAATATAAATAAAGAAAGAGAGAGAAACACAGCCATTTTGACTACTACTTCTTAAAGTACATATCAAGTACATTTCAACTGATAACTTGAAGTTCTATTTGAAAGGTAAGATGTTATTTTAAAAACTGAAGTATGTTCTGTACTGTAAGCTAATTAGGAAAACATTTTCTGATAGTTATATACTATCCCTCTGTAATACCTATAGAATAAAATAGACTTCTCTGTTTTAGTTATGGATGGAGTTAGACTTGTCTTGTATAATTAAGAATTGACTTAGAGTTTACTTCATAAATTTTTTCATATTTCTACTTCCAGTTTGATACCATACACTGCCCAACGAAAAAATCACTGTTTAAAAAACCAAAACTACCTGTCTGTACTTAAACCCAACAGTGCCCTATCTGTACTGATATATTTTTTTAAAATTCATTTTACAGCATGCAAAATGGAAGGAGAGCAGAAATATAACATGGAAATTGCAGAATGCAACCAAGACAAAGAAAATGATTCAGAATTCTTTGATCAATCAATGGACATAGAACTTCTGCAATGTGTTGAAGCTGTGGATTTGTTAATTGAAAATGAGTCAAAATCTGACCAAGAATTATTAGAAGTTCTTTTTAATTTTGAAAATAAATCAGAATAATACATTTATATATAATAATTCAAACATTGTTTGAGACATTATTCATTTTTATATGTATTTTTTAAACTAGTAGCAAATTGATTTTAATGTAAAATCAGACTTTAAATATACTGTGCAACTTTAAGTTTGCTCATAGTTACTTCCTTTCTTCCACTATATCATCTCCAATGTGTATTTAACATCTCTTTATCATCTCCTGCCTCCATGGTGTTTCTGCTTTCCTGACAGACTACGCTATGATTTCCATATACCTCAATAACTTCTGAAACAACCTGCAAGATATCTACAAAGGAAACAATGTATTTTTATTTTTAGACTCTGCATTGGTACCTACATGTTGGTACTTAAATAAAATAAATAAAAAAAAACAAAAATAACAATCAATAAAAAAACAATATTTGAACATTCTTTCATCCTATTTTCCCAATATTACGCTTCCCGGACCGCTTCCCGGTGCGCGTACCGAGCGCTCCCCCCGCAAAAAAACGATATAAAAATTATTATTTTTTAACCCCGCAAGGCCCTTTTAAAGCCCCCTCATCAAACCTAGGGGGTCAGGGAGGATGTACTCTGCCCTCTTATGCTCATTTCCCACTTTGTTTTTCCCACCTCTTGTGTCTCGATCCTACCGAGACACAAGATGGCGGCCGCTCTTGACTGTTTAGAATGTTTACAGACACCGGAAAGCCAATCAGCTTCGCTTCGCGAAGTTCCGTTACGCGTCAGGTACGCGAACCGGAGCGCTAACCGGAGCGCTGTCACAGATATATCTGTTTTTTAAAACGTTAATTTCTCAAAATCCACTGGAGCACATATATTGAGACATAGCAAAGGCACGTCGGGCAAACCATGTCTACAATTTTGTTTGTGATGGGTAATCACTTTAATTTGTTTGACCCTAGTTAAATTTGCATTACAGTAGGGCACGATCTATTTCCGTTTTGCTGATTTTTGACAACTAAATGAAATTGTTAATTTTGGCTGTGTATTGTCTAAGTTAAAATTGAAAAAAAGTCAATTATCTTACAATACTACCTACTATACTCTGTTTGCCTTGTAAAGTTCACCACTCCAAAATGGCCGACTCATATACTTACTAATGTGAACTACATAGCATTGTCACCTCATCTATGTTTACATTGTTTTCACTGAACGTTATTTAATGTGTCAATATGTCTTTTTTGGTTAACGTGTGATCAAGGCAAACTGGTGCCGAAACGCGTAACATTTCCTAAGGAATAAAGAAAACAGCATCCATACTCTTCAGTGTGCGTAGTGCTTATGGGCATTTTGTTTGGACACATATATATATATATCGATTTTTAACTCCCTGCAGCTCATCTACAACTCACAGTTCATTGAAAACAGTCCGGTGATGAGCAGAATGTTTAATGATCCCCACTACTTTTTAGAAATGGACACCCACAAATATTTTTCAAAATGAACATTGGACGATTTAGAATCTGAGAAGGAAGCAAGAAAATTATCTAGACATGTTGAACAGAAGGCAAAACCAAGCACAATTAGTCTGTGGGTCCAATTTCAGCTCCAACAAAATGTAGCCATGTCGATGCTCCTGTAAATGATATTGGATAGTATTTTAATTCATGTAAAAAACTAACAAATGCTTTTAAATATAATCTACTAATTAATTCATATAACCCACCATAAATGTATGACTTCAAGAAAAATTCAGGCTGATCACGCTGTTTCCATCATGTTTGGATTAATCAATATTCACCATTCTTTAGCTACTCTCCACAACTGAAAGGAGCAATTTGCAAGTATTACACAGTTTTTCCACAGCCAGTTGTGGTATATAAGGAGCATTCATAACTACATTTTTCACTAAGTATATAGACTTCCATGAAAGTGCATGCAACCATGTTTCATCATCTTGGCATAAAAACATACAAGTTTGACGGTCAGAAAGAAACAGAAACAAGTATAGTGTGCCAAATTGACATCGCTGTGAAAAGGCGAGGTGACGAAAATCGGAAAAAGTTATTTCAAATTTTGCCTGTTATCTTATTTTGTGGCATTTATTACATTGCTTTACATGGTAAAAAAAAGTACAACAGGAAACAAGCAAAGTCTGTACCAATTTCGTGATACTAAAGTATCATCTGGAAAATGCACAAGTTAATTCACATTATACATCAGTTTGAGTTGAAAATGGATTGATTACTTTATGTGAAGAAACATTAAGAGAAGATCTAGTGTACAAAGGGCCATATGTAGGAAGCCGTTTGCGATTCGCAAACACTGAAATTCGGCGAATTTCGGCATTTGTGAATCGCAAACGGCGTTTTGATATGTAGGTGCCACTTAGCAAAATAAGGACTTGCAAAAATTGCGATTCCTTATTTTGCTTATAGCATTTAAGGAATCGCAATCTTGTGATTCCTTAAATGCTATGTAGGGGTGCTTTAAAAATTGCGGTTTTTGCATAAGGAATCGCAAAATACCACCTACTTCAAGTAGATGGTATTTTGCGATTTCCTTCAAAAATGCATTTTTTTTTAATTCAAAGTGCCATGTGGCGCACAGACATGCCCTTAGGGCATGTATGTGCACCACATATACTTACAGGCACATTCCAGGGGTGCAACAGGTGTCCTTTGGACACCCTGGCACCCTTGGAATTGTGATTCTCAAATTGCGATTTTCACACAGAAAATCGCAATCTGAGAATGTATCCCCATTCATTCCTATGGGCCTTTTGGCCCATAGGAATGAATGGGACACTCATTCCTTAATTGCGATTCGCAATTTGCTAATCGCAAATAAGGAATGTTAGAGATTCGCAAATAAATTGTGAATTTTTACCTACATTCCATTTTGCTATTCTCAAATAGCGATTCCTCAAAAATTGCTATTTGGGAATAGCAAAACAGAAATTACCTACATATGCACCCTAGTCATTATGTCAAACGGATTTTCATTCATTTCTGAGGAAAGTGCTGAGATATCTGGAAAAGAACAGATGCCACTTGGAGTATGTTTTGTAGACACATGGAACAACATAGCTGTCATCAGAGAATAATTCCTTGTATTTATATTCTTAAAAGAAATTGGATGCTATCTCAATTGCAAATATGAATATGGAAACATGTATTCAATTTTGATTAAACTTAGAAAAACTCTATCGCCAAGGATATGATGCATGCTCTACAATGGTAAGAAACAGACAATAATATCCTAAAGCTGGTTTTGGTCACTGTGCTGCCGATAAACTTAATTTGGTTGTTAATGACCTGAATGTTGTTCCTGATATACAGAATTCTAGTGGCACAGTGAAAGCCATCATCAAGTTTTTCCATGAGAGTCCAAAAAGAAGATCTGTTATTCCCAATGTGCCATTGCTGAGTGAAACACAATGGACAGCAAAATACAAGAGTATTATAATTTTTACCTCAAACTTTGAAGAGATTTCCAAGCAATTAAGCTTACAGCATCACTGAAAATACATCAGGATGCATATCAATTGCAATGTTCCTCAAGAACAATGAGCTTTTTTTTTTGCTTGACCATAATTTCAAATTACTCATCAAGATTGGAATCTGTAAATGTTTAAAGAATGGCATAAAAATTGAACAACAAACTTTGTGTTGCCAGATAGTGTGTCCGGCAAGTAATTTGTTCTGCTTTTGGTTCCTCATCTGTGGAACAATACTATCACCAGTCTATCTATGTGCCATACATGGGAAACAACACTTACAACGCAACTTTTACATCGCACTACCTTTACAACGAAACTTTTACAACGCAACATCCATTACAATGCATGCCATTACAACGCAACCATTACAACGCATGTCACTACAACGCATACCACTACAACGCATGTCATTACAAAGCTGTCATTACAACACATACCATTACAACGCATACCTACACTATCCAACACTTACCCTACTGTTGCACCCCCTGGAGTTAGAATAGTAATTTTTACCCCTACACTACCCAATACTTACCCAAACTGTTGCACCCCCTGGAGTTAGAATATTAATTTTTACCCCTACACTATCAAACACTTACCATACTGTTGCACCCCCCTGGAGTTAGAATAGTAATTTTTACCCCTACACTATCCAATACTTACCATACATGCAATGTAATGGTATGCGTTGTAATGGTATGCGTTGTAAATGTAGTATGCGTTGTAGTGGAATGCGTTGTAAAGGTAGTTTCAAAGAATTCGTTGTAAGGGCATGCATTGTAATGGAATGCGTTGTAATGGATGTTGCGGTGTAAAAAATGCGTTGTAAAGGTATGCGTTGTAAAAGTATGCGTTGTAACGACATACATCCGCCATACATGGACTTTATCATTGCATCATTAGAAAGCCAGGTTGGCAATGAAAACTAGACAACATTCAGTCTGTCTGTTCTCACTTTACCCAAAACAAATGGTAAAAATGACACTTGAGCAACAAAAATGCCATATTGCAAAGATCAGAGAAATTTACAATAGTGAACACCTGGAAGCCGAAGCAGTCATATGGTTTGAGATCTGATCAACGAAGGATGAACAGTTTGATAGTGGTTTCCTTGATTGAGCTAAACCACACAGATTTATTTCCATCAATCCTGTAGGTAATTTTAATTGTTCTTACATTACCAGTGACCACTTTAACAGTGGAAAGGTATTTCAGCACAATAAGAAGGGTGAAAACCAGGTTGGGGTCGACAATGGCAGATGATCACTTATCAAGTTTGTGCATGATGAGCATACATCGAACAAACATTTATGAAAACAAACAACCACAGATTGAAGAAGTAATTGATACATTTGCACAACACCACAGACTTTACAGTTCCTTTTTCAAGATCATTAACCAGTGAACAGAAACTGTTTAAAACTACTCATTGAAAAAAGTGATTGCTAAATTTGAGCAAGAGAGCAGATGTTTGCATTTGCTAACCTGCAAAAGTCATCCAGTTACAGTTTATATGTTTAATTTCCAATTTTGTTGAGAGCAGTTGTTATTCATATACATGTATTTAAGTCAATATATTTAATGTTATTTATGTTGGTATATTTAAGTGAATATATGTTTAAAATGTATACATTTGTCATACATTATAAGTGCCATTTGTTTGTTCATGTTAACACCAAATGCAGATTCTACATGTATTTATATAGTTCAGTTATAGTGCTTTGATCATGTGTGTATGAATATTTTGGTGCATTCTATAGTGTTGACATAAAAACAGATTAGAAATTGCTAATCAGATGGTGGAAGATTGATCCTTCGATTAAGCTGTTGCATCGGATTTCTCAACCCATTGCATGGCTGCACTTTATGTGATAATGACTATGCCCCTGCCCTTTGACATTGTCATAAAGGGTCGGTGGATGGATGATGTTAAAATTATGCCTCCCCTGAAAAAACGTCTGTGGATCCCCATGCCGCCACCGATACACTAAGAAAAAAAATAGTCACTGGTGCCTAGTGGCTTTCTGCCCCACCCAGGGCAGAAGATCGGGGGCTGTTGCCCATAGCTTTCCTCCAGGGTGGAAAGAAAGACTTCCTATTTTTTAGAGGGGGTTGGGGGCATTTACATGCCCATTCTGGGCAGCTCCCACTCCAAAACAACGTAAAAGTAAACCAGTTTGGGGTGCCTAGTGGGCTTTGTGCCTCCCTCGGGTGGCTACTGCTCCCAACTGCCCCCCAGGGGAGCAGAAAGACTGAACATGCCTAAAAAGGTTAGGAGAGAGAAAAAGTCCTTTCCCAATGGGCCACTCCATCCACCTGATGTCTAGTGGTGGATTACTTCTTGGGAATCACCATTCTGCAGCGCTTCCAAATCAGGAATCACCTAGGAAAAGGTATCATTTGTATAGGGAGACTCTTGATACCTCACACATGTGCTTCAGTGCTCGGGGGCTGAGATAACAGCTTATTTCACTCTCACTTTCAATGTAATGACGTCAGTGCGCCAAACCCACAATCGTCATTACATTGAAAAAAAATGCCTCTGGTACTGAAGAAGCTCTTATCTAGCTCCTAAGGCTAAAAAACAAAAAAGGAAATGACTCTGCTGTAAACAGCAGACGGATTTTCTGGCCATGTGCTGGGAAAGGAATAGTTCCACCCTCAGCACAGAGCACCGTGCCTAAGGACGGAACCGTTTTGTCCTCAGCACCCAAAGGACAGCTGGGAGCCGTCCTCTGCCACAATGCTCATGTGCGCAGGACGCCTCCCGGCCGTCCTCGCACACCGCATTTGAAATCCCTCTAGTACAGGCACCATAGAGATTTCTTTTCCCCCCAACAGACCTTCTCCAGCTCCTGAGGCTGTCTGTGTGTCGCACTGATGTCATTTTAGTGAATCCGAAACTGAAATAAGCCAAGAGGCTCAATTCAGTTTTGCTTTCTACATGCTCAGGGGGTTATCTCAGCACCCTGAGCTGGTAGAAAGTCATGAGAGGTATCACTGGAATGGGGAGAATCACCCCTTTCCAAGGGTAGCCCTCACTAGTGGATCCCAACTTGGGTATCCCAAACAAGGATTCACCCACTAGCCACCAGGGAGGGGAAGCAGCCACTTAGGTAAGGGCCTCTGCTCCCCCCATAATGAATTAACTAAAATCAGTCTTTCAGCTACCCCTAGGGGACAGAAAGCCCCCTAGATTATAGGGATTTTCTGCATACAACAACAAAGGAGTGACAAAAAGAAGAAACAAGGAAATTATTCTAAAGTGAAGTGAAATGTGGAAAATCACAATTGTTTATTATGTTACCCTCACTCACCCAACTATTGGGTGACATGCGTCATCATAGGGTATTTTCACCGGGCAGGTAAAAGACCTAACCGGTGTGCTGCGACACCTGCATCTGCAGTGGAGCTGGGTTATATAAAAACAGTGAATAAAGTGAGAAAGTGATAAAAGTAAAAGGGTGCAAACGCGGATCCAAACCAAACTTTAATAAAGATCGGCGTGAGCATCTAGTTAAAAAGGGAGTGAGATGGATGATGTAGACCTTAAATTTGGGTCGTATCATCCAGGTCACAAGGTCGACATGTTTCTGCTCGTTAGGGCCAACTTGGCCGAGCTTTCATCAGGACCAGAGGACAAACACTGGGCGGTATGCACTCTCTAAGGTGCACCCTAACCTCAGTGTAGACGTTTAGTATTACCAAACTCACGGTTTTTCAGTACCGATTGTAACCTGGGATTACCAGGTCAAGAGGATCTATGGAAAAAATAAGGAGAAAAAACACATATGTACATTTCCATTCATGACATGTGAAAATATCATCCTTAATAGTGGACCCCCATGCACTTCACTTCACCACAGCCCCATACTAAATGACAATATAACAATAGTATGGTCACGCTGGCAAATATATTATAAACCCCTAGAGTGTGACTACATCAAGCTTTTTCCAGTCTCTCCTAAAAGTGGTTGTGGAAAATGTAGGCTCGACCTAAAAGTCCCTAAGGGATAGGTCAAACCAGATCAGTGAGTGATCTGACCAGTGGATGGGGAGTGCTGGACGGCATTGTATGTGGGCCGAGTTGGAAAAGATAGGGTCCAACAAATGGCCCCCTTTATGTGTTGGACCCTGATTGTGTCCTAGACCTATAGATTGTAATATTTGATCAAATCAGAAAATGAATAAATGTTCAAAACAAAAGCAACAATGATCAGTCTGCTATCTATAACTCAAAGACTATATCTTTGAAAAGAACCTTACACCACGGTTAGAAAAAATATATTCTTTTTTAATTTTTCTGTATTCATTTTTTACATTATTTTTGTCGATAAAAACATAGGTTGCCCCAAGGCGGGAACGTGCAAAAGAAAAGATGTGATTCAGGGGGGTGAAAACAAGTGAGGAGGAGAAAAGGAATTACACAGTAGTGATTAAGAGATAGTTTTTTATAATTTTAACAATTAATACTGGACACAAAATTCACCGTATTGAACACCTGGCCAACAATCCTAATTCATTTAAATTGTGATCAACAACATTGTAGTACACACGTATAAATGTCCTAAGTCTTGCACTGTCTACAATGTTGGAAAAACAATGGTCCTAGGTATATATATTGAAAATGTCGATGTTTCGACTCGACTTATTCCCAACCGGTGATTTTGACCTGGAGATTGCGAGTCTTCATCAGGACAAAGAGCAAAACGAGGCAACCAGGGAATATTGAATAACCCCTTTTTAGTAGAGAAAATGCTGTTGGGTGATCCGAATTCACCACATCTCAACAGGAGTCCTTGAAATCATATCTTGGTCCATGTCAAGGAGACGCTATTTCTTATGTTGACATGGCGGGTAGTACCTTGTTATTTGGACAATCAATGCCTCCCAGTCGTAAATTACGAGCTTCCACTCCGGAATTCAACGGACACTGTAGGGTCATCCAAATGGATGTTAAGATCACCTAAGATTAAATTACTAGAGTGTAATAATGCAGGGGCTACATATTCAGATAGTTTTGGGGCCCACGCATTGGCTGGTCCTGGGGGGCGATACATTAACAAGCCTGAAAGAGTGTACTTGGGGTGGAGTGCAAGCTTGAAGTAGGTTACCTCGCAATATTTAAGTTTTGCGAGTTCAAGCAGGCATTGGACATTGCTCTTGGTTATGATCGCAATGCCTCCTCCCATTCCATTGGCTCTGTCTTGCCTGAGAATGGTGTAGTTCACTGGCAATGCTTCAGCTATGTCCGGCCCTGAGCTGTCATGCAGCCATGTTTCAGTGAGAAACAATGCATCGGGACGTTCATCCGTAAGGAGATCAAAGATCTCACGTCTGTGCTTGGCTAGAGATCTACAATTGAGGCTGCCGAACTTGAACACAGTGTCACATGAAGGCCTGATGCAAGGCGCGCAGCTCCTACAGGGGTATGCGGCGTCCAGACCAAAAGGACACATTCTGCATGCCCTTGGGGCGTTATCACACGGAAAGAAGACAGTGCAATCCGCCTTCATAGATGGTCTAGGGGACACTAAATGGGCCCTTGAGTAACTAGTCCTTAGGCTCAAGGTTCGAGCAGGGGGACTGGCCCCTGGCCCCGTCTGGGCGCGGACGGGCGTGCCGCCGGCGCGCCTGCTGTGCGGCCGAGTGATGATGGCCATTTGTACCTGATGAGGGCGGGAGCTCTCAATGACTAGACCACCCCCGAGTTCTCCCAACATGTCCGCTTGCCCCGCTAACTCCCTGGGTGTCCCGCCGCAGCGCCTAGTCGGCTGCAGGGACCGGGGTTCACGTACCGGGGTCGCGGAATGCGGAGTGTGCAAATTGGCAAATATTAAAACAGAACAGTTAAAATATCTAGCAGCAAAATGTTTGTCCCGGCTTCCGCCTCAGGACCGTAACCAAACACAATTTTTAAAAGCTAAAACAGTGCAAATAGATTTATCGTCCCGCCAATACCCTCAGGACAGTAAAATGCGCTCTGAAGTCAACCAGCGCCGGGGGAGAGTGAGCGAGTTTTAAGCCAGCGAGGGTGGGAGCTCTCAATGACTAGGCCGCCCCCGAATTCTCCCAACATGTCTGCTTGCCCCTCTAACTCCCTGGGTGTCCCGCCGCAGCGCCTAGTCGGCTGCAGGGACTGGGGCCGCGGAATGCGGATTGTGCAAATTGGCAAATATTAAAACAGAACAGTTAAAATATGTAGCAGCAAAATGTCTGTCCCAGCTTCCGCCTCAGGACCGTAACCAAATACAATTTTTAAAAGCTACAACAGTGCAAATAGATTTATCGTCCCACCAATAGCCTCAGGACAATAAAATGCGCTCGGAAGTCAACCGTTAAATGTGCGTTAAATGGCGCTTGGCTGGTGGTATATGTGGACTGGTGCTTTGCTGGCTTTGTTCATGAATGGTGCCGGCTGCGGTGCCAAACTGGCCATAGCATAGTCTCCTGAGTAAAATGATACCTCACTGGTTTGGGTGGGGCAAGGGTCTGTGACTAGGAAGAGACAAAAATGTAGGGATTAAGGGTATAGCACATCAAATTCTAAGCGCTACATTTACAAAAAATAGTCTTTTAGCCATTTCTTCATTGGACACCCACACCAGTGAGGTAGCATTTTACTCGGGAGACTGAGGGAAATTCCGTGTGGTAGAACATTTGTGCCAGCGCAGTGATCCCACACAAAAATATGTGGAAATGTGTTTTTTTCTGCAACATTTGAAGTTTGCATGGGATTCTGGGTAGGAAAACGTTGGGGGATCCACACAGAGCTATACCTCCCTTGACTCCATCGGGTGTCTTGTTCAGAAATAGCCCAAAAAAGGATTAGCACAGGGGTGGGGGAAGCCTAGCAGAAAAGGGGTTAACCTGCTTTTTTGACCTGGCAAATTAGACCTTTGCCAGGCCTAAATCTTACATTTTAATACTTCTAAGTCAGCCCTAAGGTAGGACCTATAGACTCATTGGGCTAGGTACATGGGGTCGGATTTATCAAGGTTTTGTGTCATCCAAGTGCCACGCAAAGTGGTGCAAGGGTGACACAAACCTAAGTGAGATTTATCAAGCCATGCAAGACCCCATTGCGCTACCCTCCACGGTTTGATAAATCTGGAGTACCGCAGGCAGTGCAAATCGTTGCCTTGCGTTACCATGCCCCAGGGAAGCTTTCCATGGGTGGAGCAAGGGTGTTTCTACGCATCCACATATGGATTTTGTTGCATTCCCAGGTTTACCCTTGGGGTAAACCTGGCAATACGTAAACAGGCTAGACTTTCCCTGGGGAGATATACTGAGGAGAAATACCTTTATTCTCCAAATGTTTTCCTCTCTCTCAAGGTACTGCATTCTGCAGCACACATATTCTGCAGCATAGATAAAAAGAGGAAAATGACTCTAAGGAGTTTTTTTGTGCTGGAAGGTTTCCCTTCCTGCACAAAAACAAACCTGCCTGCAATGCAGGCACCATTGCACCATGAAGTGGGGGTGCCTGCATTGGTGCTAGGCAGCCAAATGTTCACCAGCATTAGGAAAATACAGGAATGCACTGTATAATGTGAAACATGGTGCAGTCCTTCCCTTTGATGCAGCACAGCAAGGTGGCTTGCTGTGGCACTGTGTAAAAGTATGATAAATATGAGCCTAGGTATTTAAAAGTAGGACAGTTTGTTTAAGCTTTATATGTCTGGCAGGTAAAAATACCTAAAGTGATGTTTCACTGCTGCTTGACTATTTCTCCAACTGAATATCAATTGGTGACTTTATTACACTTAATAAGTGCTAACTTCATCAGACTTAGAAAGGCTTTTTACACTCTAATGAATTGCAATTTAAAATCCTCTTTAATGCTGAAGTTGGCTGTTAGCTACAATTCAGAAAATTACAATTTTAGAAGGTTACCATTTTTCTGCCTAATCTAACTGCATTCTGCCAGTGGCCTGGGTCATATGACTTCAAATGGCTCTCCTGTTGTAAGCTTTGTATTCTTTTAATACATGGGACCAAAAAAGGTCTTTGTGTGAGGAGAGTGGATCTTTCTGAAAGGATGGCTGGGGAGGAATTGTGCCCTGCTCTGATTGCATTTCAAACGGCTCAGACTGTAGAACACACAAAGGAACATGGCACCAGGCATGCCCATGGCATTGTCAACCTAGACTGTTTGGACCCAGGACAAGGGGAAGAACTGACCAGAATCAGTTTGGTGGAGCCAGAGAATTTCCTTAAACTAAGGCTAGTGCCAAAATTAAATGTGGGACCTTCAGAACTCCTCATCAGAACACTCCTGGAATTGTAGAAGATTTAAAAAAGGACTGCCCTGCCGTCAGAAGGAGGATGATTGGATCTGCCTGGCTTAAATCCAAGGACTCTGAAAGAGACGCCAAGGTTCTGATGGCTGACCTCCTGTTTGAGCTAGATGGACACAACATGTTTCCAGAGGCATCCCTGCAACTGCCCAGTCGACCAGCAGCAACTGGACTTATCTGGACCTGCCTGAGCCCTGCTGCTAGGCTCTGCTGTAGTCAGTCCTGATCCCCAAGAGGTGTACCCCTCAGGTCCTGGATCCTTGGCGGCCATCAGAGGGTACAGCCCCTGCAGAGAATGTGAATATACAGATGTTTTTGGCTCCTCACAATAGCAAAGTGACCATTTTGCGGCACGATTCGACCACCCACTGTGACTGCTAATGTTAAACACCAGCGGGACCTGCTTTTCTTGCCAACAGTGACCGCCCACAACAACTGCAAAAGCAAAACTTCACTGAGACCTTCTCTGAGCCCCAACAGCATCAGCCCACACTGACTGACAACAAAGCTTTCTAGAATCGACAGGCTATTCGCGCTACTGCAAAGACTGTCCAATAAGCCCGACTTGCTCCTTACTCTGACAGCCTGCTCCTTGCCTCCCCTGTCAACGCATACAGCACTCTTTGTGAGGAGTTGAGAAGGACAAGACAAACTGGGCCCCTGTATGTGGCCCATGGTCCATGATCCATCGCAGTTGACTAGTACTTGTGACTTTCCCCCAGTCCAGTGTGTTCAGATAACAGCGAGAGGCCAGGTGTGCTTTGGTCTCTATGTTCACCAAAGATTTTAAAAACTCATGTCTCTGATTCTACTAATTGGATTTTTGTTGTTTTGGTGTAATATTTATTTAAAGGTACTTTATTCTATATTGGTGTGGGCGTTGTCTAGTGCTGTGTTTTCTCTTTATTACTGTTGAGCACTTCATAAATGCCATGCACATTGCCTCTAAGCTAAGCCTGACTGCTTTTGTGCCAGCCTACCAGAGACTTAAGCACAAGTTTCTTTAGCAACATTTGTGATTTACCCAGACATGTATTGTGTTTAATGTTTGATTGAGGATTCAACCCCTTTCAAGTTATAGTCCAATGTCTTACATGAGTAAAGCTAATACTTTTAGTGGGCTTTGGGCTAGCTCATCTCTTACCAATAGCTGCCTTTCTTGTCAGTCTCATTTGCTTCCTCTTCTTGGCCCCCATTCACAAAGGTAAACTTTATGGGCCTCATTTATGAGGCCGAGCGTCGCATTTACGCCGCCGGTGTGTCACTTTTTGTGACGCACCAGCAGCATAAAAAATGTGTCTTGTTGCACCATTTTTACAAAGTGACGCATCTAGGTAGATGCGTCACTTTGTAAACCCCTGCGCTACATTATACCTGCACCAGGTATAATGTATGCAGGGGGGCGTTCTGACGCACGAAAGGGTCATAGAAGTGACGCGCCACTTCTAGGACGCAAATGCGTCAATTTCTTACGCCTGCCTCACAGCAGGCGTAAGACTGACGCAGGTCCTTTCACATGGGGCTTGCCCCATGTGAAAGGACACATTGCTGGAGTTGTGTCACTTTTGTGACACACTCCAGAAATGCATCACTTTTGCGTCATACAGATATGTCAGAAATACTGACGTATCTGTAACTCGTTGTGCAATGATGCGTCGTACTGTAAATATGACGTATCATTGGTGTCGCATGGAGGGCGCAATAATAAGGGACGCATCGCTGTTTTCACGCAGTGATGCGTCTCTTTTCATAATTGAGGCCCTATGACTTTTGGTATTCACAAACGGCTTTCATGAGTAGTAAAGTTAGACCTTTGTCTCAGTTTAACCTAAGTTCTGGTCTTAAGTTTAACTGAGACTAGACTTTTAGTCTCAGTTAAACTTAAGATCAAAACTTAAGATAAATTGATACAAAGGTCTGCCTTTACTACTCGTAAATGCCCTTTGTGAATAGCGAAAGTTGCAAAGTTAGACTTTTGTCATCGTTAGCCTTGATGAATCAGGACAATTGTGTTCAGCCCTCCCTCTGGAACATAGTTTCTTTTCCTACCTTTCAATTGGGTGACTTGTATTCTTCCACTATTTCCATTCAGAAAACAACTTTTTTCTTTTTCTTTCTGCAATCCTTAGAAGAGAATGTGTATTGTTGCTCTCTCTCTTGTGTGCTACTTTACTTTATACTTTACTTTATTTGCATTTGTATAGCGCATAAATCACCCGAAGGTCTCAGAGCGCTTGCAGAGAAAAGATAGAGAGCTCCTGGCTGTATAACCATGTAGCAGAGGTGCCGGGCTAGAACAGCCATGTCTTTAGTAGTCTACGAAACCTGAGGTAGTCAGGCTCAGTCCTAATCTGAAGGGGAAGGGAATTCCAGGTTTCAGGGGTTGCCTTGCTAAAAGCCCTGTCACCATTTCTGACTGTGCGCACCCTCGGAATGGTGAGAAGAGATTTGCCAGAAGATCTGAGCATTCTTGTTTTTAGCTTGTGTTCCAGGTATGCTGGACCGTGTCCATTGATGGATTTATGGACCAGGCAGCATAGTTTGAACTTGATACACCTTTGTACTGGGAGCCAGTGTAAAGATTTTAGGCATGGTAAGGATGGGGTGCGGGCCGGTAGATCTAGCACCAGCCTTGCAGTGGTATTCTGAAGGACCTGTAGGCGAGCCAGGAGAGTGCTATTTATTGAGGACAAAAGTGCATTTCCATAATCAATCCTGCTGATTATAAGTCCTTGAACTAGAGGGATGCGAGCTGAGAGAGGTATCCATTTAAAGATCTTCCTCAGCTTGCGTATAAGGCCGAAGCCAGTTTGCACTACTTTACTTATGTGGTCAGGTATGGAGAGCTTATTATCGATGATTACCCCAAGATTCCTAGCAGAGGGTTTGGGCGAGGGGCAGGGACCAAGGGAAATTGGCCACCAATCGTCTGACCATATTTTGGCGGCTTTTCCAAAAAGCAAGACCTCCGTCTTACCAGCATTCATCATTAGAAAGTTCTGGGTCATCCAGTCATGGATAGATACCATGCACTCTTTAAACCTAGGTTTAATTTCATCTGGGTTATGGTTTATAGTGACAAGTATTTGGGTGTCATCTGCGTAGGACACGGTTCCAAAACCGAGCGCTCGGATGATCCTTGCCAGGGGGGACACATAAAGATTGAAGAGCGTAGGGCTCAATATTGACCCCTGGGGAACACCCTTGTCATTGTCATGGAAGTCGGAGGCATGGGCACCGACTTGGACTTTGGACCGCCTGTTGGTAAGATAGCTCTTTATCCAGTATAATGCGGAGCCCTCGACACCAACCTCAACAAGACGTTCTAAAAGAATGTGATGTGAGATGGTGTCGAAGGCCGCAGATTGGTTGAGAAGGACAAGTATGGCAGACTGGCTGGAGTCAAGAGACATTCATATATTGTCTACGATTTCCAGCAGGGCAGTTTCGGTGCTATGCGATGCCCTGAAGCCCGACTGGGATGGATCCAGGAGCTTGTTTGTTTCCAAATGGCCTATAAGTTGTTTGTTAATTTTGGACTCCATGACCTTTCCAAATAGGAGGAGGAGGGAAATGAGTCGATAATTGGGTAATGATTTGGGGTCAGCCGAAGGTTTTTTCAGAATGGGTATTATTACTGTCTCCTTCCAGTGGGATGGAACCGAGGAGTTTAGCAGGGACTGATTCAAAGTCTTTGTAATAGCAGGGATCAGGACAGGCGCTATTTTAGATAGAATTTGCGGAGAGGCAGGGTCTCCCGGGGCTCCAGACTTCATTTTGCGCAGGGTTAGCTCAACCTCAATTTCCGAGCAAGGTGAGAATTCCCTTAGGGTGGCAGAGCCGTTTATGTGGTTCCTGCAACTGTTGTTCGGTGAGCCTATGGCCTGACTCATAGGGGGCTGTTGAGGGAAAAGCTTGTGGATCTCATTAATTTTATCATGAAAATACAGGGCCACAGAGTCCACCCAATCTTTAGATTCATTGAGTGGAGGTTGGTTCGCAGAGGGATTGGTAAATTCTTTAACTATGCTATACAGCTCTTTCTGTGAGTTGGCTGCCAGTGTTATCCTATTTCCGAGATATACTTTTTTAGCCTCTGCAATCCCTTTCATATACTGCCTGTGTGCTGCCTTATATTGTTCCCTGTCTTTTGGATCTTTAGTTTGTCTCCATTTCCTTTCTACTAGCCTGACAGCATGTTTAGCCAGCTCCAGGTCCGATGTAAACCAGGCGAGTTTTTGGTAGGGTGTTTAGAGGCCCGCGCCGGGGCAATGACATCTAATGCCGAGGCAATTGCGGATTCTAACTCCTTGGCTGCTGTGTTAGGGTCTGTATCCTGAGTGATGACTGGAGGAGAGAAATGCGCAGCGAAGGAGTCAGGGGTGATCTTATTCCATGGCCTACTCAACTTTACTTGGGTAGTAATTGGGGATTTAACCTGTGGGCAGGCGATGTTGAATTTTATGAGGAAATGATCAGACCAGAGGATAGGATCGATCTGCATGATCTCTACTTTTGGGGAATTGGTGCAAATGAGATCTAATGTGTGTCCGGCAGTGTGTGTTGGACCTGTGGGAAGTGGGCGTAGCTGTAAGGCCTCAAGGCATGTGATTAGATCTGTAGTATGGGGGTCAAGAGTTTGGTCCAAATGATAGTTAATATCCCCTAGTAAGAGGAAGTTCCCTGAAGTTAGGGCGCAGGGCGCTATTGCTTCCACTAATTTCTCCACAAAGTGGGTTTTAGCTCCTGGGGGTCTGTAAATGAGGGCCACCTTCCAAGACTCTTTGTTTCCTATGGTCATGGAGGCAATAGACATTTCGCCCCAGACTTCTAAGTTGGAGTCATTAACGTGTAGCTTAATATCAGGTTTGTAGATTATGGCTGTTCCGCCTCCCTTTTTTCCGAGGCGATGAAGTCTGTGTATTTTGTAGGGGGGGGGGGATTGGCTATCGCAATGTCGGGTAGGGAGGCCTCCTGTAACCATGTCTCCGTGACAAATAATACATCGGGTTGATCGGAGTTCAGAAGCGACCATATTTCTGAAGCATGCTTCGGTATAGATCTCGTGTTGCAGTACAGGCAGACTAGACTTGTCTGCGATCGGGGAGCGGGTGTGCTAGTGAGTTGGTTTGCCGCTAATATTTTTGCTCCCTTGCCCCTGCTATTGTTACCGGGACATTTGGGTATTATGGCGGTAGTATTATCTGTATTCAAGGCGTGAAGCTCCAGATTAGTATATCGTATAATGCCCATAGTGGATTGCTGGTCGAAGAATGTTGGTCCCCAGAGAATCAGGAAAAAGGGCAGGGTACCTGGCGCCTGGAGTCGGCCGGGAGCGGACGGGCGCAGACGGGCTTGCCTTTGGCGCGCCTTCGGCCCGCAGCTGCGCGCGTCCGCTCGGCCCACTGAGTTAAATAGTCACAGTGGGCGGGACCGCAACAGTGTGGGCTAAGGCTAGAGCGCTACCCCTGTTAAGTCGAGGGAGTAAAGCACCTGGAAAGATGGTGTTCAACCCCACCGCTCAAACAGCACAGGCCGCGGCGGACTAGGGATACACCGAGCAGGTACAGTGGCAAGTTTCAAGTTTTGTTAAAAATGAACAATAGCAGCATTAGAGATGAACAAGTTCTGTGCAAAATAACAACGTGGGTTAAAATAGTTAAAACAAGCAACGTGGAGCCAGCAGTGTGGGCTCGAGCTGAGGCTTTTGTTCTGCTACTTGCCTCAGCCTGTCATTTGCTTCTGACCTTTTCTTTCTCTGGCTAATATTTCTTATTTTTTCAACTCCTAGATGTTTCTCTTGGTACCCCTAGCGAGTCCCTAATGTAATATGAGTATACACTAGTATGAATTAAAACCGTTTACAACTGGAAAATACGGGGGGAGACACGTGTTATCCCTATATTACCCTTCGTCCATGAATTGCCTGTCTTAAGCTGTTGTTACCTAAAAAGTATAATGTTCAGTTAACAACAGTATCTAGCGGGTAAAGCTTCAGGTAAGATCTTCCACCGCAAGGTTGGGAGTTCCTGAGCTGCTCGTCTTGCGCCTACCCCTCGCCGCTGGATCCGGGTCTATGGATTGTAATCAAACTGACTGGCAAAGGAGGCACTACTGTGGTTAAGAAGACAGAAGACTATGATCTAGATTGCCGAAGACAATTAGAAGACACCAGATATTACAAAAGATTGAACAATGACCCCACCAGCAGTCTTCTCACATGCATCAAAATCATGCTTCACTCAGCTGAGAACCAGGGTTGGATTTCAAAATGAGAAGCAGCCTTTTGGTGAACACATCACCAACTACACCCTTTTTCTATGTATTACACAAAATATATAAGGAGACACACCCACCTCTTGGCAGACCCATTGTCTCTGCTATTGGGTCTGTTCTGGAACCTCTGAGCCAATTCTGCGACCAGTTTCTACAACCATTGGTACAGACAACACCATCATTTCCGAAGGACATCAAGGATGTACTTAATCTGATCCCCAACATGGAGGTTCCGGATGAGATTTCCTTCCTCATGAAACTCGTTGTGGAGGCTTTAAACACGCATATCCCTCAAGAAGCCACAATAGAGGTGATCAACACTTTTTTAAGAACAACCACCTTCTCGACTACTACAACTGCAGACTTTATAATCAAGTGAACCTCCCTAGCTCTGAAAAATAGCTTCTTCATGTATAAAACCCAAATATACCACAAAATAAAAAGGACCTCGATGGGGAGTACCTTCGCCCCCAACCTGGCCAGCCTTTACATGGCTGATTTTGAGTCACAACACATCTTCCCTCCCTCCAACCCATTCCAGACAAACATTATCTCATGGAAGTGGTATCTAGATGACATCCTCATCTTCTAGGAAGGAGAAAAGACCAGCTGTGAGGCTTTTGGGAACTGGATCAACTCCCTCAACCCATTTTTACACACCACGAGATCAGTCTTGGACAAGCCGAACCAATTCCTTGACCTCCTAATTTGTCTTACTCAAGGCCAGTTGTGCACATAAGAATGTACAAAAACACAGATTGCAACAACCTCCTGTCTTTTGAGAGTCTCCACCCTAAAGCTCTGCATGAGAACCTCCCCTATAGTCAATACCTACATCTCCAGAGGAACTGCAGCAGTTTGGGCAACCATGACAAACAGACCAAAGACCTCAGCAAGAATCTACTTGAGAGAAACTATCCTCAAAGAGTAGTCAGACATGCCGAACAGAGAGCCCAAAAGAACAATAGAGAGGCCTTACTAGGGAACACAACATGACCTAAGGATGACACCATGATATGAGTTACCACATTTACTCCCTTATCTAATAAGGTGAAAAACATAGTGAGGAAACATTGGAAAATCCTGAATAAGGGCAACTTAGAACTTGTCAAGAGAACATCCAATTTGAAGGACCAACTGGTGCACACAAGCCCACGGGCAAAAGAGTCCACGACTCAAACCACGCTCCAGAACTTACCACCTGTGAGTGGTCACTACCCTTGTCGGAAGCATACACAGTGCACCTCAACAAAGCACTCTAAGACACCACACCTGGGTGCATTCTCCAGGACACTTAAACAACACACAAATTGCAATACCAAAAACTGTATTTATCGGATGACAACTAAACCAATCAAAATAAGACTAGGGGAACACAAGAGTACAATAATATGTTGACGCACTGCCACTAAGATGTGTAACCTCTTCAATGATCTGAGACACTCAGTACAAGACTTGACGTGCAAGGTCTTAGAATCAAACCTGATGTGGGACCCCACCACATTATTCACTCAAGAACACTGTAGGGTGTAATGCCTGCACACCAAACATTGTCTAAACGACAAAATTCCTTGGACAATCGTGCCACCCACGATACACAGTAAACAGTCCTTAAATATGTGCTTACATTAACATAACATAACAAATGTATTTGTAACGTGCACGTTCACCCGGAGGTATCTTGGCGCTGAATAACAGATGTTTATTGTTACCCAACTCAATGATACTCATAACATACACTCTCCCTGCTATTATATGGCCACACCCAGACTTAACTATAACACCTATGGTAACCAAGTGGACATCTCCCTAAGTTGCCTCTACCAACATCCCCTAATAGAGACGCACATCATGACAGGGTTTCACCATGACTGACAGACCACCAATGATTTATAGAGATATGGGATCTCACCATCCTCATCACCTTGGCTAGTTTTAAGATACCCATAAGTGATAATCAACTAGATGTCTTTTTATCACTTACTTCGGGGTGTTATGGTAGAAGAGTTATGATGTTTAGATAACTTACATTACTTCCCACCATAGAGAGGCTACTCCTATTCACTTCTCTCTGCCATAATACCACCAACACACAGAGATTTGTCTCTGTGTTTAGACATTAATAGCCACTAGAACACACACGTTCTCTCTCCAATCTTCCTGAGCCTATCACAATTCTGGAGAAGTCTGTGTGGGTGTATATCATAACAAATTTAAAGCGACTAGCCACCAAAACATGTCTGCCTGACATTCGCTTTTCAGGGCATACACCTCTCTACTCGATACCAAAGAAAAAAGCCACTCCAGTAAGGTTGCTGGACATAAGCACTGAGAAAGACACGGTCGTGACCCACCCAGTCTGATCCTGCCAGGGGAAACTCCTATAAGATCGGAGTCCTCTGCACCCAGCTGCACATTTTGGGAGAAGCAGAGGACCAGGGTAGGGGCCATGAGCAGCTTGCACTCGGGAGCTGTGAGTACAGTGACCAACATGAAGCTACACTACCGTACTACCTGCTAACACTCTGTAGCCAAAGATCGCAGTTTAGTTTAAGTTGCAGATTCCATTCATTCTTTACCCTGCTCCCCTTCTTTTAGTTAAGCATGCCAGAGAGGTGCGATTTTGCCTCATCCCGTGGGGCATCTCGATTCACAGTTTTAGGTCAGCCCGCTACTTTCCTACATACAAATCAGGCAACTTGCTGAACATGACCAAGCATCCATTTTACAATGCTGCTACTACTCTTTCAGGTGTATCTTCACTTTCTTTGATGGTATGTGACCATCACTATCAGCTCATTGGTTCACTGGGCAATATCTATAAAATGCACAGTGGCACTTGCTGTATGAATGAGGCTGATACCTCATTGGAAGAGACAACATGATAATATGAGATGTAACTTTATACATTTGCTTTACTTACTTCTATGTTGTCTGTGTATTCTGTTTGTCTAAATGTGTCTGGTAGCCACCTCAGTTCCAGACATACATTTTGGTTTACAAGAAGGGACATTCTGGTTAATAAGATGGTCTTATGCCAGAAACATGACGACTATGTTGTTATATTATTTATGCATTATTACCCTTTATCCTAACAGGTTGGACAGCCAACACCAAGATAATGAGGTACCACTCAAAGGGTACTTGTATGAACACAATTGTGTGGTAGAAACATCCACCCATTATTTTTGTCCTGAAGAAGTGCCCGGATACTTTTTGACCACTAGGGGCTTAAAACATGTTGACCAGAATTTGACCCTGGCAAGCGTGCAAATGTCAGAATACTAGGGTGCATCACTAACCCATTAGTAGCACTAACCTATGAGTTTTTTTAATCTGACAGGGGAATCAAGGCATTAAATGTGTCAGTAATATCCCCAATCATTTTTAATTCCCATCATAACAAACTCAACATCACCCCACTTAGATGTTACTTGTACTGAACAAATGGCAAAAAAACAAAGATCTCTGTCAAATTGACCCTTCTGGGGACCCGTAGGACATTGCAGTGCCAGCATGACAAGAAGCAACCACTCTATAATGAAGCATGACATTCCTCAGGATTTATTTATTTATTTATAAAGTTTTAGATAGCGCGAACAAGATCCTGAAGGATGTCAGAGAGCTTGGCAATAGGATAGAAGGAAGGACATAAATGCAATATCTACATCAAGTAGGAGTAAAAACAGAAATGATTGCAGCTTACAAGACAATTGCAACATGGAGGGTTATAATACACAGATGTAAACAGGCTACAAAGGGGGTCACCGTATGTGCTAAAGAAGAGCAGTATCAAATGATGGTACCATGGTAGAAGGGACAATGTCATTGAGCAGGTGAGCCTAGCCCAATTACAGTAAGAATTTATTCATAAGGAATCTTTTGACTTCCAGTTTGAAAACCATCGTTGAGGAGATTCTGCATACTTCTGGTGGTAGAGAGTTCCATAGCCTTGGGGCAGCGCCAGAGAAGGCTAAGTGACAAGTTTTCTTTTGGCTAAGGATGAGTGGTTTCAAGAGGAAAGTACTGGCCCTTCTTGAGGGTCTTACACCACAGGATAGTTCACGTTTTTGAGCAAGATACCTGGGAGTATTGAAGCAAATGGCTTTGTGAGTCAGAACGGCAATCTTTAACTGTATTCGTGCTTTGTAGGGGAGCCAATTAGGAGATTTTAGGACTGGGGATATGTGCTCATTATGTTTGGTGCCTGTAACCAGTCTAGCCACAGCATTCAATGATGCCCTCAGTGGAGCTAGGGTGTATTTGGGAAGGCCACAGAGGGTTGCGCTGCCATATTCTAGCCTCGGCAGGACAAGCACTTGGACCACCTGGTTGAAATAATTAAGTGGAAGGAAAGGTTTGATATTTCTGGGTGTCCTCATCAAGTGGTATGCTCCCTTACATATATTGCTGACATGAATATTTAAATTCAGGTGCTTGTCCATGGTGACTCCAAGAAATTTAGCTGAGTCTATGATGAAAGCAGTGCAGTTGAAAGCAGTGAGCTGACTCATCCAAAGGTCTAGTTTGGGGATGTGGTTCGGAGGGGAGATGAGCAGAAATTCCGTTTTAGAGGTGTTGAGCAGGAGATGGTTCTCAGTTAACCAGTTTTGAGTAGACGTTAGGGTAGTGTTGAGTGAGATGAGGTTTTCCGGGGATGAGATTTTCAAGTAGAGTTGAGGGTCATCAGCATACATATGGAAAAGAATGCCCCTGGGGTTTAGTGAGTTAGCTAATGGTTCCAAGAAAAGGTTGAAGAGGTAGGAGATAAGGCAGACCCTTGGAGGACACCCATGAGCACTGGAGACGGCTAGGAGAGAGACTGATTTGCCCTGACTCTTTCAGACCTGTGGTGGAGGAACTGACGAGAACTATTGTAGCACCTGATCAGAAAAACTCATCCAGTTTTGCAGAATGGATAGGAGGTTGTCATGATTAACCGCGTCGAATGCGGAGGAAAGTTCAAGGAGGAACAGGAGGCAGGATTCGTTTTGATCGAGCATTTTTAAAATGTCATCCATAACATGAGTGAGATCCCATTCAGTGCTATGCCCCTTCCAAAAGCCAGATTGATGCTGATCTCGGAGTTGGTAATTCTCTATGTGAGCACAGAGTTGGGATTGTACGCATTTCTCTAGGAGTTTCGCTAGGGTGGGGATGTTGGAGATAGGTCAGAAGTTATTGAGATCAGCTTGGTCAGCATTAGTTTTTTTTAGTATAGGTGATACCTGAGCTGCTTTTAAGCAGTCGGGGATCGTGCCTTGTGGTAGAGAAGCGTTTACAATCCTTGTCCAGGTGGAGATGAGTGCATTCTCGATTTCTTTGAAGATGGCCGGGGGTAATAGGTCACTAAAGTGGTTGGATGGGTTGATATTCTGAAGGATCTTGTTGATGTCTTTTTCACTAAATGGGGTAAAGGTGCCCCATGACCCATTGTTCTTGGAGTTAGGGGTGGTAGAATTGCGCTTTTCTAAGAGGTCAAGGGGTTATGCGGCCCCTGGAGGAGGGCAGTAGAGCCTTCTTAGAGGCAAGGTCAGTGAAGATGAGTCTTGATTTCTCAGTGAAGAAAGCAGCAAGTTTGTCTTAAGAGTGTTGGCTGCCACCAGGATCAGGGAGGTTTGGACCTACAACTGATTGCTGTTTGACCAATTCGAAAAGTTTCTTGGGATGGTTAGCCGCTTGATCCAGTTGGTGTCTGAAGTAGTTAGCTTAAGCGCTCTTGATTTTTTGTTGTAGAGGCTCCTACATCTCCTAGGAATTTTAGTTGGTCCGAGGCGGGATTTAATCTCCAGGAAGGTTCAACTGCCCTAAGGTTGCGGCGTTCCGTGTTTAAGTTATCATTATACCGCGGTCTGGATATTTTTGTTGAGGCAGTTTTTTGTTGGAATGGAGCAAGGTCATCCATGATGTTGGAGATAGTCGAATTATAGGAGTCGGTGAGTGACTGCACCTCAAACAAGTCAGCTTGGGAGGAGAGGGCAAATTTACAATGGGAAGCCAGTTCAACAGGGTTTATTGATCTGAGGTCCCTTTTCCATATCTTTGCTTTCGTTGGTTGAGGATTCCTCATAAACACCCCCCTGCTAATAAAAAAGAGGATGCAGCGGTGGTCTGATCAGTCACACGGGGTAATGGAATCCAAGGTGATGGTCTGCCCTCTCAAGATAACGAGTTTTTCCTTTAAAATGGGTTTGTTGGTCACAGTGCTGAATCAGATCTTGATCATTTAAGAATGATTTAAGGCAAGAAACAGTGAGGTTGGTGGGGTTTGCCCAGTGAAGGTTGAAATCACCAAGGAAGATTTGGGACACGGCTGAGTCGACATTGACAGAGAGGGTTTTCCATTAGTTGCTCGAAGGGGAGATTGTCTCCCGGGGGGTGGTAGAAGGTGTAATGTTTGAAACCGGAAGGTTCTTACTTGAGATACTGAGACAAAGGTATTCACAGGAGGAGGGCGGAGAGGACTCAAAGTGAGAAATTGAGAGTGTGTTCATATGAATACAGGCTAGGCCACCACCCAACTTCTGAGCTCCATCTAGCCTAATTATATCATGAATGGGAGGTACTAGGAGGTCTAAGATAGGAGTGGAAGCGGGATTTAGCCAAGTTTCAGTGAGGATGATGATGTCTAGGTTCCTCTGTTGGATGAGGTTGAAGATATTGGAGGCGTGTTTACTGACTGATCTGCAGTTTAGAAGTACACATTTAAGTTGTAGTGGATTGGGGGGAAGGAGTCTGGGTGACGTTCACACGAGTGAAGTTGTCATTATTGCTGCCTCTAAGATTGTGAGGAGGTTCTCTGGGTTAGAAAGGATGGATTGTATTTGTCTCAGCTGAATCATGTTCAGGTTGGACCAAGTAGGGTAAGAGCTGTGAAGGTCCTGGGGATCCGTGGACGCATGGTGGATCTCTTTTCTTCTGGGGCGGGAGGGGTAGTTAGGAAGGGGAATGGATTTTGAGATGGAGGAGGCTAACGGATGGTCCATGAGATTTCTATCATTAGTGGAAGCTTTGGGCAAATTCGCTGAGGTGAGGAAAGAGCTGATCACATGGAAAATATCATTTGAGAGGGCTTTCAGGTCATGAAGCTCAGAAGTGAGAAGTTGCAACTGTAGAGATATAGCATCAAGGTGTGCAGCCAAGTCTGATTGTTGGGCGAGGGGTGGAGGGTGTGTAGGGAAAGCGAGCGTTGAAGGGGGGTCTTGGTGTAAGCCTGTGGGGTCCACGGTGGTGGTGAGTAGTTCCTGGGAGGAGGTTGGTCATTTGGGACTTGCGAGTTCCATGTCCTTTAAGAGTGAGGTTGGAGCATTAGCAATGGGGGTGTGATCATTAAACTAAGGGTTAGGTACATTCAAAACTGGAATGATTGGAGTTGACTTTTCATGATCGGTGGTGGGCAGTTGCTTGGACTCAAGCCTAGTATGAGTCAAAAGGGAGAAGGCTGAGGGATGATGGATCAATCGTTGGAGGCAGTGCCAGTCGGTCAATCAAGGATCTCTCCAATCGGGGAATAGGATCGGGCTGACTAGCTGTGCACTGAGTGAACCCGAGAAGTCTCTAACCTTCAGATTCATGGGTCTAGATAGTTGGGTCACATCAACAGGGGACAGATCCACTCTGTGATGATCTGGTGCAAGGAGTGATTTATATGGGGTTAGGGCCTTCCAGATGAAGAGTGGGGCGGGCTTGTCAAGTCCTGAGAGGTGGTAGGGTGAGTGTGGGTGTCACTGGGTTTCAAAGAAACTGCGTTTTTGAGTAACGGGAAGATGCTGGGTATCTTACCTAGATTGACATTGGACGCTGGCATTAGGATATACCATTGTTATGGAGGGTGAAGGTGGCATTGGCGTTGAGTGTGGACGAGGGAACTGTTGTAAGCTTGAGATCATGAGGTGCTTTCCTGGTACCGGCTATTCGGAGGTGGGAGTAGAAGACTTTTCGCCAACATGCTCTTTTCGTGGTGTAGAAAATAAGGTCATTAAATCTAGTACCTTTGTTTGTACAAAAGTAGACGTCAGAGATTAATGATTCGGGCCTGGCCCTGAGTAAGTGACACTTGTGTTTCTTTGCAGCGTTTTTCTATAGGTTGGGTGGGAAGTTGATGATGAAAGCGTTCGATCCTCAGGAATCGGAACTTAAATGCATTGTGAAAGTGTGTCGGTTGTCCGATGGTAATGTATTATCAGTGGGATGAGCTTGGTGTTAAAGTGCAAATTCCTGGACCTGGAGTGTGGGATTAAGCCTTTCAAAAACCATGTGTGTGGGATAATGTCAACATGCCCACTCCAAGATGGCCCGCAAAAGCAGGGGGAGCAGCCGGTCCATTTCTCTTTTTATGCCCTGCCCAGATGTGAGAGATAATGTCCACATGCCCATTCCAAGATGGTCACCAAACGAAGAGGGTGAGGGTGGAGCCAGCCCATTTCTATTTCAATTCCCAGCTGAGCAAAGGGACAGGGGAGGGGAGCATCCAGCTTCAGATTCGGGCCCAGAAAACAAAATGGGAGCCAGAGAGCAGCACTAAAGCTTACCAAAATGGGTGCCCACATTAAGAATTTTGGCAAAGCTGCTTCAATTAAGGTACCTTAGCGAAG
Source organism: Lissotriton vulgaris (assembly GCF_964263255.1). Taxonomy (NCBI): domain Eukaryota; kingdom Metazoa; phylum Chordata; class Amphibia; order Caudata; family Salamandridae; genus Lissotriton; species Lissotriton vulgaris. Next base: position 23,517,060 of record NC_141690.1, on the reverse strand, counting down.
AAGAGTGATGTCAAGTGGCACTTCAAGTCGTGGGGCACTCGGAATTTCAAACAGTTTTATTGCTGTTTCCGACATTGAGCACGTGATAAAGATGTACTTCATCCACCAATATGGAAGAATGCAATTATATTCCATCGGTGGAAGTAACAGGTGACAAACATACTTTCTAACACCTCACACCGGTGAGGAGGCACCCACAAGAGCACCCCATCCGTGGGCCCATGGGTGGCAGCCGTGACTCCCCTATACAACAAGTCAAGCGACGTGGTATCCACACAAGCAGCTCTCTGTCAGTAGCGAGCGGAACAATCAAACTACCCAACGCAAGTGCAGAGCGATGTCGGCAGTCCTCCACAGCTCCTCAAACAGCTCTCGCAGTGTGGAGGTAAGGAAGCAAAGCTGCATGGTGGAAAGGACCCCCGAGCTCGTAGCACTTCAGGGGTCTCGGCAGCAGGGGGGAGTTAAGGAATTCTCCTTTCATTGCTTGGGAGCAGCAACTGCGTGACGGAGCGCAGCAACGGTAAGATAGAGATTCACCTAACCTCAGATCACGAAATCAGCATCAGCCCAGACCCAGGAGGTCCCACTCTCGAGTCAGAAACGATACCTGGGCAGCAACGCCTTAGCGAAGGTCATTTAATGGGTGGTTCAGGTGCAGCAACGGCCCAATGGAGACTCCCTCAGCGGCTAGAGCACCGGATCTTGGCAGGATGTGTGAGGGCAACATGAAACAGTCTTGTTGACTGTTCCTCTCAATCTGTCCAACCTCGATAGAGCTCCTCTTCCCCTTTCCAATTTAGGAACTGTGACCTCTGGTTTTTGTATTTACTTCTTATGAGTGTCAGTACAGTGTCACAGTACAACGTCTAAAGTGTCTGAATCCTCTGTTAACTTTATAGTCAAGCATACCTGTAGGTCTTTTAATGGGGCAAATTCTGCTGCTAGAAATACAGATTGAGATCTGTGTGTCCTCAAAGATAAGATTGCCCAACAATTCTGGAAGGAACACACTTGTCCTCTTAAGGATTACTTTGAATAACAAAAGTTAACAAATGTGAGTGGGAAACTCTTTGTCACAAAAGAAGGCATTATATTACGAGGTTCAGAAGTGTCATTCCAAAGAGTCTGCTACAACAAGTCATTGAAGTAGCACATGAAGGTCATCCTGGCATTGTGGCAACCAAGAGAGCTTTTTGACACCGATTGTGGTTTCCTCGCATTGACGAAATGAAAGAGAATGAAAGACCTTTTATTTGTGCAACTGTTTGTCTCCCAAAACAATGCAACATCCATTAGTTATGTCTGATGTCCTGAAACAGGTGTTGGAGAAGAATGCAGTTGATTTCTTTGAACCCCTTAACAATGGACATCACCTTATCGTAGTTGTTGATGAGTACTCACACTTTCCTTTGGTGGAAGACCTGTCATGAACCACACATGACGAAGTCATTCTGACATTAAATTACATTTTTGCAAAATGAGGTGTCCCCTCTAATCTTAAGTCTGACAATGACCCACCGTCCAACAGTAGAGACTTTAAAGAGTTTCTCACTAACATGAATGTCTAACATCAGTAAAGTACCCCTCTCTAGTCACAGGCCACTGGCATTGTTGAACGCTACATGGGAACCCTAAAGAGAGTAGTTGAGCACACCGCACTGGATGGATGTGATCTCAAATCAGCTCTATGCTGAGTCCTTCGTGTCTATAGAACAACTCCCATTTTTGCTACAGGTTTAACACCATCGCTGCTAGTGATATTTTGCTGCTGTGCTGGATCTTCCCATATCCCATTGTTCATGACGAGCTGGGCTCGTCATCAGTGTTTGAGGAGGCTACACCATGACGAGGCCAGCTCGTCATGAGCCTGGAAGGGGTTAAGCTCTGCCACCTTGATGTTTGGGAGAGCCATGAGAACCAAATTGTCGCAATGGACCACTCATAGGTCGACTGATGCGGATAAGATCAGTACGACTGATTCCTTGCACTAATCCCGAATGAAGACTAAAGCTGATAAACGTTGAAGTGCTCAGGCATGGTTTTCATAGAGGAAGACTGGGTCGTGGTCAAGCAATAACAGAAATGCAAATCTGATTCTCGATTCTCCGTCTGTTGCTGAACCCCTGAGGGTTGTGACGAACAAAGGACATATAATGACCGCTCTGCTGCTCATCAAAAGAGGAAAGGCGCTCTGTGACCCTGAGAGCCTGGCGCCCCGTAGCGCTAGTTGGTAGCGCTTTACACCACCTCTCGCGTTTCCCGCTTCGCGGGAAACGCTCGTAGCAGGGGGCCAGGCGGCAATGCAGGAGGCAGGAACTACAACGCCCACAGGACACCTGGGCCAGGAGCACCTCCCCGCCACGCCCCCCTCAGCTGGGTGAAAATCGGCACCAGCGCGGGGGACTGTGGAACACTTGAAAAAACTTACTGTCTTGAGGAGAGGCTCGTTTCGGGAGGAAAGGCGCTCTGTGACCCTGAGAGCCTGGCGCCCCGTAGCGCTAGTTGGTAGCGCTTTACACCACCTCTCGCGTTTCCCGCTTCGCGGGAAACGCTCGGAGCAGGGGGCCAGGCGGCAACGCAGGAGGCAGGAACTACAACGCCCACAGGACACCTGGGCCAGGAGCACCTCCCCGCCACGCCCCCCTCAGCTGGGTGAAAATCGGCACCAGTGCCGCGTACAGCGGGACGCGAGCGGGACGCCCGGACGAAGCCCGGACAAAGGGCGGGCCGTCTAAGGCCGTCCGAGGCTGGACAAGGTTGGGTTGGGCCCGTTACTCTGCTAAAAAACCTGATTCAAGGAGGTGAGCCTGTGTCATAGCTGGGGGTTATTCATTGAATTGTTGCCTCTTGGAGCACCTGTTTACCCCGTGCTTACGAAAAGCATTGTCTGTTAGTGAATTATGCCCGGCAAAAAGTTATCCCCTGCAAAAAACACTATGGACAACTATATCTTTCAGGTAGTCGCCAAAATCAATAGCGACAGGAGATCTTCGCTTGGCCTGAGTTCACCGTCTGCCCTGGGTTCACCAACTTCGCCGGCTTCAGCTTTTGCCGAGTCCACGGAGCAACCTACCTCCTGCTGTCCACCTGTAAGTGAATCTGACCAAGCTGATATCGCTGTAATGAACCGGTCGGTTCTGATTGAGTTAGACAGCGAGAGTGAGATGGAGACTGAACAACAACTACCCGAGGACAAAGCCCCCACTCCGGTGCCCGCTCCACGATCCACCAGAGGGGCTAAAAAGTCACAGCCACAGCCGAAACGATTTGGGCTCAGATCAAGCCGCAAAAAGATTGCATCGCCCCCTAGCAAATCCGCAAGGGAAGAAGATGACACTCTGGATGACGTTTCTATGTCTCTTACTAGTGGTCAATTTAAGAACTTACTGAGTATGATAGACACTAAGATAAAGGACATTGGCCCTTCCTTTATCAGAGATCTTTTCAAAAAATATTGCCCCTCCCGTCACCTTCGATCCACCTACAAATCACTCTTGACTGTGCCTCCTTTCAAGAGGAAACGCCACGGAGGCAGCTGCTTCGACCACCAAGCTGCTGTACTCTGGAATTCCTTTCCTCTCCATATAAAGCAGATTGATAACATACTTAGCCTTAGGCAATCTCTGAAGACCTGGCTGTTTTCTCAAGCTTACTACCGATAGCACTGCCTGTCCTTCGACTGTCCTGTTTGGTTCCTTCTACAGCGCCATGAAGCCTCCGGGCGTACGAGCGCTTAACAAATCCCAACTAACATTAACATTAACATTAACATTGTTAATCCGCTGTTAGGTAGAATTGATAAACTCACTAAGGAAGTGAATCGCCTTGGGGGTTTGCTGAATCAAACCTTATCTGAAGTAGGCAAACTACCTGATGCTGTTTCTAGTAGGGTTGAGTCCAGTAAGGCCTCTTCTTCTTTGGTGGGTGGTGGGGCTTCCTCACTACCAGTTCCTCCGGTGGCTCCCTCGATATCCATTCTAGATAGTGCAGAGAATAAAGATGTTACCTCAGATGCATCCTCCGCCCCAGATTCGGTAAATGGCTCGGTAGAGTTGATAGTTGAGGCCTCTCCATTGGTCTTGGTTTTAGCCAATGTTCCTCTTTTGCAGTCCGGTCAGGAAGAATCTACCTCATCCCTATTGTCTAAAGCACTTTATTGGTTAACAAATAACATGGTAATAACTCCTAGGGGTAGGCACCAATTGGCTGACGAAATAGTAAAGGCTAGAAGGGTGAGGTGGATAGGTAATAGTACCAAGAAGTTTATGGGTGACTGCGTCATCCTACATTTTTCTGACCCAGAGGTTTTGGCCAATATTCTACCCAACCTTCTACCTCCGCAGCGGAGATCGACTGAAATCATTCCACTCACTTTAGACTTTTTCTATCAGTGTAGTGGGAGGGTCTCTAATAAAAAATGCTAAAAACTAAGTGGAACGTTGTCCCAACAAAAGGGCGGAGGGAAGCGAAGCAACCAGAGAGGGGTCTAAATCTAGAGAATAGATTTTCAGCCCTTTCCAATCTTGATGCCTGTGATTGACTCTCTATAAATCTAAGTCAAGTACCACTAGCAAATGGGGATCAAAATTTGGATAGCTTATCTACCCAGAATGTTAATTGCCTTACCAATGATTTGTCGAATAACTTGGTTGTCCAACCAGAGGGTGAGGCTTGTGTACTAAATTCTTTTCCTGGATTACGCCAGGGTCGTTTGTCTGGAGTTGCCAACCTACTCTGCTGGAATATAGCTGGGCTGACACCCAAGCTCGATTGTGGGGACTGGCTTGGCTTTGTTACCCAATTTGATATTTGTATATTCCAGGAAACTTGGGCCTGCGACCCTGTCTTTGTATTAGGCTATTTGAATTTCTATGTGTCAGCTGTCAAGGGTTCGAAAGGTAGACCTATGGGGGGGCTTACTATCTGGATTCGACAAGCAATACATTTCTCAGTTAAAAATATAGCTACTGGACACAATGATATTCAGCTTATTAGGATTTCTAATGACAGAACAGGGTCACTTGATATTTACAATATTTATATTAGGAGTTCCAAGGGTCGATCTGAAACATTACTAACCTTGGCCGACCTCATTGAGGAGCACTCCGTTAAAAATAACATCGTTATAGCAGGAGACCTTAATAGGACGTTTGAGCCATTGGTTGTGGGAGATGCTTTCACTGGTGCTGATGAGGATTCCTTCTGGGGCATCCCTGAACTACAACTGAAACCAGTCTCCCGTTGGACAGAGGACATTATAGCTATTAATGCACTGTGTCTTGAAAAAGGCTTGAGAGCTATGAACGGGAGAACAGCTGGGGATAGAATTGGCTCACCAACATTCGACAATGGGAGGCACAAAAGTCGAATTGACTATGTGATCTGCAGTTTGCATTTGTGGCCTGCCCTTTGTGATATGGAAGTCATCATAAGATCTGAGAGTGACCATAACCCCCTAAGTGTGACTCACAAATGGTGGCCTGCTGAATTAAACTCTAGCTGCGTGAATGAATTCGTCCCTCCGCCCATTATCCCCGAGAACAATATGCGTAGGCTACGTTGGGACACTGTAGCGAGAAATCAGCAGGCTATTGATATTATTAACAGTGAAACTGATCAAGCCATTCTAGCTATGGAACTGGCTAATGCCTCTCCTAAGGATCTGGGTGCAGTGGTCAAAATACATGATACCCTCTTTGGTAAGATCAAGGCGCACTTTCTAAGACCTGTTAAACATAAGGGGGTTACTACCAGAAAAGATGCTAGATGGTATAACTCTGATTGTAGGAAGGCAAGACTCGACCTTGGCCGGGCAATCAAGAAGCGAGACTGTGTGTCTGTTTCTCTAGCCAGGAAAGAATATAAAGTATGCATTGCTAAAGCTAAGAAGGATTGGGACGAGCAACACTGGAGCAAACTAAAAATGGCCAGTGACAGGAAGGATTCCAGAGTATTCTGGAATATTGTAAAATGGGGTTCTGAGAGAGCTGAAGAGTCACCAAGTAATAACGTCTCACAGGAGGCATGGGTTGAATTCTTTAGTTCGCAATACACTCTTAATACCCGGGTCTCAGTTGATGACAGTACAGCTATGAAGTTTTTTGAAGATGACAACTTTAACTATAAAGAGATTATGTCTGCAATCTGTACAGTAAAGCGCGGGCGAGCTCCAGGACAAGATGGAGTACCCGCTGATATATTCTTAAATGATAGTGAACGCTGGTGCAAATATATACATTTGCTTATAAACTCAATTGCTCAAGGAGCAGATGTCCCTGATTCATGGAGGGGTGCAGTTATTATCCCCGTGTATAAGAAGGGGGACCGAGCTCAGCCCTGTAACTATAGGCCTATTAGCCTTATTGACACTGTGCAAAACATTGTGGGTCGCGTGGTGGTCAATAGGCTTCTCGACTGGGCTGAGGATTTTAATATTCTATCTCCATTCCAAGCAGGTTTTAGAAGGGCAACAAGCACGATCGATCAAGTGTTCCGCTTCCAATTATTACAGTGGAAAACCGTGGTTCTGGGGGGTGTAGCCTGTTTGCGGCATTTGTCGACTTGCGGGCTGCATTCGACCTGGTCCCACGTGCAAAACTGTGGCAGGTCTTGCATAGCTTGGGGGTTTCCGATGAGTTACTAACCCTGATATTGCGCCTCCACGAGTCTAACTATGCAAAAATTCAGTGGGGCGGTCACGGGATGGTCACTCCTGATTTTCGTGTTGAAAAAGGGGTCAGACAAGGGTGCTCAATGGCTCCTACTCTATTTACATTGTTTATAAACGGGGTAGTTTCTCGATTGGTAACTGTGAATGTTGATGCTCCTACTCTTGCAGGACTAAAAATCCCCATACTAATGTTTGCGGATGACACGCTAATTTTATCAAAAACCCCTAGTGGACTACAGCGTGCTCTGACAATTTTTGAGAACTTTTGTGGGGAACATGGACTGGAGGTGAATACTATGAAAACTAAACTAATGAGCTTCAAGCCGCAGCGTAGCTTTAAGTCCAAAATTATGATGAGTGGAGGGCCTTTAGAGTTAGTTAAATCATTCACATACCTAGGTATCCAAATAACTGATGACCATAGGTGGAGCCAGCATATAAATATTGCTACTTTGCGACACAAACAAATAGCTGGCACAATTAATTCTGAACACAGGAAATCGCTAACCAAACCTGTTAAACCAGCCTTATTGGTATATGAAGCAAAGGCTATTGGGTCTGCACTTTACGGCGCTGAAATGTGGGGCTTTGAAAATCTTACATCTCTGCAAGCCTCTGAAAATAAATTTTTAAGAACTCTTACCGGTACACCTAAAAGTACTCCGTTGTTGCCTCTCCGATACGATCTAGGAAGGAATCAAATCAAGGACTTGGCCAGATTACGCCCGATCTTGTATTGGCGCAGACTCTGGACCACTCCTGAGCTCTCACATTATGCCGCGGGTTTTGTGGATGTGATCAAAGCTGATGGCTTTCACAAGATAAGCTGGCTTAAATTATTGAAATCTATATTGTTTGAGCTAGGGTTGAGTTCTTTATGGCAGGACCCTGCTGGGACATCTTTCCCTTCTAAGCGTGTCTTAAAAGATATTTTTTGGGAATGGATTGTTGCTAAAACTTTAAATGCTTCAAGCTCTGGGTCCATGTCTTCGAATTTTCTTGAGGCCAAAATGTATCCAGTCTTGGAACCATATTGGGATATCATCTCCAAACCAGGTGACAGGAAGCTCCTATTCCAACTGAGAGCTGGTGCACTTCCTATAAAAATATTGACAGCTAAATGGGGTTCGGGTGGAAGTAGCACCTGCCCAGCTTGTGGGTTGGGGGACGAGTCTCTGGGCCGCTTTCTGTTTTCATGCGGATCATATGCTATTCCAAGACGAGTATGGTTAGCTCCTATGTGCAGGAACCTTGGGACATCAAGTAGTTCAGTAGCTATGCGAATTATTTGTACGACTCAAGTTTCTTGGATCCTGATAGCTACAGCAAAATATCTGGGTTGGGCATGGTCGCTCAGGCAGAGACTGCTAGTTAAATAACTATTCTCTGCCCGACAATTTAGACAGAGACTGCTAGTTAAATAACTATTCTCTGTGTGACAAATTGGCCCTCATGAATTTGACATTACTGCTTTTTATCTATCAAGGACCATGTATCAAGATAGAGATTGTTAGTTAATCAACTATTCTCTGTCTTGATAATTGTTTTTTTTGCATTTGTATAATTGCTTTTAGACTCCAGCGTTTCTCATCTTGAAAAGTATTTTTATCAAATGTTTTAATTCTTCTTTTAACCGAATGAATTTTTATATGTAACCTATAGTGTTGCGTCAATGTGCTGGATTGTAAATTTAATTTGTTTTTAAATTCTTGTGTATAATATGCTTTTATGAGTAACAACTCGAATAAAGCACTTTTTGACTTGACTTATGACCGCTCATTGTCCCAAAAAGTCCAACACAAGAGATTTGTCACACTTCAAGCACCTACCTCAACAATCATCAGCTCCAGATGTCAGAAGTGAGACCCGTCCACCTGAAAGTCCCACACCTACCTCTGCATGCATAGTGCCTGAGGCAAGCCCCACTCCTCTGCTTCATCACCTCATTTGACTAGGTCTTGAAGACTGGTTCAAGCACCTCGATGACTCATTGAGAAATTATTATTTATACGTTTAATATTATTTTTGTTTATTTAACAGAGGGCTGGATGTAGTGTCTTGCAAATATGTATAGTGGGACCCTTCTGTTCCCTGATGGATTCCGTAGAAGAATGATGTAATCGTTTGGGCATGTCTGTGGGTGGTTAATAAGTTTATGATGCAATGTGCACAATCAGTTAACAGTTATACTCTGAAGAATAAAGACTTGCATTACAGAGCTCTCTGTGTGCGTAGTCATGTGTATGCTACTGGGCTGAGGGGGACGCACCAGTCTACGAAGTAACATGCTTTTCTTTCTTGTTTTCCGCCTGCCTGTGACATAGCTGCTTAGCAGGTACCCTCTAGGAACTGTGTTTTATCCTAACGAAATTGTTTTTATTAAATTGGTGGAGGTCACTCCCTCTCAAATTAATAAACCAATTATTTGCACCAGATAAATAAATATCAGACAGAAATTAAGAGGTAAGAAGTGTCATGTTTTGCTGCTGCACAAGAGAACGCACAACCACCTAAACAAACTTCTGAGTTTAGGGGAAGAAGAGATGAGGACGCGGAGGGGAGATTGTGTGAAGGTTAATGAGGTATACCATGGTTTTAATCAACTCATGAGCCAGTCCTTGAACAACCTTGTGACAAATTCACAAGCTTTTATAAATTTGAGGGTTAACAACGAGCGTCCAGTGTAGTTGTCCGAAATGAGATGAGTTAGGAAGGCTTACGCAAAACTTGCAGACGTTTTTAATCCATTGAGGTGTATTACATTGATTTGCATAGAGAGTAAGTAAAAGTACATTGTAGAAATCATGGGAGGAGCTAACAATTGCTATGACAGGAAACTGTGAATGAGATGGAGGAAGAGGAAGGACGGTCTTGACAACCTTGAGAGGAAAGATGCAACAGCGAGTGACTTCAGTAACCTTGGAAGATCAGCCGAGTTTCAATTTAACCGGAAACACCGATTGTCAAACATAAAAAACGTGCATTTTATGTATCCAGAGACAAGGGCTGTCATTTATTTTGAAAAAATCGACTAAGGACTAACTAATATTAAAATATTTGATTCCTCAGAGTTTAATCATAGGCAGTTAGATCATCCAGGTGGCTACAGCTGTCAGGCCCATCATGAAATTTTAATTGAGAGGTGGGGAGATCCAAGGATAAGAATAACATGTAGCCACGCATTAAAGCAAAGTTAATTTGAAAAATATATATTGCTAGAATTGATGTGTATTCAGTGCTTCAAATGAATAGAAAGTATAACTAACTCAGCAATGTATATATACATCATTATAGCTTCCTAGAATGTAGGGAGGTAAGCGTTTGTATTGTTTGCGTATAACTAGGATCATGGAACCGGAAATCATGAAACATCTTTAGCCTCCTTCCACACCATTGTTCATGGCTCACAAGTATCTGATTGACAGCTGTTACAAGTATTACATGTCCACGTTCACAAATAACAAAAAAAAGGAAAAGCGGTCGCAAAACGCTACGTTTTCCTTTCCTTGTAACTGATTGTTTTTATTTGTCAGCCAGACTATACTGCAAAGATTTAGTCGACACCAAAGCAAAAACACTATAGAAAATATCACATTCTTTTATTTCTAATCAAATAAAGTATGTTTTTAAATGCAATCCTTCCCGAAGAAGCAATGTTCTGTTATTGAGCATTGCAGACCCTGCCAGATTGATCTAAATTATGTATGTGCCTATGCTGATGCACGGTGTGGTGACATGATTTATTTTCCACAGGAGCCTGCAAAGTTCATTTCCGTAATCAAATGAGATGGAAGACAGCCTAAGCTGTCATAGGTAATGGGCTTGTACATATTTCACTTCATTACCTCATAGAAATGGGTGACAAGCCAGATGTCAGTAACAGAGATGAATAGCAACTTTTGCACTATACAAAACCAGGACACATCACAACATTTCAAACATTTATTATGACGCAGTTGGGCTCCACAGAATTAATTGTAAAGTCTGCTTGCTGAAAGCACATCCTTAGTAACAGCCTCAGTAAGACACCAACCCGCCTCTATCAACTGGAATGTTTTCATTTTATTTAAATGCCCCTCACCTGAAATGCTAACACCCTTTTTTTGCTTTATGGTGCATTCAATAGGAAAAGGTCTTTAGAAGAGTAACAACAGCAAGGATGTAAACAGTAAGTGCATGCTAGAGTCTTCGATTGACAAGCAGCAAATCGTCAGTAAATAAAAATACATGTTGTTTTGCAACACTTGAAATTAAAATGTTATTAAATGTACATAAATCTTCCCCTATACCTCTTAAACATTTGCAGAAGCTTGACTGGTGAGATTCCAGGGCGTGCCTTCATGCATTCCAGCGCCAAGTCTAGTAGAGGATTCCTGATTACTTTAACCACAAAATGATTGCCTTTTACCTTTCTGAGCTTAGTTGAAGACCTATGTGTAAAACACACAGATTTTTTTACAGCCATTGTCGGGCCATTTATTCTTAGTACTCATTTGTAGCACTGAATAAAATCAATGGTAGCAAGGCCATGCTTTAACCAAGGCCTTTCGTGCTGCTTTTATCTGTGGCTGTAAAACTGTCGGTAGGCAGTCCATCCAGCGGTCTCTTCAGAGTGAGGCCCGTGTGAAGCAGGTGGGGATATGCCACATTACATTACATATTTTTTATACGGCATGCCATCACAACGCGGTCATTATACCGACAGCGTTATAACTACGCATGCCATTACAAAGCAAGACATAACAACTACTTGCTCTAGGGGGGGCCGCTGGATGTTGGAATAGTATAATTTACTATTCCAACTCCAATCTATCCAACAGTAGGGAAAGTGTTGGATTTTAAATCCAATACCTTCTGACTCCAGAGCAAGTCGCTATTCCGACTTGCTTTGCAATGGCATGCGTTGTTCCAATGCTGTCATTGTAATTGCATTCGTTGTGTTGCGTGTGGTGTAAACGATGTTTCTTGCAGCAGCACACTGTAAAAACACTAGCAAGGTGTCCAGACAGATGAAAAGGGGAAACTGTCTGGTTGGTGTTTGTGAGATTAACTCCTGGGCGAGTTACACATGCCAAAGGTGAGTGAGTTGAGATCCGTGTTTTCCTGAGAAATCAAATACTCTTAAGTGCTTTGTGGATAAAAAAGAACATTCTTCAAGTCATCTTAAAGTCACTTACACACTAAAAGATAGTTGTTGGACTCTAACATTTAGTTTTATATAACGGAATGGTGGTATCAAAAACTGAGTGAAGATATTTTAAAAACAAAACAAGCCAGCTAAAACTTAAGGACTCTCATGGGTTGTTTTGAGAAACTCGGAATTTATAAATAATTGACAATTTTTATTTTCCTCATAGTTGGATTCAAATGCTTTATAAGAAACGATAGGTACCGTATTAAAAAAATCAAGTAACTTGAGTTATTCCTTCATGAATCATAGAGGTACATCAATTATCTGAAAAGATAACTGGCACTTCTGTATATTACTTTAGCCTAATAAAGATGAACATAAATGGAAAATTATTGGGTTAATGAATAGCAAACCATGTTTTCCTATTATCATCATTGTCTTTGTCTGAAACCATTTAAAACAATTAGGGATAGCCCTATTGTTTATGTACTTTGCATGCAATTTAAGTAATTGAATTATGTATTCCTTGAAAACAAGATCAATAGTCTTTGACTGTATCAATCAATCAATCAAAGACATTTATAGAGCGCACTACTTACCCGGAGGGTCTCAAGGCGCTTGGGGGGGCTGCTACTGCTCGAACAGCCAGGTCTTGAGCTTCTTCCTGAAGGAGAGGTGGTCTTGGGTCAGGCGCAGGTTGGTCGGGAAGGAGTTGTATCGAATTGATTTGCTGGTTGAGGTAGGGGGGTGAAACTCTTCTCAAGCAGCAACCACAATTCTTCTTTGGGCGAAGTCACAAGCCAATCCTAAATTACCCCGTACTCAATCCTCTGGTAAATTTGGCATGGAGCTGTCAGGCTTAGTTTATGGGCAATGTGTAAAGTATTTGTGCAACACTTACAACAGTAAAACAGTGATTAACACACCACAAAAAGATCCAACAGCGGTTTAGAAAAATTGAGGGATTTGTAATGAATAAATATGTTCAATTTCAAAGATTGTAGTGAAAATTGTGTCAAAAGGTGTAAAGAACCAATTGTTGATATCTGGTCACGCCGGACCAGGACAAAGTCACAAGTCTCAAGCTGACCATGATGGAAAGCAGGCTGGCTACAGTGACCCAGTTTGGCCTGCTCAATAAAGTTCCTTGAATTCTGGTTTGCAGAGTGTCAAGTCAAGTCAAAATGTATTGCATAATTAATTAAAATTATTACAAGTTTGCATAATGAAATAACAATGCAAGTTAATAACATTTCTTAAATTACTTCTCAAGATCAGATGCCATTAAAAAAGGATGCAGATTAAAAAGCAATAGAAGGAACTTCCTCGGACACTACTCAATCTGTCTCGGGGTCTCTTTTTCTTATCCCAATATGAGACCCTGGAGTTAAGGTATCCCTGATGGTCCTTCGTCACGATGTTCCCCCTGCTCAGATTCTCTTAAGCATTTACTGACCTTAGCCAGAAATTTGACTGCGCGGCATACCAAAATTGTGGAGGAACCTCCCAACCAGCTTGTAACTGCATGTCTGCACGATCGAATGTTCATCTCATTCAAAATGGATTTCAAATATCGTCGTCTCTGTCCTATCAGTGCCGGGCATACACAGAAAAGATGGGCTAGAGTTTCATTTTTATACCCAGAGAGTCGACATTGCTCCAACTGGTGGGCGTGTTTCCAAGAGGGTAATAAGTCTTTCGAGACATGCATGCCCATCCTATAGTCTGTGAAAGCTTTTTTTTAAGTGACCATTAAAATGGGATGTAAGATATGCAAGAGGTTTTAGTGTTGTAAAAGAGTTAATGATGGTCCAGCCGTGTCGACGATTTGCAAGGGAATGTTTGGCCTCCAAAAAGGATTTCCTTTTCGCTGCCCCGTTAGCTAGTCTGCTTAGGGTTGATTTGTCTATCCCCGCTTTCCAGGCTAGTTCCAGGTTCAGCTTTTCCACGCAGTGTTTCAGGTACTTCCCCCATGTGTTCCCAAAATCGTTCTCCGCCCGTGGTTTGGTTCCCAGCTCAGCCAGTCCATTGTATCTGGATCTGCAGATGTTTTGTTATATTATGTTATTTCCATTTCTAGAGCGCACAGCTGCCCCAGCAAAGGGGCGTCCCGGCGCTATATCTGGGGTAGGAACACAACTCAGTCAGAGCAAGAAAGAATTCAGGCAGTGATCGAAGTTTGTTGCAGATTTTCACGAAGCCGCTCATGCTCTGGAAATACTGCTTTTGCAGTCCAAATTCAAGCCTGACTTGGGAAACTGAGGAGGATTTTGGGAGATTGAAGACCGCTTTATAGATTTTAATCTATAGGTCGTTTAGAAAATCGGTCTCCTTATCACACCAGGTAACTAGACCATAGGATAAGGTGGGCATAATTTGAGCTGCCATGACTTTTAATAGGTGCTTGTGGTTTGGGCAGTCCATTTTTCCTTTTAAAGATCGATACGCAAAGATCAGAGATTGGGCTTTTGCTTGAATTGCTGCTTTATGCTCCCTATGATTCCCACCTTTTGATATTGTTATTCCCAGGTATTTGAATGACCTTTGTTCTTCCACTATTTCCCCTTTTGCCGTCCATTTGTACTTTAGTTTTTGCGGATCTACTAGGCGTAACACTTTTGTTTTGTCTTTGTTTAATTCCAGCCGTTCCCGATCCAAGTAAGATGGCTCTTTTTAGGCCGATAGGTGTTTTACTCAACAGTACTATATCATCTGCATATTGCAAGAAATATATTGGGTTGTTAGCTAAAAATGGAGGATGATTTTCTGCCGATTCCATCGCACTTGAGAGGTCAGAAAGAAAAAGGTTAAACAGAGTAGGGGCTAGTACACAACCTTGTTTTAAACCTTGGTGCGTAGGAATGCTCATGGTTGTACTGCCCCCATTACCCAGTTTCACTCTTGCCCAGGTGCTCCGGTATAGGGCTTTTATAGCTTGTAAAAGTTGGTTTGGCAGGCCCCAACTTTTTAATTTACCCCACAAGCGCTCTCTGTTCACCCGGTCAAAAGCAGACTGAAGCCAGTGTGATATTTGGGAATTATCTTGGTTACTCCTATCCAGGCTTGTAGCTCAATTAGGAGGCAGGAGGCGTAGAGCTTAGCCTCCACATCAATAAGGATATCAGTCTATAATTTGTTGAATTACAATGATCTCCGTGAATATCGGGTGGATAATATTGCCTTTCCAAGATGTGGGAACGTCTGCTTGTTTATATATGTGGTTAAATAAGAGAGTTAGAGTCTCTAGCCACATATCCGGATCCTGCTTAAAGATAGCATTTGGCAGCCCATTCGGGCCTGCAGCTCCTTCTGACTTCAATCTTGATATGATCAACCTTTATTCTTTCTTGTTGATTAAATCGGCCAATTCAGTTCCCCCCTTTGAGTCTTCCTCGAATTCGGGTTTTTCCTTATTCTTAGTTCCATTTTGTTTATCCTCGACTTCCTGTATAGCCCATAAACCTTTCTCGGGGCCTTGCTCTATTTCTCTGTATAAAGATTGCACATGACGGGTCCAAATATTCGCTCCGACTCCTGCTTCCTGTTGGAGATTTGTTCTTTGATTTAGATCATTTATGATTCCCAAGAAGTCGCGACTATTAGGGTGTTTTCCCGCACTTAGGAGTTTGTTCCAATTTTTTTCTTTGTACGAGGACTTTGCGACCCTCACGGCCTTTCTATAGATGCTCCTGGCTTCCCTTAGGTTAGATTTGTTTATCGCTGGCCCCGATATCTTTTTTTTTTTTGGCTGGCAAGTGCTCGTACCTCCTTTGCAACCTTTCTTTTTTTTAGCTCTTAGGTCCATATTAAACCAGGGCTCCTTCTTACAATTGGCATTACTCTGATTCCCTGTCCTTGCTGGAAACTTTTGCAGGCTTTATTAGATCCATGTGCGCCATCCTTTGTGATAGCGAGCATTTGCGTTCCTTTTCGAAAACTGTGACTTGCAAGGGGGTTAATGCGGTTTTAAATCCTGGGCCTGTTAATTCCCCGGGGGCTTCGTATGGATTTCTTTCATCTGTTGCGCCTGTAGCCTGCACGTTTCTGACTATCATGTCCTGATGAGGACCCATATTAGGTGTACTTTTCGTGTCCTTACTTTTGTTTGTCGGAGCTAGTGCAAGATCAGATTGGTTGCAACCACCAAATCCTGCCGGTTGTAAGGATTTTGATTTTGCTTGCCGCTGCTTCTGTCCTTCATATTGCTGGTCCAAACTTATTACTCTGTGGGGGTTAAGACCTGTATTTGGAGCTAGGCTCGTGTTTCCTAATGACTGGATGGGAAGATTTTTGATTCCTTGGATGGTGCCACCTTTCCTTGGTGAATTTAATGTAGTTGATTTGTCTGATGAATAGGTATAAATCTTCTCTCCCTCTGGTAAATCGATTGGAGATTTTAATTAGTTATCCTGGAGAATTTTAGTTTTGAATATGGGAAAGATGTTGCCCAGGTCTGTATTCGGTTGCCTTTTGTACTTAAGCCTAGTCTTTCTTGCTTTTTTCCTTTGCCTCTTTGTGGGTTTGTCCTCAGTAAAGAATTTTTGGGAAGGCAGGGTGTCTTTAATGACTAAGGCTGGATTCCCTGAACCCACTTCCTTTGAGGATTGGTCTTGATCTGTTGTTGATTTTCTTTTTATGGTGCCTTTTGCATGCTTACTCTTGACCGTTAGTGAGTTGTCCTGGTTGAGATTATTTTCTTTCTCCTGAGAGTGGCTGCGGGGTTGTTTTACCTCTCCTAAGATATCCATCAGGATGGCCGGAAGGCTTGCTAGTTTTTCAAGTATAATTCCGCATCCACAACTACACTGTTGTTTGCATGGGCTGGTGGTAGCCTCTGATTTTCCCCCATTTGTTAGGAGCGAGGATCTAGAGTCCAGTTTTGCATTGATACCTGAAATGTGACCCGCCACTAATGTAATGAGGTCAATCTGAACCTCCATTTTGTTTGACTGATAATTTAGCACCCTAATGGCTTGATCTAGAGTGCTCAACAGGGCTTGAAACCATGGTGTAGATGACTGGTCTTTTTGGAGCTTGCTTGGATCCTTTCACCCTGATGAAATTGAGATCGGAGCAGCCTGGTTGGTGTGGAGTTGGTTTGTTGGCATGATGATGCAATTATTTACAGAGGATTTTCCGTGGTCGTTTTTCGCCACATAGCAACTGGGGGTTGACACCAACATGCCTGGGTTTGAATGGCAATCCTCAAACCCCTGCTCTGATCGTGGGGCTCTCCCTTGAGAGTCAATGTACTTTGTTATTCGCTCGGTAAGTTCCTCGAGTTGGGAATCGTTTGATAAAAACAGGGGTTTTAACCATCGATCCCCTTCTTGACCAGATGAGTTGAAAAGATTGCCATG
Source organism: Lissotriton vulgaris (assembly GCF_964263255.1). Lineage (NCBI taxonomy): Eukaryota > Metazoa > Chordata > Amphibia > Caudata > Salamandridae > Lissotriton > Lissotriton vulgaris. Next base: position 23,499,899 of record NC_141690.1, on the reverse strand, counting down.
ACCAGTAATTCCCTCCTGGAAGCCCTTGAGTGCCTTTGTGTGGTCATTAGCTTCAACCAACTCTGTAATTTTAGTACATTTGCTCTGAATCAGACGGGTTTCCTTTGGAGAGGGGTTATCAATGGGGGCCTTATTAACTCTGCTTCCCATCTTTCCGTTTGTCACTATAGAAGTGGTAGAGTGATGCACTTGGGCGGTTACTAGTTCCAGTTTACCCTTAGATGGTGGAGCCACACACGCTGAGGAGACGAAGACCCCATAGGGTCGTTTATCAGGTTCTGCGGACTTTTGGCCCGTGGGGAAATGGCGTTCTGAGGCGCAATAGGGCTTGGGAGTTTGCAGGCCTCAGCTGTTGGTGCATAAATCTCTGCCATTGGATCCTTTAAGTAAAAGAATTTTAAGAGCCCGGTTTTTTGTCTGGAGGCTAATGTTTGTTCTGGGGTTGGTGCTGAAACCAACCTTTCCCTAGAGTTTAGCCGGGTCCCTATTTCCAATGGCGGTGTTGCATCCACAATTAGCTTCCTTGATTTTTTTTGCATTTTTTTATTTTCCCCAGGTTTGCGCGTTTTCCCTGGTCTCATTTCCAAAAAACGTCACTTTGCGTTCTTTTTTTTGTTCGGCTCTGGGGTCTGGCGGGGTGTGTAATTACGGGGTTATCATGTGACTCAATTGATGAAATCGAATCCTGCCCCTTGGAGTGTCCGTGGGCAGGCCTTTTAGTGTCTGGAGCTTGTGTTACTACTTGCTGCAAAACTTGGTTGATTGTGAGGGAGCGGGAGCCGGACTGAACCACTGCCTCCCTTGCTTGCTGGCTCAAAAAGTGGGCAAGACCCCCCGGCAACCGCTGCTTTTGTGGGGTTTTTGCTCCTGCCTCTGTGATGTTGTTTTGGTGTTCCTGTAGCAGGAAGACAATCCGGGGCAGAGATACCGACCGCGGAGTCGACACCCGCAGCGAAACCTCTGGTTTACCATGGAGCCCTCCTATCACAATTGCCCTGACAGTGGCGGTTCCTGTCTGCACGACACTCCCAGGTGGTACTGTGCACAATTTTCAGCTTGTGGGGGTCGCACCGGCTCTCAGGTTCTGGGCAGTCTTCACATACTTAAAAAACTCTGAAGCTGGCATGAGCTGTCGTGTGGGGCGAGAGTTCAGGTGCAGTGCTGTGCTGTGCGTGGGATAGGCAAGAGAGGCTGGAGAAGGCTGGTGTGGTCTGATGAGGGGGCTGGTGCAGTCGTCTAACCGCCACCCCCTTGCTACCAGCTGCCAGCTGACTCACCCGTCAAGAGAGCACTTGCATCTCCAGTCTCCCCCTGCCGCCTTTAAAACCGCGATATCTGTCGGTCAGCTGTAACTCCGCGCTGCTTATCACCGGGGGCTTGCTGCGATCCCTGTAGCTGTAGCACATCCAATAATCGGGGTCCAGGGGCTCTCAACGGGAAGCCCAGCGCAAGTCCGAATCCGGTGCGGGTGGGGTGCGGGTGCGGGTCACTCGCGGCTCTCTCCGTGCTGCGTGCTCCGTGCTGCACAACTCTCTCTGCACTCGATTCTCTGTCCTGCGTCCTGTGGATGGTTTGCAGAGTGTTGCGAGGATCCGCGTCAAAGATGCATCACACAGCCAAAGCGATACGTCTGTTCTGAGACGCAGCATGGTTTGGGTCTGAGCTACTGCATCATCTTAGAGGATCCTGTCGACTTGGTCTTGTTATGTGAAGTCCACACTCAAGGATGTGCAGCATAGTCGGGTGATGCATTGATTTCAAGGAGCTGCAAGACTGAGATGGGGAGTCCTACATCGACGTCGAGGATGCCATCAACCAGGAATGTGAGGACATGTGCCGAGGATGCATCAGGCAGCTGTTGTGTGATGCAGAGATGGGTTGCGAAGCGATGAGGATCTTTGTGACTGTTCAATCCAAGCAGCAGCGGTGATGTATCAGTTCTGCTCGGGATTAAGCTGTGCAGCAGAGGAGCTGCATCGATTCTGCTGAATCCTCTGAAGCTGGCAGTGCATTATAGGTCCCCTTCCAAGGGTCTGGGACTGGGGTGGCACCACTTGGCAGGATAGACTCACAGATGACAGAGTCCAGGTGCTGGGTCAAGGTTGTTGGAGCCTTCTGTCAGTGAGTCTCAAGTCAGGAGGGCAGCCAATTTGCTCTTGGAGTCACTCTGAGGTTCTGGTAATTATCAGATTTAATGTGCTCATGCAACGTTTATTTGAGCATTGTTCAAGAGATTGACATTGCATACGCACGCTACCAATTACAGTTGCTGTATGTTCTTTGACATTGCGCACACATATAGTTCAGATTTCAATGTTTTCATGTTTCTATGAGACGTTTATTTGTGCATTGATTCAGAGATCAGCATTGTGTATGTACGATACCTATTTCATATTTGCATGCACGTATGCAATTTATGATATTCATGAGTGTATTGTCCTATAACTCAGTGCAGTACATGTTTCAGTGACATATGATTTGCCTTTGCATATAGACTATATTTAGCGACATATTGTTATGTTCTCAGGCTTTAACTATGGTATTACATGCTTTCATTGTCGTTAGTGTACATGTTCATTCTGCATTCCACAACAGTTACCTTCATTTTCTTTTTCTCCTCGTAATTATCCTTGTTTTATTTTTTTTCTCCTTAATGGGGGCACGTTTATCTTAATTTAACTTATGGGCACTCGCATAGATCAACATCACATTACACTTCTCTGAATCATTTTTTACGGCACAATGGAGGCTTTGTCACACCTTCCAAGATGGCTGCTAAGTTTACAACTTAGTCCCTTTTTTATGGCATGTACTATTGCAGACCACGTGAATAGGCAGGGTCATGTGTCCCGGACGCTACTTTTTAGCATCTGGAAGCCACTGATTGACTGAGCGTTTTTGAACACTCTGTTGTGTATTGATTTAGATTCATATGAATTTTCCGATTCATGCCCTTATACAGGTACAATCCACATTGCCCTTATATAGGCATTGAAATCCAGTCCTTATTTAGGCATAGCCTATGTTAACCAAATACAGGCATGGCTACTTACATCCGTTCAACTACGTCACCACGATTTCTTGGAAAACCAGACTCTTAAGCCGTTATGGACATCCCGTTGCTTGAATATTGATTTCTCCAAGAAATTAATTATTATGCATGAAGATCTATTCCTTAGAGGTTCATTCATGATGGTCATATGCCCAACTCTTACGTCAATACTTGCATTCCGAAAGACTTTCAAGGTATAAATATACCTTCACTTGCTATGGCAAAGCGAGGTTTGGTTCGGTGCAGTTTGACTACCTACTTTCACGCCACAGCTTGCCACAGAAAGTATCGAAGGAAGCCAACTCCCCAGCTGACGCACTGACAAAAGCTGTCATCCTCCTGCTGAGAATCCAGCTCCCGTGTTTCTGACTCCCCTTGCAGGGTGCTTGGAAATCGAGTGCCGGGGAAAGATACACCAACCTCTCTCATTCTACAGTATGGAGCTGATTATAACCTAGAGAAACCTTTGGCACTTCTTGGCAAAACTAAATCTATGCTAAACCAGCACCTACGTCTTCCCTCGTACTAGACCTAGGTTAGGTACACTGGGGTAGGTGTATTTTCGAAGCACCAGTTGAGTATTTTCGCCTGTGTTAATTATGCATGTAATTTTATATATGTCATAGCAACAGACCATGCTATTACAGTATTATTTTATATTACTGTTTACTCTGTACGCATTATACTTCACATTCTGTCTTACGATTGTAGCAGTTCATATCTCTTGCGTGAGAAAGAAAACTGTTCAATAAACCCTTTTTATTGAAACGCCCGTCTCTCTATTTCTGTGCAACTCTGTAGAAACGAAGCATGCACAAATGACTGAGTGAAATAGTTATCTATTGTTTCCACGACTCTGGAGATATTGTTCCGACTCTAAGGGAAACAAAGTTGTCATGTTCATGCGGTTGTCAAAGATTAATCATTTCTTGTTCATTCGAGAAAGTTTCTAGTGACCTCTGAGTTAGCTGGCACACAAAATTAAGTTTAATGTACTCAATAGAGACATACTGACCTCAGTCCTATGTCAAAACTTTAGGGTATATTATTCCAAAGCGCAGAGCCTATTAGGGATATAGGAACTACACTACATAGTGCCCAACATTTTGTAAGGCACTAATTTAGAGCTATATACTGAAGTAACTCAGTCATGTTTTTCTCAGAGACCCCCTACTCAAAATACTTCAAAAGACGTCTGGAGTGGGTAAAGGATAATATCCGCCATAGCTGAGTAGGACAAAAAATCCTAAGTATTAGCTTTTGGTTTGTTCATGTTGAAGGATACAGTGTTCCAAAATATTGTGCACCTTCCCTTTGTTCCCATGAATCTTGCTCTGAAAATTTTCATTAAACAAAATGTCTCTAAACAGGGGTAATTTTACTGAAACCGGTGGAGCTGTGGCTGATCCAGTCGAAAAAGAAACCGATGCAAATGTTATAATCATTCCTCAAAATTTAAGGAAAGCCATCACTATAAAACTAATAAAACATGGCCTAACATCAAGAGGTGGTAGGATAGTTTTTGTTTTAGAGGCACATGAATATCACTAGACAGAGGTATTCTTTTCGTGGATAGTCTTCCCTGAAGCAAATCCAGTAACACGTATGTTTCACTTCTACAAAGAAGATGATCCACCAAAGGAATATATCCCTTTCAAGGATATTGAAATTCCACTCACATACCAGGAGCATGAGCTCTGGTTTAAAGGCACCCTAAAACATTTAAGTCACATTACCAGGCTCGGTCCATTAGGTAGACCAGGAGCAACATGGCCAGTTTTAGCTGGCTGTACACCACTTCCTGACATTAACGACATGTCAGACATTGAGTTACTAGCTCAACTTAAAGAGTTAATCAAAATCTACAGACAATTAGTCCAATATGTCATGCAGACTCTTACAGTCTAACCTACAATAGTTTTTCCACAACAAACCTCTCACCAGGGGAATACACAAAAAATTACACCACAGACTTTACACGCAGTCATGGGTAAATTACACACAAAATGTGAACAAATTCCATCCTGGATAATTCAAACAATTACTTAGATCGAAGCAGTATTTCCTAATACTAGCCCTCATGAAAAATACTGAATTCTAACAATCTCTTTACCAATGGGATCACACCACATCTGGAGGACTGCACCACTTGGGGTACAGTCTTCACTGCCATCTACACTAAAAGACATTGTGTTCCGTCTCTGGCGGTAATACCTAATGCCCTGAAACAGATTCAAAACGAAAGCGGGTCAGAGCCTGCTCTAAATTTAGGTATGAAACTACTGAAAGATTTGAAGCAGGTCTCTACAATAATATTATCAAATAATAAAGGAGAAGCAGCATCAGAGGCGATCCGTCATAAGTTGAGGGAATTTGATGTAACAGAGCAAACACAAGAACTAGCCAGAATAATTGAAAAATCCCATGTAGAATTAGGCAGAGACAGTTTGGGTGGGAAACCAGTAAAATCACAACTGTCTGAAAGTCCTGAAAAGGTCTTTTCTAAAAACACTCTTACCTCTTCTAAAAAGAAGTGGGAAAATAGCAAACAAACTTCAAAAGAGAAGCGTTCTCATTCCAGAGGTAGGTCTCCTCAAAAGGAGCCCTCTGAAAAGATTACAACCTCAGGAATGGGGATATTTTGAGAAAACCTGATAGATATCAAGATACTGATACATGTTCCTCTCGTACCTTTCAGACTTCATCACAGAAATCCAAAAGAAGAGGACGGCCAGAAAATAAGGAAAAACACGTGAAGTCCAAAGACAATCAACACGTTCAGAAAAACAAAAAACCTCAATTCACCAAAAAGAAGGTAGCAGGTCTAAAAATCAGATATGCCAAGGATTTTGAGGACACAACTCAAGAATGGAGAATGGACTCAGACAATTTTGGACAGCGCAGCAGAAGTAACAATAGCTCGCCAGAACCTGAAGGGAGTTCTGTAGACAGTGGACTTGAATGAGGATATAATGAAGTTGAAACTGCAGATACCAGGGTTAGTTCTCCACATAGGTTATATGAAATAACACTCCGGATGGATGGAGACATACCAAGAAAAGTGAAAGCACTCTTTTGGGAGCGACTTTTTAAAGGCTATGATATACTCATAGCTGAACAAGACTGGCCACCGGAATTTGTCAGGGAGTGCCCATATGGAGAAGACATCATTATGCCAGCCTTGTTCAATCATATTCCAATACATTTAAAATATACTTATGCCAGGAAATGGGCAGTCGCCCAACCACCAGCATTATACACAAATCATGTAGGATGGGATGAGGATTCTCCTCACCATAAAATACAGTTGAAAAATCCACCAACTGGGCAAAGGCTGTACCCAGTTAAGCAAGAAGCTAAAAAACAGGTCAGGGAGATCTTAGATCAACTTGAATATCAAGGGGTGATTGAAACTTGCACCTCATCAATGAACAATCCATTGTTACCTGTTTCCAAACCAGACAATACATATTGTCTAGTTTTGGATTACAGACACCTAAACTCATGTTGTAAAACATTTGCAGTGCAAAATGCACACAGTACAGCTTTATTGAACAACATTGTGCGTAAAAGAAATAAAATCTCAGACATATCAATGGTTTCTTTTGTCAAAACATTGCAACAGAAAGTAGGTATTTGACCGCTTTCTCAATAATGGGGACACAGCGTCACTTCTGTCGTCTCCCTCAAGGATTCAAGAATAGTCCCGGGTTATTCTCAGCAAGGGTAACAGAGTTACTACAAACTTATGATGACGAGGCATTGTCATATGTCGATGATATATATCTGACAGACGATGAGCTGGATAGGCACTTTAACAGGGTGAACACCATTATTCTTGGCATCGCCTCTAAAGGGTATGAATTCAATTTTCAAAAATCGAGAATGGCCCATCTCAGCGTCCTCTTTCTAGGATATGAACTATCAAGTGAAGGCAAAAGCCTAGCAGGCAACTTTTTAGAAAAGTGTGCACTGCTCCAACCTCCAAAAACGCTTAAAAACTTACAGTTGATCCTAGTTTTCTTGAGTTTTTGAAGAACTTACATTCTAAACTACACAGAAAGGGTTACACATCTCTAAGAACTATTCAAACCTGATTTCAAAACCATTCATTGGAAAAAGAACACACAGAAATGTTGCGTTCACTCCGAACAGACATGTTAGCAACCAAACATCTACAAACACGCGTAAACGTACGCAATCTAGTGATCCGAATCATTCCAGGTCAATGCAAATTCACCTACTTAACTATTAACAAAAGTGAAAAAGTACCAATAGCATACAAATCACACTGGTACGCACAAGCAGAAATTAAATACACTTCTACAGAACAAATTCTGACAGCTGTTCAAACCACTGTAGCAAGAGAAAGAGCTTTAGCACAAGGGAAACGCATTATAGTCGTAACTCACGTACCTGCCTTAGAGGCCGTGACAAAAGCAAGCATTCCAAATGCTAATGCTAAAGCTTTACGTCTGAGATAGATATAATGGGTTAATTCTCTTACTGCAAACTGATTTTGTATACGTTTTTGATCCTTATTTAAAAACACAAGCATTCCTGCAGTACGAACAAGAATGTCCTCTGCCTACTGAAATTCTGCCTCTAGACCAGTATGAATATATAATTTATACGGATGGATCAGCACAACCCGTTAAAGCTTATAGTGCTGCATGCGCAATCATTAAAGGTCTTATGAGCAATGGCAAATTCAGACCTATGGTCACAAAAAAGCACTCCCTAGGAGATTGTACAGCTCAGCAAGCTAAACTACAAGCATTCAGAATGGCACTTCAAAATACAGATCGCGAATTCCCCACACTCATAGTGTGCAATTCTTTCTATTGTGTCCAATCTTACAATGAATATTTACCGAATTGGCTTCAAAATGGTTTCAAAGATGCAAAAGGTGGCAAAATCGAGCATAAAACGCTTTGGGAACAAGTAGTTCAGTTACGAGAAGGACTACAAAACACTCATGTAATACACATGCCGAGTCATCAACGTGATGGCGTTCATGCTGAAGGGAATTCTTTGGCTGATGACCCTGCAAAGGTAGCTGTGCAAACAGCTTCCGTAGCTGCAATCACTCATTCAAAAACTAAAATAGACAGTATAATAATGCTGTCTGTCAATGCTACAAGCAAAGGCAACGGTGCGGTGTTACCTAAAGGGTTTCCACCCAAATACTCATATATAACTGATACAAACAATGTTCCGTTCGCTCGCATCCCCAGAGTGTGGGATAGGGTAATTCCAAACATTTGCACATAGATAGGACTAATCCTTGCAGCACATGGAGGGGTATGCCTCTGCTCATGCAGGTGTTTCCACCACAGTATCATTATTAAAACAACAGTCCTGGTGGCCAGGCATTAGGATACAAACCCGAAACGTTTTGGATTGTGAAATATGTCAAAAGATGAAAGTCTCTACTGTGAAACGTCCTGCGCGGGCGCCCCTGTTAATCTCAGATAAACCATTAGCGAGTGTTTACCTGGACCACTGCGGTCCCTTACAAAATGATGGTAACTATAAATATATCATAGTCGCAGTGGATTTGTGTACAAGGTTCCTTTGGATGTAGCCTCAGCGCTTGGCTGACGCTCTAACTGTTATAAAAGATTTGCGAGTCTTTATCGGCACATACGCAATTGGCACGCTACATTCTGACCAGGGTCCTGCGTTTAGCACTCAAGCTTACAAAGAGGTCATGGCCAGTTTGGGCGTTGCATTGCGGTATTCTAGTCCATTCCATCCTGAGGAAAATTCGGTTGTGGATAGAAAAAAACAGGACATAAAGCATTCTATATCACAATAAATAGAGGAGTGCCCCCTTGAGGTTCGTTACAACCTCTGGTATATAAGGTGCATATATTGTACCCCAAATTAGGGACAACCTTTGTTCTTAGAAGACCCCTCACTCACCAACCTAGTTGGTGACATGCTTCATCATCGGGGTCCCACCCAGACAGCCGAGTGCCATCTGGGTGTGCTGCAACACCTGACTACAGTGGACCTGGTTTTGTAAAATTTATATGTCCAATTAGGTTTAAAATAAGTGTGTTAAAAGTTGTGGAAAACCTATGTTCTCTTTCAGGAGAGCTAGGAGCATAAGAGACAATGTAGTTAACACCAGACCCAATCTAACAATCAGTAAACCGTCCACAATCTTGAATGCGTGGGGACTGCCTAATATCATAGGCCACTACAGTTGTGGGCACTGTAGCATGTGCCATCTCACTGTGAACACGAAGACCTTATCCCTTGAACCAGGGAAAACATGGACAATCCGTGCCCACACAAACTGCAACAGTACTAATGTAGTGTACCGAATCACGTGCCCCTGCAACCTCGAATATATAGGGATGACGACCAGAAAAATCAAACAACGGATATGTGAACATAGGAGCACAATAAGATGTAAGAAATCCATGACAAAGCTCACAGAACACTACCTCACATCCAACCATACCTCTAACTATTTGAGCTGGACCATCATAGAGCAAATCAGTGCTGGAGAAAGACTGCAACAAAGACTGTACGAAAAAGAACAGCGCTGGATTTATAGACTTTCTACGCATAAAAATGGCCTTAACGATAATATTCCGTGGAATTCTGTATTCTCTAAATAAGACTCCATGGAATTGCGTATTCTTATAATAGCATTCCCTTTCGGGTATGCCCAGTCTGTAGTACAACATTTCAAAAAATCCCCAATCTAGTACTCATAGGCTTGGATACCGATACAAACCACGAACAGATATGTAATTGAGTGTGGGTCGTTTGCTGAAAGTATGAATCAACCGACAATGCAGAATGACTCAGTATGGATGCACGCATCAGCTTGATAAGCAACGTCTCTATTTGAGAATATACACACAAGCCTCTCCTCCACTTAATGAAGTGCGGAGGCATCTGACAACCACCTCCTACTACCCCACCCAAGTGACACTTTTGTCCCAAATGATTGGCTCATACTTGCGCTGCTATATAAATCCCTCGAATAGATACACAATACCAGTATGTGTCTCGTTATATTTGCACCTACTGTGGATTCTTAACTCTATAAAGTTGCAGTATACAAATTAACACTGGGAGGCATGTCCAACCGCGTCGTCACGCTTTGGACGCTAGCAGTGGTTATCCTAGCAACCACGCCCCACGTAACTAAGCCTCGCCACCAAATTTGGAAGTCACTCACTTGCTCTGCCAAATTTATGGAAATTCCCTCGACTAAGATAAACGGGAGACACGATATCAGTATGTGTCCCGTCATTATTGCATCTATTGTGGACTCTTAAACTCTATAAAGTTGCAGTTTACAAAATAACAATGTGAGGCATGTCCAGCCGCGTCACCACATATTGGATGCAAGCAGTAGTTACCCTAGCAACCACGCCCCACATGACGATGCCCCGCCCCTAAACCCGGCAGCTACTCACTCCCTTGTTTATACCTTTGGGAGCCGGCAGTCCACATCAACGGGGCTTTTATCCGGGTGACCCACTAGGCTCACTGCTTTCGAGACTTCACCCACAAGTAAGTGCCAATGCGCCGACCACCCCAAACGGACATTTTGCCTCTCCATTTCCATCATAGAACCACTGCGGGCACTCCACCCACTCACTCGAGTCCGACCATCATTTCCTTCTTTTTGTAGAACGTGGACAACTCCCACGGCAGACCCGGGAAAGCCCGAAATTTGAGCGCTTCTAGTAAGATAAATACCCTCTTCCCGCTTTGTTGAATATGTATCACTGTTGAGTAACCCATGGTTTTGGTATGCTTGCTTTCTGTGTATGCTATGTTTTTACTTTTAATTTTAACCACTCCGATTTGGCGATGCGTGTGAATTGAATTGGTATTCGCGCCTCTCTAGCTCCCCCTAATCGTACGAAGTGTTTTGAACAATCACACATCTATACGAATGACTAAACACGACAATGAATGTGTGGGCCAATAAACACCACAAACCACGGATAGAATCCGCTACTTATAAGCACGGGTGTCTGTGGAAGCTATGAGTCATACAACGAACAGCACGTTTGCCTGTGTATAGTTATGACCCATAGTTTACTTTCAGTGAGATGGAACACGTCATGTGAAAGTTTGACACAAGGTGCAAAAGAACCCAGTAACATACCATATCGTGTACTGTCTACTTGATTCCCCCAACCCTTTTCCCCACTTTTTCTTTACAGTTTTTTTTTCCTGGAATCGAGGAGAAGAACACCTTTTTCCAACAAATCACAAGTTTGTGATTTGGACACTACGAAGTCGAGGGTTGGGTACACCTTAGGGTGTGTACACCACCCAGATTTCTGCACACCGGTCCTTACGAAAACCTCATAATAACACATAGGTTGAAACATGTAGACCAATTTTAACTTTTTTCATCTTAGCACACAAGTTTACTGACACCAACAGCCTACCTAACCAGGCAAGGGTGTCCCACATTATATTTTAACCGTTGCCAAATCACTCCGGACTATAGTTCATGAGTGAGTAGCATTGGACAACTTTTAACACACTTATTTTAAACTTAATTGCACATATAAATATTACAAAACCAGCTCCACTGTAGTCAGGTGTCGCAGCACACCCAGATGGCACTCGGCTGTCTGGGTGGGACCCCAAAGATGAAGCATGTCACCAACTAGGTTGGTGAGTGAGGGGTCTTCTAAGGACAAAGGTAGTCCCTAATTTGGGGTACAATATATGCACCTAATAAACCAGAGGTTGTAACGAACCTCAAGGGGGCACTCCTCTATTTGTTGTGATATACTAAGTTCAGGGGACCAGGAGTTCCTTCCCCACCTGCATGGTAAAATACCCTTTCTCTCTCCTTTGCTGATTCATAAAGCATTCTACAACAGCTAGGGTATTAGGTTCGGGTGACGGGAGAGTCAAACATCTAATAAGTGTCCAACGTGGTCTTAACAACTTGCCAAGAAGTTCTCTAGGAGGTATCACTCCCTAAGAGGTCCTTTTTAGGACTAGAATGTTGGTCTTGGACGTTGATTGTCACACATCAGTGGTGGAACAAAAATAATTTGATATCAAAAATCGTTTGGCAGTTTTACAGGACTTAAATAAACTAAGAACGAAACAAAGCAACGTGTTTCTGAAGCCAACCGCTACTGGGGAAAAACTAACTTTCCCAGCTAGGCCTGTCTGCATCCAAGTTCAAGTTTTTATTATTATGTTTTGGCTCTCGTAGAGGGCCACATAAAAGACATACCACCAATACAAGTAATAATACATCAAACATATTTCATCTATATACAATATTTCTAGTACATATGTCGATCAAGTCCAAAGAAAAAATCATTCATTAAGTAAGCACAAAGAGGAGCTGGCACAATAAATAAATAACATTAATAAATATCTAAAAAACTTTTGAAAAATTTAAAAATGAAGAAGCAGAACACTTCATTTGGAGGGCAATATAAAGATTGCATAAAAATATTTAGAGTAGATATACCTAAGCGGAGACAGATAGGTTTTAGCCATTTAAGGCGCAAAGTGCGAAGTGCTGGGCAGATCAACAGAACGTGCATACGGTCCTGTATACTAGTATTACAAAAATTGCACATATTGGATGAACCGTGCCATTTAGAGAGAAGTACATTTAATGGCAATAGATCGTACCGAAGAAGGAACCAGAAACTTCTGAAGCCATGGGGTAAGTTCCATAAAACATAATTTACTGCTTTTTTGGCAACATATGAGTTAAGGAGAAGATCACAACCCCCTTTTCCTTGTAATATGTTTTTATCGGTTAGAAAGCATAGTTCCCATGAGGCCTGTTTTAGCAGGTTTTTTAGTTGTACTAGAGAGTACTGGAACAAAGTACCTTCCTCCAACCTCAGAATAGTCACCGCTTTTCTGAAGTTCTTTACAAGTAATGAAAACTCTTTAAAGTTGCCTAATAATTCACTCTTCAGCAGTGCCCTCATTGTCCCTGGTTCCGCTCTGGCTAGAGAGGCCACCCATCGTACCAGGGCACAGAGCCCCTGTACCCAGCTACCCCTTAGCCCAAACTCAAGTCTGCATGCTGCTAAAGAGCAGTTAGTATTTAGGGATGCGAGGGATCTCAGAAGTTTCCCTTCGATTTTATTGCAGAAATCCCATAGTTTTATATCTATGAGTTCAATGCCGTAAATAAGGGTAGCGGGAATCTTAGCCTTATATACTTCAAGCAAAGAGGCAAAGTGTCTTTTGCCAGTTGCTGAGTAGAGTGTTTTAAGGCCATTGCCATGTGCTATAGCCTTTCGTGCACAGTATTCGATGTGAGGCCTCTCGCTCATGTTAGCCGCGATGATTTTCCCCAAAAAGGTGTAAGTTTTAACGACCTCCAATTTTTGACCACCGATTTGCCAGCCGAAGTTTTCCGAGCGGCACTTCCTTCTCCCCCCTATACACATAATTTTGCTTTTGGTGATGTTAATTTTCATAGAGTGGGAGACTGCAAAAGCATTAAGGGCTTGCAACCTATTTGCCAAACCTTTCGGTGTCAAATCAAGGAGGAGGATGTCATCAGCGTACATCAAGCATGAAACAGAAGCCCCCCCTATCACTGGAGCAATGCCCTCACAGGCCGCCACCACGGTAGGCAAATCCTGCGTATATAGGGAGAACAAAAGGGGCGCTAGAAGACAGCCTTGCTTTAGACCATTAAGGGAAGAGATACGATCCGAAAGACCTCTTTCCCCCCCCTGCAACACCCTACACCATGTTTCCGTATGTAATGAGCGGACAAGCTCCAGCAAGTACGGGGGTACTCCAAGAAAAGATAATTTTCTCCACAGCGTTCCACGATCCACTCTGTCGAACGCTGTGGAGAAATCAATGAAGGCTGCATAAACAAATCCCCGTCTTACTTTCGTATACTTGTCAGCTATTACGTGCAGGGCGGTTAAATTATCTAACGTGCCATGTTCCTTACGGAATCCCGTTTGTTCGCGTGGTAAGATGTTGTTCTCGTCGACCCAGTCGGAAAGTAGCCTTAAGAGACATTTTGCAAAAATCTTGCCGACTGAGTCGAGGAGCGCAATCAGGCGGTAGTTACCAGGGACTTCCCTTGCACCCTTCTTGAAGATGGGTATCAGAATACTACCCCTCCAAGATGCTGGAACCCTTTTTGTCTCAAAACAGGATTTGAATAGAGGGTAGAGAATTTTACTCCAAAGTAAAGGCTCCTGCTTGAGAACAGTCATGGGGAGTTCGTCCGGTCCCATTGCACCGGACGAACGCATATTTTTTATGGCCGATACTATTGTTTCCTCTGTGGGATAGATAATTTCACCATCAGAGGTTACATCAGGGAAATTAGTATCCTCTATAATACCATTCCCCCCGTAGAGCTCCCAAATGTAGGAAGACCAAACATCTTCGGCAATAGGGATAGAGCAAGGGATTACTCTATTGCCACATTCCTTCCCAATTATAGACCAGAATTCGCGGATCTTGCCATGCACTACAGCTTCCCTTAGGTTAATCCATACTAGGTCTTCCTTCTCCTTTTTTATTGTCGCCTTCAATCTAACTCTCTTTCTTTTTAACCTAGATATTTCTTTTTCCCGTTCCCCGTTTCTGTTTAGAAACTGGGCGCGTACTAGTTTATTTATCTCTTTATTTAATGTTCTCAGAGCACTGGGGATATATACCCGCTTTAAAGGACACCTAGCTTTATTAATATCTAAAATAATGTCCCGCATAAATTTTTCGAAGCTGGATATTTCTAAACCATGCCAAGCATTCAGGTCTGCCATGGTTTTGCACAAACTGTCATGCACCCTAGCAATTGCAGATGGATTCCAGTAGCATCTACCAGAGGAAGCATGAAAGTCCGTAACTTCACCATTAAGAGACCATGATGCCGTACTAGGTGGTTTTAAAGAAATAGCCAGGATAAGTATATTATGATCACTCAGCATCGTAGGAACTAGTATAAGATCCAAGATGCGCGGGAATATATCATAATCAGATATCGCATAATCAATTATAGAGGGCTTGCCATGGGAATTATGCGTAAATTTTGCAGGTACATCGGAGGGGAATCTCCCATTTAGAATAAGCCCCTCGACTATCGATAATTCCTCAAGGAGAAGTTTCCCTCTATTGCTAGTTGTAATTTTATCTGGGAAAACAGATTGTGGTATTCTAGTCCTTTTTAGGACTAGAATGTTGGTCTTGGACGTTGATTGTCACACATCAGTGGTGGAACAAAAATAATTTGATATCAAAAATCGTTTGGCAGTTTTACAGGACTTAAATAAACTAAGAACGAAACAAAGCAACGTGTTTCTGAAGCCAACCGCTACTGGGGAAAAACTAACTTTCCCAGCTAGGCCTGTCTGCATCCCAAAGCTCAGTGATCTAGTCAGAGAAAAGATCACGGACAAGAAGGAATTTGGGCCTTCTTACAGACAACCAGTACCTGTCCTAGCAATCCACGGATCAAGAACAGTTTTGCTGCCACCCCTTGCTGGTAACAAGGAGAACAGTTTTGTGCCTATCGACCTGATCAAACCACACTATGTGGCCGATACTAAGCAGGATGCCATGTGGACTCCGACCAAGTAGCAGACGCACTCCTCTAGCTACAATCCAAGAGGTTCAAACTGAGAGACTCATGACCATTGAAGAATCTACAGTGAGAAAAGAAGGACTAAGCAATAAAGCTATGGAACTCGTTCCTCTTGAGACCCAAATAACAGTTTGTCATGAAACACCTGTCTACACCGAAGTAACAAGTGCTCAAGTGGTTCCAGTGATTTCAACAAATCTAGATGCTATCCCAACTATTGACAGAACTGCCTCTGGCTATTTCATTAACTCTGATACGTTTTCTGAGGATCAACGCCAGCAAAAACAACTTTCAAAGAACAAGCAACTGGAAAAAACGTATTTGGTTTCACCATGGATTGAACTTTGGATTGTGTTGAGAATATTTTTTCTTCTACTTTGGTTGACTCTAGTAATAACTCTGGGTATGCTGGTAAATGGAAGGTATGTCAAAATGGACACAACAAGTAACTTACTCCTGAAGCCACACAAATCATCTCATCGTGAACGAAGGGACTTGTCAGCACTAAACATCACAGCTGTTCCTATACCTGATGGTATAGCATGGGACAAAACAGAATATGACATGTTTGGCCCATTGGAGCTGTTGAAGATTCCACACTTATTCAAGATTTCATTGAGTGACTTTGTTTCATCTAGTACCTTTTCTAATAATTGAGACTTTGAGACTGTTAATAATATGATGTCAGATTTAGAAATGTCTGCAGTATTCACAAATCATGAATATTTAGAAGGTTCTTCAGCCTATGAATAATTGTATTGTTATAACCATTATGATCATCATTTTTTGCACAAATCTGCAAGTCCAAGAAATGTATTAATGTATAGCCAATAGGAACATTGTCCGAAGCCACAAAAGGGTAGCTCAAAAACCTTTGCTATGAAATTTCCATACTTTTCAGGGTTCAATGTATGCAATCCAGAAACATTTTACTTTAAAAATGTGAACAGAACAGGAAGGAAAAGTATGTTGATCATTACCAAACAGATTTATTCTGCAGCCTTTTAGTCCAACTGTCTAGACTAGGTTTTGACTTTTGGAAAGACAACATTAAGACAAAAACTGTTTGGAATACTAAAGATTGGCAGGTACAGGGTGTAGAAGCTATGTTTAGAGCCTGTATCATGCCTGAGCAAATGATATTTTTTAATGACACTGTCCAACAGACGTCTTGCCTTGGGTTAGCCAAGATCAAAGACATGAACAATCCTTCCATACCTACACCTACACCTGAGAGTGATAACACTTCAGAGGGGGAGATCAACATTCATACTATTTTGCACCACAAATGAACAGATCCAGATTGGAATAAATGGTTGATGGTTGATCTGGCCCATAGACACACACAACTGTCAAGATACATTCCTGATCAAATCACAAGGGTTTTGAATCAATAGGCCAGACCCAAGATATGTTCAAAGACAGCATCCTGGAATAGTAACAACATACAGTGTAGGGAAGACCTGCCTTGATTGTCTACAAAGATCTACACTTAAGGATGTAAAGCAACACTTATCTTTACTTAAAGATGGCGCAGACCTTAGGGAATTCTTTCTAGGACCAAGAAAACGGCGTCAAAAACGTTTGATGTACGCCAGTATATATGCTGCATATAACGAAATATGGGAGATTACACAAGCAGAGACTGTAGGCGAATGCGAGAAATTGATCATATTAATTTAGAGAAATCTCTCTCTGTAGTTGACAATGGGTTTACAAATCTGTTGTCCAGGATATATTCATTGGACAGCATAGTGTCTTCTGCCATAGACATCATGGAACAGGACTTGGTCATGTTGCAACATGGTCAGTCGCAACTACGTTCTATCATGCTATTAGGCTGAACGTTACAAAACCTTCGTTCAGGCTATGTGCTTTGGCATTTAATCAATACTACGTTATTGTTTTCAGAATTCAATCTCACTGATAAGCAGATCAAATTGGCACAAAGCACAGTGTGGTTCGGTGCAGTTCCACTACCTACTTGCACAACGGAGCTCGCCACAGCAAGCACTAAAGGAAGCCAACTCCCCAGCTGATGCACTGACCAGAAGTTGTCATCCTCCTGCCGAGAATCCAGCTCCAGTGTTTCTGACTCCCCTTGCGGGGTGTAGCGAAATCAAGTCCCGGGAAAGAGATACCAACCTCTCTCATTCTAAGGTATGGAGATGATTAGAACCTAGAGACACCTTTGGCAATTCTTGGCAAAACTAAACCTACGCTAAACCAGCACCTACTTCATCCCTCGTACTACACCTAGGTTAGGTACACCGGGGTAGGCGTATTTTAGAAGCACCAGATGAGTATTTTAGCCTGTGGTATTTATGTATGTATTTTTATATATGTAATAGCAACAGACCATGCTATTACAGTATTATTTTATATTATTGTTTACGCTGTACGCATAATACTTCACATTCTGTCTTACGATTGTAGCAGTTCATATCTCTTGCATGAGAAAGAAGACTGTTCAATGAAACCTTTTTATTGAAATGCCATCTCTCTATTTCTGTGCAACTCTGTAGAAATGAAGCATGCATGATTGACTGAGTGAAATAGTTATCTATTGTTTCCATGACTCTGAAGATATTGTTCCGACTCTAAGGGAAACAACGTTGTAATATGTATGCGGTTGTCAGAGACTAATCCCTTCTTGTTCATTCAAGAAAGTTTCTAGTGACCTCTGAGTTAGCTGGCACACACAATTAAGTTTAATGTACTCGATAGAGACATACTGACCTCTATCCTATGTCACATCTATAGGGTATAATATTCCAATGCGCAGGAACTTCACTACAACTCGGGTGAGCGTCTCCGACATTTGGTTCCATCAGTGGACAAGTTTAGTGCAGTAAGTAATCATTTGCAAGCTTGGAGCGGCCTGAGCAGGAGAGGGAATCTTTGTTTATTAGTTTTCCCCTATATCTCTTGCAGGTTTAAGCATGGAGTCCGTTGAGCAGTATCTGCAGCCCCACATTTTGATTCCTCTTACGATTTGGCACACTGCGGGGCATAACGACTGGGGTTTTCTGAAACCGTGTGTTCAACCCCGTAGTTGTAGAGTTTGCTCATGCCTTATCCATTTTTCTCATTGCAGTACATTCACAGTATAGCTTGACTACCTGTGGCATATTTTAACCCAGTGTGCATCGTACTCATGGGGTATCTGAGATTGGAGTGTTTCAAGCGCACATGTCTAGAGACCATTTGGTCGGCTGTATATACGTGGAGGTATCAGTGGCTGCTTTAGCATTACTTTTTTAACACGCACAGGAATATGTTGTGGGCTAGTTCACCACAATAGCACACAGGAACACTCAGCACTTTATTTTATTTTATTTGCATTATCAGCATTTCCTTTGGTTTGTGGTATGGTATCTCCTATACTATCCTTCTGAATGGGTGGCACTACATTGTCAGCCGTTGTACTATCGGCCCTTTAATTATCTTTACTATTCTTCCCAGACTGTAAAGGCAAGTTTTTGTTTGATGTAGAAGTTTAGGGTTGGATAATTGCCATTGATTATGCATATGATTTGTTTGTAGATTCCCCTTGACAAAGGGTGTCTGATACACCCGAAATCGTTTGGGAATGATATTTCCCACGTTCATCTGGAATTTGTGTATTTTTGCTGACGTAGCAAACAACTTTGAATCATGCTTCAGGAATAAGTTGGAAAGTAAAAATTCTTATATCTCGAGTAATTTAACACAAACTCAACATAAGGCATTGTCAGATCAGAAACAAGACACATCTATTATAGTGAAACAGGCTGACAAAGGTTGGTGTGGTGGTATTGTGGCCAAGAGATGTGTATCTAAAAGAAGGACTTGCACAAGTACAGAATAATGCAAGGTACATAGAGGTAAATGAGGACTCAACACAAGAAATTCAGGAGGCAATTAAGTCTATTTCGAGGCAGGGTCTAGATAGTGTTTTTTTAAGTCAAAAATAGCATGATTGTCTGATAAAAGACCATCCTAGAACCCTGATCTTGTACTTATTACTGAAGATTCATAAGCAGCTTATTGAACCCTTCGGAGACCAATAGTCTCCAGTTGTGATTCAGGCTTAGAGCCTGCTTCGAAGTATGTTGATGTGTTCCCAAAGCCCTTTCTTGAACAAGTCCCATCATATCTTGGCGATACGATGTAAATGTAAATGTAAATGTAAATGTATTGCGATTTATATAGCGCACGTATCACCCGAAGGCATCAAGGCGCTTGCCTTGGGAACCCGTCCTGGGTTTTCCCTGTGAGATAACCCCGACTGGGCATCCCCAAAGTGAAAGCCAGGCATCCGGCAGCGGGTGGGCCGCCATAGTGGAGATTAAGCAAGCTATTGCCCAGAGTTGCAGTGTGGGACCCCATGATTAGAATAGGCACCGAGGCAAGAATTATCGAGTCCGTGGACATTTTGGGCTCAGGACCCTGCCGCGTCGGGAATTGAACCCTAGTCCCGGGCCAGACCTCTGCATCAGGGTCTGCCGCTCTAATCAGTGAGCCACACTCCTCCACACGATGGACTTTATAAATAAAATTGAGAGTCTTCCATTTGAATCAGACATCCACTGGTTGGTCTCGTTTGATGTGATATCATTATACACGCAAATCCCCCAAGAGGAGGCTCTTGAAGTCCTTGAATCTTATTTAGTTACTCGGCCATCACCACATCAGGTCCCCACTGAATTTCTTTTGCAGTTGGCACCGGTTGTCTTAAGGAAGAATTTCTTCGAATTTGATGGAAAATTCTTCGTTTAAACAATGGGTACCGCCATGGGATGTCCTTTTGCGACAGAAATGGTGGTACTTTTCATGGAGAGATTCAACTATGACAATAATCCCCATCTAGCACGTGTGTCTAAATATTTTCGCTATATAGATCATATCTGGTGCCTTTGAAAAGGTACTGATCTTGAGCTAACCCTGTTCTTTGAATGGTTAAATACTAGGCATCCAGACATTAGGTTTACCAAAACAATGAGCAAGACAGCATTCACATTTTTGGATGTGGAAGTGAAACCTATAAACAATAAATTGAGGACAACGCTGCACCGTAAACCAATGGACCGCAATACGATTCTCCACTATAAAAGTTCACACCCCAGACAATCTACCATATGGGCAATTGTTTTCGAAAAGAGTACTTTGATGTCCTTTCCATGGTTTTATGAGAAAAACGTAAGCAAGGGGCTACCCCAAGCGTTTACTAAGACAAGCCAAAAAACATGCCTAGTTCACACTAAGAGGGTGCTTTCTGTCTAAAAAGGAGAAGCAACCAATTTCTCAAATAGCATGTGTTTCAACATTTGGATCCCACACTAATAAGTTCTGCCAAATGTTTTTAAAAAATAAGGATCTACTCCAAGGACTTGAATGTCCGTTCGAACAACCCCTCTTCGCGATGAAGAAAGATCAAAGTATAGGGCAACAATTGGTGAGAGCAGATTGTACTTTGACCGCCAGAAAACATGACCTTCACACCCACTGGAATCCAAACCACTGGAAGGACACCACAAATGTGGAACTTGTGTGTCCTGTGAGACCACATGTGAAGGCACGGTCTTTGAACACAATGCCATTAAATGGACACACAAAACCTTTTGAAACTGTAAGACTAAAAACGTAATATAGGGGATGTTGGACTTGACCCTTCTGAAAGGTTCACCCCTAAACTTTTTGCTTTTAATTGTGACTTGGTGTTGGTTGTTTTTTTGGCTTCTGCGCACTTTCACTGTGTCCCAGTGTAAAGTGCGTGCGCACTCTGAGTGCGTGTGGTGAGATTGACCTGCCCTCCCCTGGGAATGCATGGGGAATTTGTGTGTCCATGTTAGTTCCTGAAGTGTGGTGAGTGCAGGGTCAAGTTTGGTATGTGCGGACTCGTGAGATTGAATGATGTGCGATGATGTGTGCGGCGTTAATGTGTCTAGTGTGGAAGTGCCACTTCTAGAAGTTGGCATGTCTGTGTAATAAAGGTGCAGTGACTGTCTGGCTTGTGATTGGCTGGAGCTGGCTGGTGAGCCTGGCTCCAGGAGTCAGATGGGTCTGCCCTGGTGGTGAATAGGGAGATTGACAGATAGATGGGTGGGAGGAGTGCACCTGGGACCCGAATAGGGCTGACCTTTCCCTACACAATGCGGGCTCTGCCCCCTGTGGTGTGTCTGATGTCCCTAGCTTGGCCAGTGAATGAAGAGAGAGGCTGAGCACAACAAAGTGCTCCAAAACCAGCTGCAACTGGTTCTCCCCCTGCCTTACAGCTAGAGACAATGGAAATGTTAGGATAAAAAGGGGCTGTGTCCCCATGCAAGTTGTCTTTCCTGATCCTAACCTGAGGGGAGCCTGCTGCTGCTGCTGGGCGCCAGGAGGAACGCCACTGGGGACTGCCTCCCTGCCTGGAGAACACTGTGTGCTGGCCCCTAGGCCCAGCCTTGCCCCCGTCCCTGCCTTCCTAAGGAGACTTTCCCTGGATTTTGGGCTTTCCAGCACCTGGAAGCGCTGGCATACCTTTCTTCTGTTGTTCCCAAAGGAAAACGTGGAGCCTGCTCAATGCTGTGGCTGCAGCCCTGTTGAGAGGGATTCCCCCTGCCTGGGGATCCCCCCCTCCATGTGTTACTAGCAGGTGCCACCCTGCATTCTGCCCGTTATTTGTCCTCCTCAAGTTATGGGTGCCTACCCTGCTTATTTTTTAATAGTTAAGTGCGCAGCTGCCCACCCTGCGTCTTCCTTTCGATGTTATCATTAATATGGGTGCCCACCTTGTTTTATTATTTATCTCTCCGGTGTCACCCTGGTTCGGCGCTTTACTTACAAGCGGGAGCCTACCCCGCATTGCCCGGATTGAGTGCCAGGGACGCTACCGCCAGCCGGGAAACCCCGGGAGTCAAGCAACCCTCACTGTGACATGGGCGGGGCCTGACCCGGAAGCGTTGAAGCATGAAGCAGTGGGAGCCTACCCCGCGCTCCTGCGTGTGCCCGGCGGGATGCGGAGCAAGGACTGAGTCTAGAACCTGCTGAGGAGCGGGGCTCCCGGAGCCGCACCCGCCCCAGGAGCAGCGGTGGCAGAGGAGAGCCCCACAGCTGAAAGCTGATCAGCAGGCGAAAAGAGCACCGGCCGCCGCAGAGAGGAGACTGCCCCGAGAAAGAACCGCCCGGTGAGTGTAGACGGGCCTCGGGGGGAGCTCCGGGCAGGGTAATAGTGGCTGAGAGAGGCACCGTGTCCTGCCGGGTGTTGAGCGGCCCCGTCCTTTCAGCGAGCTGCTCCCACAGGAGGCACCTTTGAGTCACGAGCCTCGAGTGGCTCCACCAGCGGCGCCAGTGCCCTTTTTTCAGTGGGGGCCTATTGATTTAAGAAACCCCAGTGGGCGGCCATGAACCCTTGCGGACCCGTTTGCCAGTGGGCCGCTCCTACCAGTTCATAACTGCTGAGAGGGCCTGTGATTATGCCCCGAGTGTTGCCCCCCAGTACTTGGGGGCATTGTTTATTCAGAGCCCCGTGGCTCCAACCTGGGGGCATTTGTCTATTTCGAGCCTGGAAGGCTCCAAAGTGATTTGGGCAGCATCTTTGTTTAGAGCCCACGAGGCTCCAGCGGGCACAGTTGTTCTATTCCTAGAGCCTGCAAGGCTCCTACGTGTTCCTGGGCACTGTGGGTTATTTGGAAGCCCAGAGGATTCTCAGAAGGCACCCTGGTGCCCATACGCAATTCCACAGCTGCCCAGCACTTAGTGGGCAGCTGCATCGTTTAGGCCTTGTGAAATCTTTTTATGCTGCCTGCGCAGCCTGCCCTGACTATGCTGGACACAGGACGTTTCAGCCCCTGAGAGGCCAAAGTGGCCCGGGGGGTACATGTTTTTGCCTCATGTGATTTTTGCGCAAATGTGATTTATGCAATACCTTATTGCCTAAACCTCTGAATGTATTCTTATGCCTAGGAGGTTGTTTTATCTAGTTTAGCTATACAAGTGAGTTCATGGTGCCCTGCGTGATATATGCCTAAGGTGGTTAGGGTTGCATAGTGTGTATTTACCTGTTGCCAGTGGTTACTGGTTGTGTGCTACATTTGCTATTTGGTGCTATCATTAGTCTATGTTCTAAGTGCTATTCCTACAAAGTGCTAGTTATATTGCCTGTGCCAGTTGGCACAATGTACATCCTGTGATTATGATTCGGATGTGTTGTGATAATACAAAGGCTATTTTTGATATAACCTTGTGGGGAGTTCCTTTTGTGGGGGCCTTGGATGTTGTTGCTCGTGGGTGCGTTATTTGACCCAGTTTAAAAACAAAGAATAAATCGGCTGTTAGTCATCGTCTGTTTCCACCTTTCAACCTGGTTTTATGATGGAGGACATTGTAAAGAAAACCGTGAGTGCTTTAGACTTTCTTTTTAATAAAGCAGAGTTTGAGATTTAGGCACATGATTTTATATTTACTGCTTTGGTCTTTCAGACTCGCCAACTAATAGGCATATGAAGGCACACCGCACGAGTAATCGACCTGCAATGCAGGTTGTGCATTGTCCAAAAAGTATGTCTTCCTGTCTCTCATTTAATGATCGAGCCTGGTTGTAGCTTTTTACAATGAGCACTAAATAAAGGTCTTTGTTCACAGATCACATTTAAAATGAACAACAATCCTTCATTTTCCAAAGAGCTTCGAACTCAAAGCTAAATGGAAATTTCATAATTATATTTTAGAGAGGAAAAGGGATGTTTTGTTTTTGACTAGCAGTCTAAGCAAAGCTTTTGTTTTCCACAGAATTCCAGTCACATCCCTGAGGAGAAGCCCTTTTTTAAAAGGGCTTCGAAATGCTTTGGCACTGTGTTCACCAACAGGGGTCTATGTGTTTGAAATATTGCAGCAACTAAAGAAATTAATACAAAATAGGTTGCTTATAACATATATCCCCATTGGGGGGTTGCCTTGAAACATAGGCTTTGGGCGGCTGTTGTTGATCTCTGCTTATGACTGGTAGCAGTGTATATGTGTATATATTTGTGATTACATGTCAATGTTGAATAGTCATTGGATGTTTTTTTTTGCACAATGTGGATTTTTGTCTAAATTGATTTATGTCTAATTGTAGATGAAATATAATATGTTTTATATATGTTTTGTAAATAATGAGAAGTGTGCATTGTTGTTCCTTATCCAGCACCCAAAAATATTTTTGTACGACATTACAAAAATATTTCAATATTGATACGATTAAATCATTGGATCATTATATTTAATAGTTTAGTCTTGCAGTGATTGATAGTGGTTGAATGTCCGGCTAGCTTTTTTCTCTTTTGTGAATAAGGAATAAAAGAAGCGTCATGGAAAAGATGGATGTAAACATCGTTTCTTCTTTTTTATAAAAATATTGAACGTATTTTCTGTATCACATGTCCGGCCACACCAGTGTTCCATGTGCAGCACTCTGTCAGTTGATGATGTGTAATACATCCCACCCATCCCGAGCTATAAAAAGGAACATCTCTCTAGCAGAAACACCAGGCCTCGTTGTTTCTTCCGCTTTCCTGAATTCCAGCGTGTGAAGGTCTTCGACTCCTGTCTTCTCCGGCCTCAGTTCCTGGCATCATCTTCCCCTCCCAGACATCTCGAGTTCATGCCTTTGCTGACTTTGGTTGCCTGGACATCCTTCCGGGGTAACGCATCATTTCCTGTTTCCCTTAAGAGCTGTAAGGAAAATAAAAAGGACAAAGTTAAACAAAGGTATTTATTTCTGCATTCGCATCTTGCTGATGCAGTCCCAAGATCTATCAGGTACCTTTCAAACTTCAAATCTTATGCATAGGAGACTTCTGTGAACAAACAATAATCCAAGGACCAGAACTATCCTTTTGGCATGTAACACTGGTTGTCTTTAGAAAACAGGAATTCTAATTGAATCAGAACATTGGTTAAAGACTGTAAGCTAAAATATTTAACCCTGTGATAACTGATACATGTGTGTAAGCGCTAATTCTTCTGGTATCTTTCTTTAGTGCATGAGTAAATTAAGAAATCTCATTTAAAGAATACTCTCAAAAATATTTGGAAACGCAGATACAGTCTATAAGGGTCAGAGACTGTTTTGAGACTAATACAGAAATGATAGACATTGGATGATTAGTGTGCTGTATAATATGATAGCAAATAGAACATATACCTGAACAGTGGTATATCATTTGTTGTTTAGATAAACATACTGTACTGCAAATAGTGCCAGACAGTGCTGAAGAAAGAAGAAGCTTGTAAGGTCATCATACGTGAGCCAAATCAGTGATTGCTGTGTTTGTTATCTCTCTTTTTTATTTTATCCAATTCCCCTTTCCCCTGGGATTCTTTCTTTGTGTAAAGTGTTTTTAATTGCTTTGGTGGAGGTAGGGTCTTGGGGGTATTGGGACCCAGCATCTCATATCCCCAAAGGAACAACCTGGTTTTCAGGTGAGTGGTTTACTTACATCTTAAGAGGACAGCTGCTTTAACTTGCTAAGCACTCTGTCAGACTGCTCCTGTACCTGGAATGACTGCTTTGATGGCTGAAACTAGTTTTGAACCCTTAGATGCCAGCTCTGATGTTGAGCCCTGCATCTCTCCTGTACCCTGAACTACCAGAGGTAACTCCAGGGGATAGTTTGCTGGCCTCCTGTTCTGAGCCACAGGGACATAAAAGGCTCCCAACATATTGAAATCACACCTGGACCCAGCCTGAGTGAGTGCTGCAGTTCTGGACCATTGGTTGTGGTGCTAAAGGTGCCCAGGCTGC
Organism: Lissotriton vulgaris; assembly: GCF_964263255.1. Taxonomy (NCBI): domain Eukaryota; kingdom Metazoa; phylum Chordata; class Amphibia; order Caudata; family Salamandridae; genus Lissotriton; species Lissotriton vulgaris. The sequence goes on along the minus strand of NC_141690.1, from coordinate 23,473,502 downwards.
AAATTTCCAAAACTGAGCACTTGGACAACATTTGCCTAAAGGGGCTCAGATAACCATGATGAGACAAAGCCAGCCTGCACTTCTATCTGTTGCAGTTGCATCCCTGTTCAGATTGACTTTGCAGCTTTTCCCACTACGTTCTTCTCTGCAGCAACAAATCCACTTCATCAACCTCGTGGAATTTTCTTCAGCTGAAGCCTTCTACATTAGTTTTCAACTTTCATTTCAGGGACTAATTCCAAATGTGGAAATATTCACAGAGTTCTCATCCCAAGACCATCCGACAAAGATGCTCCCTACTTGGACACCTCCTGCAGCCTTTCCCCATTAAACTCTACCTTCTTATTTATTTATAAAGCGCAACATTCATCCCGTTGGGATATCCCAGCGCTAATGTAGAGGGATGGTGATGAGCAAAGTTGGGTTAATGGTGTCAGTGGTTGTAAGGAAATGGGTAGGTTTTACGTTTCTTCCTGAACGCCATATATTCTTCAGTTAGCCATAGTTCCAGCGGAAGCTCGTTCCAGTGTAACGCTGCAAGGTGCGAAAAGGTGCATCCACCTGCCCTGCTCTTACTGATTCTTTTAGTCTCAACTAATGCTAGAGAGCGTGGCCTTAAGCACCTGGGCGGGAGGAAGAAATTGACTCTGTTCTGGAGAATCTTGGGGCCTGTATGATGGAGTGCTCTGTGTGCATGTCCTAAAAGTTTAAATCTCACTCTTTGGCCCATGGGAAGCGAGTGGAGTTGCCTCAGGCATTCTGTCGCGGAGCTGTATCTGCCCTTGTTGCACACCAGTTTGGCCGCTGCATTTTGTATCACTTGCAGATGTTTGCAAAGGTAATCTGGCATGCCAACAGAAAAGTGTATTTCCATAGTCTAGCCTACTGACAAGCAGGGCTTGTGTGACCGTACTCCTGCTTTTTAGTGGGATCCAGGGGAAAAGCCTTTTTAAGAGCTTCAGTGTGGCGAAGCTTCGGCCACACAGGGTCTGCACGTGGTCCTGCATTGATAGGGTGTTATCAATGATGATGCCCACATGTTTTACGCATTGCTTTAATGCTGGGGCCGTGCCCAAGGAGTGAGGTCACCTTGATGCAAACAAGATATGGTTGGCTCTGCCGAGAAGCAGGATTTCAGATTTCTCTGCGATGAGCTTTAGGCTGTGCTCTGACATCCAAGTTGCCATTTCAGTAAGACTGTTGTTGAGCTTGGCTCTGGTGTCATCATGCCTATTTCCGATTGCTATTGTCAGTTGCATATCATCCGCATAGAAGCAAATCCCAAAGCCCCATTTTGCCAATTTTTGCCAGAGATGATACATAGGCATTGAATAATGTGGGGCTCAGGGATGCTTCCTGTGGGACGCCACAGCTGAGATTTTTTGGAGTAGATGAGAATGCACCCAGTTGCACAGTTTGAGTTCTGTGGCACAGTAATGAGCTGAGCCATTGAAGGCCTATTGCAAATTTTCCAATAGGAGTTGGTGGGAGACCATGTCTAAGGCCGCCGACAGGTCTAACAGTATCAGGGATACTGCCTTTCCTTGGTCCAACAATGATCCTATGTTATCTAGGAACGCCAAGAGAGTTGCCTCCGTACTGTTTGTGTCTCTAAAACCTGTTTGTGAGGAGTCGAGAAACTCGTTAGATTCTAAATAGGTAGTACCTTGGAGAGATAGGGGAGCTGGGAGATTGGTCTGTAGTTGGATGGGTTGTTTACATCTGAACCTATCTTTTTCAGTTAGGGAGTCACTATGGCTTGTTTCCAAATCTCTAGAAAAACTGCTGTCTCCCAAGATTTGTTAAACAGATGTGTGATTTAAGGGCACACAGTAGGTATAATTTGTGAAAAAATAAAATGTGGGTAGGGGTCGAGAGGGGATTTCGATTTGACTTCCCCCATTGCCTTAGCAACCTCCTTTTCTGTGAAAGGGACAAAGCTGCCTAGACATGCGGAGGTGTCGGGATGAGGGTTCCTGCTTTCCCAGTTGATGAAATTTGCTGGGGTGGTAGTATTAAATGACGAGTAGATTGTACATATTTTGTCCATAAAAAATTCACTGATTTTTTCACAGCTTTCTACTGAAGGATGCAACGTTTGGGAAATACAGGTTGGTTTGCATAGCTTGCGCACTATTTTACATAACTCTTTTGCAGAATTTGTGTTCTCAGTTATTCGTTTTGCAAAGTATGCCCTTTTGGCCTTCTTAATTGCATGGGTGTAGCCCCTGAGTTCTGTTTTATACGCTGATTTATCAGGGTCCATTCTGGAATTGTGTTCCACTGTTTTGCACTTTTTTTTCAGTGTCTTAAGTTCTGCTGTATACCACTTTTTGTTTTCCTAGATTTAGTTTTGACTTTCGGTGTGCATTGGTCCAGTGTCTTAGTGATCTCTGTTTCAAGGTTCACTGCACCTTCGTTGGTGGGTAGTGCTCCAAGAGTTGCTAGATAATTAGGGGAGAAGTGGTGATGAAATGAGTCAGACTGACTAATTTCCTTTTTTTAAAAAAAAAAAAAATTATTCATCATCATCAAGATTACAATTTCATTTTCATTATGTATTTCACCAGGATAAGAAAATCAGATAACATTCATTATAAAATTGATTCCTTAACAAGTTCGTAAATTCATGCTTACATTTAGTAAATTCTATCCATACTAGTTCTTGCAAATTCGATATAATACTTAAGACAGATTATTAATTATCTTACTGTATGCTTATAACTCCCCCAGCTTTTGCTTCCATGCTATTATTGGAGCCCATATTCGCCTCGCAGCTTCTCTTCTTACCCTTCCCTTTTTTTCATTTAGAGCCTGTTCCAAGGTGAAGATCGCCAACAGCCTAGAAACCCATTGATGTAGTGTCGGTGGTCTAGGATCTTTCCATAGCGATGCTATACATAATCTACTTAATACCATGGCTATATACAAAAACTCATAGTGAGGTACTACCACGCCATCTTTAGCTACTCCTAAAATCATAATTTCGTCTGACAGTGATATATTCATTCTCAGTGATTTATGAAAAAATTGTTCCAAATCTTGTTTATAGCTAACTAAACCAGGACATGAAGCAAACATGTGAATCGTATCAGCTTGGGTAGAGTGACATCTTGGACAGATTATCCCGCTTGTTCCACCCCACTGTGCCACCCTGTGGGGGGTATGATACAGTTCATACAATGTTTTATATTGCTGGGTTTGCAAATTTGTTGTTCTCAGCACCGTATTTGACATTATTAATGATTTCTTAGCCTCATTCTCTGTCAACCCTAGTTTAGTTCCCCATTTCTCAAACATTTTTTTAGAGTCATCCTCCTTATATTTACATATTTCGACATACAGCTGCGATATGGAGCACCCTGATTAATTTCTTAAGTCTTCCATCAGATCTACCTTTTGCATATCAACCTCCCCGCCCCTCTTTCTTGATAGGACTGACCTAATTTGTAAATATTTGTAAAAATCTCTATGCCTTAAATTATAAAGCCGTTGCGCGTTTTCATAAGTGACAATTACCCCTGTCGGCCCTACGAGGTCTCCTATAGTTTTTACCCCTTGCCTGTCCCAATCTTTCATTATGGAATCATGGAATATTCCTGGAAACAATGGATTCCCATATAGTGGTGTATAATAGTTCATTCTACCCAATTTTAGCTTCTTTTTAAAGATAGACCATATGGTTATTGCAGCCCCCAGGGTCTTAAACCGTACTTTCTTGTAATAGCTTTTCTCATCATATTTGAGCAGCCAGCTATCCGAATCCTTGACCAAAAGCTCATATACATCCGGAATCATATCCCTCCCTTTCCATTTATCCATTATATCTCCCCCCAGCATCCCTCTTATAAATTGTAAAACTGTTGCCCAATAATAGGCTTTGAAATCGGGAAGCGTCAACCCACCACGTTCTCGGGGCAGCGACAGAAATTTTTGGCTGCGTCGTGTTCTTCCTCCTGCCCATATAAACCTATTTGTTACCCCTTCTAGCTCTCTGAATTATTTATTGTCAAATAGTAGGGGAATGGACCTAAAAAGATAAAGCACTTTAGGCAAAAAGGACATTTTTATCAGGTTGCATCGGCCAATTGTAGTCAAATGTAGGTTGTTTAATCGGTTAAAATCAGTTTTAGCCTTACGTATTATAGGTTCTAAATTCTTCTCCACTACTGTTGTAATATCGGAGGAGATTAAAACCCCTAAATATATCGCTGTCTCAGTGACTCTTTGTTCTGCCAACGTTATTTTATTATTTATTACAACTTGTGTTTTATCTACGTTTAGCTTATATCCTGATAGTCTTCCATATATGGCTGCCTCTGCTTCTATTGCCCGTAATGCGGTTTCTGGATCACAGGAGGTAACCGCCAGATCGTCCGCATACCCCAGAATTTTTGTTTTGTGTCCATTCAAGACAATTGGCCTTATGTCTATATTCTGTTCTATTTTCCTAATAAACGAATCTATATATAGGGCGAAGAGAAGTGGAGAGCAAGGACATCCCTGTCTAGTTCCCCGCCCAATCATTATCTCTTTGCTCCATTCACCCATAATTCTAAGTTTAATTCTTGGATTGACATATAAAGCCCTGACCGCCTTTATGAAACTGCTCCCAAGGTTTACCTTCTCTAATACTGCCCAGAGGAATCCCCACGAGACCCTATCAAATGCTTTTTCTGCATCTAATAATATTAATGACATAGGGTCTCGTGAGGCTGCCGTTCCATCAAACAGGGTTACAACTCTCCTGATATGTTCTGTGGTGCCTCTCCCAGGGATGAACCCATGCTGTCTAGGGGATACTATCTTGCCTATTACCTTCCCTAATTTATTTGCCATGATTTTCGAATAGATTTTCGCATCGCTATTCATTAAACTTTTTTGGTCTATATGACCCAGGATTAGTTGGTGGTTTATTTTTTTTAATAAACACTATCATAGTTGCTTCGCTCCATGACTCTGGGGGAGGGATATCTTTTTGAATATTAATCATTAAATTATAAAAATCCTCTTCTATTTCAGGCAAAAAGATTTTATAAAATTCTAATGGTATAGAATCAGGACCAACAGCTTTCCCTGCTGGAAGATCCAAAATTGCTTTATGCATTTCCCCTCGACTAACCATCGTTTCCAGAGCCCTTTTGTCAGCAGCTCCCAGTTGTTCTAAGTTAGCTCCTTCCAGAAATTCCTCTATCTCATATTTCTCACCCCCTTGATCAGGATTATATAGTAATTGATAGAATTCTTGAAATCTGGCGCATATATCCCTTGGTGCTGTAACCATACTGCCATCTTGAAGCATTACCTCTGCAAAGTCACCCTTTGTGGCCACCTGTCTAGTTCGCAAGGCTAATATGCGGCCGATCTGTTCGCTGTATTCATACTGTTCCTTCCCCCAAGCCAGATACTTCCCTGCTGATTTAGATGCAAATATCTCCCCCACAGCTGCTTTAGCCACTGCTAATCGCTGTGCTATTACAACAGTGTCTTGTTTAGACCTTATAGCTCCAACCAGTTCTTCCTCAATATTTGCCACCGTTCTTATTCTCCCTGCCATCTTCTCCTTTTCTACCTTATTTTGTCTAATTGAATAACTGAGTGTCTCCCCCCTTATGCCTGCTTTCATTGTATCCCAAACTATAGCTGGGGAAGCTGTTCCTCTATTAACCTCAAAGAATTCTTTCAGCCAACCTCTCATGGCTTCAATATACTTGGCATCTTGTAATAGTGCCCTCTCAAATGTCCAGTTTGAGCTTTGATTATTTTGTGGCGCAATTACGATGTCCAAAATTAGTGGATTATGATCCGACATTACTCGGGGAAGCTTGCTCACTTTGCCTATAGTTGCTATTGTAGGGGATACCAAAAAACAATCTAGTCTTGCTAATGTTTTATGGGGTGCAGAGAAATACGTGCTGCCCCCCCCAACCTTGTGCTGTTGTTCCCAAATGTCTATTAAGCCATTATCTTCCATTAGCCTTATCAAAGCCATATGGCTTCTCTTTTTCCTCCCCCCAAATTTTTTCGGATCTTGCTTCCATAAGCCTTTCAGACCGTTAATGTTAAGATCTCCGCATACCACCAGGGGTTGGGGCCAGTTAGCCAATTGTGTATACATCAGATTAAGCATTTCAGGATCATCGACTGTCGGGGCATACACTGTACATAGAGTAAAATTGAATCCCTTCACCTGGCATTCCATCAACACCCATCGCCCATATGAATCAGCTTTTTGCCTTTTAACATTCACCATACCTTGCCGTGCTCAGACCGCCACCCCTCTTGTTCTCGTCCCTTGTGTTGTATAAGCAAGCAATTGAAAGCCTAACTGTCCCAATAATCCCTTCTGGGACACCTCTATATGGGTCTCCTGTAGACAAAGCATATCAACCTGGATTGTTTTTAAATATTCCCTCAGCTCCCTTCGCTTCCTTCCATCATTTAGTCCACATATGTTCAATGTGCCTATCCGCATTGATTTTCTTGTTTTATCCTCAGTTCAGCATACAGTTTTTCTGCAGTTCTTTCATCTTTTAAAAGATAATCATCCCCTTGTTCTATCTTGTCTTGATGTGATGTTTTGTTTTGTTTTTCTCCCCTCCCTTCCCCCTTCCCCTCCCCCTCTCCCCCCCTCCCTCCCCACCTGTTAGAGCAAGCAGGCCGCTGGCCTCTGTGATGGAGTCTGGCTGTCGACTCCCTTTGCCGACCTTTATATTTTAATTAAATTAAACCATCTGGATTAGTTACTTCGCTTTGATTTCTTCTTTAGAACCCCTTTAACCATATCCCCCCGTGAAGAATAACATTACATTCCATTTGTCCATATTGACCGTGTATTTTCCCCAGAAATAATTCGCACTTCTTGTATTCTCTTACTCAAATACTATCTCTTGTATACATTTAACAAGGCTGAGCCCTTCATAGACCAACTTTTCTCTTGCTTAGCCAGCATGTATATTAATGAAAGCGTCACCGCTACAATCCTCAAAGTTTGTCTCTGGCTTCACTACTAGTTTCACCGCTGGCTCTGATCATATCCATATATTCTTTTGCTTGAATTTCGGAAAAAAAGACCTTGGTGGAGTTCTTGTGGATTATCTTTAGTTTGGCCGGGTTCATTAAATAGGCCTGCAGGCCCATCTTATGACATGGATCCAGTAGTTCTCTCAGTCTCCATCTTCTTTCAACTGTACTGTGACAGTAATCTGGGGTTGAAAAGAAGGATTGATTCTCAAATGTGCGTTTGCCGTTGGGGCGAGCTTTTGCATATACCTCTTCCCTCAGCAAAAAGTTGCCAAAATATACTAATATGGCTCTTGGTCTTGATACCCCCTCAGTGGTGGAGGGACCTTTCTTTTTTAATGTTAGTGGGAACCTATGCACTCTTTGCACTTCCCTGTCCCAATCCCAATGGCTCAATTCGGGAAGGCTCCTTTGAACATTCTCAGGGCATACGCCCTAATATCCCCGCCTTCGACCCCTTCCTCTATACCCAGGATTCTAAGATTATTTCGTCTTTGATGATTCTCTAAATCCTCCAACTTCCACTGGGCATCCACCATTTGTTTTTCATATCCCTTCAATCTAGTTGAGTCTTTGGCTTGTTGATCCTCCATCATCCCCGTTCGGTCTTCCAAATGTGTCATCCTCGTATTTGTGGCTGTGCATATCTTTGCAACCTTCTTTATAGCTCCTTGCAGATGTTTAGTTGCTAAACGTTTTTTTTTCCCTCAACTTTTGTAGCATCCTGCAATTGTTTGATTGAGTTGAGTATTAGCTGTAGAGTGGGTTCCGCTGCCTGTGCCTGTCCATGCGCCCCCCCCAGCTTTAGGATCTTCTTTCTCAGTCTCAATTTCATTGTAAATCTGTTGTGTATCTGAGTAGTCCCAGTTTAAAGCTGCTTCCGTTTCAGTGCTAGCCACACTTATCCGTCTACGGCTGCTGCCTGATTTCTCTTGTGACTGTGTGCTTCTTTGACGTCGAGACAGCCTTTTCTTCCTTGGCTCTTGATTTGGCTCTTGACTTTTCCCTCTTGGTGAGGATCCGCTTCCCCCTTCCAAACTTAGAGACAAGCTTGAGTCAGTATTAATCCCGCCATTTTCCTCCAAGCCTGAGCATGTCTCCTCAGATGCGTCTGACCCGTCTGTTACTGAGAAAAATGTATCCACTGGATCCATGTTATCCTCTAGCCCACTCTGGCCACTGTTTGCTGTTATTTTCTGTATCAATATTTCAGTTTGTTGTGCTAGTGTTGTTATTGTCTCTGGAGTCTCATTATCCACATTAAGCTGTGTATTTTCCTCTGTATTGTCTATAATGTCATTGAGGTCCATAATGTTACTCCATTGTGTCTCTACTAGAGGGGTGCCAGGTATCTCTACTAGAGCGGTGCCAGGTATCTCAGAGGTATTAGTAATAGTATTGGTAATGCTCTCTTTTGCTGTCTGTGCTGTGTTCGAGGGGGGTGAAATATCCCGTTATACCTTTTGATTGACCTGATGGCTGTATAACATTGGTCGCAGCTTGCTTCCTGGTTCTTGTTTTGCTACTGGCAGCTGTTCCTTCCTCATTCGTAGCTTGTGAGTCTTTGTCACTCCCTTTATTTTTCACAGCTTGCCCCAAGGCTTGTTTCTCAGCCCCTTCAGGTACTTTCGCTTTCCCTCCTCGAGCAGTTTTTGGAGCCATTTTGACCCCTTTGTCTCCCTTGAAAGCTGCACCCGCCTCAGATACCTCTACCTCTGCCTCTATAGCCAGGTGATGCTGTTTCTGCAAATCTTTCTGCCTTTTTAAACCTGGCAAGCTCCAATTCAAACTCAAACTCAGGCACCAGCTTTGTGAATAGCTTCCTGCTGTACTCACTGAGCCCCAAGTTCTGCCTGGTTGAGTGGTAAATACTATCGCGCTTCTCTCACCCCCTCTGGCCCCAAGCACCGCTTCTACCTTACCAGTTCTTCCAGCTTGGCAGTCTTTTGGGGTGTAGATATAGAAATCCGAGCAGCAGCGTATCCATGTATCCCTTGTTTTCCTCTGCAGCTGCCGGTTACACCTCGCCGGCTGTCTGCGATGTCTCTGTCGTCTTTCAGCTGACGCTCGACTCCTCTGAACTCTGCTACCCCTCCTACGTTGCAGGCAGCTGCCTGTTCCGAAATCTCCTCGCGCTCCGCGGGCTCCGCCGATTCTGCCTCCTCCGCTACGCCGCTGGAAATGCCACGAAGATTGCACCACAGCTGCTCCGACAATTCCGCCTCCTCCTCTGCTAAGCTGTCAACAGCGCCGTGGAGTTTGCGAAGGTCGTGCCTCGGCCACTGCTATTGCCAAGGCTGTCACTACAGCAGCGAACGTGATGCCACTCTCCATTAAGGTACAGCTGGGGACAGCGTCTTTACTATATCCTCGCTGGAAATCAGCGTGTAACTTCAGCCTTCTAATCCGATAACTAATCCATTAACCACAAAAATGAGCAGGTCGGCATCGGAGCGTTCTCTCCCAGCCGACTAGCCAGATGCCATCTTGCTCTCTCCTGAAATCCAGACTGACTAATTTCCAGGCTCTATAGGTCCTGTGCATTATTTTGGTCTTGCTGATATCGCTGGTGAGGGCGAATGAAAAGCTAATTAGTGACTGATCAGTCCATGTAACTGGTTTGATCTCCTTAACTATGGTGGATTCTATGTTGGAGAACAATAAGTCCAATGTGTGCCTGGCAATATGTGTTGGTCCCTTAATCCATTTTTGTAGTTGAAGGATAAACATGTCATTCTCTAGATGGGTTATCGTCATGTTGTTGTTGTTTTTTAAAACGGACGTTAAAGTCTTCGATGACCAACACATTTTTATATTTTATTGCAGGCGGGACAACGCTGCATAAGCAGTTTGGCGCTGAATTCTGCCTGATATCCAGGGGGGTATAAATGACAGCCCCTCCCCCCCCGAATAAGATGTGATTCCCTTTGGATATTTCAAATGCCAGTAGTTTGTGCTCTCTAAGCTGTGCTACTGTGATGGGGAGTTAATAAAGATATTCTTTAAACAAGATGGCTAGTCCCCAACCCTTCTGCCCTTGCCTATCTTACCTTAGTATTTTGTACTCAGGGGCACAGTATTTGCAATGTCCGGGGAGTTGTTATCACCCAGCCAGGTTTTGGTAATAAAAACCAGGTCTGGATCTGTCTCCTTATTTGTGTCCCACATCTGGAGAGTGTGTTTGGGCATGAACCTAGCGGTAAAGTAGATGCAATTGAGTCTCATTTGATCTTCTGCTTCTCTCTGTGACTGATTGGGCTGTGCTAAACTGCACCATTTGCACAGCATGCAGGAAAATGCAGCTGGCCTTATGTCAGACCAAAGGTGGGAAAGCTCCCAGTATAGACTGTATTCCCTCAGATCTTTTTAAATCTGATCAGGCAACTTGGGTCCCTTATATATTGATGATAGCTAATGCAGTGGCAGATGGTGCCCCGATACAGACTCTTGGCAGGGGGCGGAGATCCTTCCAATCTTCAAAAAGGGGGATCGCTCCCTGCCTACTAATTACCGTCGAATTAGTCTTATAGACGCCATCCAAAAGATCATCTCCTGGATGGTGCTATTTAAGATCACAGCATGGATGGACGAAAGGTCAATACTATCACCACTGCAGGCCGGCTTTAGGCCTTGTGTAATTACAATAGATCAGATTCTAAGATTCTTATTGATCTATTGGAAGGTGGTGGTTTTAAGCGAAGGTGTGATCTATGCGGCTTTTGTCGACCTTAAGTCCGCCTTCGATTTGGTCCTAAGAACCAAATTGTGGGAGGCTCTGTCACAAATGGGTCTGCCAATGGACCTGTTGGACTTAATTATAAGACTCCATGAGAAGAATTATGCACAGGTTCGTTGGGGTATGCAGGGCCAAGTCACTAAAAAGTTCCCAGTGACTCGAGGTGTCTGCCAAGGATGTGTCCTTGCCCCTACCCTTTTTCTCCTTTTTATCAATAGAGTTGTTGAGTATTTTCCTGACACTCCTACAGACGCCATTAGCTTGGGTGGTATGAAGGTTCTGCTTCTTATTTTTGCGGATGATACGCTTTTACTTTCAAAAACCCAAAAGGGGCTACAATTGGCACTTAGCAAATTTGCAGAATTTTGTCATGCCAACGATGGTGTAAATTTGGAACAGGTAAATGAGATGACTTACCTGGGGGTGGTTCTAGACCATAGATTAAGATGGTCTGCTCAGTTGGACGTATTGTCATTTAAATTTTCACAGTTGAGTGGGACACTGGTTAAGGAGCAGAGATCCTCTCCCTGCACTCAAAATATATAATATCAAGATCAGATCGGCGATTGTTTATGGAGCGGACCTATGGGGTTACGTTAACTTGGTGGGTCTCCCCCAATCGACCCCTATGCTTCCTCTAATGTTGGACCTGGGTTGCTATCCAATAGAGGAACTAGCCAAATTGAGAATTATATTACTATGGAGGAGAATATGGGTAACTCCTGAATTAGCTACCTTTGCTGAGGGAATAGAAGACCTCAGACGAATAGTGGGTAGTGGCAATCTCCCTTGGTTTAAAGCGGTCAAATCCACCTTGACAGATATGGACCTTATCCAGCTATAGTCCGACCCCAGGACCAACGAGTTCCCCGGAAAAAAGGATCTTAAGGACCAGTTTTGGGCCGCTTACAGAAATAGGCTGATTAGGAACACAGCTCATTAACTCTTTATGGTAGATTTCTGAGCCATAAGGTAGATACAGCCTTGGAGAGCTACTGGGATGCCATAACAAAGAGTATTGATAGAAAACTTTTCCATCAATTTAGGGCAGGAACGTTACCCTTGAGATCGTTCACACACACATGGAGGGGGGGTGCAGGGAATTCATGTCCATGGTGTCAAGACCAGAAGGAATCTTTGGGACATTTCTTTTTCGCATGCCCTGTATATGTCGGCCCACGGAAAAAATGGCTAAAACCAATTTGTCGAACGCTCAAGACCAGAGGGGCCGACGAAGCCTTAAGGTTGTTAGGGATGGTAACATCTCTCCCAGTGGCCATATCAGTAGCCAAATTTTTAGGCTGGTCTTGGCTAATTAGAGTAAGATACTCACAGTATTAGTTAGTTAGACAGCCTATTATTATTATTATTATCATTACTATTATTATTATTTTTATTACTGAACAGCCAGTGATGCACCGTGTATTATTTAATTCATGTATTATGTTGGTTTTAATGTTATACAGTTTTTTATTCTGTAATGCCTTAACTTTGACCCAGTTTTGCATAGCGAGATATCTGCGGTTGGCACTTTAGACTTGTAGCCGCTATTTTTAACTAAAAACATACAACAATCATAACTCTAATTCTACTCATTGAATATTTGTTGATTTGGTGTCAAATAATTTACATAACATTTACGCTATTTTTCAGAATTTGTTTAGGATTTTTTTGTGTTGCATCTTCACGTCCCAGTCAACCAACAACCCAATTTTGCACAGTACATTGTCAATATCTCTGAAAATAAAAGGAGTTTGGTACTACCTGAGTCTGTATTAGTCCCAGCAAAAAGAACAAAAACAATATAAAACAAAAAACACACAAACCCCAAAAAAATATGTCATCATTGAGCTTGGTAGTTCCTAAAGGGATGATCATCTCGGCTCAAACAGAAGGCAGAAAATTAGGATCCTACTGAAAGCATATAGGGTCATATGCAAAAGTGTCACGCTATTAAGCCATTTGCTCATCTATAACCAAACATGCTAAAGTGATATTTTTCCACAAATGATTTAACGAGTCTTCTTCTGATGAAAATTTCTTGTACTAATTGAAAATTGATCAGATATCCCATTGATATTACACCACTGAATGAATTACTTGTACCAGTAATCTAATTTGGAATCAAGATTATTTGTTGTAGCAAGGCACATTATAACAATAAATAGCAATGAATTGGAAGTAATGGCAGTCAGATTGCATCATTTATATAAGGCATGGGCTTCAAAAGCCAAAGTAACACTTTTATAGTTATAGAATGAGACTAATTTCATTGACTTGAAATAATTAACTATGAGACACATTCCCTTTCAAACCTGAAAATTAATTGCCATTGAAAATGAACAGCAAGAGCGTTGGCTGTGGTGCTGTGGATAATTAAGTTTACAATTGATTATTCTGAAGTTGTGCAGCAAAGTTACGTTTTAATTTGAAATACCCCTTTTGTAAACCAATTAACTGATGATTATTCTTTAAGTGACAAATATTGTGAAACTGAAACTACATTTGTCTTTTTACTGTGCTACAAAGTTTATGAGAATTACATTTCATATATTTTGATTACATTTCTAACATTTTATAAAAATGTATAGAGAAAAGTTAGTCCATCTGAAGAGCACACTTACAAATTTGCATCTGCAAGGCAGGACTTTTTAAAATGAAACAATTGTTAAAGTTGCATTTAGCTATGGGGTAACATATAATTGTGTCCAGGTGCATTTTTATAAAGTGAACTACAAAGTCCCTGAATAGCTCAAAATCGTAAAATATTGCAGAACACTATGCATATGTGCACCATCCATAGGGATGAACCCAATCTAAGATTTTGGGAGTGCTGTAAAGGTCTTTAGAGCTTGGAGAGTTTTTCCTTAAATATGCCTGTAACAATATTAGTCACTGGACCCTAAACCTAGAGCCTAAAAAACACTAATGTCTTTGCTAATCAATTACTGTTTTTGATGATATGTTCAAGCAATGCCCCCTGGCTACTGGTGATGGACAAGCTTGTTTTCTATGTCTTTATTTGTACTTTTGATCTTCCAGAGGGGTAAAGGGTCATTCACCATGAAACATTAGCCAAACTTATCAATGGAATAAAGCTGGAAGGACACAGTGTGATTTTCACATCAGCAAATGCTTACAGTGCTCTGTGGGATCACTAACCTTTCCATAATAAGTGTCCTTCTTTCACAAGCAGCCTGCCTCTGATTTTCCTGGTAATGAACTTGGGTCCTTGACACTGATTGTAGGGCTCAAGGTCATCTTTGTGCAATGCTGATGTGTGTAAACACGTCATGTGAAACACCTTTTAGCCAACTGTGTGTTGTGTTCTGGATCATAAAGTTTCACTTTGAATACAGCACACCTAGGAAGAAAAAAAGGACAAGGATGAATGAATTAGAGCCCAGACCCAGGCTTACACAGTATGAAGCTCTAGAAGAATGGGAAACAGAGGCCTTTGAGCGAGACAGATCTAGAAGCACTAGGAGTTATAGAGGTTTCTATCCTAAACGAGTGTGTGAATCATGTGAAGATCAGATGAAAAATGTAGACAGGCAATAGTTACAGAAGGACTGTATCCTGTATTAATGTTAGAGGAACAGTCGGGAGGCAAGTGTACAGGAAAAACTAAGCATTTAAGAATGACAGGTTGTGGGGAATCAGAAGATGAGTTTATGGAAAATAGCTTAACAAAGAATCCTCCACCATACCAGGAGGAACCTAGTAGAACTACTCCAAGTGCCCCTACTTTAGAAACACCATTATTTCCTCAGATTATGCATGACTCAATAAATGGAAGGATACTCAAGGAAAAAATAGAGAAGAATTACTACAGAACATAGCTCAATTAGGTGCACACCCTGAAGCTTTAACTATACCAATGACTATAGGTCCCGCTGTCCCATTGTATGGGTATATAGGAAGTTGAAAACAATAGAGGAAGCGTAGAGGTACTGATAGAATCACCCTCCTGGCAAAATTGAATAAACAAAGAGATTCTATCAACGGGGTAGTGATTATTTTTAAATTTTTTATTTACTGTGTCTAGTGGGATACTAGGCTCTCTCTTAGATTTGGAAAGATGAGAGCACTATGTGCTTTTTTGAATACCCCTCACACACTAAAAAGTCCTTTAGTGTCATGCTTCATCATGGGGGTCTTCCCGTCCCTCTACGGGGCGGGGCGTGCTGCGACCTACGAGCTACGCGGGAGCACTTAGTTTTAGTGACAGAAGGCTATGTGTCAGTGCAGGAGGTGTCAGTGAAGTGTAGGGACCTAGTACGTGGGTGTGAAGAAGAATAATAAAAAGGTTAAAAATTCCCTGGCTAGTAGAGAAAATATATTTTATTCGCTTCTCTAGCTGGGAACATTAAGAAGGGGGATTTGAGGTAGAGCAATAGCTTGCTACTAGGTCGACATGTTTCATAAGCAGTCCCCTACTGCTTACTCATCAGGACCATCTAATGGTCCCTGCTACACAATGCTCGGTTCTAAAATAGTAAGCCTAAAGTCCTACAAACAAGCAGCAAAAATAGGCTGCCTATTTGAGCTTCAGGGCATGAGCTGGCCCAAGTGAAGCGTGGTAGAATTACCAGTATTGTCAAAAATGTTGACCTATTGCGGTCTTATTCCAACAAATGTTCCAAGCCTCATGAGCTTGCAGTCGAAGGGTATTCAATGCAGTAAAGTTGACCGCATAAGAGCAATGCCTTATTCCTACCCCCGTGCTGCTCCGCAATAGGTCAAAATTTTTAGGGCTTTCTTGGATGATGCTCTTCTGGGTAGTTTCAAAATCATGCGGGCCGTCATATTCTGTATCCGCTGAAGCCTGATGATACATCTGTTATTGGATCCTAAGTACAGAATGTTGCCGTAGTCCAGGCGCAAGTTAACAAGAGCGTGGACAATGGTCTTCCTGGCTGTCGTAGGGAGTGAGTCCAATGTTTTCCACATAGTTCTCAAAATGCCGAAACATTGGCCGGCCACCCGAGTGGTATGTTGCTCAAAGGAGATCTTATTATCCAGCCAGATAACCAAGTTCTTCACTTGTGCACTAGGAGATGGTAAAGGCCCCAGCACCTGCGGCCACCATGCCGATGTCCACGCAGATGGTGCATGTCCCACCACCAGCACCTCTGTCTTACTGCCATTTAATTTCAAACAGTTATTAGCCATCCAAGCTGCAATATCTTGAAGGCACATTGAAAAGTTGTTCGCTGCTGCCCCATCTGACTGTGCAAGGGACACCACAAGTTGGGTGTCATCTGCATAGGTTACTACTTGAACCCCAAACCTTTCAGTAATCTCTGCTATAGGTGTTACATAGAGATTAAAAAGGGTGGGGCACAAGCTAGACCCTTGGGGCACTCCCTGATTTAGCCTAATACTCTTAGACCGATGAGGGCCTTAAATTTAGGAACAGACAGACTAAATACGTACAGTGAGGAAGAATTGTTGTTCATATGCAGAAGCATAACAAGAAATGTAAAAATGTTTCATGAAAATTTGACAGAGCTTGCTTCTGAGATGGAAATTGAAATAGGGAGATCAAAGGTATTACAGAAACCATACAGAGCAGATTTTACTGAAAAAGACTTGGAAAATATGACTATGCCCGGAAGAAAATTACTGATTAAGGAATTCATTGCAATTTTGCAGAAATGGGGAGAATTGGGCAGGTGGAAAACTAGGTGGGCAAAGAAAAAGGAGGAAGCACTGCAAATAGGACTGCATCCGAATATTTGTTAGGAGAATCTAAAAAGGCAGAACGATTATGCTCAACGAGAGAGGTACCAGGAGGAGGATATGTACATGTCCCAATGACACAACAAGATAGTTTGTCGTTGCTAATGATTTCCTGAAATGAAGAGAAAAAACAGTTGAATGGTATAGACAGGTTGAAAGGTTTGTGAAAGTTTCAAGCAGTATAGTGGATTTGAGAATATCGGAAATAAAGGTATAGGACATTTTGTGTATCCTTTTGTATCTGGACTAAGACCTGAAATTTCACAGATGATTCAGCAGCACATCTTGTGTTGGCAGGGAAAACCAATATATGAAATACTTAAATATGCATAATATTGCGGAGATGACATATAAAATAGATGCAAAAAGATGGGAGAAAAAGTAATGTGGACACAAGTAAAATTGACAGAACAACAGGAGGTTAAATTAAATAGTCAGACTAATGATCAAGCAAAAGGATATGGACAAATTGAAAATAATGGGGGAAAACCGAAAGAGAAAATAAGTAGAGAGGAAGCAAAGAAGAAATTTCCTTGTCATGGATGCGGAAAATAGGGGCATTGGAAAAACAATTGTAAAAATATTCAAAATAACAATGGCCCAATCAAAATTTTAATCCACTGACGCAGAATGAGGTGATAATAAGTCAACCACAGCAGGTTGTTAATCAACAGTCAGTTACCACCTGCCCCATAGCCAAATTATATGAACAGAGCAAAGTACAGTGTGGACGCCGGATTTCCAGGTAAAAATGGTAAGATAAAATCTGTAACTTTACAATTTCTTTTGCAGAACAGTTGTTCTTTTGAAGATGATCAATAACAGTGCCTGAGGGGGGAGGAAGTGGAATGCGTACTTGGTGCTTCCTTACCGGTAGATCAATCAAGTCCACATATTGATGGGAAGGTAGAAGGAAAATATATTACCTTTTTATTGGACACTGGTACTACCCGCTCTACAGTGAGAACAGCAGACATCCCATACCTACCCCTCTTGGGAGAAGCCATCCAAGTAGTAGGTGTTTCAAACAAACAGATTAGAACTCCAATCAGAGAACCCATGGAGGTGCGCATTGGTAATTTTAGGGACATGCACAAATTTGTAGTGTGCAATTCTAGTCCAGTACATTTGCTAGGAAGAGACTTATTGGGCAAGATGAATTATACAATGTATTACAAACCGGATAGTGCTGCGATTCAGACTCCTGATGAAGATGGTATTCACAAAATAATGCTAGAAAAACACGGTACAGAAGTAGATGAGATGTATTCAATGATGACAAAAGATGACTTACCTGATAAATTGAAATTAACAGTCAATCCGGAAGTGTGAAAATTCACTGGAACAGAATTAGGGTTAATGGCAGATGTAGAGCCAGTGAAAGTGACTGTAAAGGAAGGTGTTGTCTACCCAAACACGAGACAATACAAAATAAGCCCCGAAATTAAAGCTGGTGTCATGGCAGAAATAAAACTAATGATTGAACAGGGCATTTTAAAAGAAATAATGAGCAGTCCTTGTAATTCCTCTATAATTGGCGTTAAGAAACCTAACGGGAAATATCGGATAGTGCAAGATTTAAGAAAAAATAATAAAATTGTGGTGCCTTGATGTCCTGTAGTGCCGAATCCAGCAGTGATCCTGTATCAAATACCACGGAACGCAGGATGGTTTACTGTGATTGATTTATGTCATGCATTTTTCTCCATCCCATTACACCCAGACAGCCAGTATCTTTTTTCATTCAAATTTGAAAATCGTATTTTTGAGTGGAATCGGGTTGCTCAAGGATAGGCAGAAAGCCCTTCAATATTTATTCAGATTTTTAAAAAGTATTTAGAAAGACTAGTAAGTCCTAGGAATTCAGTTTTGGTGCAATATATTGACGATTTGCTCGTTGCATCGTAGACGCAGTTGATTGTGGCATTGACTCCATTGCTTTATTTATTCATTTGGCTGATGGAAGACTCAAGGTGTCACCAGAGAAATTACAATTTTGTCAGACTAGAGTTAAATATTTGGGACATCAATGAGAAAGAGGAGTGAGAAGAGTGACACCTGAAAGAATACAAATAATAAAAACAAATGCAGTTAATACAAACCCAGAGGGAAATCAGAATGTTTCTCGGTGTGGTAGGGTATTGTACACAATGGACTGTAGGTTTTTCCTTACAGGCCAAACCACTAATACAAATGACAAGAAAGCGAGCAAAGAACACAATAGTCTGGGATGAGGAAAGCATGGAGGCGTTTGTGAAATTATGAAATTGTTTATGTGAAGCTCCTGCCCTAGGTATGCAAGGCTATACAAAAGAATTCGTATAATTTTGTTGTGACCGAGAAAATTGTTCTTTATCAGTATTGACTCTGCTACATGGTTTGATGCAATGTTCTGTAGCATATTTTTCTGCTCTTTGGACCCTGTAGCGTCAGCATTACCTGGCTGCTTAAAAGCAGTAGTTGCTGTGTGCATAAGTCTTGAACAAAGCGAGTCCATTGTGATGGGACACCCTGTAAAGATTTATGTCCCACCTTCAGTGGACATTCTTTTAACTAGAACACAAACTGAGTACCTTATTTCAAGTCGAATGACTAAGTACAAAATAAATATTTTGGGAATAGAAAATGTGACGGTGATCAGGTGTGCTATCCTAAACCTGGTTAGTCTATTGCCTGATGAACAAGGGGAAGAAGAGAGAGATGAGGGTGAGCATGATTGTCTAGATGTTACTGAATATTGTACCAAACCTCGCCCAGACATACAGGAAAAGCCCCTGAAGGAATGCGAAAATGAGCTGTTTGAAGATGGCTCGTGCATGAGGCATGAGGAAGGAGGATTAAGTGCCGCTTATGCTGTCTCCACATTGGCTGGAATGGTCTTAACATCCTATTTACCTGGAGTCAAGTCAGCAAAAGTTGCAAAATTAATAGCCTTGATTAAAGCATGAAAAATTGGAGAGTAACCATTTACATTGATAGTATGGTTATGGGGTTGTACATGAGTTTGGCCAATTTTGGATGCAGAGGGATTTCATGACTTCTTCGGGAGCCCCTATTAAAAATGGGAAATTTGTGAAAGAGCTTTTAGAAGCAATACTATTACCAAAAGAAGTGGCAGTGGTCAAGTGTGCTGCACATCAGTCTGGAAATGACTATGTGACTGCTGGTAACCGATATGCTGACCAAGTTGCCCAGTACTGTGGCAACACCATAATGGCGGTAAACAAGAAAATTGAAACGAGTGGAATCATATGCCAATTTATGCTAATCTCAGCATTAGAAACATGGGATGAAGTAAGACATTTACAGGATGAGGTGGAAGTGAGTGAAAAGGAAGGTTGGATTAAAACAGGGTATCACAGGAGAGCAGAAGATGTTGTCTGAATTTATAACTTCTTGTATGTTCACTTTAGGAGAAATTCAACAATAGGATATTGTTGGATTTACTACTACCATTCTGGGAAGTCTTTGAATGGCCAGTCTAGTCCTCTCCTATCAATAGGTATTAATAATTAACTTCCTACCATGATAACCTATGTAACAAGGGATTTGCAATGGGAAAAAGAACTTGGGCCATTTTTCCAGCACCAGGACTTACAAAAACATATTTTATAAGTACTTGCCTTATATCTATAGGAACCCCACCCAATGTGCAACTAGGGGAGACTTTAGGGGTTCTGCATCTTTAGAAATATTGCAGATTCTCCTGTTACTGTGCTCCTAGTATCAAAGTCGAATTTGAGCAGCACTTTACCACAATGTGGGGAGTGAAATGTGAACTGTCACTTTACCCTGTCATATAAAAACTCATGTTATATGGGTGTACCTTATAGATATCTAGCTCCTACCCCTGGGATACCTAAGGGAGACCCTGGGGGTCCCTAATATGCCAGGACATTATAGGTTATCCATTTGTAAGTGCCCCTACCACCAAAGTCAAGTTTGGGCACAATTTACTTTTTAAAAGCAGTCCGGGCACCCAGGGCTGTTTTTAAACTGCCCTCAGACTTCAGCAGGGCACACATGCAAGTGTAGAAAAAGCTGCTGGCCTCTCAACTGCCATGCCCTAGGGTACTGGGGACTTCAAGGTAGTTTCAATACCCTGCCCTATTATATACTAGGGGCTTATAGGGTAGGTCATGCCAATTACAGGGTATCCCACCATACCATAGTGTACCCTAGTGGATGTTAGGTTTTTTAACTGTATTCTAATGTGTTCCTTTCAGCTTAGCACTGGCCCTGGGCCTGGTTAGGCAGAGCCCAGAGTCAGTCAAAATCAGTTATCATGAGCATCAGTCAGCAAAAAGTTGGTGGTTGCCCAGGGCACAGGATGACTTTGCAACAATTATATATGTGGGAACAAGGCTTATTTCAGGCTACCTGCAAGATGGTATGGGAGTTGCTATTTTTGGATAGTATGTCCTAAAGTTTATCAAGTGGAAAAAATGCCTGGAAGCAATGAAAACAATAAAGAACTAATCTGTAATAAGAGAGACAGTTTTTCTGAAATAATAGGTGACATATGTAGTGCATTGATACCTTCAGTGGGAGTAATTCTGAATTCACGAAGAATTTGTCAATTATTAACAGTAGTTAATCGCATATCTACTGACACTGCAGGAGGGTTTCTCATGATCAATACTGAAATGGTTGCAATAAGATCTTTACAAAATTGGCTTGCCCTTGATATATTATTGGCAAAAGAGGGTGGAGTCTGTAAAACGCTGAAAGCGCAACATTGTTGCACTTATATTCCGGATAAAAGTGTAGAAATTGGAGGGTAAATTAAAAATATTACAAAATTGGAAGAAGATATAAAACCACTGGAAGTTGATAATGTACGGAAGAAATTAAAAAATAACCTAACATCAATAGAATCTTGGTTTTCTAACCTGGGTAATGGAGTTGTAGCTCAAATAGTACTACCTATACTTGGAATTACAATAATAGCACTAGTAATAATGATATGGTGCACATGTTGCAGAAGGAGAAGAAAGTATGAAATAAATAAACAGAGAAAGGAAAGAAAATATGAAGAAATTAAACTTGAAGAAATGAAAGGAGAATTGTACAAGAAAATGAAAAACATGAAAGATAAAGATAAAGTGGATATTGAAAAGACAGGGAAGGGAATTGAGATGTGCAAAAGTTGGCATCTGGTTAGGTATAAGTAGTTTATGATGGCATAAATGCCATGAGAGAGGGGATTGATGGAGCAAGGACTTGTGAAAACAGAGACTTGCTTGGATGCAATACTTTCATATAAACTTATAGCGAAGTATTAATAATGTATTTTGATACTAATATGCACAACATTTCATATATTTTATAGATAGAGGACGCTTGCCCTTGTGTTTTACTAACAAGTAGCCCGAGTGTGACTTAAAATGGCTGCTAACGCTGGAAAATGTATTGCACATGGCTAAAGTGCATCTACGCAGAATGACGTCTTTACGCTTGGAGGGAAATCTTTGCTTCCGCGCAATAGCATCTAAAATGGCTGCTTGGAAACTCACATGCTAAGCATCTGTTTTGCTGAAACTAAAATGAGTTAGATACTAAATACTAATGAATGAAGAGTCTTTATAAGTAAATGGGATTAGAGTAAGGATAGGTGGTATACAGTGAAATCATTTTATTTTGAAAGTAATACTTTTTCTTTTGACCTCTTTATTAGTTTGTATTTAGGTCTCTGAACGATGCTAGTCTGCAGCACAAGTGGTTCCTTCCGCATGCGCAAAGATGACAAGTCCGAAACAGTGATGTCAAAGCTTGAAACTCGTTCAAGGACGTTCTCAGTACATGCCCTGTGAACGAGCAGAACGTGGCGACACTGCTAAGGAGAACACGCTACCTACTTACTGGCAAACGAAGGCTCCTGGGTCACCAACGCTGCAGTCTCGCCGCGCCGCTTTGCTCCATCACGCGGCCAGCGGCTCGAGACTACAGCTCCCAGGGGGCCTAGCGGCGACATCCGGTTTTGCCGGTACTTGAGAGGGAGGCTTCCTCCGCGTCGCGGGACGCGCGCGGGCAGCGCCGGGCGGAGCCCGGGCAGAGGGCGGGCCGTCTGTGGCCGTCAGGGGACGACAGAGGACAGGACAGGCCAGTCCTCTAACATCTATACTCCAGACATGGGTAAGAGAAAACTCCAGACATCGCTCACAGGGGGAACCAGCAAAGTTAAAATTGCACGTAAAACTAGTGCTCCCGAAAGTATCCTGACATATCTTACATCTGCTGTTGGGAAGCTTAACAAGGAAATTGCTGAGACAGAACGGGAACTTGGTTTGGAGGGGGCTTCTATTGAACACAATGAGTTAAGGATTCCCCTAGAACCCAACATTGTTATTAATAGTGCCTGTGACAATCTACCTAATGCTCAACAGCCAGTGCATCAGGAGCACTCCACTGGGGTATCTGACCCCCCTGTGCGCGCCCAAGCACTAGTGGGGGATGCCAAGATATGTAAAACTAGGAAAAGAGCGAGATCTTATAAAACTTTACCCTTACAATATAGAGCCACTACCAAATCACGACAAGCCTCAACTAAATTTGAAGGCTCTATTAAGGATATGATAGAAAGGGTATTAACTGATACTATTGAATCCACACTCATTAAGATCTCAAGCGATATAGTAGAAACCCTGAAAGACTGTGTAGCAGGTATTATTACCCGATGTGAGAGGATGAACACCCTGTTGCTCCAAAAAGTGGCAGAGCATCTAGTAAAGGATCCACTGCATCCCACAGGGCACACCAGCCAACCAATGGAGGTGACCAATACTGGAAATACAATGCCCAAAACAGTACTCCTGCCGCTCATTCCATCAGTGATCCCTGCAAATAATCCCAAAGCTGCCGGAAACACTCTGCACCTCAGCAGACAGAACAACTCGGACTCCATTACTTGTGAGGTAAATGAAGGGGCTACAGACAACACATCTCACAAGAGAACGGGGCATGGATTGTATCCCAAGCCTATGGTGAATCTACCCCCTGAGGCAACTCCTTTCGTGGCAGTCCTGGTGAATGTCCCAAAACTTACTCCGGGAGAATCAGAAACTCAATTAACTCTTTTGGATAACGTAAAGAGTTGGTGTGATAAAAACTGCACAGGCCCTAGTGATGTTTCTGCACATGTCAGCTTGGCGAGAAGAGTTACTTGGCTGGGCCCGACGGCCAAACGCTTCCATGATGATTGTGTCATCATTAACTTTAGGAATCCACACGTCTGCTCAAGACTCTTTTGGGATGCAACTGATATTATCCAAGGGCAAATACGTGCAGTCCCACTGGGCTTTTTCTATCCTCGCCCGACACAACAAACCACCCGGGACTTAGCTCATAGGAAAAATATCCCAAGACAAAAAGTGCATCTAGCCAGCTGGGCCACTCTACCCCTTAGCTCACATCTTTCCCTAGACAGTCAACATCAAGCAGCTCTGACTCCAGGTCTGGAGCTATGTAACCACTTTGATGCTCTCACAAACCTGGATACAAACATCTGACTGGGCACCAAGATGGGGCAGCAGGAACCTTCTGGGTCTAAAGGGCCTGTAAGAACCATGAAGCTAATGACTTGGAATATCTCTGGCCTACAAACTAAAAGAGATGACAAAGTATGGCTTGAAATCATTAAGCAACATGAAGTGATTGCACTCCAAGAAACATGGGACACTGAATGCAACTTTTGGGTAGAAGGATACGTATCCCACTTTAAAGCTGCACAAAAGTCTAATAGAGGCAGAAGTAAGGGAGGTCTTGCACTATTAACCTCAGTAAATCCTATGGGGGCGATGAAAATTATAGACATCAACTCCCCTTACTGTCTCATTTTAGAGGTCTTGATGAATACGGGGGAAAAACTCCTATATGTCAATTTTTATAATTCAACAGAAGGGTCTCAAGGAGGTGAAAACATCCTAATGTTGACTGATTTTTTAAACAATTATAAGAAGAGTCAAACTACTTTGGTTTATTATATTGTTTTTGGTGATTTTAACATACATCTTTGTCAGCTTAACTGTTATAACGGAAATTTCTATGATGATGACTATTTGACTCACCCGCACTTTGAACACTCTGCTAAGGGGGGTGCTCTAGAAGAATTGTTGATTGATATGGATATGTCTGAACCCGCTTTTGCGAACCCGAAAGACAGAGTGCCAACATATAGTGCGAGAGGTAGTAACACTATCATTGACTATATCTTTGTGTCACCTAGTATCCTCATGAATGTTATTTCATATAACGCCATTATAACAGCTTTTAGTGACCATAACCCGGTCGTTATGGAACTGTTTAACATAAACCCTACTGTAGTAAATTACGACCAACAGTCAACATACCCTACAGTAGTCCGGGCCCACGACCAAGGTAGACGGGTTAAATGGTCTAAGATTAATGTTGAGGAATTTTTTATTAAATTGTGTGACGAATTAAGTGTGGAACTTAACATATGTAGGGATCCGTTGTCAACGGGAGGAAATGTTACAAATGCTTTTGGTACCATATGCAAAAGTGTTGCTGAGGCACTCACAATCAAATCATCTGATAAACCACGATTGGCACAGGGATGGTTCAATGCCGATTGCTCAAAGGCGCATAAAAATCTTCTAGAAGCCCTTAAATGTAAGCCTCGTAATATAACTGAAGTGTCCAAATTGAGGAAAGATTATAAGAGTACGATTGAGGCTCGTAAAAAAGAACTAAAACACAAGGCCTGGGAAGCACTTTATGACAACCTTACTTTAAGGGACAGTGCAAAATTCTGGAAAATAGTGAACTCTCCTTTGTTTAGTGGTAACGAGAATGAGATATTAGAGGCTAATATCACCGAGAAACAATGGCTAGATCACTTTGAAAACATCTATGGAAGCAAGTCCCTTACTACCCCTTTTACTCCTATAGATTCTGTACCTACAGACATGCCATTAAGGGTTTCGGTAAAAGAAGTATTAAATGCAATCGAAAATACTGCCGGAGGGAAAGCCCCAGGCCCGGATGGGGTACCCGCCGACATGTATAAAGCACATCCCCACATATGGTCAGTAGTACTCGCGAATGTTCTTAATTTAGCATGCATGAATCTGACTGACACTCCCACCACTTGGTCACACTCGGTTATTATTCCAATTTTTAAGAAGGGGCAAAGGGGTGACCCCAGGTGTTATAGACCTATATCGTTACTCGATTCTTCGTTTAAGATTCTTGGCAAAGTCATTTTAAATAAAATCAACTTATGGGAAAAGGAAAATGCAATTTTATGTGATACGCAATATGGATTTAGAACAGGGAGGGGTACTGAGGAGCAGTGTCTTAACTTATACATGACTGTTTCTAAATATACTGCTGCCTCCAGCGGGTCAATCCACCTTGCTTTTATGGACCTGTCCACAGCGTTCGACTTAGTAAATAGGTCGAAGCTGTGGACAATTCTCTCCGAGTTGGGTCTAGACCCTGCTCTGATAAATTTCTTAGCTTTTCTGCACAGCGACCTGACGGCATCGGTCCGGATGACTACAGGTGGCAAGTGCACTAAGGGGTTTAGATCAGGTAGAGGGGTGAGACAGGGGTGCATTTTGGCCCCCATGTTATTCTCCTTGTATATTAATTCCCTGTATTCCGTCTTAAAAACTGCTACCCCAGATATACCTATGATGGGAGGATCACCGTTGCCCGTATTGATGTACGTCGACGACACGGTCCTCATTGCAAGAACCCCTAATGGTCTAGACTTGCTCCTTGACTCGTTTGGAGCATTTATGAAAAAACTAGACCTGGTTGTAAATATGGATAAATCACACGTTATGTCCATAGGGAAAGGAAAGAACACCACCAAAACCCTGCGATGTAATGGAGTGATTTTAACCAAAGTTAAAACATTTACATACCTAGGAGTCATTTTTGATGACACGGGCACCTGGACTCCACAGGTGGTTAATAAAGCAATGGCGATCCGGCGGTCATTCGGAGCGATACAGAGCTTTGCTAAAAGACTGGGGGGTAAACCAACGGAAGCCATCCTCAAGCTGTATAGAGCCAAAACCCTGGCTCTGGCTAGATACGGGGCTGGGATTTGGGGTTTCAGGGATTTGGCCCTGATACAGAAGGAGGAAATAGGTCCATGCGTTCATTACTGGGCTTACCACAATCCACACCCATCTTTTCTGTCTTAATAGAATTAGGGCAAGGTTACATCGAAGACACCCTTAACCTGGCCCCACTACTTCTTTGGGTGAAAATGTGGTTGAACCCAAACCTGACGTTAAACCGACAAATTATTACTGACTGCATGGGGAGAGATAGAGCTAATGATATTAAATGGCTAAGCTATATTAAGTCTGCTGCTACCCTCCTGGGCCGTGTTGACTTGTACAGTAACCCCGAGAGGCTGTGCAATGAAGATGTTACATGGATCAAAACACAATTTTTAGAGTCCAGGAACTTGCGGCGAGAAGCACAAGAAATAGAGAAAACTACTGTGAGGGCTCACTATATTGTTGTATCTACCATGTCCATCCAGCCTTATTTAAGGGTAGTGAACAGGCCGTATCATCGGTGGCTTCTCACCAAATTCCGGTTCAACCAGATGCACCTTCTTCTGGGAGAATACCAGAAATGGAATAAACCTAGGGATAACATCCCATGTAAATGTGATTCCTTCTCCGACCAAGACCTGGCCCATTTTGTATTTTTCTGTCCCTTTTTTGCGGAGGGGAGAAAAAAATACATACTACCACTGATGAGAAATAGGGGATTTATGCAAGTGAAACCCGCATTGCTGTTTTTACAAATTATGGAGACCCCTATCGTGATGTATGGGGTCACAAGTTTTTTGGTGGCAGCCATGAGAGCTAAACGTCTCAGATCAATGAACCCCTTAAATATTGATTGAATCACGTAAATATAGGTGTAGTATTACACAGCCTATGTCTGTAGATTTGTATAAATAACTTGCACCATATAGTTTTTAAATGTTCTCTGAAATTGCCAATGAATGAATTACTTATAGAATATAAATGTGAGGTTGTATCAAGGGGTTGATTTACTTTAAAAGCACAAGTAAAAAGTAAAAAGGAAAATGTAAAAGTAACACCTGCCCCCGACTTTCCCTTCATAATTGTTCTTTTTAATGTCTTTTTAATGTCTTTTAAAATAATTTTTTATATGTATACCACATCCCTGAACCGTATTGTTGAAATATGAATGAAATGCTACCCCCATCTTTATATTTCTTTATATGTTTCCATATGCCTTATATGCCTTATATGTGCTTATATGTGTTTTTGTGTGTTTGTAGTATACTTTTATGATTTTAACTAATCGAATAAAGTATTTTTGACTCTGACTCTGACATGCCCTGTGAACGAGCTGAACCTCCTGAAGAATCAATGGACAACTGTAAATTGTATAGATTGTCGTTGGTAAAGTGGAAAATATGGGTGGGAAATGAAGCTTGGGAGAACAAATTATTGGGCGGGAACTTAAAACAATGAACTAAAGAAAATGTATTACAACTTAGCATGGTGTGATGATCATCCTCTCAGCCTATCCAATCAGTAGTAGGGGCTTCATAAAGTTGAACCATTTAGGGATAGTACATGCCATTAGAAAAGTATAATTGAGGTAGTTATTTAGCACAGAACAGGCAGTCGCAGCAAGAACGCTGAGAGACCAGGATGCTATCCGAATGCTTATCAAATACCTGAAGAAGCTGACTTAAAATTTTAGAGCAAAATATTTAGAAGAAGATCACTGAAGAATAGAGGAGGTAATAGAATCAGAAGAAGATCGCGGAAGAATCGAGGAGTAAGTTAGTGTCAGAGAGGGGTGAGACACCGGCGTCAAATCCAGAAGAGGCCATGTATCCTGTCCTGAAGTCCCTGTCACCTGTTCTTTCCCAGAGGTCCCATTAAACTCTTTGCCAGAGGGTGCTGATTTTCACACCATCCTTGGTAAATATTTCTCTGTGTATTGTGTCAATGTACTTCTCTCTCTCTTTCCTCTTTTTCCTGAGGTAATGTTGTTGTGTTAATCTCATAGAAATAGAATACTAAAGTTTGGTAAAGATCTTACTTCCTCGGAAAGATGGAGTTTACACTGTAATTTGTTTTGCTCATATGATGATTGGATAAATATTTAAACTTTCCTGAGTCTGTGGTTATTTTAATAGGGTAAACGATAAACGAACCTATGTCATATCATCAATTACTATTCAACTAAATAGGTCCATTGACTAAAGAGAGGGCTTGAGGACCAGTGATAGATTAGAGAAATGATAAGTAAATAATCTTTATTAAGCCCTTATATAATTTACCTCCATCGGTGTTGACCAGCATACATGAGTGAGTGTGTATATGGGCCCAGATGAATGTATGGTGATACATTTTCGCAGGTTGGTAGCCCGCTGGATCACCAGCAACCAATAAACAGCTATACCCTAAGTCCAATAGGAAACCGAGCCCTAGGAGCCAATCAGAACCCCAGGCCTATGAGCCAATCCGACTCTAAATCAAAGCCCCAAATCCAATAGAAACCCTAGACGTAGCAGCCAATCGGAGCACAGATGCATCAACCAGTAGGAACCTAATATGAGGGGCATGTGACCTTAAGCACAGGCTGGTGGCCAGGGGACAGGGAGCTGCTCCTGAAGTCAGACTCGCCTAATAGACAGACAGGACCAAACCCACACTTTGTAGTCCCTGTTCAACTCTGCAGGTAAGGCACAAATCTAAACCCACTAAATAAACTGCCTAACGCGCACTTAAATGAGTCTTCTAGCCAAAAACGAGTGCTATATACTCTTTCGAAACATAGGTTAAATCCTTAAGCAGGTTCCTAAACACACCCTGCTTAGCCTCTGAGGTGTATTTTGCCTTTTTAGCTTGTTAAAACAAAAGGGAATTGGGAAATTTGTGAAAGAGCTTTTAGAAGCAATACTATTACCAAAAGAAGTGGCAGTGGTCAAGTGTGCTGCACATCAGTCTGGAAATGACTATGTGACTGCTGGTAACCGATATGCTGACCAAGTTGCCCAGTACTGTGGCAACACCATAATGGCGGTAAACAAGAAAATTGAAACGAGTGGAATCATATGCCAATTTATGCTAATCTCAGCATTAGAAACACAGGATGAAGTAAGACATTTACAGCATGAGGTGGAAGTGAGTGAAAAGGAAGGTTGGATTGAAACAGGGTATCACAGGAGAGCAGAAGATGTTGTCTGGATTTATCTAGATGGTAGACCGGTCATGCCAGACTGTATGCTCTCACAAAGGGCCAGGATGTACCATGGAGATATACACATAGGTAGAGATGCCATGATAAGATTTGTTAGACAAAATGGGTCCAATACGAAGTTTAGGACAGCCGCGGAGAGTCTTTACCAAAGATGTTTAATTTATCAACAGAATAATCCAGGCAGGAAAACACTGGTCGGTTGTGGAAAAATTGGAAAGGCAGAGAGACCATTTGTAAGGCTCCAGATTGATTTTATTCAGTTACCAGCATGTAGAGGATTGAAGTACATTCTTGTCATAGTATGTTTGGTCTCATGATGGGTAGAAGCATACCCTACCAGAAGAAATTGCAGCATACCAGTTGCCAAACTACTGTTAAGAGAACTGATTCCACGTTTCGGTTTTCCAGTAACTGTTGAATCAGATAGAGGATCTCACTTTAATAATGAAATAATTTGTTTGATCTGTGAAGCATTTCAAATTGAACAAAAAATTGCACTGTGCTTACCGTCCAGAGGCTGCTGGGGTAGCAGAACAAATGAATGGCACAATAAAATCAAGATTGGCAAAGGTGTGCGCATCACTGTGTTGGCCTGATGCACTACCTCTTGTTCCGATGGGACTCATAAACAATCCTGACAGAAACACAGGATTGAGTCCCCATGAAATACTCACGGGAAGTACAACGAGATTAGCCTTTATACCAGGACATAAACATTTAAGTATAACTAATGATCTGGTATTAGACTATTGTAAAAGATTGGCTGACCTGATGTGTGGTGAGTGGTTGACAAACCTGATGTAAATTTTAAAAGAAGAAATAGTACAAGATTAGAGAAACAGGAAGTTAGAGCGGACCGGACAGGTATGGAAGAACAAGCTCAGGAAATTGAACTTGAGATTGTTGGAGATTCTGACCAGGAACAGATAGGGAAAGAAAAACATACTCAGACAAAAGGGAACCTAAATATTCACAAATCTGCAGAGGGACAGATAGGTTTAGAAGAACAAGTTCAGGCCACAAATAAGAAAAGTGTAGTACGACCTGAGCAGGACCAGTTAGGAAAAGAAGAACAGGTTCAGGAAGAAGAAGAAAAAGTTGAAGTAAGACCTGAACAGGATCAGATAGAAAAAGAAGAACACGTTAAGGTGAATGGTGCTACACAATTAACCCCTGAACCAGGACAGATAGAGAGAGACTCAGAAGATGAAGAAAATCAGATTGTGCTACAAATTAACAAAAATAAAAGAACCCTTGAGGGAGATGAGGACAGTGAAAGTACAGTGCAAGGTAAAAGTGTTAGAAAGGGTGTTAACTGGCCTAGTTGTGTCAAAAGATTAAAATATCACCTAAAGACAATAAATGAAGAACCTGAACAAGTGAATGAAGCCACTAGTCAGTCAGGACAATCAATTGGAAAACCCAGGTGAAGAAGTCAAAGGCTAAAAATACTGAATATTAAATTGAAAGGCCCTGAGTGGACCTATGTGATTCTTGAAGAACTTGAGAATTTAGATTTAAACAAAGAAAGTGATGAAGAAATATTTGCTGAACAATTCACAATGGAGAAGTGAGACCTCCTTGAACTAATTGAAAAAAGAAAATTTAAAATTATGAAAATAAAGTGAAAAAAAGAAGAGAATTCTTCTTACAAATGGCTAGAGATAGAGTCGCTGAAAGACCGAAACAAAATTGCTTAAAGAAGTGTTGCAGAATATGCATTGTATTAGTGATGGTAGTTTCGTTATTTTTAACCATAGCAATACCTTTTTTGATGAACGTAGAAAAGAAAAATAATACAGACACTAATGGAAAGTTAGCTAACATAAAAGGAGATAGAGTAGAATTAGAAGCCTCAGATGAGTCAGAAATACATGGTAACAGATAATAACACAGCTTTAAATGTCTTCACCGAGTTAATGTTTCAGTATATGGATACTATAGAAATTAGTCATTTTTATGTATGTATGAAATTACCAGCTTCAGAATCAGAAGGTGTCACATATCACCATTTACCACCAACATATGGCATTTCATGTAGTGTATTAACAAGTCCGTTTTATACAACAGGAAAGATACAACATTATTATTCAAATTTAGATGTGATATTTCCAGAGGTTCCTGTTTGGAAGAACATGAATACAGTACTTAGTAGCCTAGCAGCACAGTTCTTGGGTGGATTTTTCTTAACACTGAAGGCAATGAATATAGCAGAAGCCCATAAGAATAATGTAACTTTCTCACTGAAAGAAGAAGAAAATATATATTTGAATTTAGTAGAAGAAAGGAGACAGGATTTTCAGAAGAAAGCCATTGAACAGAAAAGCCATATTCCACCTTGGGCTGAGAAGGAAGGAATTTATACACCAGACAAGACTCATGCTGCGATGTCTCTATATTTCGAACAGAAAGGAAAGATCTGTCTCTATAGATAAAAGACTGACTATACCAACGTATTTATTGGTTCCAGTGAATGTGAACAATTTATTTTGGTTATTGGATGATGGGGTCTAGAAGGGGGAACTGATCCAGTATATTTTATTATTGTTGGAAAGTGGTTTATTGGTAGGGGCAAATGTAGGTCTGTCACTGGCAATAGGGCCACTAACACATTGTAGGACCCAGCATAGGTCTTAGAAAATTATTCCTATGCTCAACACTTGGTAACGTGGCTGTGAGCAGATAGGCTTAACTTCAAAGACAGGTATGTAAAGCATTTAACAACACCATTTCAGTAAATAATTAAGACAGAACACAAACTAAAAATCCAACACCAATTTATAAAAATAGGTAATATGTTTATCTTTTAAATGACACAAAAACGAAAAAAAATTCAGGGAACCAGAGATATGAATTTATAAAGATTAGTCACTTTCTAGTGCTTAGAAACAAACAGTGCCTATTTTAGTCATTTTATTTTCTCTGACAGGGACACCTTGTTCTGGAGAATCCCACCAAGGGGCATATTATCAAGAATCTCGTTAAAATTATCGCCGTTTTAGCGGCAGGAAACTGTCACTAAAACAGCGATAATGGGCTTGCTAATATGCATTATAGAATTACAATAGAAGCCCAGGTTGGATGTCCTGCACATCTAACCTTGGCTTCTATTGGAATTCTATAACGCATATTAGCAAGCCCATTATCGCCATTTTAGAAGCAGTTTCCTGCCGCTAAAATGGCAATCATTTTAACGAGGTTATTGCTAATATGCCCCCAAATGTGTTGTGCAGCCTTCTCCAGCAGGCAGGGTCCAGTTAGAACTCCTTCCTCAAGTTCTGCTTGCGGGACCCAAAGTATCCAACTCACAATCCAAGGTTCTGGAATCTCGAAGAGGGTCCTTGAAAGTGTGAAACTTCAACTCCGCAATCCACTTGAACTAAACCCTTACAAATCCAATGGTACTCCAGGCTGGGAATTCCTTGTGCGGATGTCCAGGTGAGCTCCGTTAACCTGTAGCTTGCAGGGAGTCCACTCTTTAGTCCTTTTGCAGCAAGGTAATCCACAGGGCTGCAGTTTCAGTTGGTGCAGTCGTCTGATGTCAGGCCTTAGAAATCTTTGCCCAGCAAAACTTCTCAGCAGGGCACTTCTTGCTTCAGTAAGTTTCAAGCAGCAGATCTGGAGGGCTCTGCCCCTCTCATATTCTTATTCAAAAATTCTCTGGGTCAAGCATCAGGTTACTCCTGACTAAGGAGAGCAGGGTAACTCCTCAAGGTGATGACCACATCCTGTAGAGTGTGGCATGATTTTGTCCGAGAGTGCATCAAATCTTCCAAATCCATAATGGCTGATTTTCCAGCAGAGAGTCAATACCTGGCTAAACATACCCCCAGGGATGGCTTATTTCCCTAGACTCTCCCACTACCATCTGCACATACCTTCCTTAAGCCTAGCCCTGACTCTGGGTTAAAAGTGTAAAAGTGTAAATGAAACCCAGGCCTCCCCTCTGCCTTTGAAGAGAATGGTCTACAACTCCACCCACTGGCCTGGCATTCCTATGGACCAGCACACTGGCCTCGCAGCAGAGCTGGTAACCCTAGGGGCTCTTTATCACCTCTTCAAAGCAGCCTGGCTAATCCACTTAACTCTGACCAAACAGGACAGACCACTGGAAGGCTGAATTTGGGCTTACAAATAAGAAAGTCTTATAACTTCTTGTATGTTCACTTTAGGAGAAATTCAACAATAGGATATTGTTGGATTTACTACTACCATTCTGGGAAGTCTTTGAATGGCCAGTCTAGTCCTCTCCTATCAATAGGTATTAATAATTAACTTCCTTCCATGATAACCTATGTAACAAGGGATCTGCAATGGGAAAAATGACTTGGGCCATTTTTCCAGCACCAGGACTTACAAAAACATATTTTATAAGTACTTGCCTTATATCTATAGGAACCCCACCCCATGTTCAACTAGGGGAGACTTTAGGGGTTCTGCATCTTTAGAAATATTGCAGATTCTCCTGTTACTGTGCTCCTAGTATCAAAGTCGAATTTGAGCAGCACTTTACCACAATGTGGGGAGTGAAATGTGAAATGTCACTTTAACCTGTCATATAAAAACTCATTTTATATGGGTGTACATTATAGATATCTGGCCCCTACCCCTGGGATACCTAAGGGAGACCCTGGGGGTCCCTAATATGCCAGGACATTATAGGTTATCCATTTGTAAGTGCCCCTACCACCAAAGTCAAGTTTGGGCACAATTTACTTTTTAAAAGCTGTCCGGGCACCCAGGGCTGTTTTTAAACTGCCCTCAGCCTTCAGCAGGGCACACATGCAGGTGTAGAAAAAGCTGCTGGCCTCTCAACTGCCATGCCCTAGGGTACTGGGGACTTCAAGGTAGTTTCAATACCCTGCCCTATTATATACAAGGGGCTTATAGGGTAGGTCATGCCAATTACAGGGCACCCCACCATACCATAGTGTACCCTAGTGGATGTTAGGTTTTTTAACTGTATTCTAATGTGTTCCTTTCAGCTTAGCACTGGCCCTGGGCCTGGTTAGGCAGAGCCCAGAGTCAGTCAAAATCAGTTATCATGAGCATCAGTCAGCAAAAAGTTGGTGGTTGCCCAGGGCACAGGATGACTTTGCAACAATTAAATATGTGGGAACAAGGCTTATTTCAGGCTACCCGCAAGATGGTATGGGAGTTGCTATTTTTGGATAGTATGTCCTAAAGTTTATCAAGTGGAAAGAATCACTGGACGCAATGAAAACAATAAAGAACTAATCTGTAATAAGAGAGACAGTTTTTTCTGAAATAATAGGTGACATATGTAGTGCATTGATACCTTCAGTGGGAGTAATTCTGAATTCACGAAGAATTTGTCAATTATTAACAGTAGTTAATCGCATATCGAACACAAAACGGTAGAGGGGGACCTAGGGGAAAATTAAAGACCAGACTCTGGGTACTATCCCCAAGGAAACCAATAAACAACAACGGTACCAGAGGGTCTCAGATAAACATGCCCACAAACACAAGAAAACCAAGCAAGAACTCACCTCTACACCCAGGTTAAGTCACAGAGAGCTCTCCGTGGATGAGGAAAAATACCCATCAGTCACCATTCGGATCCGCCCTTCATCATTTGGGATTTTATCCGTACCACCCGTCAGAGAATAATGAAACTCTCATAGGAGGTCAACCCGGTGGTAGGGGGTATCCTCACTAGAGTTGAGAGATGACAGTGTGATATACCACTAGATGTAAATAAGTGGTAAAAAGATGGGACTGGGGTGTGCAGTGCTAAAGAAGGTGTAAAGAAAAAAACCAGAATAAGTGGGCTTAAAATTGGTTAAGAATAAGCACCAAACAAGGATTTAATTCAATTGTGCTTACCATACCAATATTAAAAACAGTGCGCCCGCTGACTGTCTAATTATGTGGACAGCCTCGGGGCAAGAAATGGTCAACTAGTTTCAGCATATAGATGACTGGTTTTGTCAAATGCTTTCTTCAGGACCAAAGAAAAGGAGATAAAAGCTACTACACCACGTGAACAAAATCTCGCCCTAGAAACACACAAACAAGTGCAAACAGTCACCTGTATGTTCTGGGTATCCTTACTGTCTGTGCAGGGCACTTAACATGTAAGGTCAGATGGCCTCACCCCACCTGGCTGTGGCTCAGGGGATAATGAAGCACCGCTCTAAGCGTCGGTACTCCAGGCCGGCGTCCTGGCCACCTGGGGTGAGGCCATCTGACCTTACATGTTAAGTGCCCTGCACAGACAGTAAGGATACCCAGAACATACAGGTGACTGTTTGCACTTGTTTGTGTGTTTCTAGGGCGAGATTTTGTTCACGTGGTGTAGTAGCTTTTATCTCCTTTTCTTTGGTCCTGAAGAAAGCATTTGACAAAACCAGTCATCTATATGCTGAAACTAGTTGACCATTTCTTGTCCCGAGGCTGTCCACATAATTAGACAGTCAGCGGGCGCACTGTTTTTAATATTGGTATGGTAAGCACAATTGAATTAAATCCTTGTTTGGTGCTTATTCTTAACCAATTTTAAACCCACTTATTCTGGTTTTTTTCTTTACACCTTCTTTAGCACTGCACACCCCAGTCCCATCTTTTTACCACTTATTTACATCTAGTGGTATATCACACTGTCATCTCTCAACTCTAGTGAGGATACCCCCTACCACCGGGTTGACCTCCTATGAGAGTTTCATTATTCTCTGACGGGTGGTACGGATAAAATCCCAAATGATGAAGGGCGGATCTGAATGGTGACTGATGGGTATTTTTCCTCATCCACGGAGAGCTCTCTGTGACTTAACCTGGGTGTAGAGGTGAGTTCTTGCTTGGTTTTCTTGTGTTTGTGGGCATGTTTATCTGAGACCCTCTGGTACCGTTGTTGTTTATTGGTTAATCGCATATCTACTGACACTGCAGGAGGGTTTCTCATGAAATGGTTGCAATAAGATCTACACAAAAAAATTCATCATTTTAAGCGATTTAAATCTCCATTTTGATGATAGCGAGTGCAGGGAGGCACAGGATGTGGCTGCAGTACTGACATCTTTGGGGCTCAATTTGCAATCTACTGCCCCCTCACACCAACTTGGCCATCTCCTGGATCCCATCTTTGCTAACTGGGGGGGCATTAAAGTTTCCTCTCCAGTCAGAATAATTTGGTCAGATCATTATATCATCCTGTTCTCTATAGAAAATACGCCTTCAATAAAGAGACTTACCAAACCCCTCCCCCTAAAGCGGAGAAAATGGAAATTTTTTAATCAAGAAGCATTTAAATGCGCTCTATTAGAACCCCCCCCAAAGGAACTCTCTTCAGGAGGCGTGGAATAGCTACAAAAATGGGTGTCCACTGCGCTGGACGTAACAGCTCCCTGGACATCTAAGCCCCCTGCTAGGCAATCTAAAACCGCCCCCTGGTTTTCGAATAAACTTAAACTTACCAAAGGCAGATGCAAAAACTTAGAACGTAGCTGGAGGAGAAACTATAATTCTGAGGATAAAGTACATTATAAAAGGGAATTAAAAAAATACCAGAAATTATTGAGATTAGAAAAAAGTTGCCACCTTAAGAGCAGAATCGATTTAGCGGATAATCCCACTAGAGAACTCTTCACTATCTATAGAGAGCTTGTGGTACTGAAAATTCTGGATCCGTGTTATAAACATCGTCGTATCATGCAGACCGAGAATGATTAGAATGCTATGCACAAGCATTTTTGTCATATTCGGGTGACGAAATCACCCTGAAATCAGAGTTTCCGTCCTGAACCCTCGGGTTCCATTTTGTGAACGGCAGCCATTTTGTGATTGCCCTCACATAGGCCCAATGACTAAAGCCAAAAACGAGTCTGAAGGACACATACACCTTTGCTGACTACTCTGTGACCTGGTGTACAAAAGAGGGGTCCCTGTGAAACAGTATACCATTGTTTGAATTTATTTAAAGAAAATGTAAAAACAATCAACGCACTGTAAATTAATCACAATGAGTAAACCAATACACTTGATAAATAACAGTGCCCCAAAGTAAAGGGAGTGAAATAGCATAATGCTGTGAAGGAGAAGGAAAGTGAAAGGGTAGAAATCGTGACAAATAATAAGTATCCAATTTCATTCGAAATACAAGTACACTTCAAAGGCTTCAGATCCCTGAGCCAAAGTGAGGGATCATAACATATCCCATTGTACTTAGGATTGTCTATATTGACACTGATATAAAAATATATCCAAGTTAATGCGGGCGGTGTCAACTGAGGAAAGTGAAAAGTAGCCGTCGACGTTTCGACCCCACGCTACAGTTGTAGGCGTGCTTGTTGCCTTACATCGGGGTATTCATCAGGACAGGGTATATACAGGGTGCATTACAATTTCTGTAAAAATGTGAACAGTGTAACATGAATATAAAGAAAAATGACAATGAATATCAAGTTACCGTAGTGAGCGGTAAAACAAACCAGTTTAAATATTACCATGGTTCTGTAAGGAAAATACTTATAGTAATAAAGATATTGAATTCATTTTAGGATCATCAGAGAAAAAATCATCCATTTAACACTTATTTTGATGTTCAAATGAATATCCTTTGGACCAATGAATGGTACCTAACTCAACCATGTTAAAAACAACGGACAAAAACACAGACAATCCTGACTCAACCAGAAAAAAACAAATCAATGTCAGTAACCAGATTAATATACAAGAGCATGCTATAGCTGATAATCATTGCACAGGATATTAAAAAGTGACCTTCTAAATAGGTACCAGGTTAACATATAGATAATTAGGGCATGAGCCTATCCGCGCTAGTGAGGAAGAGGATTGATATCATAGTCTTATCACAAGAGGTATATCAAGGTCTGGATCAATTGAAGCTCTGGTATCATAAGCATAAAGGCTAGCCTACCTGCCACAGGGAACACCGAAAGTTTTGGTTATTCTTTATGTTTCGGTCAGATAATTCTAGGGCAATCTGCAAGAGACAACAGGATATACTCTGTAAGACAATATAACCTCCAACCTGACAAAGGCCATTGATTTTCTATCAAAGGAGCCAAATGCCCACGTACCTGCGGCAGAGAGATGGGATCGTGTCAAAGGGTCATGCGCTCCCAAACGCCGTATCTGTGGGTAGTAAGTGCAACTTTCAGTGATACAGAATAAGTGTGATAAAGGATCACAGGCTGTGTACGTAAGCCCAGTCTTACCTAGAACTGGCATAAAATCATCCTTAATCACGACCCAGTCTGAAAAATGTCTGTAATCGCCAGGGTAACTAGGTGTCTCGTCAAAGTAAATCAGGGCTGTGCGTCATTTGCGATCGCACCAAGCCGCCGCTTCTGTGGGCGGTAATGTGGGTAATTAGTACTGTGGCACGGGCGCGATAAGGCAAGGATTATGGAAGGGTCAGGAGCGTATCTTACCCCGTACTAGAAGCAATCTTCCCAGCGTGTAAGTGCAGCCTCTTCGTGTCTGCAGTCTACAGGGGAGTGGGCATGTAGCCCAACGTAGAAGTAGAAGGCAGACTACGAGCCCATCCGGGTCGTTGCTGCGGGCAACAGCACAATAGCCACACCAACATTTCCGGGTCATCCGCAAGAGTAAAAAACCACGTCATTTCGGTGAAGTACCGATGCGCTCTGAGAGTGATAGTGTTTCTTGCAGTTTTCTAGAGGGCATATCCTACGCCTAATATATGTTAGAAATTCTTACACCGAATGCAACGTTCAAAAGACATTAAATTGTACCAGCAAGCAGCATGCCAAAAATTAAAGCGTTCACACATTCAGATATCGTTTGCCGAGCACCTCTCACACAGGAGGGTCAAGGGCAAAATTTTCATATTACAGCATATTCACTGTTGAGCAAATGTGGAACCTCAGGTCCTATACTGATCATTTATAATATACTGTAGAAACAGAGGGCATTTCCTACGCCTGATATATGTTAAAAGTTCTTACACGGACTGCAACGTTCAAACACATTAAATTGTACTAGCAAACAGCATGCCAAAAATTAAAGCGTACACACATTCAGATATCATTTGCCGAGCACCTCTCACACAGGAGGGTCAAGGGCAAAATTTGTCATATCACAGCATATTCACTGTTGAGCAAATGTGGAACCTCAGGTCCTGATCATTTATAATATACCGTAGAAACATTGCCTGAGGGATAAATATCAAAACATGCTAAATAAAGTACATCATTAGATCAGAATAGGGACTATTCGGCAGATGCACCTCTCAAACATGAGTGTGAAGATCTTTATATTGAGCAGCTCAACGGCCGAAACTAGCCAGTTGAGCATGACTACTTTCAGCCTCATTCAGCCCATTACGAATAGTATCCAAGATTGTCATCCATTTGGATTCCCTCAGAGTGAGGATTCGTGCAATATCTCCACCTCTGGGTCCCAAATTAATTTTCTCCAGTACTAACCACTGTAAAGTGTCTGGAGTGTGGCCTTTTAGTGTGCAGTAGTCTACTAAGGGGGCCCCCTGTACTCCACATCTAATTCTGCTCCCATGTTGTAGGATACGGGCCTTGACCTTTTGTTGGGTTTGACCTACATACGCCAAATCGCATGGGCATTTGATCCAATAAATTACGTTGGAGGTATTACAATTTGTGTGGGATTTTAGTGTATAGGTTTTTCCCTTATAGGTTAGATCTTTGGTCTGAATTGTAGTGGCACACGCTGTGCACAATCCACATCTCGTGTGTCCTACAATGGGAGGGAGATGCCACAGTGATTGAATGGTTGGATTCTGAGGTATCGGTAGGAATGATCGTACCACTTGGTCTCTGATGTTGCGTCCTCTCTTAAAAGAGTGTAATGGTAGGGCCTTCTGTCCAATATCATCTGCTACCAAGCTCCAATGATGGTTAATGATTTTCTTGATGTCATTGCTGCAAGTAGAGAATGTGGTGACACAAATAACACGTACTCTGGCCGAGTCCTCTTTTTTCTCGCAATTCAAAAGATTTTCTCGAGGACTGTACCAGGCTCTTTTGCGAGCACGTTTGACTAGACGTGCCGGATAACCTCATGCTGTTAATCGCTCAGAGAGGTCCTGCGGTTCTACCATATAATTCTCTTTGCATGAGCAGTTACAGCGAATTCTGAGGAATTGGCCCAAGGGGAGGTTGTCACGCAGCCCCCTGGGGCTTCACCAAGAATTGACTTCACCAAGAAGACTCTGTGTTTCTGTAGTCTGAAACAGGAAGGACTCAAAGTCTTTGGGTGTGTTCCTTGGCACCGCTGGGTTCTTAAAAACCCAGTACTTCAAGCCTACTGTCCCGACCAGACTGGAAGCCCAAGACATCTACTCAAGAGAGCTGTGTGACTCGATTGCCGATTTTTTTGTAGCAAGATCGACAAAATCCACGCTACCTTCACAGAGGACGAGGACCACTCAAGCAAGCTTACAGAAGTTAAAGTCACCTACATGGGGAATTCTCGTCTTACATGCTTTATAACACCTGAAAGACAGGAGTTATTGAGCATCATCAACAGCGTACAATCTGGTTCTCCTTGTGACGTTTGCCCGCCGGCTCGCTGCAAAGGAGTCATGGAGAATATGATCATCGACCAGAACAATCACATTGTGACGCTCTCCTTCCAAGAATGCCGGGTATTGGACGTGTGGAAAACAGCCCAGGTCATCCCTCTTAAAAAGAAATCTAACATCCACATTTCCCGATTCCAGAAACTTTGCCCTATCTCCCTTCTTCGCTTCTGTGCGAAGATTGTGGAAAAGGTGGTAAATAGGCAGCTCATGAGATATTTGGAGGAGCAGTCTCTCCTGCACCCCACACAATCGGGTTTTAGAGCCGGCTACTCTACGGAGTCAGCCTTACTCTTTTCTACTGAGTGCCTCAGACAAATAGTGGATGAAGGAGAGACAGCAGCGTTGGTCCTATTA
Source organism: Lissotriton vulgaris (assembly GCF_964263255.1). NCBI lineage: Eukaryota > Metazoa > Chordata > Amphibia > Caudata > Salamandridae > Lissotriton > Lissotriton vulgaris. The sequence goes on along the minus strand of NC_141690.1, from coordinate 23,431,836 downwards.
GATCTTAGTACAGCCTTTGACACCGTGCTGCACAGAAAGCTGTTGTCTCGGTTGTCTGACATGGGAGTGGAGGGACGGGCCTTGGCTTGGATAAAGTCTTTCTTGACCAACAGGAGCTTTCAGTTGCATTGCCCCTCTTTCAAATCTTCTCTTAGGAAGGCAAGCCATGGGGTTCCCCAGGGCTCGAGTCTGAGCCCCACTTTGTTTAACATCTACATGGAACCCCTGGCTCGCATAGTTGAAGCATTTGGGGTGGGCATTGTAAGCTATGCTGATGAGACCCAACTGATGTTCAAGCTCACGCCCGACCACAGAGAAGATGCCACTAATTTTTCTAACTGCCTGTCATCAGTGGCATCATGGATGAACAGCAATTGCCTGCGCCTTAATGGCCATAAAACAGAGCTGGTGGTGGTAGGGAAATCAGTTTCAGCATGGTCACACATGTGGTGGCCTGCGGAACTAGGTAACCCACCCTGTCCTGCGGACTCGGTGCACAATCTGGGCATAATACTTGACTCAGATCTCTCCTACAAATCTCATGTCAGTAAAGTGACGGCCAGGTGCTTCAGCATACTGAAAGTCCTTAGTAAGGTTTTAGACCTCCTTCCTATAGAAGCCAGAAAGACCATCGTCCACACTATGGTGACCCCCCACCTTGATTATGGGAACACTCTGCTTCTAGGTTTGAGCAAAAAAGGCCTACACCAACTTCAGTGTGCTCAGAATGCTGCCGCTCGCCTCGTGCTCAGACTCCCTCGCAGAGCATCTGGGAAATCTGCTCTGGCTAAACTCCACTGGCTCCCTATCAAGGAGCGTATCAAATTTAAGTCCCTTTGTTTTGTGCATCGAATCGCCTATGGCAAAGGTCTGGACTATTTGAAAAATCTTCTCACTATACATCGCCCCATCAGGAACTTAAGATCGTCCGGAACAATGATGTTTAAACTCCCTAAAATCGCCAGAGCTAGGATGGGTGGGTGTTCGTTCAGACACCTGGCTTCCAAATACTGGAACGAACTCCCGCTCGATCTCCGAATGGAACCCTCTGAAACTAGGTTCTGGGGAAAACTCAAAACGTTCCTATTCCCCCCTGCATAATCCCCCCCTTCCTTCCTCTGCATCTTCTTGGCTCTCTCTCGCTCTTGCCTCTGGCGATTTAGCAGTATTTAGCGCGGGGACACACTGTTTTTTGTGCGGCCAGGCGCTTTAGAAATGGTTTTATTATTATTTACAAAATTGGCTTGCCCTTGATATATTATTGGCAAAAAAGGGTGGAGTCTGTAAAATGCTAAAAGCGCAACATTGTTGCACTTATATTCTGGATAAAAGTGTAGAAATTGGAGGGTAAATTAAAAATATTACAAAATTAGAAGAAGATATGAAACCACTGGAAGTTGATAATGTATGGAAGAAATTAAAAAATAACCTAACATCAATAGAATCTTGGTTTTTTAACCTGGGCAATGGAGTTGTATCTCAAATAGTACTACCTATACTTGGAATTACAATAATAACACTAGTAACAATGATATGGTGCAAATGTTGCAGAAGGAGAAGAAAGTATGAAATAAATAAACAGAGAAAGGAAAGAAAATATGAAGAAATTAAACTTGAAGAAATGAAAGGAGAATTGTACAAGAAAATGAAAAACATGAAAGATAAAGATAAAGTGGATATTGAAAAGACAGGGAAGGGAATTGAGATGTGCTAAAGTTGGCATCTGGTTGGGTATAAGTAGTGATACAAGTAGTTTATGATGGCATAAATGCCATCAGAGAGGGGATTGATGGAGCAAGGACTTGTGAAAAAAGAGACTTGCTTGGACGCAATACTCTCATATAAACTTATAGCGAAGTATTAATAATGTATTTTGATACTAATATGCACCACATTTCATATATTTTATAGATAGAGGAAGCTTGCCCATGTGTTTTATTAACAAGTAGCCCGAGTGTGACTTAAAATGGCTGCTAATGCTGGAAAATATATTGCACATGCGTAAAGTGCATCTACGCAGAATGACGTCTTTACGCTTGGAGGGAAATCTTTGCTTCTGCGCAATAGCATCTAAAATGGCTGCTTGGAAACTCACGTGCTAAGCATCTGCTTTGCTGAAACTAAAATGAGTTATATACTAAATGCTAATGAATGAAGAGTCTTTATAAGTAAATGGGATTAGAGTAAGGATAGGTGGTATACAGTGAAATCATTTTATTTGAAAGTAATACTTTTTCTTTTGACCTCTTTATTAGTTTGTATTTGGGTCTTTGAACGATGCTAGTCTGCAGCACAAGTGGTTCCTTCCGCATGCGCAAAGATGACAAGTCCGAAACAGTGCTGTCAAAGCTTGAAACTCGTCCAAGGACGTTCTCAGTACATGCCCTGTGAACGAGCTGAACATCCTGAAGAATCAATGGACAACTGTAAATTGTATACATTGTCGTTGGTAAAGTGGAAAATATGGGTGGGGAATGAAGCTTGGGAGAACAAATTATTGGGCAGGAACTTAAAACAATGAACTAAAGAAAATGTATTACAACTTAGCATGGTGTGATGATCATACCCTCAGCCTATCCAATCAGTAGTAGGGGTTTCATAAAGTTGGAACATTTAGGGGTAGTACATGCCATTAGGAAAGTATAATTGAGGTAGTTATTTAGCACAGAACAGACAGTCGCAGCAAGAACGCTGAGTGACCAGGATGCTATCCGAATGCTTATCAAATACCTGAAGAAGCTGACTTAGAATTTTTGAGCAAAATATTTAGAAGAAGATCACTGAAGAATAGAGGAGGTAATAGAATCAGAAGAAGATCGCTTAAGAATTGAGGAGGAAGTTAGTGTCAGAGCGGGGTGAGACACCGGCGTCAAATCCAGAAGAGGCCATCTATCCTGTCCTGAATCCTGTCCTGAAGTCCCTGTCACCTGTTCTTTTCCAGAGGTCCCATTAAACTCTTTGCCCGAGGGTGCAGATTTTCACACCATCCTTGGTAAATATTTTTCCGTGTATTGTGTCAATGTACTTCTCTCTCTCTTTCCTCTTTTTCTTGAGCTAATGTTGTTGTGTTAATCTCATAGAAATAGAATACTAAAGTTTGGTAAAGATCTTACTTCCTCGGAAAGATGGAGTTTACACTGTAATTTGTTTTGCTCATATGATGATTGGATAAATATTTAAACTTTCCTGAGTCTGTGGTTATTTTAATAGGGTAAAAGATAAATGAACCTATGTCATATCATCAATTACTATTCAACTAAATAGGTCCATTGACTAAAGAGAGGGCTTGAGGACCAGTGATAGATTAGAGAAATGATAAGTAAATAATCTTTATTACGCCCTTATATAATTTACCCCCAGCAGTGTTGACCAGTGTTAGACCTGACATCATTGGCTTGAGTCTCTCCTCCATTTTTTCTGTCTGCCTCCACTGTTTTACGATGTTTTGCTGGATAATGCTTTGGGCGCTGTGCCACTGCTGATCAGTGCCACAGCGCAAGTGCTCCCGATGTTAAATTGATGTATGGATTGTATTCCATGTTTGGCTTATTTGGTTTACTGTCAGTCCCTAGTCTAGTGCACCAGGAGTGCCCGGGCTTGTAAATACAAATGCCGCTCGTGGGCTTGCAGCACGTGTTGTGCCACCCACAAGAGCGGCCTCGTAAAAGAATGTCTACGGGTCGGTCATTGCGAGACCCACGTGCAGTCTGGTACTGTCACGCGGACTGTGCAAGTATACCTACTTGCTAGCCCCTCAAACCTTCCCTTAACTTCATGTTAGTCACCCCTATGGTAGGCCCACGGGCAGGGTGCATTGTAAGTATAAGGTAGGACAAGCCTGACCAAGTTGGCATGTCCTAATAGTGAACTACGGCCATCTACGTTCTTCACTATTGCGAGGTAACCTGTTCTCCGTTGGTTAGAATGGGCCGCCGGGATTATTAATGCTATGATCCTAGCTGGCTCGGGGAGCATGGTGCAATGTCGAGTTTGGTATCCCTGAACTCGGGGTTTAATTACGCATCCGTTGGTGTGGATGGTTTTTGGACTCTGGGTTTGAAAATAGCACTTTTAGAAAGTGTCTATTTTCTTGTCTAACCATTTCAGGTTTCTGCTGGTTTTGCGTGTGTGTGACAGGAGCTGGGTGGCTCCAGAAGTCTGGATGAGTCAGTATGGGATGAGTGGGACATTTGCGTTGAGAGTAGGGGGAGAGTAGTTGCTGATAGCCTGGCCTGCCTGATACAATGCTGGCTCCACCTCCTGCCAAGCGGCTGATGGCTCTGTGCCTGCCATGGACGATCCTAGCCCCACCTCCTACCAGGAGGCCGATAGCTCTGCTCCTGCCGGTGACAATGCTGGCTCCACCTCCTGCTGGGCGTCTGAAGACCCAGCCCTGCTCAGTGAATAGGCCAGGTGCCTCTGCCTGGCTCCACCCACAACAGACCCAGGATGTTGGGAAATTCCCCCGCATGGACAAAGGGATCAAAGCCGAAAAGGGGTATAAGAGAAGGACCCCTAAACCAAGAAATCAGATCACTTCTGACAAGGAACCCTGTAACCAAGGACAAGAGGCCTGCTGATCTAAGGACTTGCCTACCCCTTCTGCCGGTGTGCTGTTTGCTGGGGGGAATCCTGCAGTGCTTCTTTATTTTCGCCAAGGAACCGGGAGAGAGGAACTGTGTGTGTACATTTACGCTTGCTAAGAAAATCTCCAAGGACTGGAAGAGTGCCAGTCTCCTGCTGAAGTCACAGGGCTAAAGGACTTCATCTGCTTAAAGTGCTATTTGCTGGAACTTGTGAATCCAGCACCTCTGAAAGAACCAGCAATCTCGACGCCGACGGACGTCGCCGAATCCAGCTCGACACCGTGACTGACGGCTCAAGTGTTCCGCTTCCTCGACGCCGGCCGTCGGGCCCGATCGACGCCAGCAGCACGCCAGTGAGTAGTGAGTTCGGCTCCAGCTCCAAGGGACCTTGTGTCTGCACTGCTGCTGATCGCATCGCCCTCGTGCCCTCTCGACGCCGTGAGCCCTGCTCACTCTTTGCAACATCATCACCGACATCGACGACCGCTGAGGCCTGATCGACACCGAAGACGCGACGCCGGATTGCTCGACGCCGCTGATCATCGTGTGCTTCATTTTCCAAGGTACTGTGTTGTTGGGGGTCCGTGTGACTCCGGGCTCGACGTAGCACTCCTCTATTGTCGACGCCGAACCTTTGGATTAACTTTGCCTTGACGTCGTTTAACTCCCGTGTGGATTACCTTGTTGCTAGGAACTGTGTTGCCAAGAAGAAGAGTTGCTTTGATACGAAAAGACTTTGTACTAAAGAAGAATCCGCATTTGAACTATATTTTCCCTTCCCTGAGTATTTATCAAGATTGTGTATATTTTTGTCGTTATTTGGTCTTGTGCTAAGCCTTATATAAAAATCCTTATTTTTATAATACTACTGTGTCGTGTCCATTTGTAGTGTATTCACTTTATTACTGTATGTGGTCATAAATGCTTAACGCACAGCCTCTGAGATAAGCCTGTCTGCTCTGCCAAGCTACCAAGGGGGTGAGCAGGGGTTATCAAAGGGTGTGATCTCCTTGCCCTGACTAGAAAAGGTGTGTCCCTATTTGTCAGAAGTGTATACCTCTGCCAACTAGAGACAGCCGGTTCTAACATTGGACGCAGCGGTGAGGATTTGAACCTTGAATTTATGACCCATGTGCAGTGATTAGTGTGCGCTACATAGTGAAAGCAGACCATAGCGCAGCCACAATCTACTTGGAAGGATTCCATTTTTGGTTCTCCGCTTTTCTGAAGCTTGATTTTTTGAACACTGCCAGTTTTGACCATGAGTGACACCGGAGTCACTACCCCTGTTGTTGTGGAGGAATTCGACAGAGCGAAGATAAACGACTATGGCTTGAGGGAGCTGAAATTCTTTTGCAAGCAGCTGAAAGTGCCTACCAAAGGCATCTCAAGAAAAGAGCAATATCTAAAAGCTTTGGAGGCCTGGTTGGAGTCCAGAGATCCCTCTGATGTGGTGGTGGTACCGCCAGGAGATGAGGAGGCGCCAGTGAATGGGCCTGAGTCCTCTCCCGGAAGCAGTGTTTCCTCCAAAGGTCTTTCCCCTGAAGAACGAGAAGAAAGGGTGAAGGAGCGTGCATACAACATGGAAATGGCAAGGCTAAAGATAAATGGGCAGTTGGAGTTAGAAAATGCAAGAGGTAGAAGAGAAGCCGATTTGGAGACCAAAAGGTTGGAGTTTGAACGAGAGAAGTTAGCTTTGGAGCGTGATACTAAGTTGAGGGAATTGGAGATCCAAGCTAAGAAGTTAGAATTGAATCCCTCTGGTGGCAGCATCCCATCTGTGCCTGCAGAAAGTAGGTTTTATTTCCCAAAAGATGTGATAAAAGATTATCATAGGAACTAAGATATTGGTCAGTGGTTTAAAGCGTATGAGTTAGCATTGTTGGCCCACCGGGTCCCTGAGAAGGATTGGGGAGCGGGGTTGTGGGGTCGCTTTGTGAATGAGGGGAGAGATACCCTGTTAGACATGCCTGTTGAGGATAGGATGTCGTATGCTCATATGAAAGATGCTTTAATGTTGCGGTATGGCCTAATCCCCGAGAAGTACAGACAAGCTTTTAGAGAATGTAAGAAGTTGCCTGGTACGACGTGGGTTGAATATGTGTCTTATTTTTGCAGAGCCATGGATGGTTGGGTGAAGGGCAGCAAAGTGGAAAGTTACGAAGCTCTTTATGATTTGTTTGCTTGGGAGCATTTGTCTAATAACTGTTTTCCAGAGCTGCGCCAGCACCTGATTGATAGCAAGATATCTAACCCTAGAAAACTTGCTGAGGAGGCGGACCGCTGGGTCAGTACCAGGGTCCACAAGGGTCCAGTGGGAGACTCAGCCAAGGGTGGGCAGGGTCCCCAGCAGAAGAGTGGGGGGGGACAAGGGTAAACAGAAGGAGTCCCAGAAAGGGCCCCAAAGTAATCCCCAAGGGAACCAAGGGAAAGGTTACCAGCCTCCCCCTGAGAAGAAGCCAGGGGCCCCGACGGGTAAACCTGTTCATAGGGGCCCCCTAACCTGCTACGTTTGTGGGCAGGCGGGACACCGGTATTATGACCCCCAGTGTCCCATGAAGAATTCGAACGCACCGCTGCGTGCACCCCCCCGTCAGTTGGCGAGTGTAACCCTGGGAGGGGAGGAGATGGTTGTCCCTGGTGGGAGGGGTCCCGCAGAAATGTCCCTGGTCTCGCTAGGAGACATGCAAATGGTCCCTCCACCCCCTCTGCCTAGTAACATTAGTAAATATAGGCAGTGGGTGACCATTAATGGCCATAGAGTGGAAGCTCTCAGAGACACCGGAGCAAGTGTGACAGCTGTCAAGTGTCACTTGGTGTCCAGAGAGCAGGTGGTTCCCCACGCATTCTACCCTGTGATAGCTGCTGACAACTCCCAGAAAGAGTGTGAGGTAGCTCAGGTTTCCTTTGAATGGGGGGGAGTTTCAGGTACTCTTCAGGTTGCTGTGAGGCCCGCCATGCCTGTCGATTGTCTCCTGGGCAATGATTTAGAAGACTCCCCTTGGGCTAAGGTGGAGAGGGAGACGCACTTGAAAATGTTGGGTGTGCCAGAGTGGGTGTGTGCAACCACTCGATCGATGACAGCGAGTAAGGGTGTTGATGGGGTCCCGGAGCCTGAAAGTACGGCCCAGGACCCATCTGGGAAGAGAAGAGGCAGGAGGCAGGGGAAACCGGCCCCGTAGTTCCCGTGGTCCAGGAGGAGGTAGACCCTGAGGGGGATGCCCTGGATCCCACAGGGGAACAAATTGCCGAACTGGGAGACCTGCCTGAGCTGACCCATTGGCATCAGGATGGTGGTCCCTCCAGGGAGGAATTCTGTGCCGAACAGAAGGTGTGCCCTTCTCTTGTGGGTATGAGGCAGCAGGCCTCAGCCCAATCCTCAGGTGATCAGTCAGGGTCACATTTTGTGTACTGGGAGAACGACCTCCTGTATAGCGAGCCTAAGGCTGCTGAGCCTGGGTCAGCCCGTGTGCTGGTGGTACCCCAGCGCTTTAGAGCCTTCCTACTGGGTTTGGCTCATGACGTGCAGTTAGCTGGACATCTGGGGCAGGACAAGACCTATGACAGGCTTGTCACCCATTTTTATTGGCCTCAGATGCGCAGGGATGTAGACATCCATTGTAGGACTTGTCACACTTGCCAGGCAAGTGGGAGAAGCGGAAGGAAGCAGAAGGCTCCCCTCCAGCCTTTTCCAGTGGTCAGTACCCCCTTTGACCGGGTGGGTATTGACATTGTTGGGCCCCTGGACCCCAAGACAGCCCTGGGCAACAGGTTCATCCTGGTCTTGGTGGACTATGCCACACGGTACCCGGAAGCCATCCCTCTCCGAACAGTGACGGCCCCCGTGGTGGGACGGGCACTGATGGGTGTTTTCTCCCGGATGGGGTTCCCCAGAGAGGTGGTGTCAGACCGGGGCACCAACTTCATTTCTAACTATATGAAGTCTCTGTGGAAGGAGTGTGGGGTAACCTACAAGTTCACCACTCCTTACCACCCTCAAGGAAATGGGCTGGTTGAAAGATTCAACCGGACCCTTAAAGGCATGATCATGGGTCTTGAAGAGCCAATGAGGCAGAAATGGGACATCCTCTTGCCATGCCTGTTGTTTGATTACCGAGAGGTGCCGCAAAAGTCTCTAGGGTTCAGCCCCTTTGAGCTTTTGTATGGTCACCCGGTAAGAGGGCCTTTGAGTCTGGTCAAGGAAGGCTGGGAGCAATCTCCCAGGAAACCTCCCCAGGATGTATACAGCTAGATGCTGGCCTTTCGGAACCAGACTCGGCGCTTCAGAGATCTTGCTCAGGCAAATCTGGAGGCCAGCCAGGAGGAGATGAAGCGTTGGTACGACCGGAATGCCACTCTGGTAGAGCTTCAGCCTGGTCAGGAAGTGTGGGTCATGTCCCCTGTGGAACCTTGTGCGCTCAAGGACAGGTGGACTGGACCGTTTAAGGTTGTGGAGAAGAAGAGCGATGTCACCTACTTGGTGGACTTGAAATCTCCCAGGAACCCCTTGCGGGTCCTGCATGTCAACCGTTTGAAGCCCCACTTAGAAAGGTCTGAAGTGGGCATGCTCCTAGCTACAGATGCTGGAATGGAGGAGGAGAGTGAACCTCTTCCTGACCTCCTGTGTGCTAAAGAGCAAGACGGGTCATTGGATGGTGTGGTCCTCTCTGACACACTGACCCTTGAGCAGAAACAGGATTGCCGCCACCTGTTGGGACAATTCCCGGATCTGTTTTCCTTGGTTCCGGGTGTCACTCACTGGTGTGTCCATGACGTTGACACCGGAGACAGCCCTCCTGTGAAGCACAAGGCTTACAGGGTGACTGACAAGGTTCGAGCATACATTAAGGAGGAGGTCTCCAAAATGTTTGCGTTAGGAGTGGTTGAGTCCTCTAGCAGTCCTTGGGCTAGCCCAGTGGTCTTGGTCCCGAAGGCTGCAGCGCCTGGTGCTTCACCAGAACTTCGGTTCTGCGTGGATTACAGAGGACTCAATTCAGTCATGAAGACTGACGCGCACCCCATCCCCAGAGCTGATGAACTCATAGATCAGTTGGGGGCTGCCCGGTACCTTAGTACCTTTGATCTAACGTCTGGGTACTGGCAGATCGCCTTGACTGATGGGGCAAAGGAGAGGTCCGCATTCTCTACACCAGATGGGCTATACCAGTTCCGGGTGATGCCCTTTGGGATGAAGAATGCCCCAGCCACCTTCCAGAGGTTGGTCAACAGGTCTTGGCTGGACTGGAGGATTTCAGTGCCGCCTACCTGGACGACATCGCAGTGTTCAGCGCCAGCTGGGAGGAACACTTGCGCCACCTCCAGGAAGTGCTGTTGGCCCTGCGCAGAGCAGGCCTCACAATCAAAGCCAGTAAGTGCCAGATTAGGCAGGGTTCTGTGGTGTACTTGGGGCACCAAGTAGGGAGCGGCAAGGTTGCCCCCCTGCAACTCAAGATTGATACCATCCTTGCTTGGGCGCCGCCCAAAACCCAAACTCAGGTGAGAGCCTTCCTAGGACTCACGGGTTATTACAGGAGGTTTGTCAAGGACTACGGTAACATTGTGCACCCCTTGACTTCGCTGACTTCCAGGAAGCAGCCACGGAATGTGATCTGGACTGATGCCTGTCAAACGGCCTTCGATACCCTGAAAACTGCAATGTGCACAGCACCTATACTCCAGGCACCCGACTTTTCGAAAGAATTTATTGTCCAGACGGACGCTTCAGAGCATGGCATGGGGGCTGTTCTATCTCAGGTGAATGAAGAGGGCCGAGACTTACCTGTAGCCTTCATCAGTCGGAGGTTACTTCCCAGGGAAACGAGGTGGAGTGCGATAGAGAGAGAAGCATTCGCTGTGGTCTGGGCGCTGAAGAAGCTAAGACCCTACCTGTTTGGGACTCACTTCCGGGTTCAGACAGACCACAGGCCCCTCAGATGGTTGATGCAGATGAGGGGTGAGAATCCAAAACTGTTGAGGTGGTCCATTTCCCTACAGGGGATGGACTTCACGGTGGAAAACCGCCCTGGTACAGATCACGCCAATGCTGATGGTCTGTCCAGATTTTTTCGCCTTAGTGATGAGGACTCCCTAGGTCAAGGGTAGTTCTCCCCACATTTCAGCTGGAGGGGACACGTGTTAGACCTGACATCATTGGCTTGAGTCTCTCCTCCATTTTTTCTGTCTGCCTCCACTGTTTTGCGATGTTTTGCTGGATAATGCTTTGGGCGCTGTGCCACTGCTGATCAGTGCCACAGCGCAAGTGCTCCCGATGTTAAATTGATGTATCGATTGTATTCCATGTTTGGCTTATTTGGTTTACTGTCAGTCCCTAGTCTAGTGCACCAGGAGTGCCGGGGCTTGTAAATACAAATGCCGCTCGTGGGCTTTCAGCACGTGTTGTGCCACCCACAAGAGCGGCCTCGTAAAAGAATGTCTACGGGTCGGTCAGGGTGCGTTGTAAGTATAAGGTAGGACAAGCATGACCAAGTTGGCATGTCCTAATAGTGAACTACGGCCATCTTCGTTCTTCACTATTGCGAGGTAACCTGCCCTCCGTTGGTTAGAATGGGCCGCCGGGATTATTAATGCTATGATCCTAGCTGGCTCGGGGGGCATGGTGCAATGTCGAGTTTGGTATCCCTGAACTCGGGGTTTAATTACGCATCAGTTGGTGTGGATGGTTTTTGGACTCTGGGTTTGAAAATAGCACTTTTAGAAAGTGTCTATTTTCTTGTCTAACCATTTCAGGTTTCTGCTGGTTTTGCGTGTGTGTGACAGGAGCTGGGTGGCTCCAGAGGTCTGGATGAGTCAGTGTGGGATGAGTGGGACATTTGCGTTGAGAGTAGGGGGAGAGTAGTTGCTGATAGCCTGCCCTGCCTGATACAATGCTGGCTCCACCTCCTGCCAAGCGGCTGATGGCTCTGTGCCTGCCATGGACGATCCTAGCCCCACCTCCTACCAGGAGGCCGATAGCTCTGCTCCTGCCGTTGACAATGCTGGCTCCACCTCCTGCTGGGCGTCTGAGGACCCACCCCTGCTCAGTGAATAGGCCAGGTGCCTCTGCCTGGCTCCACCCACAACAGACCCAGGATGTTGGGAAATTCCCCCGCATGGACAAAGGGATCAAAGCCGAAAAGGGGTATAAGAGAAGGACCCCTAAACCAAGAAATCAGATCACTTCTGACAAGGAACCATGTAACCAAGGACAAGAGGCCTGCTGATCTAAGGACTTGCCTACCCCTTCTGCCGGTGTGCTGTCTGCTGGGGGGAATCCTGCAGTGCTTCTTTATTTTCGCCAAGGAACCAGGAGAGAGGAACTGTGTGTGTACTCTCACGCTTGCTAAGAAAATCTCCAAGGACTGGAAGAGTGCCAGTCTCCTGCTGAAGTCACAGGGCTAAAGGACATCATCTGCTTAAAGTGCTATTTGCTGGAACTTGTGAATCCAGCACCTCTGAAAGAACCAGCAATCTCGACGCCGACGGACGTCGCCGAATCCAGCTCGACACCGTGAGTGACGGCTCAAGTGTCCCGCTTCCTCGACGCCGGCCGCCGGGCCCGATCGACGCCAGCAGCACGCCAGTGAGTAGTGAGTTCGGCTCCAGCTCCAAGGGACCTCGTGTCTGCACCGCTGCTGATCGCATCGCCCTCGTGCCCTCTCGACGCCGTGAGCGCTGCTCACTCTTTGCAACATCATCACCGACATCGACGACCGCTGAGGCCTGATCGACACCGAAGACCCGACGCCAGATTGCTCGACGCCGCTGATCATCGTGTGCTTCATTTTCCAAGGTACTGTGTTGTTGGGGGTCCGTGTGACTCCGGGCTCGACGTAGCGCTCATCGCGGTCAACGCCGAACCGTTGGATTAACTTTGCCTCGACGTCGTGTAACTCCCGTGTGGGTTACCTTGTTGCTAGGAACTGTGTTGCCAAGAAGAAGAGTTGCTTTGATACGAAAAGACTTTGTACTACAGAAGAATCCGCATTTGAACTATATTTTCCCTTCCCTGAGCATTTATCATGATTGTGTATATTTTTGTCGTTATTTGGTCTTGTGCTAAGCCTTACATAAAAATCCTTATTTTTATAATACTACTGTGTCGTGTCCATATGTAGTGTATTCACTTTATTACTGTATGTGGTCATAAATGCTTAACGCACAGCCTCTGAGATAAGCCTGTCTGCTCTGCCAAGCTACCAAGGGGGTGAGCAGGGGTTATCAAAGGGTGTGATCCCCTTGCCCTGACTAGAAAAGGTGTGTCCCTATTTGTCAGAAGTGTATACCTCTGCCAACTAGAGACAGCCGGTTCTAACAACCAGCAAATATGAGTGAGTGTGTATATGGGCCCAGATGAATGTATGGTGATACATTTTCGCAGGTTGGTAGCCCCCTGGATCACTAGCAACCAATAAACAGCTATACCCTAAGTCCAATAGGAAACCGAGCCCTAGGAGCCAATCAGAACCCCAGGCCTATGAGCCAATCTGACTCTAAATCAAAGCCCCAAATCCAATAGAAACCCTAGACGTAGCAGCCAATCGGAGCACAGATGCAACAACCAGTAGGAACCTAATATGAGGGGCATGTGACCTTAAGCACAGGCTGGTGGCCAGGAGACAGGGAGCAGCTCCTGAAGTCACACTCGCCTAATAGACAGACAGGACCAAACCCACACTTTGTAGTCCCTGTTCAACTCTGCAGGTAAGGCACAAATCTAAACCCACTAAATAAACTGCCTACCGCGCACTTAAATTAGTCTTCTAGCCAAAAACGAGTGCTATATACTCTCTCGAAACATAGTTTAAATCCCTAAGCAGGTTCTTAAACACACTCTGCTTAGCCTCTGAGGTGTATTTTGCCTTTTTAGCTTGTTAAAACAAAAGGCAGGTTGAGGTAGATTGCCTTTAACAGGCCTTTGCACAGTATAGGGCAAAACTGGGAGAGACATTTAAACAGTCATAGGCAGTAAAAACAGCAGTTTTGAAGTACGAAGCACAGAAACTAAGAGGTAAACCTAAACAATAATGTGCAGGAAAAAATACAGCAGTTTTAAAGTACAAAGCACAAAAAACAAGAGGTACTTTTAAACAGGCACTCTTAAAGTTTCATGAATATACAGCACAAAATTTATGTTCATACCACCTTCTTTGACTTCTGTTCACTGAGCAGTTAGGGCACAGAGAAGCTGTGGCAACAAAACAGAGGTGGTTGTGTTGGGGATCCCTCGACCAACTGTGAAGGGCATGTTCATGATTTTGTTTTGTAAAGTATATGCAAAGATTGCCGTGCTGTTCCTAAAGGGAAGGGGGAAGGAGTTGATACAGTCAGGGATGCGGATGAAAATGGTAGGGTAACAAGAGGTTAACTCTGGGGATCCATTTTGTTGGATGTAATGCCCTCACACACCCTTTCAGGTTTCATTCTTCATCATTTGGGCCTGCTCCTCGTTGGGTCGGCGGTGCAATACCCAACGGGCAACACCTCATAGAGGGGCTCTTTGGCTGGAGATCTTTTTCCAACAGCCGTATGGATGAAGTGCGGGTATGGGGCCAGAATGGAATAGTAGATGTAGTGGGGTGAATTAAAATAAAGCTAGGGGTACCGGGAATGATTTTTTCAGGTGGTCCGCTGCTTTAGTTAAAAACAAAATTCTAGAGGAGAGTGCTTCCAGAGATCCTCCAGATATTACAATAATAATATCTGGAGGAGCTCTGGAAGAATAATATTCCAGCACTCTCCTCTAGAATTTTGTTTATAGAACATTCTTCCTGGAGCTAAAATTTGAATTACTGACTACCCCACAAAAAGCAGAGGTGGGGACAGTTCTTCCATCATGGGAGGAAGAAACTATTTGTTTTTTTAAAAAAAAGGATAAATTAGCAGAGCTCCCGGGGTCGTATCAACCAATTTCCTTAGTAAATGCTGATGGGAAGATATACACAAAAATCTTAGCCACTCGCCTAGCGAATGTTAATACCCCACTTGTATCATTGAAACAACATGGGTTTATAAGGGTACCGTATCTCACATTAACAGGGTAGTAGCATTGCTGGACACAGCTAATGTACAGGGCACTACCTTAGGTTTAGTTTTATTAGATGTAGAGTAGGCATTCGACCGTGTGTCATGGAGCTTTCTATGGGGGACATTGCGATCCAAGGGGTTCAGCCCTAGCTTTATTGAAGCACTTCAAGCTGTTTATAAGTCCCCCAAAGCTCACATTTGCATTAAGGAGTTAGAATCAGCACCAGTAAATATAACAAGAGGCACGAGTCAGGGCTGCCTGTACTCTCCACTGTTTATTTATTTGCATTACATATAAACTCATTTTTGACCATGTTACAAGGTAATCCGAGAATCAAATCTGTTGACTGTGGATAGGAACAGCTTTGAGTGTTAGCATATGCGGACGATGCAGTGGTTGTAACAACGGACCCAGGTATAGCAATTTTAGAGATAGAGCGAATTGCACATAAGTTCGGAGCTGTCTCCGAGTATAAGCCTAAAGCGTCCAAGATACAAATATTATGCACTAACCAGACCTGTTTTTAAGACCCTAGAGTAACTGATGGAGTTAGTTATTTGGGGATTAAAATTAGGGCCTGCTCGGATGAATTGGTAAAAATTAACTGGAATTCTATTCTCACAAGTGTGGCATACATTACATGTAATCAAAGATAACGCATAAGAAAAATATACCTCTGACACCCACGGACAAACCGCTACTTTGAACGCTCAGGAAGAAGCTTCTTGCTGCAAACACAAAAACATGAACTGGAGTCACTCTTGTCTGAGTATCTGTTAAGGAGTGTAGCGAGGGAAGTTCAGAGGCGGAAAGCAAAATCGGAGCACGGTTGTTGGATGCCGTCACAGCCCAGCACTTCTTTCAGGAGCCTGCATCTTTTCCCTGCAACGCCTCGCCGGACCCGCTGCGTGGGTCCCGCAGCGCGGTAAATACCGCGACAGCATCATCCATAAGGGGGCACTCTTCCTTTGACCGGCAGGGCTGCGAGCATCACCATTGACTCCAAGGACCAGGAGTCCCTGCCCGCCCATTGAGACCAGCTGGGCTGCTCTCCCTGCCGGCCCCGCCGCCCGCCAATCACAATCATTGCTATTTGAAGGTAGACGGAACCCCGCTGCGCGGGAGAGCGCCGGGAGAAGCCCGGGACAAGGTCGGGACCGTCTAAGGCCGTCCAAGGACGATCAAGGTCGGGTCGGGCCCACTCTCTTTCATCAATGATTTGAGGACCTACTTCCATTGACTGGTATTAAGACTTTGTACTCGTTCATTTTTGTTTTTATAAATTGAATCTTATACTCATATGATGTCCTTACGTTCAGGGAAGGGTAGGCAGGTAACTGTAAAGACGACTAATGGGAAAGCCACTGGAACCTTAGATGATTTTATAACCCGGGCAACGGGGATTTTAGAAAAAGAAATTGCCCTTACTGAAAAGCGTTTGTCATTAGACTTAATAACAGGGAAACGCACCTCTTTGGGACGAATTGGCTCATCAACTACCCCCAACAAGACAACAATTACCCCCGATAAGAGTACAGAAATTAATTTGGAAGCTAGCCCAAATCTTGTCATAATTTCAGACTCCCAGCCAACTATGGTTGAAGATTTAGGGGGCTGCCCAGATGAAGCACCTACACCTACACCTGTACCTATACTATCAGGTATTACGGGGGATAGCGCCCAACATTGTAATATGAGTATTAATGGGTCTACTCCTATGCAACCCCGAGTCTTAGATTGCGATCAACAACTCACGCAACCTAATAAACGGAAAAGAGGGGGGAACCATAGGAAGGGAAGTAGAGCCAAGCTAGCTAAGACAGTTGCATCCAGAGTATCAGCAAATGTGCCCAAGCAAAAAGGGAACCCATTCAGGTGATGTGGGACAGAAAATCTTGTCTTTCAATAATAATAATGAGGAACTATTGGGGAAAATTGAGAAATTGGTCCAGAACCTTCTGTTGCCCCTCCTAGAGAGAACGCAAACTGTTAACTTAAAGTTAGACCAATTAGAACACCTCATGTCACTTAATACCCACTCTCTTGAAACATTGGCAAATAAGAATAAATCACCTGAGTCGGGGGGTAATAATAATAATATTACCTCAAGAAAAGGGGGCCAGAAAAATCCAAGTAAAGCACCCCAAACACCCACAATTGTGGACCCCAAGGTGGCACCCGTTCCTTTAGTGCGGACTAAACCCGTACCATTAGAACGCACTAGATCTGCAGTGGTGGCCACTGTGGGGTCCCAAAGCCAAAATGTGGCAGGCGCAGCATCAACGTCTGAGGCAACTACATCTAAGCAGGGAGTCACCTCTGGGCCTAAACCAATTTCACCACAGGGAACTGTAGACGATAGTGAGAGAGTACCTAAAAAGAAATTACCTCCCGTAAATTTGCCTCCAGACTCTGTCCCTTTTATGGTAATCCTGACAGGAGTCCCTGCAGTTATGCCTAATAAATCGGAATCAAACCAGGGTCTTAAAAATAAAGTAACATTTTGGCTTAGTAATAATAGGCCACTTCCCCCTGACTCTAAAACAAAAATACTCAGTGTGCGAAGAGTCCCCTGGGTGGGTCCAAGCGAGAAGGATCTAGAGGGGGATTGTATTCTGATTAACTTCAGGGACACCTGGGTAAAAGATATGATTTGCCGTAAACCAAGGTTTGCCAGAGTTGGAGATGTCCAATGTATAGGTTTGGAATATTTTTATCCTAATTTGAATTATGTCCCACCGAATCCGTACAATAAGAATTCTGGGCTGAGCTTCCAGAACGAAACATATCCTAGGTGGACTCGGATAAATATGGCCGCATGGCCGAACCAAAATAACCCGGAAATGTGGCACCAGGGTGACGGCTATTTTAGGGGACCACCATGTAACAATAACAACTTTTTGCAACCACCCTATAACGACCCAAGACTGAGAATCCAGGGAGATGATTACCTAGGGTGGATGCCAAGTAATATTCCCCTAAGAAATCGTTTTGATCCACTTGTGGGTATGGAGGAGTTGGATTGACCACTACAAACTCTTTCTGGAGATGTTTTGCCAATAGTAGAGCTGAGCCAGAGGGAGAATGGGGAAAGTTGTAATGATAATTTGGTGGAGGATGTCTCCGTATGTGATGAACATATTATTAACCTTCAAGACTCAGAGGTTTGCACCACCCAAGAAAGTGAAACAAATTTAACTACCTTAAGGCAAGATTTGGTAGCAATAGCAGAATTAGTTGGAGACAAACTATGTAAATCAAGGTTGTGTCTAATTTCATGGAACATCGCTGGGCTCGCTACTAGATTGGAGGATGAGGCCTGGTTGGATTATGTGGGTGATCATGACATTTTGTGTCTTCAGGAGACATGGAGCCGAACCCCCCAGAACATTGATGGCTTTCAACCATTTAATGTCCTGGCGGTGCCTTCACCAGCGGGGAGGGCAAAAGGTGGGATAATGACAGCAATTTCCCTCAAATTATGTAAACTTGTAACATCTAAGATAGTTGACACCCCATGGTATCAATTGCTTATGTTGGAAAATCTGTTTCCGGAACCATTGTTATTGATCAACTGGTATTATAATATCTTTGATGACAATGAGACATCTATAATATCGAACTTGGAGGAAGCAATAGCCAAGGCACGTTGTGAACAGCCCCTACTTTTTATCATTTGGGTGGGGACTTCAATTGCTCACTATGCAGTTATGGGGACTCGAATGTGTGTGGTTTGAAAGATTCACATGAACACCCTCTGACACACTTTAAACACACACCCCAGGGGGATGCTTTAAATAATATCATCATCTTAAATGACCTATGTATAATGGAGCCCTGGGTTGGCCCAAATTCGGCCCCAATACCAACCTTTCAGGGAAGTAGAGGCACGATAAGTTTTATTGATTTCGCAATTGTGTCTAGTGACTATTTTCATTATGTTGACAAGCTTGAGGTAATTGCAAATGCTGCCAGTGACCACAACCCTCTAATGTTATCCCTGCTTTGTCCTGTTAAATCCAAACATCCAGTCTGGAAGCAACCTATAAAGTATAACAGAAATCAAGGCATTACCCTCAAATGGGGCAAAATAGACGCTGTTGGCCTAGAGGCAGAAATCCTAAATGCCTATAGCTCCGAATTTGACTCATGTCTATCGCCTACAGCTAACCCTGAAAAGATCATAGGGAATTTTGAAATTTTATGTGGGCATGTAGCTGAGCGTCTTAAAAAACCAATTGGGAAAAATAAACCAAAGGGCCCCAGATGGTTTGATGCTGTGTGCTCTGCATCGCATAGATCCTTAAAAAAGGCATTAAAACGAAAACCAAGGGATAAAGAGCTGGTTAGAACGACCAGACTGGCCTATAAAGAGGCCATCAGAACAAGGAAGCAGGATTTAAAAAACCTAGCTTGGGAAGATCTAGAGAAGGCCTCGGAATTAAAAGATAGTAGGCTCTTCTGGGAAGTAATTAATCATCCCCTTTTTACGAGCGATGGTAAGGATAACATTGTGATGCAGATTACAGGTGAATCATGGGAATCTCACTTTGGAATTTTTTTAACCCAAATGGAATTCTAACTCAGGAACCATTGGAAGACACTAGAGAGCTGGTGGTCTCACAGACATCTTTGTCCCTGAGTTCTTCGCTTACTCTGCAAGAGGTGGAGGATGCCTTGAGGAAAGGCATATTACTAAAAGCCCCTGGCGCTGATTCAGTACCTTTGGATTTCTTTAGGCATAACGTCAAGGTTTGGGCCCCTTTACTGCTAAATGTGTTCAGGGCAGTTGTTATTGGCCGTATCCCGGCATCATGGAAGGAGGCAGTGGTGGTGCTGATCTTTAAGAAGGGCGACAGATCGGACCCCCGATGCTATCGCCCCATTTCACTAATTGATGCATCATGTAAACTATTGGGTAGGGTCATCTTAGCTAGATTGGAAACATGGGCAGATTCGGTGGGCCTCATTGTGAATTCCCAATACGGGTTCAGAAAAGGTAAAGGGACGGTCGAACAGTGTCTGAATTTGGCACTAATCATAGGAAAGTACATGAAGGCAAGGAATTCTTCCATCCACCTTGCCTTCATGGACCTTTCAAGTGCATTCGACACTGTGTGTCGGAGTAAGCTCTGGCAAATAATGGGGGATATGGGCTTTGAGGAACCCTTGGTCACTTTGCTTCGTAGAATGCATGAATCGACAACTGTAGCCATAAGGTTCGGGCCAGGGGGGGGAAAAGACAAAATCTATCCCCTCAACTGAGGGCGTACGACAAGGTTGCATATTAGCCCCTTTTTTGTTCCTTGTGTTACCAAATGGCCTGGAAAAGTATCTGTTGGACCATTGTCATGACTTCCCAAAGGTTAACGGCAGGAGTATACCAATGCTTTCTTATGCCAATGACACAGTACTTATGACCCTCACAGGAAATAGCATGCAGATCTGTCTTGATGCCTTTAATACCTTCATGTTGGACCTAGACCTGAAGGTAAACTTCACAAAATCTTTTGCAATGGTCTGTGGCCCAAAGGGGACTAAATCCAGAAAGTTTGTGGTAAATAATTTCACCATCGAAAAGGTAGAAAATTTTAACTATCTGGGAAACCTTTTTAATAATAAATTGAGTTGGGCCCCATTAATGAAGGTTCGAGTTCAGAGCGCTAGTCGCTCTATAGAAGGTCTGTTTTGCTTCTGTGGCAAGCTAGGTCAAAAACCTATCACACATTTAAAAACCCTGTATAGATCAAAATGTTTGTCTGTGGCCACCTATGGGGCAGGGGTTTGGGGGATTGAAAGCCCTGCCCCGATGCAAGTCATGGAGAACAAATTCATAAAGCGTGTACTAGCAATTCCACCAGGCTCATCAAACAACTTTGCTCATGACGAAATAGGTTTGAGCTATGTGAGTGATACCATCCGTCTTTCACCCTTATTATTATGGGGCAAAATATGGTTATCCGAGGATCTTCAGCTCTCTAGAGACATTCTGCAGGACTGTTTAACCACTTCCCTGCTAATGACAAGGTCAACTCGTCATGGGTTTTACCTGCCCTGTGCTTATGACGAGTTGACCTTGTCATGAACAATGGGAAAAAAAAATCTGCAGCACCCAGCGGGAAAACCCCTTAGCAGCCAAGGTGTTAAACCTGGAGAATGGGAAGCAGATCCCTTGGTTATCATATGTTAATGAAATGCTTCATAAAATAGGTCTGGGTGACATCTACGATAACCCTGAAAAAATACAGGGAGACATTAAAACCGTCATCAAAACAAGTTACTGGAAATCTTCACATGCTCATTCCCTGGTTAGGCCATCTGGATCTATGGTTAACTTACAGCACCAGTTTTATTTAACTTTCACAACTCATGTGCAATGGCGATTTTATCTCACAAGGTTTAGGCTAAACATCCTGCATTTTCTTTTTGCCTTTCCTAAACAAGGGGGTTGGTGTGAGAGGCTGCCCCCTTGTCCTTGTAATAACAAAGTTAGTCAAAGTACTATGCATGTTGTCCTCTTTTGTTCCTTATATAAGGATCCGAGAATTAGGTTTATTAAGCCTATTTTGAAGGGGAAGCAACCATGTGCCTACAAAGAAGGTTATGACTACTTGTTATCATTGTCATCTTCTGGAGTGTGTTGTGCTATGCTAAATTTCATACGAGTGTCTCTCCTGATTAGGAAACAGTATGGTTAATTTGGCCTTAGACCTTTTGTTCATGTAGAATGTTGTATTGTGATTCTTATCCTTTTGCTCCTTCTGATGGCCATTCTAGTATGAATATTCTATGAAATAACTCCTGTTGACTTAAAGTGAACAGTACGGCCTTATTTTCTGTATGTTTTGCCATGTAAAACTACCTGTGAACATATCAAGTAAAGTTCAATGTGTAATTTTAAAATTGCTTTCTTTTAAAATATTTTTAAATCATGTTCTGTAAAATGTTACTTTTATGATTCTTCTCTGAATCGAATAAAGTTTTTGAACCAAACCGAACTGGAATTCTATTCTCACGAGTGTAAAGAATCAATTAGATAGAATGGCATGCTTGCACCTCACAATGGTGGAGAGATGTAATGTCTTAAAAATGGTAATATTACCTAAAGTTTTATATTTCTTTAGGTCCGTTCCATTAGAGCTATCTAGGGGACAGCTACATCAACTACAATCATGCTGTATGAGATTTTTATGGGCCCAAGGAAAACCACGAAGAGCAATGCACATTATTTCACTGCCTCAAGAGAAAGGGGGATGGGCTGTACCTGATTTTACATTTTAATATTACACATGTATTTTGCAAAACATCAGGATAATGCTTACTGGAGAAGATATTCCTAACCCTGCAGAATACTCCTCCATATATCAGATGCTATTGGGGCAGAAGTAAGGAATTGTCTATTTAGAAAGCTGGAGTATAACTAATACAAGAGAACGTGTTTTAAGGTAGTAGCAGCTGCCTATAAAGTATGGAGAGCAGTACAGAAGAAATTACAAATCAAGGGGGTTTGCTTTTATACTCCAATGGATACACCCATTTTACTACCTGCGGTCTTTACTGATAGAGTTGCTCAGAAATTGAAAGATAAGGGAGTTACATGTATAGGCAAACTGTATAAGGACGGAGGTCTGCTCTCTTTTCAGATACTATCTGATAAATATAAACTCCTCCAAACTGAATTCTTTAAATTCTTCCAGATGAGGGACTTCCTGCTGAAAAAACAAAGGACATGAGAGCCATACTTATTTGTCGAGACCAATGTTCCCTCTAATTTTTTACCTCTGTGTGCGGCAGTGTAAGGTCTATGTGCGCTGCAACCAAGGCTATGTGCGCCAGTAAGCATGCACGCGTGTGGGTGCAGCGCTCAATATCCCTCCAAACTTTTGCTGAAAAAAGTGAGAAGACGGTGGGTTTCCGCACATACAGATCGATGTGAACGGTGTTAAGGCAGGTTTAAAACCGTCCCACATAGCAATTTGAAACCTTAGCAGCTATGTTGCTGCATTCCTTTTCTTAATAGAGCTAGGCTGCGGGTGATTGTGTGCATTTGTTCAAGTTTTCATAATGATTTCAGCTCATGTTGGGCGCTGAGGAACCCTTCCTGGCTTTCCTTGTGAAGTGTCCACTCCTGGACACCCCCATGGTGAAACCAGGCATCCCCAGCGCTGTTGGGGGCCGTTGTGGAGATTAAGCAAGCTATTGCCCAGAGTTGCAGCGTGGGGCCCATGATTAGAAATAGGCGCTGAGGCGAGAATATCAGGTCAGAGGAATTTATGAGCCCGAGACCCGCCGAGGCAGGAATCGAACCCTAGTCCCGGGCCTGAGTTCTGCATCAAGGTCTGCCGCTCTAACTATTTGAGCCATTCTACTGTTGGCAGATGCACTGCACGCTGTTGGGAATCTGCGTTGGGGCACCATGCGGATGGGTGGGGGTCCCAGCGTGGTCTCTCCCAGATCAGTGCTGTTCCCCCCAGGAGTTCAGAGACTGGATGTGGGGGCCCTGTTGTTGTGATCTCCTTCTTGGGGGCATTTGTTTGCCCATGATAGCACTGCCAGGGATAGTCCTTGATGGAGGCCCCCCCCAGTGGTGGCTGGTCGAATTTGAAAGTGGTAGGACGTAGAACTAAACCCCCTCATACTCATGGACCCTGGTGCCTCCGCACCTTTTACACCAGTGATAGCAGACATGCCCCACTGCTGCTGTGTTCTTGTTTAATATTTTGGAGTGCTCATTTACCATGCTTACCAAGTGATTTCTGTCCATCAAAATCCATTCCCAAGTTCACCCCCTTTACCTCACCTACTCTCCAAACCCCACAGTCTCCCTGCTCTCTCCTATCCTCGTATTACAACGTTCCCCAGCCTCACAGACCCTTCCACTTCTTCTCTTCCTCACATACTCTTTCTCTCTCTCCATCCTAAAAGTCCCTATTGCTCCCTCTTCGACGCACGCACTGTGTCACCACAGTCCCCATCACTACTTCTCTCCCATCCCCACAGACTCCATCTTTCGGTCTTCCATCTGCATAGATCCTTTTACACTCTCCCATTCTCAAAGGCATATAAAGCATGCACCATTTACGCACATGCCCTTCCATTTCACTCATAATCTTATCTTTCTCCCATTTACCCTATTCCCGTTCTCCATTTACAGTTACTATTTGCACCCCCTGCTCTGGAAGGAAAAGAGGTGCACTTGGGGCAGTTGTAAGATAGAGTTAAAATGGATAGCGGACACGGGTTTGACATGGGGCTCTCCTTAGCCCCCTCATTACCTTAAATACTGAAAAATATAATTGCAGCACTTCATCTACAAAGTCTAATGTATTCAGTGTCCCAGTTAATAAATGTGGATCTGCAAAAGACATTTTCAGAGCTGATCCTTCCAGCTATCCTTTGTACAGGTGGTGATCGTGGCCTGGGCTGGTAGATCAATGTTTTGGAGTATAGGTGCTGAATGGGTTATGATGGCACGGAGCTGATTACTGGCTCTGTGTCTCTTGGGCACTGTACATAGTGGCGCTATGTAAGATGATCGCTCTTGCATGGTTTCTTTCTTTAGGGTGCTGGTTGCTTTTATTGCCCTGTATGGTAATTTCTGCGCCCTGTTGATTTATCCTTATTCTTGTTATGTCACCACATCTACGCACCCTGCCGTTTTCTCCTGAACCTCTATCCATCACTGCTTTTTGCCTCTTATCTGTCTCCCCATCCTCTACATGCCTTGCGGGTCTGCCTTTTCTCAATACCCGGTGCCATTCATCACCTTCTTTCTCCCTCTCACAGTGCACTTTATTCCTTCCATCTTACGGATTTTTCTTTTTTGTTTGGCCGCAGTTCTTCTTCTTTGCCGTTACTGAGCATGGGACAGTGACACAGTCCTCAGTCAGCGCTGCTATGGGGTCCTCCTCTCACTCTACTCCAACTTGTACAGACATCCCCCTTGAGCTCGGCACCACTGGGTGGTGTGTGTGGGACCACATCCTCCTGCCGCTGGAAAATTATTGTCTGCCTACTAGGTTCGTGTCCAGATTTAATGGTAGGCTATTAATAATCACAAGGTTTATATAGCTCTCTGCTCTGGGTCAGAGGGCAAAGTCTACAGATACACAGTTTAATTTTCTCTTAGACAGTTACGTGCTTTCCCCAGAAAGTCTCCCGGTTATGCACTTTAGCCCTGCAGCGCTAGTGTTAGTTACCTCGCACGTCGCAGCGCCAATCTGAATTCCGAGCGCTAAATCCACTACTCTTTCGTGCAGAAAGTGAACATAAAATGAACTGATTTTAACACGCAGATCTTCACAAAACTCTTCCCAACATACCTGGGGTGTAATACAGAAATGGTCCAGGTAGTGTTTTAAAAAAAAATTACATTGTGTCCCATTTTACACATGAATTTTATTGTGTGTTGCTGACTTCGCCCTGTGTACGTGCGAGACAAAGCACTGTCAGCGAGTAGTGAAGTTGACAAATTACCATTTAATAGGTAATAAATAGGAGCACCGGGGAACTAGGTACTATCCTTTCTGGGGATTCATGAGTTTGTGTGCACTACCTAACTGCTCCCTATTCATGCCCTGACGATTGTGGTGTAAGCTTAGAAACACAGCGTGGGCTTTTGTGCTCCCATAGCCGCACTCTAGAAAACAAAAGGCATTTAGCAAGAGGAAGCACTTGCTAAATGCAGCGGCAGCGCGAATGCTTTTGGTGATGTGTGCGCGCCACAGACACAGCAGTGCGCGCTCCGAGGCACGGAGCTGAGCGGGCGCGCAGGCGCGCGGCTTCATGGGAACACAGGTCGAGACTATGATACGGAAGCAACAGATTGGTGGGATCTATAGCTGCTTATTAATTACGCAGTGAGAAGATTTGGAGATCAAAACATACACATAGAACAATCAATCGATATGGCAGGGAAAATTTTAATATCAGCCAATCTAAGAACACAACATTTTAAAACTATATTTGATCTATATCATACCCCTGCGAAGATGATGAAATGGGGAGGGGGCTTTATGATGGGAAATGTTTTAAATGGGGGCAGATATGGCTGATATTATACATACTTTTTACGCATGGAGAAGTTGACTCAACTTATGGACAATAGAGAGAAGTTATGTTAATGGGCATAGGGGAAGATCTAATTGAGGGACGTTCTGCTTTTGAATTCAGGTATTTAATTTTTATAGCAGTGGCAGTAGCCCGTCTATATAAAGCCTCCTTATGGATTCAAAAAGAGGTCCCGACCTTTGAAATCTGGAGAGCAAGCTTCTTTGTTATTTCTAATCTGGAACATAGTTTATACAATCTCAAGGGGATACGGAAACGGAAATTAGGTTTGTCAATGTGGGGCCCAGTGATTAATCATATAAAGGAATATTATGAAATTAATTATGTATTGTTGCCCTGGGTTGGTTCTTTCAGGCACTTTGTAGCTTTTTATATTTAAGAAATTTATGTTAAGAAAGTTATGTTAACTTCTGTGGAAATACTATGGATATTTATATGATACTTACCTCATCTGGAATAAATTGTTTGTATCTAAAATTCTGGATTGTAATGAAAAAAAAGCTCTGCATTAGGATATCTTCTTACACCATCTTCTCAGCCGCAGGGACTGTCTGTAGTGTAACATGCACTGGCTTAGTACTTTTAATAGTCTTTACCTATCACAGCTTGCACCTGTAAATTATATGGAAAATGCACTATACCGTTCTGTTACTGTGGTGGTAAGGATAATGTTGAAGGCTGCCCTGTTTTCTGCACATGTGTCTACTGGACTTGTTTTGGTGACCACATGATTATCCCATTGTGTGACATTAGAGCCATTATAGTTAAAATCTGAATCTCATTCACAATCTATTTCACCTGCATATTTGACATGCAATCTCACATCCAATTACCTCCTTTTCCACATCTGCGGCACACTCCATGATTTATTGACCATTGTTAGAAACTTGTTTGTAGGTTGACTGAGATATGAGCCCTAGTCATGCATTGCCACAATCCTAGTCAGGATGAATGTCAGGCAATTGGTGCAACACTTCAAAGAGTAAAACAGTGAAAATACCAAAAAAAAAGATTTTACACAAGGTTAAAAAATAAATATTAATTTAATAAATGAATAAAACAAGACATAAATTCAATAAGCAGAACTTGAAATATGAATTTCTTAAGAATAAACTTTAAAATAACACTTAGAAGCAAAAAGCAATAACCGCTACTCGACTCCTTCACCATGAATCAAAAGATCAACATTGTAGCCTCCACATGCTTCTATACCCTCTGCAAGTCCTTCAAATTGTTTCCCCCGAATCCAGGAAGGCCGTCACCCATGCACTCATCACCAGCAGGCTGGACTAAGGGAACACCCTCTACGCCTGAATCAACAGATCTCTACTCCACAAACTCCAGACCATCCAGAAAGCTGCAGCCAGACTCATACTCTGCATCCCATGACAAGACCACATCACCCAGCACCAATAAGACCTCTACTGGCTCCTAGTTGAAAAAAGAGTGACCTTCAAGCTGCTCACGCACACCTACAAAGCCCTGCACAACACCGCACTCCGATACCTCCACAAAAGAATCTCCTTCTTCGCCCCAAGAGAAACATCTGCCCCGCCGACCAGGCCTTGGCCGAAATCCCCTCCATCCACTATGCCAGAACAGGAGGCAGATCCTTCTCATATATCATGGCCAAGACCTGGAACTAACTCCCCCTCAACATCAGACCAAGCAAAACGTTGTAATTATTCAGGAAGAGCCTCAAGACCTGGCTTTTTGAATAACAGGAGCTTCCCGAAAAACTCCCCAGCACCTTGAGACCCTCACATCTCAATGATGTGGGCAGCAGCCGAAGCGATATGTTGGTGTTGATACACGCAGTATGAGAGAAGCCACGGTCTTGATCCGCACAGCAGGGGTGATGCGTCAGCTCTGGTGATACAAAAGGGGATGATGGACGGAGCGTTTGAGCAAATCAAACACTCACCCCCAGTCAACTGATCTGGGTTTAATCCATCACCATTCTTTAGCTCACTTAGCCACCCCAGTTCAGACATGGCCATATGCAAATCAGTCTGACCCTGTGCCTCATGGGAACAGTCCAGCCGAACTGCCAAGCCATGTCTTCCCTGGACTGGAAACAAGCATCCTGGGACAGATTTCGGATTCATAATCCTCATCAGCCAGGCTATCTTGAATCCAGTGGCCAAGTGAGCAAGGACTCACGTCTGAGCATACCCTGCCAACTTATGGCAAACAAAGCGATACAAAAGGGGATGATGGACGGAGCATTTGAGCAAATCAAACACTCACCCCCAGTCAACTGATCTGGGTTTAATCCGTCACCATTCTTTAGCTCACTCAGCCACCCCAGTTCAGACATGGCCATATGCAAATCAGTCTGACCCTGTGCCTCATGGGAACAGTCCAGCCCGAACTGCCAAGCCATCTCTTTCCTGGACCGTAATCAAGCATCCTAGGACCAGTTTCTGGCTATCAGCCGTCTTTAGCCAGGATAGCTTGACTCCAGTGGTGTGGAGAGCATGGGTCTCACGTCTGAGCATACCCATCCCACTCGGGGTGACACATGCAAAACAACAGTTGATGGACAGAATGCAGAACAATATCATACATTCACCCCTGTACAGAGATCTGGGCCTAAATTCATCGTTTTTTTGCACTCCACACCACCCCAGTTCAGACATGGCCATATGCATATCAGCCTTGACCCTGTGCCTCATGGGAACAGTCCAGCCCGAACTGCCAAGCCATGTCTTTCCTGGAGCGGAATCAAGCATCCTAGGACCAGATTCTGGCTATCAGCAGTCTTCAGCCAGGATAGCTTGACTCCAGTGGTGTGGAGAGCATGGGACTCACGTCTGAGCATACCCATCCCACTCGGGGTGACAAATACAAAACAACAGTTGATGGACAGAATGCAGATCAATATCATACATTCACCCTAGTACAGAGATCTGGGCCTAAATCCATCGTTTTTTTGCACTCAACACCACCCCAGTTCAGACATGGCCACATGCAAATCAGCCTTGCCCTGTGCCTCATGGGAACAGTCCAGCCCGAACTGCCAAGCCATGTCTTTCCTGGACCGGAATCAGGCTCTCTCTCGCTCTTGCCTCTGGCAATTTAGCAGTATTTAGCGCGGGGACACACTGTTTTTTGTGCAGCCAGGCGCTTTAAAAATGGTTTTATTATTATTTACAAACTTGGCTTGCCCTTGATATATTATTGGCAAAAAAGGGTGGAGTCTGTAAAATGCTAAAAGCGCAACATTGTTGCACTTATATTCTGGATAAAAGTGTAGAAATTGGGGGGTAAATTAAAAATATTACAAAATTGGAAGAAGATATGAAACCACTGGAAGTTGATAATGTATGGAAGAAATTAAAAAATAACCTAACATCAATAGAATCTTGGTTTTCTAACCTGGGCAATGGAGGTGTATCTCAAATAGTACTACCTATACTTGGAATTACAATAATATCACTAGTAACAATGATATGGTGCAAATGTTGCAGAAGGAGAAGAAAGTATGAAATAAATAAACAGAGAAAGGAAAGAAAATATGAAGAAATTAAACTTGAAGAAATGAAAGGAGAATTGTACAAGAAAATGAAAAACATGAAAGATAAAGATAAAGTGGATATTGAAAAGACAGGGAAGGGAATAGAGATGTGCTAAAGTTGGCATCTGGTTGGGTATAAGTAGTTTATGATGGCATAAATGCCATCAGAGAGGGGATTGATGGAGCAAGGACTTGTGAAAAAAGAGACTTGCTTGGACGCAATACTCTCATATAAACTTATAGCGAAGTATTAATAATGTATTTTGATACTAATATGCACCACATTTCATATATTTTATAGATAGAGGAAGCTTGCCCATGTCTTTTATTAACAAGTAGCCCGAGTGTGACTTAAAATGGCTGCTAATGCTGGAAAATATATTGCACATGCGTAAAGTGCATCTACGCAGAATGACGTCTTTACGCTTGGAGGGAAATCTTTGCTTCCGCGCAATAGCATCTAAAATGGCTGCTTGGAAACTCACGTGCTAAGCATCTGCTTTGCTGAAACTAAAATGAGTTATATACTAAATGCTAATGAATGAAGAGTCTTTATAAGTAAATGGGATTAGAGTAAGGATAGGTGGTATACAGTGAAATCATTTTATTTTTAAAGTAATACTTTTTCTTTTGACCTCTTTATTAGTTTGTATTTGGGTCTCTGAACGATGCTAGTCTGCAGCACAAGTGGTTCCTTCCGCATGCGCAAAGATGACAAGTCCAAAACAGTGCTGTCAAAGCTTGAAACTCGTCCAAGGACGTTCTCAGTACATGCCCTGTGAACGAGCTGAACATCCTGAAGAATCAATGGACAACTGTAAATTGTATACATTGTCGTTGGTAAAGTGGAAAATATGGGTGGGAAATGAAGCTTGGGAGAACAAATTATTGGGCAGGATCTTAAAACAATGAACTAAAGAAAATGTATTACAACTTAGCATGGTGTGATGATCATCCCCTCAGCCTATCCAATCAGTAGTAGGGGTTTCATAAAGTTGGAACATTTAGGGGTAGTACATGCCATTAGGAAAGTATAATTGAGGTAGTTATTTAGCACAGAACAGACAGTCGCAGCAAGAACGCTGAGAGACCAGGATGCTATCCGAATGCTTATCAAATACCTGAAGAAGCTGACTTAGAATTTTTGAGCAAAATATTTAGAAGAAGATCACTGAAGAATAGAGGAGGTAATAGAATCAGAAGAAGATTGCTTAAGAATTGAGGAGGAAGTTAGTGTCAGAGAGGGGTGAGACACCGGCGTCAAATCCAGAAGAGTCCATCTATCCTGTCCTGAATCCTGTCCTGAAGTCCCTGTCACCGGTTCTTTTCCCAAGGTCCCATTAAACTCTTTGCCAGAGGGTGCGGTTTTCACACCATCCTTGGTAAATATTTTTCCGTGTATTGTGTCAATGTACTTCTCCCTCTCTTTCCTCTTTTTCTTGAGCTAATGTTGTTGTGTTAATCTCATAGAAATAGAATACTAAAGTTTGGTAAAGATCTTACTTCCTCGGAAAGATGGAGTTTACACTGTAATTTGTTTTGCTCATATGATGATTGGATAAATATTTAAACTTTCCTGAGTCTGTGGTTATTTTAATAGGGTAAACGATAAATGAACCTATGTCATATCATCAATTACTATTCAACTAAATAGGTCCATTGACTAAAGAGAGGGCTTGAGGACCAGTGATAGATTAGAGAAATGATAAGTAAATAATCTTTATTAAGCCCTTATATAATTTACCCCTCCTGCAGTGTTGACCAGCATATATTAGTGAGTGTGTATATGGGCCCGGATGAATGTATGGTGATACATTTTCGCAGGTTGGTAGCCCGCTGGATCACTAGCAACCAATAAACAGCTATACCCTAAGTACAATAGGAAACCGAGCCCTAGGAGCCAATCAGAACCCCAGGCCTATGAGCCAATCCGACTCTAAATCAAAGCCCCAAATCCAATAGAAACCCTAGACGTAGCAGCCAATCGGAGCACAGATGCAACAACCAGTAGGAACCTAATATGAGGGGCATGTGACCTTAAGCACAGGCTGGTGGCCAGGGGACAGGGAGCAGCTCCTGAAGTCAGACTCGCCTAATAGACAGACAGGACCAAACCCACACTTTGTAGTCCCTGTTCAACTCTGCAGGTAAGCCACAAATCTAAACCCACTAAATAAACTGCCTACCGCACACTTAAATTAGTCTTCTAGCCAAAAACGAGTGCTATATACTCTTTCGAAACATAGTTTAAATCCCTAAGCAGGTTCTTAAACACACTCTGCTTAGCCTCTGAGGTGTATTTTGCCTTTTTAGCTTGTTAAAACAAAAGGCAGGTTGAGGTAGATTGCCTTTAACAGGCCTTTGCGCAGCATAGGGCAAAAGTGGGAGAGACATTTAAACAGTCACAGGCAGTAAAAACAGCAGTTTTGAAGTACGAAGCACAGAAACCAAGAGGTAAACCTAAACAATATTGTGCAGGAAAAAATACAGCAGTTTTAAAGTACAAAGCACAAAAAACAAGAGGTACTTTTAAACAGGCACTCTTAAAGTTTCATGAATATACAGCACAAAATTTATGTTCATACCACCTTCTTTGACTTCTGTTCACTGAGCAGTTAGGGCACAGAGAAGCTGGGGCAACACAACGGAGGTGGTTGTGTTGGGGATCCCTCGACCAACTGTGAAGGGCATGTTCATGATTTTGTTTTGTAAAGTATATGCAAAGATTGCCGTGCTGTTCCTAAAGGGAAGGGGGAAGGAGTTGATACAGTCAGTGATGCGGATGAAAATGGTAGGGTAACAAGAGGTTAACTCTGGGGATCCATTTTGTTGGATGTAATGCCCTCACACACCCTTTCAGGTGTCATGCTTCATCATTTGGGCCTGCTCCTCGTTGGATCGGCGGTGCAATACCCAACCGGCAACACCTCATAGAGGGGCTCTTTGGCAGAGATCTTTTTCCAACAGCCGTATGGATGAAGTGCGGGTATGGGGCCAGAATGGAATAGTAGATGTAGTGGGGTGAATTAAAATAAAGCTAGGGGTACCGGGAATTATTTTTTCAGGTGGTCCGCTGCTTTAGTTAAAAACAAAATTCTAGAGGAGAGTGCTTCCAGAGATCCTCCAGATATTACAATAATAATATCTGGAGGATCTCTGGAAGCATAACATTCCAGCACTCTCCCTAGAATTTTGTTTATAGAACATTCTTCCTGGAGCTAAAATTTGAATTACTGACTACCCCACAAAAAGCAGAGGTGGGGACAGTTCTTCCATCATGGGAGGAAGAAACTTTTTGTTTTTTTTAAAAAAAGGATAAATTAGCAGAGCTCCCGGGGTCGTATCGACCAATTTCCTTAGTAAATGCTGATGGGAAGATATACACAAAAATCTTAGCCACTCGCCTAGCGAATGTTAATACCCCACTTGTATCATTGAAACAACATGGGTTTATAAGGGTACCGTATATCACATTAACAGGGTAGTAGCATTGCTGGACACAACTAATGTACAGGGCACTACCTTAGGTTTAGTTTTATTATATGTAGAGAAGGCATTCAACCGTGTGTCATGGAGCTTTCTCTGGGGGACATTGCGATCCAAGGGGTTCAGCCCTAGGTTTATTGAAGCACTTCAAGCTGTTTATAAGTCCCCCAAAGCTCACATTTGCAAGAATGAGTTAGAATCAGCACCAGTAAATATAACAAGAGGCACGAGTCAGGGCTGCCTGTACTCTCCACTGTTTATTTATTTGTATTACATATAAACTCATTTTTGACCATGTTACAAGGTAATCCGAGAATCAAATCTGTTGACTGTGGATAGGAACAGCTTTGAATGTTAGCATATGCGGACGATGCGGTGGTTGTAACAACGGACCCAGGTATAGCAATTTTAGAGATAGAGCGAATTACACATAAGTTCGGAGCTGCCTCTGAGTATAAGCTTAACGCGTCCAAGATACAAATATTATGCACTAACCAGACCTGTTTTTAAGACCCTAGAGTGACTGATGGAGTTAGTTATTTGAGGATTAAAATTAGGGCCTGCTCGGATGAATTGGTAAAAATCAACTGGAATTCTATTCTCACGAGTGTTAAGAATCAATTAGATAGAATGGCATGCTTGCACCTCACAATGGTGGAGAGATGTAATGTCTTAAAAATGGTAATATTACCTAAGGATTTATATTTCTTTAGGTCCGTTCCATTAGAGCTATCTAGGGCACAGCTACAGCAACTACAATCATGCTGTATGAGATTTTTATGGGCCCAAGGAAAACCACGAAGAGCAATGCACATTATTTCACTGCCTCAAGAGAAAGGGGGTTGGGCTGTACCTGATTTTACATTTTAATATTACACATGTATTTTGCAAAACATCAGGCTAATGCTTACTGGAGAAGATATTCCTAACCCTGCAGAATACTCCTCCATATATCAGATGCTATTGGGGCAGAAGTAAGGAATTGTCTATTTAGAAAGCTGGAGTATAACTAATACAAGAGAACGTGTTTTAAGGTAGTAGCAGCTGCCTATAAGGTATGGAGAGCAGTACAGAAGAAATTACAAATCAAGGGGGTTTGCTTTTATACTCCAATGGATACACCCATTTTACTACCTGCGGTCTGTACTGATAGAGTTGCTCAGAAATTGAAAGATAAGGGAGTTACATGTATAGGCAAACTGTATAAGGACGGAGGTCTGCTCTCTTTTCAGATATTATCTGATAAATATAAACTCCTCCAAACTGAATTCTTTAAATGTTTCCAGATGAGGGACTTCTTGATGAAAAAACAAAGGACATGAGAGCCGTACTTATTTGTCGAGACTATGATACGGAAGCAACAGATTGGTGGGATCTATAGCTGCTTATTAATTACGCAGTGAGAAGATTTGGAGATCAAAACATACACAAAGAACAATCAATCGATATGGCAGGGAAAATTTTAATATCAGCCAATCTAAGAACACAACATTTTAAAACTATATTTGATCTATATCATACCCCTGCGAAGATGATGAAATGGGGAGGGGGCTTTATGATGGGAAATGTTTTAAATGGGGGCAGATGTGGCTGATATTATACATACTTTTTACGCATGGAGAAGTTGACTCAACTTATGGACAATAGAGAGAAGTTATGTTAATGGGCATAGGGGAAGATCTAATTGAGGGACGTTCTGCTTTTGAATTCAGGTATTTAATTTTTATGCAGTGGCAGTAGCCCGTCTATATAAAGCCTCCTTATGGCTTCAAAAAGAGGTCCCGACCTTTGGAATCTGTAGAGCAAGCTTCTTTGTTATTTCTAATCTGGAACATAGTTTATACAATCTCAAGGGGATACGGAAACGGAAATTAGGTTTGTCAATGTGGGGCCCAGTGATTAATCAGATAAAGGAATATTATGAAAATAATTATGTATTGTTGCCCTGGGTTGGTTCTTTCAGGCACTTTGTAGCTTTTTATATTTAAGAAATTTATGTTAAGAAAGTTATGTTAACTTCTGTGGAAATACTATGGATATTTATATGATACTTACCTCATCTGGAATAAATTGTTTGTATCTAAAATTCTGGATTGTAATTAAAAAAAAGATCTGCATTAGGATATCTTCTTACACCATCTTCTCAGCCGCAGGGACTGTCTGTAGTGTAACATGCACTGGCTTAGTACTTTTAATAGTCTTTACCTGTCACAGCTTGCACCTGTAAATTATATGGAAAATGCACTATACCGTTCTGTTACTGTGGTGGTAAGGATAATGTTGAAGGCTGCCCTGTTTTCTGCACATGTGTCTACTGGACTTGTTTTGGTGACCACATGATTATCCCATTGTGTGACATTAGAGCCATTAGAGGTAAAATCTGAATCTCATTCACAGTCTATTTCACCTGCATATTTGACATGCAATCTCACATCCAATTACCTCCTTTTCCACATCTGCGGCACACTCCATGATTTATTGACCATTGTTAGAAACTGGGTTGTAGGTTGACTGAGATATGAGCCCTAGTCATACATTACCACAGTCCTAGTCAGGATGAATGTCAGGCAATTGGTGCAACACTTCAAAGAGTAAAACAGTGAAAATACCACAAAAAAAGATTTTACACAAGGTTAAAAAATAAATATTAATTTAATAAATGAATAAAACAAGACATAAATTCAATAAGCAGAACTTGAAATATGAATTTCTTAAGAATAAACTTTAAAATAACACTTAGAAGCAATAAGCAATAAGCGCTACTCGACTCCTTCACCATTAATCAAAAGGTCAACATTGTAGCCTCTACATGCTTCTACACCCTCTGCAAGTCCTTCAAATTGTTTCCCCCGAATCCAGGAAGGCCGTCACCCATGCACTCATCACCAGCAGGCTGGACTAAAGGAACACCCTCTACGCCTGAATCAACAGATCTCTACTCCACAAACTCCAGACCATCCAGAAAGCTGCAGCCAGACTCATACTCTGCATCCCATGACAAGACCACATCA
This sequence comes from Lissotriton vulgaris, assembly GCF_964263255.1. Lineage (NCBI taxonomy): Eukaryota > Metazoa > Chordata > Amphibia > Caudata > Salamandridae > Lissotriton > Lissotriton vulgaris. The sequence continues at coordinate 23,396,139 of NC_141690.1, read as the reverse complement.
CCCAGCACCAATAAGACCTCTACTGGCTCCCAGTTGAAAAAAGAGTGACCTTCAAGCTGCTCACGCACACCTACAAAGCCCTGCACAACACCGGACTCCGATACCTCAACAAAAGAATCTCCTTCTTCGCCCCAAGAGAAACATCTGCCCCGCCGACCAGGCCTTGGCCGAAATCCCCTTCATCCACTATGCCAGAACAGGAGGCAGATCCTTCTCATATATCATGGCCAAGACCTGGAACTAACTCCCCCTCAACATCAGACCAAGCCACACGTTGTAATTATTCAGGAAGAGCCTCAAGACCTTGAGACCCTCAAATCTCAATGATGTGGGCAGCAGCCGAAGCGATATGTTGGTGTTGATACACGCAGTATGAGAGAAGCCACAGTCTTGATCCGCACAGCAGGGGTGATGCGTCAGCTCTGGTGATACAAAAGGGGATGATGGACGGAGTGTTTGAGCAAATCAAACACTCACCCCCAGTCAACTGATCTGGGTTTAATCCATCACCATTCTTTAGCTCACTTAGCCACCCAAGTTCAGACATGGCCATATGCAAATCAGTCTGACCCTGTGCCTCATGGGAACAGTCCAGCCGAACTGCCAAGCCATGTCTTCCCTGGACTGGAAACAAGCATCCTGGGACCGGTTTCGGATTCATAATCTTCATCAGCCAGGCTATCTTGAATCCAGTGGCCAAGTGAGCAAGGACTCACGTCTGAGCATACCCTGCCAACTTAGGGCAAACAAAGCGATACAAGAGGGGATGATGGACGGAGCATTTGAGCAAATCAAACACTCACCCCCAGTCAACTGATCTGGGTTTAATCCGTCACCATTCTTTATCTCACTCAGCCACCCCAGTTCAGACATGGCCATATGCAAATCATTCTGACCCTGTGCATCATGGGAACAGTCCAGCCCGAACTGCCAAGCCATGTCTTTCCTGGACCGGAATCAAGCATCCTAGGACCAGTTTCTGGCTATCAGCCGTCTTCAGCCAGGATAGCTTGACTCCAGTGGTGTGGAGAGCATGGGTCTCACGTCTGAGCATACCCATCCCACTCGGGGTGACACATGCAAAACAAGTTGATGGACAGAATGCAGAAAAATATCATACATTCACCCCTGTACAGAGATCTGGGCCTAAATCCATCGTTCTTTTGCACTCCACACCACCCCAGTTCAGACATGGCCACATGCAAATCAGCCTTGACCCTGTGCCTCATGGGAACAGTCCAGCCCGAACTGCCAAGCCATGTCTTTCCTGGACCGGAATCAAGCATCCTAGGACCGGTTTCTGGCTATCAGCCGTCTTCAGCCAGGATAGCTTGACTCTAGTGGTGTGGAGAGCATGGGACTCACGTCTGAGCATTGTTCGCCCTAAGTTGGCAGGGTATGCTCAGACATGAGCCCCTTGCTCATTTGGCCACTGGATTCAAGATAGCCTGGCTGATGAGGATTATGAATCCGAAACCGGTCCCAGGATGCTTGTATCTAGTCCAGGGAACACATGGCTTGGGAGTTCGGGATGGACGGTTCCCATGATGCACAGGGTCAGACTGATTTGCATATGGCCATGTCTGAGCATCAAATGGCTAAAGTAAGAAATTGCCAGATTTCTAAACGTGGTATTTATTGAACTGCAATTTAAAATATGACTTCACCATAAGTTAGGATTTTGAAATTAGGATTTCAGAGAAACCAGACTTGCCGGTCTTATCTCTCCCCAATTGGAAATTACACTTATAAAATGTAATACGTTAATCACAATGTTATCCAATAGGAGAGAATGGCTTTGCTGTAGTGAAAAATGACTCTGAGAGTTTTTCACTACCAGGACATGTAAAACTTGAAAGGATATGTCTTGCCTTTTAAATACTTTGCACCATTTCCACTGGGTTGTCAGGGCCTAACTTAGCGGTGACATATTTATAAAAAAGGATGTTTTGGGCCTGGCAAGAAGTTTATTTTGATAAATCAACATGGCATAAAACAACTGCATACACAGGCTCTGCAGTGGCAGGTCTGAGACACAGTTAAATGGCTACTTCAGTGGGTGGCGCAATTGGTGATGTGGGCCCATTACTATCATTTAATTTACAGGTCTTGGGTATGGGGATACCACTTTACTATAGACTTATAGGTAAATTAAATATGCCAATTGCAGATGAACCAATGTTATCATGTTTAAGTGTAAGAGGACAAGCACTTTAGCACAGGGTAGCAGTGGTGAAGTGCACAGAGTCCTAAATCCAGCAAAAACAAGGTCAGAAATGTAGAGGAGGTAGGCAAAATGTTGGGGGAAGACTACCCTAAGACTCAGCTCTAACAATTGTTAAAGGCTAAATGTATCTCTTGATCACTGCCTCCACCTCCACAAAGACCAGGTTCTTCAGCCGAATCAATGCTTGCCCTCCTTGCTGGAAAATCTCTGCCTCAACATCAGCTTCTCCTTCATAAATTGCTTTTTCAACTCACAATAATTAATACAATATTTTGCATAGCTGACAATCGCATCAATTGACTTTGCATGTCAGAACATCACACTCTGTTGACTGTGTGTGCTTAATGATGGTTTAATACACAAAAGCTGACACAAAACAGACACACCTTCTATAGTAGGATCTACCATCTCACTTTATTGTGTTGACACCTGCTTCCATCACTCATAATACACACAAACCGATTCCTCTGTGTTCTAGGTCGTTCTTATGATTTTAAACAAATGTACCTTTTTCTTTTTGAATAATCAATAGCCATACTATATCTGTCTATAACCTCTGGAAAAGGCTTATAGCTTAGCACAGTCATTTCTGTTTCTGTTTTTGGCCACTTAATATAATCCTTCAGCATCACAATTGAAAACACCACATCCAAATATACCTATGAAATCTTTGCCACACTCACAAGCCCATCAGCTTCTAAAAAACACTTCTTTGGTTATTATCTCAATTTCAGAAAATCTTTTGCAAAATACTAAATCGTGTCTGCTCCATGGCACATGGATATGTCAGACCACATGATCCAGAAACCTCTCTTAATGGACATTCCCATGAAATATTACAACACAATAAATAATTTACACCACTAGTACCTTTAATTTCCAAAGGCTTTGAAAGCCATTCACTCTTATGTCATTCAGCATTTTACCAATCTCTTATTTTTTCCAGGTATTTTTCAATATATTTTTTCTACTACATTATAGTTTCCTTTCATGGCTTAGCTTCTGAAACTTTCACCGCATAAAATGTATGAATTCTATCTAACAGAAATTCATATTAATTAATTTTGTTAAACTCCCAATTTCTCAAATGCATGTCATATATGTTGAACTGCTTCAAAAAACACCTACACATTAGAAGATCATTTTGAAAGTGTGTTACTTAAATTGTATGAACACAAAAATGTTCCAAATTCAACTTCCATGCTGTACCTGTAGTTTCATTAGTGACTCCACAAGCCCTGAAAAAATAGCATTGTTATGTTCTTTCGGACCTTCTTCCTCATTATAGGGTGGAGGTCTCGCACTCAACAACTAATTTATCGCTTCTCTTTCTCAACCAAATCATTCTGCTTTGCATCTTCAAACTTTTCCTTCTACCTATTCCATGGCCACTAAATCAATCACAGATAAAAGAACTCCCACAATGTATATCAGTTCTCCACCTCAGGCCATTTTTTGGTGCTGCAATCTAGAAACCAGCCAATTGAGAAAGGTTTTGCTGACTTGCTCGTTCATGCATCTCTGGTTCGCATTTTCATTTACTTGTGTATCCCACTCATTTAATGCTTGATACTGGTGCAGGACTTGCCTCAGGCTTCATATCAGACACACATTGTTTCAGAAAAGCATTTGTTTTCAAATCAAATAAACCATTATCAGGAATCTGTAATTTGTTATCAGTCTCTGTGGCCTTGTTCCATTTTTTCAAGCACAAACATGCACTCATTCCAACCTTAATAAGCATTTCAAGAGCTGGATTTCTCAACGGTTGAGTGTCATCATGTGACTTTTCAGATTTATCAGACTTGGGACCCATAGATAAAATCTCAATTCAAACAAATGAGAAATAAATGCAAACAAATGCAAATGAATACAAAATAATGTGATATGATTACAATATACTGTAAAACAATCAACTTACTAATATGTCTGTGATCATTGGGAAATGGGAATGGAGTTCAAACTCACCTCAAGTGCACGACTAGGCCTTGATCAGGGACACCCTACGGTAGACCAAAAATAGTTTTATCTTTTTTGCACAAATAAAGTACAATCATTATTCTGTTCCAAATGGCGCACTTGCACCTTGACCATTAAGGAAATCCATCAAACTTAACATCTTATGATCTACACCTTAATCGTTCACAGACACTATACCTGATTTGCGAATATCTGCAAAAAGTAAAAATCAGCATATAGAATGCAGAAAGTGTCAACACATAATCCACAACAGTGACATTATATTGGTACAATAGTAACACCCTCAGCAATAATAATACAACATTAACACTGCACTGGACACAAACTTCTGCTTCCCACATCAATAGTGTCACATTGTCACCCTTACCAAAACTGGATCACCTCTCCACTGGACAGTCCAAATGCCTATGAAATTCTCAAATTTGAGGGACATAGTATTTTAGTCCCAACACAATTCTCTAACAAAATCTGTGCCTTCAATCTCCACCAAAAACTGTTTACTCTTCACTTTCACCCAAAAGGGTCGATAAACAGGATCACTGGGTGGTAAAGTTGATTCAGAAACTCGGTCACAAAAAATTTCATTAAAGATCTTTTCTGATTTATTAACCCCTTCGCTGCGAGGCAAATTCCGCTGCGGTATAAGGGGGGTGGGGCTGGGGGTGGTACTTCTATACTGAGGGCGGCTCCCGGCCGTCATAAATCACAGTGGGCATGTGCTCTTGACAGCCAGGAGCCGTCCGAACTCCGGCGGGGTATTGATACCGCGTGGGCGGAGCGGCAACGTTTGGACGGCTCCCGGCCGTCATGAGCACATGCCTACTGTGACTCATGACGGCCGGGAGCCGTCATGAGCACCCAAGGTGTTAAGTTCATTCAAAAAACACAATTAACTTTACTTTAGTAATGTCACTCAGAAAAAAAGCGAGCTTTCAAAGAGTGTAGTTCCTGTTGGAATAATGTTGGAATACTGCGTCATTACTGCAGTTTCTTCTCCAATGCATCATTTCCCCAAATGGAATTGCCTTAATTCGTATGTCAGGATGTGCACTGTCTGTATGCAACACAGAGTTACACACTGTGGGTTTGCGAAAGAGTCTGGATTAAATGTTGCCATTATCTATATAGAGAGTAATGTCTAAAAATCTCATTGTTACTGATCTTATGTGTAAACCCCAAATTCTATTCATTGTTGTTAAGATATACAATGAAGTCCATGAAAGTCTCTTTATCTACACCCCAAATCATGAAGATATGTCTATAAAACATCCCCAGTAAATGATGGGTCCTGTCATGTTTGTTGGGCATCTGTTCCAAATATGGTGTTGTTCAAAGAAACCCATATAGATGTTAGCAAAAGAATGGGAAAATTTGAACCCCATAGCAACCCCAGATGATTGCCTAAACCACGTACCATTGTGTATAAAGAAGTTATTTTCCAATGTAAGACGTGTGAGCTCTAAAATCATATACCTATGTTTATAAAGAGTGGTGTCCCGTTTTGATAAACAATACGTTAAACACTTCTATCTTCCACTTTCATAGTCATTTATTTCTCTCTCTCACAATACACAAATGCCCAGATGCATCAAAGTACTGTTTTGCGATTCCTAATTTGCGCAAATTAGGAATCTCAAAATGGTATGCATCATTTTTTTCGCATTTTTTTTGTGATTCGGTAAAAATCGAATCGCATAAAAAATGCGATTTTTAAATAGCGAATTCGCAATTCCCATTCATTCCTATGGGCTGAAATGCCCATAGGAATGAATGGGAATTGCGAATTCGCAATTTGAAATCGAAATTCAACAAAGCATTTCAAGGGTGGAGAGGGGGGTCCAAAGGACCCCCCCCTGCACCCATGAAATGCACTTTTACATGTAAGTTACATACACACATGTCCTAAGGACATGTGTGTCTGTAACTTAATAGTTTAAAAAATGCATTTTTGTGCTTTTTTAAACAATTTTGCAAATTACCACGAGGTTCAAACTTGTGGTAATTTGCACTTGCAATTTTAAAATTCGCTAATTTTTTAACAATGATGCATTCCATTTAAGGAATCGCAAAATTGCGATTCCTTAAATGCAATCGCATTTAAGAAATTCGCAAAATTAGCGAATTTGTACAAAAACTAATGATGCATATCAAAAAGAATTTTTGGAGTCGCAAACTCCCGATTTTAAGGAATCGCACCGTTTGCGACTCCAAAAATGCTTGATGCATCTGGGCAATAGTGATTCAAGATCTCTCTTCCTAGATTCAAGCATGGACAGCACTTTTTCTTTTTATTCTCACTTAATTTCTTATAAACTTAAGTTTTATCGTATAGCCAAAATATGGCTACATCACTATGCTATTTTAATGTTGCAATCTCACCATCATTGTATATTTTGATATATTATTTTTGCATAAACATAAAACATATGTAAGGTGGTTATCTTTCCAGCCTTGAAAAAGTCTATGTTAGACGAAACACGTGTTGGCGAAAGCCTTGCTGGGATTACCAAAAGAAGAAACCAACAAGTTGAAAACAAATTTATGGACTCTTACAACTACTTATATATTTTGAGAAAATATATCATTGAACTGTTTTGAACTACTGCTTAATGAAAAAGTTGTGCTCAAAATAATTTTTGTAATTGTTAAACTTATCCATAAACATCTAGGACAATTATACGCATTTATGAGGGAGCTGAACAAAGCTCTATTTTTGCATATACATTTCTGCTTTGTTATTTAGTTTTCTCTATTGTACCCTAAACCTCAGGTCTAAAGAATTACTTTGCTCAACAATGACTGTTTTGATGCTTCAGGAAATGGCTGTGTTTTGTATGATGTCCCCCCAGATTTGTGTTCTGATTGTTTTGCTGGTTTTAGAAGTCTGTGTACTTAATCCCTGATAACCAATCGCAAAGTGCTTTCCCCCCCTTTAAACTCAGTACAATTGGTAGCAGTGTAAAAACAAAATTTCGACCTGTCAAAATAACCCTTCAGTTAAATATTAATAAGTTACCCCTACATATGGCTTGAATCCCACAAGGCTGAGTACATGGTATTCAAAAGTAGTAGAAATGTTATGTTAACATGTCCTTACAGTTACAAGTACCCAAAAGCTAATTTCACTGTAGGAAGGCTGGCTGTCCCATAGAAAAACATTGGGAAGCAATAGTAAAGAGGAAATATTTATTACGCTATCTCAGGTTAGGGACCAGATAGAAAAATTATTAAGCAACGGTTTTTAATATGTATTAAAAGCCCAACTCAATGCTGGAGTGAGATTTTTAAAATAATAAAGGAATAGTAACTTTTAGAAAGTCACCTTTTCTAAGCCTGAAACTTCAAAAGGTTATTTTATGTTGACTTTCAAACTGTCACTGAGCTGATGAATGGCCCTGGATGAGATGTGAAAACTGTTCCCAGAGCTGAGACAAAGGCCTGGATGTAAGGAAATATTAATGGTTCCCTGGCAGGATGGCCTGTTGGAGTGGATTCCAGACCTTAATTTACTTCAAAGCAGCCTCCCCTGTCACAGTCAAAAGTAAGCTGACACCTGGATAACCCCCTTCCTTTGTCCCCCATTCAGGCAGGCACTAAACTGAGTGGAAGGAGAGCTGCCCCCAGTTCTGGTTTGGAGGGACCGCAGAGGATGGGCTGCTCATTTTAATTCTCCCCACCACTTGATGGGGACACAGGCACTTTTTATGGGGACAATGGTTTCACCATTTTTGGTTTATAGGAGTGAGGGACAATGTGGTACTGTTTGAAAAATGACAGACTGGAACAGCTATAAAAGTGGATAGAGTTATCCCTGTGAACTTTTAGCCCATTGTTTGGGAAGGGGTGAGGAGTCACCCCTACCCAGAAGCTACCACCAGGCATTAATGTGACATCCACTGGTGCCTTCATCAGAACACTGAAGGATCTGAAGACAATCAAAAGAGGACTGAACTTGCTGTTTGCAACCTGAGAGGTGCCCTGAAGGACTGCACTTGCTTCCTCTTGTACCCAGGACAAAGACGTAGACTCCAAGGTTCATAAGGCTGCCCTCAAGTTCAATCAACAGGGACATAGCAACTGCCCAGCTGACCAGTTTCAACTGGACATGCTGTGTACCCTGTCGTTAGCCACTGCTAGAATGAGACCTGACTCCCAATGCTATTCCTGAAGTCCTGGAATCCTTAAATGTGACTGGCTGGGTTTCTTCTACCAACCCAAAAAACTTGGACATTAGAGAAATGTTCATTTTAAAGACCTCCTGGGGACTAGGACAAACCTCTGAAGCCTATCCTCCCAAAGTGCATTGCTGCTGGGCTAAAGATTAAGGTTTCCCTTGCTCAGAGCTTCTCAAAGGCACCATATCCTCATGGAGCCCTCTTTGGCTACATCCTACACCCTTGCCAATTAAAGAGTTCTAAGCGCTGAAAAAGTGACTAAGTATGAACTTTGAAATCTTAACTGTGCAAGGTCAGAAAAAAGTTCCAGCAGATAAAAGGAGTCCCCTGGTCATAAAATTCAAATTTACCCTTATCTGAGCAAGTCCCACCATCACCAATTGTCTCAAAACTCTATCTGACCTCATGGAGCCCACTTTAGCTACATCCTGATGCCTTGCCCTGTTGAAGATTTTTTACTTCCATTTTCGAGACTAAAGCACAGATTTATGCAAAGGTGAGACAACACAGCACAGCAACTAATGTTGCTGTACTGCATTGTATGACATGGGGAGAGCCAGAGAGGACCAGATCTACAGAGATATGGCCCGCTCCTCCCCTCTCCTTAATATTGGCGCAGAATTGTGCTGCCGAGCAAACATGCACTCACCTTTGCGCCACAATGCAAAGGTGTTTGGGTGAGCCTAGCATAGGTTTTTTATTGAAATGGTGTCCTTCCAGTGCAAAATACTATGCTTACATTGCATTTGCAACTTTTCTTGCTTTGTATGTGTGCTGTTCAATGCAGAATACATTCAAAGTTAGAAAATAAAGGAAATATTAAAGCACTTCTCCTTTTAACACCTGTCACAAGTGGCATTAATCTTAAACGCAAAACCCTGCCTACTACTGTTAGTTGACAGGGTTTTGCATAAAGAAAACATGTGTAGAAGTCCAGGAATGCCTAAGTACTACATATGGAATGCCGCCCTTGATGCAGAGTAATGCAAAGCAGTGCTAGGTGCTGGTTTGTTTTACTTTTTCTTGCAAATCAATTCAAAACCAATCTCAAAAATGGTTTTGCCTTTAGTCTGCTTTAAAAAAGTATCTCAAACCTGATGCAAACCTTTCTAAATCTTGACCTAAGTCCTAAGGTAAAACTGCTTACCAGGTTGAATCAGGTTTCTTTTTCCAAGAGTGGTCAATTGTAATCAACCTCTAATTGCACCTATGTACCAGTCTACCGCAACCATTTGACTGTGGTTGGCATTAAATGCTTTTTGGCTCTATTTCTTTTTTAAACTATAAAAATGTATATCTTGTGTCCGCTTATTGGAGTAGTTTTGCTTAAGTGCAATTGTATTAATTAAAATGGTTTGGGATTTCTATTATGTTGTGCTTTGACTTTATTAATATTTTGGCACTGCATGATATGTATATATATTTTCTTTAAATGTAATCTTTTTTCATTTTACATTTTTTCTAACCATTTTCATAACATCTGGCATCAATGAATCAACCCAAATGTCTACTATAAGTGCTCAAAAGCATTCATTGTCTAAGGATTATCCCATTGTCATTTGTAGCTGCACCTTCCTGAGTGCCACATCCCATGTGATGCACATAAAGCAAAGAGTGGCATCTGTATGTTGTTGTTGTTGCACTTTCCTATCCTTTCTGAATCTACACTAGTAAAGTTTACGTAGGTGTGGTTTTAAGAATGAATATACAGTATTTTTAATTATTTATATTTAACTTTAATAACCAGTGACCACACTAAATTATTTTGTTTGTTTCTAATACTAAGTGAACTGCAAAAATTCCATGTTTTAGTGATGTTCTTCTTGCTTGTTTGCTTTTAGGTGCACACGAGACAACATCATGAACATCTTTTCAACTTGTGAAGTTAAGTGCCACTGCCAAGTGACAGCTTCAAGACAGGGAAGTTACAAAGTCCTACCTTGGTCAAAACGTCTTGGTGTATTGGTACAGGAAGAGGTGCCAATGGCTAGTGCTCAGCAGGTTGGCAATAAACTATCTGGGTTATCCAGTAGCCAGTGACTCCGCTGAGTGTGTTTTCAGTGCTGCTGGTGATAACGCATGTCACAGTGAGAAGGACAGGTCTCTCTCCCCAAAACATGGAGAGATTAACCATGATCAAAATTAATCAGCACTTAACACCACTGAATTACTCCATACATATGACAAGAGTAAGATGAGGGTGAATGGTCAGACTCAAGTCATGGATATATTGTCTTAGCTGACCTGCTTCAGGGCAACTTCAGCAACAAATGTGCTACCTTTTTCAAAAGCAAGATTGACGTAATCTTTAATGCCTTACATCAAGCCCAAGCACCAGGGTGCTGTGCTCAAATAGCAACCCACTGGCAGCAGGGGGTTACTACAACCCACAGTCAGTGGTAGGCAATGGGTTCATGGCAGGAAAGGTTATCTGGAACAACACTATTCATGGGACCGACTTAACAACACCTTCCCAATCCAATAATTTCATTCTCTCGGCTTTCTCCCCCCTCACAATTTATCAAGTATCCAACTGGTTCAAGCAAATTAAGTCAGGGTCACCTTTTGATCCATGTCCGCCGTGAGTTATGCAGCTAGGTTCAGCCGTAGTTCCTGAACAACTCCTGAGGATCTTTATTCAAATGCCCAGTTCGGATATTTCCCTAAAAATTAGAAAGTTGCATCAATCCTTCCTCTCTTAAAAAAAACAATCTGAATGCTGATGATACCAACAAATACAGGCCAATCTCACAACTTAACTTCCAGGCCAAACTGATAGTGAAAGCTATAAGTACTAGCCAACATAGCACTGAGACAGCCCTGATCACAGCTGCAGAATATGTCAGAATAACTTTAGACAAAGAAAGGAACGCAGCCCTGTTAGACCTTACAGCAGCGTTCAATACTGCTAGCCATCAACTCCTTATCAACCGGCTGTTCAAGATAGGAGTTAATTGTACTGCTCTTAAACTCCTCAGCTCATTTCGCACTGACAGACTACAGCATGTGGAATGTAACGGTCACAGTTTTACATCTTTCACCCTTCCATTTGACGTACCAGAAGGGTCTGCATTGAGCCCCACCCTTTTTAATCTGTACATAACACCTTTGGCTTATCTACTCAAAAACCTTGGTTTCTCGGTTGTCTCCTATGTGGACGACACCCAGATTGTAGTATCAGTCACAGAGAATGCTGATAACACAGCTAAATGCTTTCACAATTGCATGGTAAGATTGGGAGGTGGATGTCCAACAATTGTCTGAAACTGAACTCAGACAAAACCGAGGTGCTACTCTTTGGCAAGCAACCATCCTTGTGATCCAGTTGCTGGTGGCCTCAAGAATTGGATATCCTCCCTATCCCAGTTATAAAGGCAAAAAAACTGGGCGTACAGTTTGATGAAAAACTTTCTTTGTGGGTCATGCAAGGCCATTACCTCGTCCTGCTTTTTCATCTTTAAATCACTCAGGAAGGTTTTCCCTTTTATCCCTCTGGAATTACGCAAAGCAGTGATCACAACACTGATTATTTCTAAATTAGATTACTGTTATGGACTGTTCCTGACTGTCCATAAGAAAGCCCTGCCTAAATTACAAATGGCCCAAAATGCAGCCGCCAGAGTGCTTTTGGGATTTCCAAAATATCAGTTGGTTTCCAAGACTCTCCTCCTACTTCACTGGCTCCCAGTCAACAAGAGGGTTATTTTCAAGTCTCTGTGCATAGCTTTTAAGGCCCTCGTCTCTGAATGCCCAGTTTCATTTAAGCAACGTTTCCATTGTTACATACTTGTCAGAACCTTAAGATCAGCCTCCTTGGCTAAGTTGGCTGTTCCCTAGTTTAAAAGAGCTATGTGGGGAGGCGAAAGCTTTGCAGTGGCCATTGCCAAACTCTGGAATATGATGCCACTAACACTAAAAACTTCAAAAAATCTTTACACATTACGGAGAGCCCATAACACTTGGCTATTCAATCATTAGTTCTTTACACGTTTCCACCTCTCTTGCTCCACTAGGGCTATAGTTATTCTCCACTCAGACCCACCCTTTTATGGTAGTCAGTGCCTAGATACCCACGGGTAGTAGTGCACTTTAGAAATCAGAATTTCATTTCATTTCAAACCATCTGAGTTTCTACTTTCCTGACTATTAGGTCTGGGCCATAAACCATAGAACTTTCTCTCCCTATCGCTGAACTGCTTTGATGACAAAAATAAAAAAGTGATAGCTAGGGAGACAATATTTTATTTGTTTGTGTCTGGATGACTAATGCAGCTCCACCATCTTACACACATTAAATTTCCAGATTGGAGTTGCACCAGTGTGCAGTGACAACGCCCCCCCACCCATTCCCTCAAGAATATTGGAGATACAAATGTTGGCCTGCCATTATCCTGTCCCCTATCTATCCTCTGCTAGTCTATTCCACTGGCTGGATGGCCCCACAATATTTGATTTACAATAATGGTCAATGTCTATTTCGTGAAACAATGGATCAGAAATATACCATTGTGACCATGTCTCAATTAGAAGAACAGGTCAATGGCATGCATTGCATGTTGAGTGATTGTTTGTGAGTGTGTTGAGAGGATTCTTGTGGTGGCAGACAGACTGAGGCAGTGACACTGAGAGCTTGTTTTTCTGTAACTATTATGCTTAATTGTGTTTGTGATGTTTTACAATGTTGGTTGCCAAAAAACAGGTGATCATTTTTTTCCTGAAGGTAATTTTTACCTTTCCTTTTGACACTTAGTGATTTTTTTTTTTCGCCGGGTCCACACCACACTGCTTTGTTTTCTGCTTCACACTCCTCAAGCACCTGACCATTCCCTTTAGCCAATAAACACAAATCTAGCCTAAACAAAAAATTACTTAATGTTTCTTTTGTTATGCACCAACATACAGCATTGTACTATAGGTTGATCTATCGCATTTAAGTCAGAACGCAGTCGGTACAGAGATGGACACCTTCCTCAGAGTCAGGAGGATGAAGGAAGGACTCAGGGCACGACTACTTCAAAAATTGTCACGAGAAGAAGGAAGTTATCAACGTCACTGAAACCAACCAATTTGGTGATCACACTAATGTGGCCTACCCAACTCTGTGGTGTGGTGGTTAGAGAACACTGTTGCTTTTACTTGATTTGGAAAATGCAATGTTGCTAAGTGTGTGTGCTCAGTTCTGTCTGGCTCAAATGTGAAAATATGTGGTTGTTGTGTGGAGGGGCTTGCTGTTGTAGTTAGCAAGTTAGCAAGTGCTCTTAGGCTACATATTTGTATTATCATTTATGATGATGAATTGCTTGATGATCATGACATTTGTGAGTTTGATCAGCCTGATAGTTATATGCAGCCACTTTTTTGTGATTGTTGGTTGTTATAAAATTGCTCTCACCTAATTGATCACACATCAGTCATAAAATGAATTATTGCAAAAAGGACTATTCTTCTTGTCTCACTTGCACTGCCTCTGAGTCTCCTTGGTGCACTCCTTATAAAGTTTACCTTTTGCCCTTCTCTGGGGAAGCACCATAACACTCACGCTTACCTTATCGGACCAGGGTGAGGTCCCGTCGGCGTGGAAACAGGCCATGGTTATTCCCCTTATTAAGAAGCCCGGTCTGGCTCCTGAGGTCTTAGCCAATTATAGACCTATTTCTCTGCTCCCTGCACTGGCTAAGACCCTGGAGAAGCACGTTCATAACGTCCTCTCCAATTTTTTGGAATCACACGACCTGTTACATTCCACCCAATCGGGCTTTCGCCCTAATCTTAGCACGGAGACGGCGCTTCTGGAGGTCTCCGAGGCTATCAAGGAGACATTGGACGTGGGTGCAGAGCCATGCTTATTATGCTGGACTGTCGGCGGCCTTCGACACCGTCCCCCATGAAGATCTGCTGGTCAGACTCTATGAGATCGGTCTGAGGGGGACGGTGCTCAGCTGGTTTACTTCCTTCCTGGCTGGCCGTCGACAAACGGTCTGGGCCTCCTCTAGCTCTGCGGAGATGCCGCCATTGGGAGTCGGAGTCCCGCAGGGCTCGGTATTGAGCCCGACTCTTTTTAACATCTTTATGACCCCTCTGGCGGCTCTGGCCGAGTCTTTCGGGGCCCAGATCGTATCCTACGCAGATGACACCCAGCTGCTTTTTACCTGCCGGAAAGGAGAGGATTTCGATGGAGAGAGCATCCGTGAGTGCCTGAGTGCTGTTTTTAAGTGGCTCCAACTGAACAGCCTCAAGTGCAACTCTGACAAATCAGAGGTGCTTTTCTTCGGCTGTCAATCCGATCCAGACTGGCAGGTATGGTGGCCGGCTGATATGTCTCCTCCTGGGCAATCGTCTCAGCTCGCTAAGAACCTGGGGATCAAGATAGACAACGGTCTGACTCTAAGATCACAGGTCCTACCCTTACTGGCACCTGCTTCGGCCTGCTCCGTATGCTTCGGAAGTTCTTCCCTTTGCTCTCCGTGGACCACAGGAGGGTTATGGTACAAGCCTTGATTGGTTCACGTTTGGATTATTCAAACGTCTTATATCTTGGCCTGCCGGAATACCTCCTACAACGTATGCAGGTGGTCCAGAACGCTGCACCGCGTGCCATTTTTAGCCTGCATAGGCGAACCAGAGTCTCTGTCTTATTGAAATCGCTTCACTGGCTGCCTATTCGCCAGAGGATAGCTTTTAAAGCCTGAACGCTCGCTCATAAGGCCTTTTATGCAACAGGGGCTAAATACCTGCAGAAGAGGTTCTTTGCCTATCGCCCTCTCCGATCGTTGAGGTCTGAGTCTTTGTTCGTGGCCACTGTTCCTCGTGTGAGGAAGACACGCATGGGAGGTCGCTCCTTTAAACTCCGGGCCCCTCAACTCTGGAACTCTTTGCCCCTGACTCTTCGTAGCACTTCTAATTTGCAGGCTTTTAGGAAGGGCCTGAAAACCTGGCTCTTTGCCTCTTAGATTTCTGCCCTACTGACCTGTTTTTAGCTGTTTGTTGTGTTTAGCGTTTTCAAAGCGCCGGGACACTCTTTTGAGTAGCCGAGCGCTATAAAAGACACAAAATAACATAACATAACAACATAACATCCGCCAATCACCCAAGATTGATGGACAGTCCAAGCAGAATGCAGATGCAACTTACAATTTGGCAATACAGTATCATATTTTCTTAATAATCATTAAAACTGTGTGTGTTGTTGGCTTCACGCCTACATCATATATAATGTATTTGCTATTTTTCAAAGTTAGGTAACAGAATATTTCAATATAATGTAACGTGGGTCTCTCTGGGGCAGACAGACTGTTTGGTTTCTATTGCATTTAAGTTGTCTGTACTCATTCCTTCATTCCTTTTACTCCCATAACATGATGGTTGCAGTCATTGCCCAACTGAAAATTGTCTTTGGGTATTTTTTGTCTTGGTCAAGCCTTTCCCAAAATAGCCTTTCATGTCCATTCATCAAACCCCTAACCCTCTTTCTCCAGGCTGTGTGATTCATTGAGGTGTAACTTAATTATTTATACCATTAATTGATCTCACACTTGGTGGGACATATGTGGTGAAAGCAACACCAACTCAGTACAGGATCTTCACTTTTACCCCTATTACTGAAACAATAGTCAGCACTGACTCCATTTACCCACCCACACATACAAGTGATCGTTTTTTTTTAGCTTTAGAAGCACATCATTTTGGCATTGTGTGTTGCGTTAAACGCTTAACCAAGAACCATGTCCACTCCAGACTTTAAGTCCTCCTAACAAATCACAATTTGAGACTAAGAGTCACTTTTGTTTTGTAATGAGGAGCAGCTAGAAAAACAAAAAAGACAAATTGCAAACAATGTTCTGTCACTCTGTGCCAAAACGTTGTTTTATGTAGTGGGTGGCACAGTAGCAGTATATTGATAGTCCCCTAGTGTCATTTGATTTGATGTGAGTCTCAAGCACCATTACCCGTTCCCATAAAACTAAAGGAAAATCTCAAAAGCTCTATCTGTCTGAAAGAAATTAAGGCAGAATAAGCATAGGAACAAACCATTTTTTTTCTTTTCAAGGATTTCCTAGTAAAGTGCTCAGATGGTTTGGGACTTTACGAATTAGACACATTTACTAATGAATGGTCTAGTTTTAGCTACAATAAATATTCTGGCTAGTATGATAAGACAAAACCAACAATATCAACAAGAGAGATAGGGCGCGAGTAAACACTCCTGTACCCCAACAAGTATATCTTAAACAACTAAGGAGTGACACAGCGAGAAGTATAATACGTGTAACAAAATATAAAATATAAGTGTGTCAGGCTTTACAGAGGCCCCTACCCGGTTAAGGTAACTGCAAGATTGGAAAATTCCAATCCTAACAACCAGGAGGTAGCAACCCAGTGAGCTAGTGTGATTACACACAACTGGAAAGGACAAGCATACCTCTTTGTATGATAAGGCAACTTGAATTTTCTTTTAGCATCTCTAGTCTGACCATTTTATTTGCATATTTCACAAAGGAGATCAGTCCACTACAAATCGTCCAACGTGATCAGACCTTTATCTCTGCGAGGTTTTGGATGCCTGTTGCATCTTGGGTCAAAGTATTTTGATTTTCTCTTAATTAGCTGGTCATACAAGCTGTCAACAGGGATTGCCAAACAAGAATCCTTCTGTTGCTATGTGTTTGTTATCACCTCAGGCCTATTTAACTTTTAACTCCCTATGCTATAACCTACATTCTTTTGAGCGAATAGACGGTGGGAAAAGCGATGTACTGCAGTTCAGTCTGTGAAAGGATTAAGGACCGGGATATAATTGGCACATTTGCCACAGACTTTCCCATCCACTGAAGTCAAGTGAATTGCATTATCTATTCAGCATTGCTTTGTTCTTCAAGTATTCTTCACCCTTGGCTTTGATAAGCACCATTTAAGTTTACATTCTCTCTTCCACTCATACGCTATTGAAAACTTGTCATCATTATCCATTCAATCCAGCTATCCAAACATAGCTACACCAAACCTTTCACCAACATCTATTTACCCCTTATGCATTCTTGCTTTCCCCATTCTATCCACCCATCCTGCTTTCCATTAACACACCCAAGCATTCCTTCCAACCACGCTCCCACCCAGTCAAGAATCCATCCAGTTTCACCCATAAATGCCCTTTCAACCATCCTTCACCCAACCACGCAGATTGATTCCTATCATCATCACCCACCTCTATGCATTCTTTCACCCACATACCATTTCACTCATATATTAAATACGTGTCACCCATCCTTTCTCCTTCCATCCTGGTTTGCCTTTCACATCAACCGCTCATTCTTAAAGTTCATTTAATAAAATTTGTCTGCAGATAGAGGAGTACATAACGACTCAGCTCCCACTGTAGCTGCTAAAGCGGGATGTGGTTCATGAGCCATTCAATGCTGTCACAGTGAGTATATTACTATTTGTCAATAAGTAAGCAATTTAACACCTTAGCAGCTATGGAACGTCCAGCTCCAGTGCTGAACGTTCCATTGCGCAGGTGCAGTTGGAACGTCCAACGGCAGCACTCCCGAGGTAGTGGTGCCGTCGGCCGTTGGACTGGCGCAGCACTTATGAGGCTAACTTACCACTGCCTGCCACTCCTGCCGCTGGTATTCCCCCCTCCATGGTGACCACTGCATTTGCGTCCTCTCCACTGGTGGCAGACCCGACACTGGTGATCTGAGCATAGTTATAATTTCAGATATCAGATACGCCCCTCTCTCTCTGTTTTGTTAAGCACAATACAACCACAAAACAAAATAACACTACAGATTGGTTACAGTTTCTTAATCTTCTCCATCAAAAATTCAAAACATCACGTTGGGCATTTTGTTGGTTGGAAATCAATGAGAAGCCAGGTAGTCAAGCCAAACAAAATCTTTTTGTAATGGGTGGCAGGGTTAAAATTTATCTGAGTTATTGAAGCAAAATGAAGTGGTGGTAATAAATGGTAAATGTGGGACATATAGTCTTAGTTGGTAAATGCAGTGGGGCTGTCTTCCTCATCATACTTCCAGCCATGCTGCACAGTCATTCACTAATGGTATACTCTGATGATAATATATGTACAACACTGGGAGGACTACCATGACTACGGCCACTCTCTTGTTTTACGGTAGTGTTTGAGCAAGAAAAAGAAAGTCTTCTGAAAAAAACGCGTAGAATACCTTTAGTGGGCATGCAATCTTCACAGTAGAGTATCTGACCTAAAATGGCTTCTCTGAGTCTTTAATGTACCACCAGTCTATAAGGGTAGAGGGAAAGCTTACTGACAAAGAAGAAGAAAAAGGAAGCTACAGACTAGTGCAGATAGTTTTGAAGGCAAGTACATAAACTTGAAAAATAGCTCAAGTAAGAAATAAAATGCATAATATAGGGATAAGAAGGATTTATGAAACAGATCAAAGTGGAGTTGTGGGTGCTGGGTCCACCCATAAAAGTTGGTTACCATTTTTATTCCGAGAAATGTGGGAATAGTGTGTATTCAGAATATTATGGATCCCCACACCATCTCAAACTTTCTCTATAAGAAATATGAGAAAAATCGGTGTTTTTAGCCAAAGGTTTGAGATTTGCAAGGCATTTTTAGTAGGAAAAAATAGTGGAATCCACATGAGCACACCACCGTCGACTTCCCTGGGTGTTTACAGTCCAGAAATGTTTGCTTTTGTCTCTCAATTGTTTTGATGTCTCCATTCTGTGTTTTGTATTGCTGCCACTGTGCCTAACCACACAAGTAGAGTGCTGTTTGAAGAGAAGGTTGGAGAATGCTGAGCATTGTATGTGTCAAATCTATATTTCTACCCAAGATTTGAGGTTTCCAAATCATAGTGGCCATACAAGTTACACCACCCTAGACTCCACTGAGAGCCTAGTTTTTCAGAAATGTCTGGGTTCGCTAAGGTCCATATTCTGCAGCTAACGACATTGTACAAAAAATAATTCACTTTGCTAGCCGAAGTATTATGTCTTCATGTCACATTGTGGGGTGTTTTTTTTGTCACAGATGCTAGGCCCAGCCACGCAAGTGGGGCGATATTTCTATTGGGAGAGAACTCGGAAAATACAATAGTAGACCATTCATTATTATCTAATGGATGTCTTTAAGGCCTCCAAATGTAAACAAGTTTGCAAGAATAAAGACATTGTGTAAAATGTCCTGTAAATCATGATAGCATGGGTAACACCTTCAGAGTTGAAGAAATAACCAATGTTTCTAAATTCAGTATCTTGGGCATATTTCAGAAATATATATGTTTCTTTAATTCCCATTTTTCATTCATTAAATGTTGCCATATCAATTGGTGCATGATAGGAAAAACATAGGAGCCTCCGGGCCGGCGGTGGCATCCGCCGGCCCGGAGGATGCGGAATCACCGCAATCCTAATCGGCCCCATAATTTGCTGCAGCTCTGATATTTGGTCTAGCTTTCATCTGATTTGGAAGTACCTACAAACCACATATCATGTTGCGACCAGAATAGTCTGATGGACATAACGGTATATTGCATTTGTGAATGAGCAATTGTGGCAAAAAAGTACAAATTAAAAAACAGGCATCATTTGCTATTTTTTCTACTTACTTTCATAATTTTTTATTTCAACTATTAGTTTCTTTGGGAAAGCGCTGAGGGATCTACACAAATTAACCCTTACTGAATTCAGAATTGTATTTACTTGTCAGAAATGTATTGCTTTCTGGTATCAACGATGGTTCAACACCAGTTTTCATCACAAATGGCAAGTAGACGTAATCACAAAAGTTTTGAAAAATTGACTATCTCTTGTGTAAATTGATTTTTTTATCCATATTTGCTTGTTCCTTAAAGCTGGGAAAAGGTCAATCCTTGCATTAAAGCCATTTTTTAAAAAAAATGCTTTATTAGAAAGCATTTTTTCACATTTTCCACACAAAAAAACAAATGCAGCTCTATTTTGGATATATTCTTGGTCACCTTGGGTGTCTTCAAAATCGGATAAAGAGAATGCGAATTTGGAATGGATACCTTATGTAAAGCAAAAGTGGTAAACATGAAATAATCCAAATATCAAAAAAAGGGCTTAGCACTAGGGGTAGAAAAGCTTCAGCAGTTAGGGGTTAAAGGGAAAGCGCTGTGCAATTATACATTCTGTCACTGATAAAATGAATAACCACTCATCATCCTAAAATGTCAGCATCGTAATTTATGTAATTACATCCACGCTTAATTTCCTCTCCTACCCACCTTGGTGGCCTCTAAAATAAATAAGTGCAACCCCTCTCTGTGACTACACGAGGTTGTGCTCTGTTGTATAAAAAAAGGAAGATGGAGTGATGAGAAAACCCATTGCTCATTCAGTAGCGGCTGCTACTGGACGGGAGTGGTGAGACAGGGGAGGGTGTTCATTAACACAAAAAAACTTACCTTAGAACAGCTGCTACCTCCCCTGCTTCCTCCCCTGCTTCCTTTTCCTTACTGCAGTCCGGGCCGGCAGCAGGAAGCACCCGGCACACAAGCTCCCCTGAGCCAATCAAAATGCTGCAATGCAGTGTTGTGAATGGTCCGAGAGCTGTGGATCGGCTCTCAGACTCAAACAGGGAACCTGTGCATGTTCCTCACCAGGCTATGTAATGCAACCTGGTAGTAACTTGCAAAGTGCGCATGAACTGTTTGGTTGGCCCAAGAGGGCCGGCCAAACAGTTCAAGAGCACTTTGGGAGTGCAAACGATTCATGCTCTACTCTGGTCATCCCCGCGCTTCACTGTGCACAGGCTTTATGCAATAGCAACAATTAAATGACAAGAACAATAAGTTATTGTTATTTTACTTTTACTTTTTGCGCAGTGAGACAACGCTCCTCCGCGTTAGTTGCAGATGGACTGTTCCAAAGTGAACATGAGTGTAACATGATTAAATATGAGAGACCCTGTGCGTTTCAAGATTTTTTCAGCAATCAATAACACATATGCCAAAAAAGAAACTGACTTCTTACCATTTGATCAGAACAGGCTTGTGATTGGCTTCATGTGATGTGCTCCGTGATGCTTGTTTTGTGTGATTCTATTCTTTGCAATTTACACCACATGATTTTCTCCACGTGACTTGCTTTATCTGATTTGCTCCATATCATTATTCTCCATATGATTTGCTCTTACTGATTTCACTTTCTGCGTTTCGCTCCACGTGATTTTCTCAAGATAACTTGCTTCATGTGATACACTACATGCGATTTCCTTTGTGTGCATTACTGCATGTGACTTTGCTCTTTCTGATCTGATAAACATGATGCATCTGATATGCTCAGTGTCACTTGCTAATTGTGATTTTGTTCTTTATCATTTGCTCCACTTGACTTGATCTGCTCAACAAGATGAGATTCATGTAATTTGCTCCACAACAGTTTGCACCATGTGATTTGTTCCATGAGACTTGCTTCCTGTGAATTAGTTCTTTGAGATTTGCTCAACATAATTTGCTTCATTCGACTTGTGTTATGTGATTTTCTCTGTGTAATTTGATTCAAGTGTGGTCACATCTTGCAGCTCCTATCAAGGTTCTTTGAATAGACAGCAGACAGGACTGTCGGAATGAAGAAATTTGTGCTTAACCGTAAGACATTGGGCTTGAAAGATTTGAAGGAAAAGTGGCATACTTCATCCAGCTTACCACCTCCATATATTTTATATCACAGCAACAGAACAATAGACTGCCATTTGTGAAAAAGGAGAGTTTTGTCCTAAACACATTGACATCTGTCATCAGGGTTTTGATATGTCACTGCAGATTTCCAGGTTTTGGCATTTTATGGAGGATTTGGTCCTTTTGATAACTAGTGCTAATGGGGTGCTTACTTGAGAAAAATAAATATATAGTTCTGTCTGAGAACTTGTAATACATCTAGCTGTCTAATGCAAAGGATTGATTCAAGCAATCACTAAAAGAAAGAGGCTGATGGGATTGTGCAATCAATAAATCAAACCAGATTTACAGAGCACTGGTAATGACCTGTGAGGGTGTCCAGGCGCTGAGAGCCAACCTGCTCACTTGGAATCACTTGAACAACCATGTCTTGAGTCCCTGTCTGAATTGCTGAAGGGTGGGTGAGTTCTTGAGGTGGAGGGGGAGGTTGTTCCAGGTCTTTGTTGTGAGGTAGGAGAAGGAGCATCCTCCACTGGTTGCTGCTGCGGATGCTGGGAGTGTGAGCGGGGTAAAGGGAGGCAGAGTGCAGCTGTCTGGAGGATTGGCGGCACCTCAGGCGATGATTGATGTATGCTTATGTATGCTGATCCTTGGTTGTGAAGGGCTTTGTAGGAGTGGGTCAGCATCTTGAATTAACATCTCTTGTGGATGGGGAGCTAGTGGAATTTCTTGAGGTGTGGACTAATGTGTGTTTGTCTGGGGAGGCCGAGGATAACCCTGGTTGCTGTGTTCTGTATGGTCTGCATCCTCTTCATTAGGTGTGTGGTAATTTTTGCATAGAGTGTGTTCCCGTAGTCTAGGGGGTTAGTGACGAAGGCTTGAGTAAGGGTGTGCTTTGGGCCGACAAGGAGCCTTCGGAAGATCTTTCAGATCATGCAAATAGTGAGAAAGCATGCAGGAGGACTGCTTTAATCTGACTTTTTAAAGTGAGTTTGCTATCCATGGTGATGCTGAAGTTCCAGGCGTGGTCTCTAGGAGTACGTGAGGGTCCTAGTTCAGAAAGCCACCAGGAGGTGTTGTTCTCAAAGATCAGTACTTCTGTTTTAGCTGTGTTGAGTTTGAGGCAGTTGTTTGCATCCAGTTGGTGATGTTGGTCATGCACAGGTGGAAGTTGGTCCTTATGGTTGATGATGTTTCAGATAGGGAGAGGATGAACATAGGACATGATGGACATGATGTCCATTGGTTCTGATGATGTTGGCAAAGTTGGAGTCATGTTGGCATTGAACAGAGTAGGGATGCGCTTTGAGGGATGCAGCAGATGATGTTCTTAGGTTTTGAGGTAAAAGGTGGTAGGCAGATACTCTGGGTTCTTCCGGTGAGGAAGGATGCGATCCATTTAGGGGGCGTCCTCTTGTATTCCGATCTCATTAAGTCTCTTCATCAGGGTGCAGTGGTACATGGTGTGAAAGGCTGTTGATAGGTTGAGGTGGTTCAGGGCAGCAAATTCTCCTCAGTGTAGGAGAGTTGTGATGTCATCAGTGGCTACAAGCATGGCAGTTTGGTGCTTTTGTTCATACGAAATCCAGATTGGAATGGGTCCAGCAGATCATTGTTCTCCAGGTAATCTGTCAGTTGGAGAGAGATGGCCTTTTCAAGGGCTTTTGTGGGAAAGGGGAGCGAAGAGATGGGCTGCTAGTTCTTGAGCTCATTGGGGACGGCAGATGGTTTCTTGAGAAGGATTTTGCCTTCAGCGTGTTTCCATTCTTCTGGGAAGGTGGACGAGGTGATTATGCTTTGAAGATGGCGGTGAGCTCATTGTTGATCATAATGTTTCTGAGGCTGAACATGTGGTGGGGACAGGAGTCTGTGGGTGCTCCTGAATGGACAGAGTGCATAATGGCTGTGGTGCTCTGTGAGATGATCTGATGGTTGGAGTTTGGGTCTGTGGGAGCAAGGAGGCTGAGGCTGTCAGAGGCAGCGGATTGGAGTTTTAAGTGTTTGTATATGGTGGAGATCTTCTCATGGAAGAGGTCTGTTGGAGTGTTGCCGAGTTCCTGGGATGGGTTAATGATATTTTTGGATGCTGAAGGGTTGGAGAACTCCTTGATGGTGCTGAAGAGTTGTTTGCTGTGGTTATAGCTGGCCTCTATGTGGTCAGCGAGGGTGTTCTTTTTTGTCTCTTTCAGGAGTTGGATATTGTGGTTTACCGATGTTTTGAACTGTTTATTGCTGGTGTAATTTCATGCACTTTGAACATTAATCACTGTTTTCAAAAATATTGTTGCACTGTTTTGTTTGTCTATTCACATAGTTTATGTATGTAAATCACAAGTTTTGTACTCAACATGTATTGCATCTCAGGCATGAAGTGAATGTCTACAACAAATATGTTTGAATAATTATGAAAGATATGTAATTCACACATAATAAGCATATGAACCTAGCGGTCATTGTTTTTCTCCGCCTAAAATAAATAGCTTTAAAACAGATAACCAGGCACCATTCCTGTTTAGTACTATTGAATATTCTTCCATACATGGTTTGCTGTGGATGAGTACCCCCCTTTTTGTATATATAATTAAAGTGGGCAACCCCTGCGAGGGTATAGCATTTAATTTGTTTCTCACTTTTACAAAATGTATCTAATAACGAAACAGGCTACTCTAGCCTGAAAAGTGATGGCTGAGAAGGATACATTATCATTCACGGAAACTCACATACAAGGCTTAATATCTGGTCTGTCTCCTTTTTCTTCGAAAACCCTTAGCACAACAGCTAAACAACAGAATGAATCAGACAAACTGATTAGACTTCATAAAAAACATATCAGGACCGATCTTCATGGTCATTTTTTATTGGAACACCTCAAGGCAGGAACCATTCCATTGGGCCTGCAAGTTAAAAACATATCCGTGATCTTTACAGAGGACCCAGAGTACAGAAAGGGTCTTAGTTACATTTGGACTAAATGTAACTGGGAACTTATGGTCCACACTATTAAAACAGCACAAAGAAGCTGAATAACTAGACACCTTAACTCAAGCCATACACAATAATAACAACCTGACGGAAGCAAAAGCGCTACTTGGGAAAATTGAAAAAGAAATCCAAACATTCAAAGACAATACCATCAATTTTAAATCTGCCAAATTTGAGAAGGACCCAAAAAGTTTCAGAATAGAAGCAGTCTATCCTTACTTAAAAGAAGATTATTACACTCAGGTCAAAGTATGAAGAGCTCTAACCCAGTACCAAGGTTGTTCAAGAAACAGATCCCTAACCTTTTCTGAGACGTCATCTTCTGATTCTTCCGGGGAGTCAGACCCATGTCAGGGGCCTTCTAAAAGACAAAGTTCGTTTTTAGAGAAGGACGTGCAGAGGAATCGCGTAAGATTCAAACCCCAACCACAACCATGGGAGATGCGAATCAGGAAGTATTTCCACAAAACTTAAACAAAACAACTATTGTCAATTTGTTGTCGAGACAGTTGACCCAGTATGAACAATCTGTCCATGAACTAGGTGTTAAATTTGTGCCAAGTACACCAACAGATTACGTTAATTTAAAGATTTAGGCCCTTGAATTTTGTCGCAAAATCAGGCTCAAGGCGTTCTTCTATGACAAAGACGACAACATGAATCCTAAACCATCTGGATTAAGGAAAAAGTTTAGCTTCATTCCTTGCACACAGAGTATAACCAAAGAAATAGTAGCATTTGAACAGGCGGTTCCGTCATCTATTTCACAATTTGCCAAAGAGAAGACCTTCCTCAAGGAATATCACCAGACACCAACAGTTGGTGCTGAAGAACCTACAGAATGAGGATTCACTAGTGATAAAGTCCGCTGAGAAAGGGGGAGCCCTGGTTTTATGGTCTAAAGATAAATATCAGGATGAAGCTAACAGCCACATATTCAATCAGTTATGGTATAGACAACTTACAGGAGATCCAACCAAAGAAATACAGCATGAAATCAACATCAAAACCAAATGGGGATTTGAACAAGGGATAATTGACCCTAAAGAACTTGAGTATCTCACCCAAAAACAACCAAGAATTTCTGTCATAAATTTTCTCCCGAAGATTCATAAAGACCCATTACGACCATCAGGGAGACCGATTGTACCGGGCTGCGATTCGGTACTCGAACCGATAGCTAAATATATTGATGATTTTCCTAAACCATTTCCTAAAAATGTTCCATCATATCTTAGAGATACCACTGATTTTATTACTAAGATAGAAGGCCAACCATTCAAATACCAACAATAGTGGATGGTTTCTTTTGACGTCAATTCCCTTTATTCACAGATCCCTCAAGACAAAGACCTGGAATCCATGGAGTATTTCTTAGAAACAAGACCAAAACCTCAAAGGGTCCCCACAGATTTTATTTTTGATTTGGTAAGAATTGCCTTAAAACGGAACTACTTCAGGTTTGAAGATACGTTCTTAATGCAGGTCAAGGGCACTGCCTTGGGGTGTCATTATGCCCCAGAAATGGCAGTGCTGTTCATGGCACTGTTCGAGGAACGGTTCATCTATAGGAATAACCCATATATCGGTAATATTCAATCATGGTACCCCTATATTGATGAAGCTTGGTGTCAGAGGGAAGGCATAGAAGAACAATTACAATCCTTCTTTGAATGGCTTAGCAGCAGGCATGCTGATATGAAATTCAGTGTGACTAAAAATCAAACTCGACTAACTTTTCTGGATGTAGAAGTGTTTGTTCAAGATGACAAGCTGATAACTACACTACACCATAAATCCACAGATAACAGCTCTATTTTACACTACACTAGCTTTCATCCGCGAAGTCTGAAAGACAATTTACCGTATAGCCAACTGTTAAGAAAATGGCGGAATTGCTCACAGAAAGAATATGTTATGGTCTAAGCAGGCATACTCTGTGAACAAACTAAAGAGAGAGGATATCTGAAGGAAATGTTGAAACACTCAACAAAATGGGCATGGTACACTCCCAGAGAAGAGTTACTGACCAAAAAGATCAAAAGCCATTGGATCAATTGGTATGTGTGTCAACATTTGGCCCACATACCAATACATTCAAAAAGATTATCTTGAATAATTGGCACTTTCTAACAGGTCTTGTTTGTCCGATGGAAAAACCATTATTCGCTATGAAAAGAAATAAAAGCATTTTACAACAAATCATTAATGCTGATATCCGCAATAACAAAGTACAGCCTGACCTGCGAGTGTTATGGAATTTAGCTCCAATTGTTGGCCATCAAAAATGTGGTACACATTCCGCTTGCGACAACACCGTCGAGGGTTTAGAATTTGTGTTCAATAGTATCAAGTGGACACACAACGAATTCACTAACTGTAAAACTAAGTATGTTGGATACACCATCAAATGTCCATGTCCAAAGCTGTACATTGGCAAAACTACGCAACAAATTAACCAGAGAATGACACTACACAGATCAACAATCAAACAAAGAATATTGACAGCACCAATGATCCCACACTTCATGGAGAAAGAGCATTCCGAAAAGGATTTTGTCTGGACAGTCCTATCTGCACTGAAAATTCCACCAAGAGGCGGAGATTTTGGCACACTTCTAAGAAAAAAAAACCATACCTCATCTTGAAATACAACTGTGGTTGATGGTTTAAATGAGTTATCATGAAAACCTTGACCTTTGCCCTGGGTCCTCTGTGAAGAAACAATCTGTTAAATACACATCCAAACATATTCGTACCGATGCCAAGAGCGAAGGCTTCGGTATTCACACTACAACTTTCATAATTCAACAGTAAGGAGGTCACATTTTAACTGTTGATTTCGTTCACAAAATCTCTGAAACCTCCATTAAAGCATTTTATTTGCCAGTAACATTTGTGGTTTTAGAACAAACGGCCCGGGCACTGACGAAAAAAGTGGCCCACATTCAAGAGGCGTGGCCCATATTTAAGGGCCGTGTCCCACATTCAAGGGGCGTTCCCTTTCATGAAACACCATTTGCACAGACAAGGAATGAAAGTGGGAGGATACTGTTCTTGCACACGACACAGGGCCAAGGTGACAATGGCCTATATGCTGAGCAACTAAAAAAAATAGCAAGGCCCCTTTTTGTCACAAAATTATTCCAGCCCTCCAGCACAGGAGCACCTGAAAAGCAGCAAAGGCCCTGCTATTACTAACCTACTTAGCCCTCCCCAGACCTTCAGCTCAGGAGCACATGAACAGAGGTAAGGCCCCTCCAATTAGTAAATTAATCAACCCTCCAGGCCTTGGGAAAATGTCCTGGCAGGGGAGCACAAAACACAGCTTTCTGGGTCATCCAAGGTAGCCAGGTAGCTAGGGGGGAGGCTGAGGTGAAGCTGGTGCATGGGAAGTGCCTTCCCCGTGTGTTCTGGCAGTTTGAGTTTTTACCATTTACTGTAGTATTACCCTTGTACCTGTGTATGGTACCCTTTTGTAACTTGCACACGTCACTTTTCTCTTGTAACACACTGTTTGCTACCTCTCATTTTTGTTTGCTTTAGACACTTGCACAAGTGCCACCATTGCCTACGTAACGTTTGTTCTTGTGCTGGAGTGTCTGCCATTTATTGCAGTATTATACCTCTACTTGTACTTTGTACACTTTTGTAACCTGCACGCATATCTCTTTTTCCTCCTGTAATGTCTTGTTTGTATTTTGGTTGCTCACTAATGTCACTTTTGATTCATGTAACTTAACGTTTTCTTTTGTAATTTGTCCACTTGTAATTTTTCTCCTCATGTTTTATTGCTGTTCCTAGTGTGAAGCGCTCTGACACCTTCGGTAAAGTCCGCGCTACATAAAATCGCATAAATAAATAAATAAAAAAAAAAAAAAAACATCACCAGGCCCCCACAGCAAGACCCATTCTTCCTCGCCCACTATGCCCTGATTGTGAAGGGCTGCGGGCGAGGTGTTAAGACTAACACCGTTTCTGGGCTGCATGGGCGCCAGGGGGCCGAGGTGCAAATGGCTCAGAGGCCTGAGAAACACCTGGCCCCCAGGGAGGCCGATACCCCTCCCCAGCCCAGCCTCAGCTCGATTGCTTGGCAGGGTAGGGGTGAAGGAGAGCCCACAGCTGACAATCGCTGTCTGGCTGCACAGCGAGGCTGCTTTCATTTTCTCTGTCTCTGTCTCAGTGTCCTCTGTGGGCCGGTTTTTTTCTCCCCTTTCCTAGTCCACTCTCTGTGGACTGGGACAGGGGAGAAAAAAACGGCCCACAGAGGGCACTGAGGCACCGGCCCTTCGGCCCATTCCCGAATGCCCGCCTTGCCAATCCGCCCATGCCTCCAAATAAGAATTGCAGCTCAGGAGCCGGCACCATAACCGGCAGCGAGCCCCCCACCAAATCAGACAAAATGGGGGCCAGAAGCGCCGATCGGGGAGAAGGCGGCGGGAATACGGGGTCTCCCCAGATACGCGAGGGAGCCCCCATTTGGAGCCCAGCCCGCCCCCCCCTTCCCCCCTCACCTGGTTTCCGGCCACACCGCAGCCAATGGGGGGGGCAGGCGTTGTTTGAAAACACCTAATGAGGGGGGTGTCTCGTGGCCAAGCTAGGCCTTGGGGGGGCATATAAGCGCTGCTCCCCCAGGGATACTCCTATGTCCAGGAGCGGGGGAGCAGCACGGCAAAAGAATCTTGAAGCAGGAGCGAACGGAAGAATCGAGGAAGCAGCGAAAGACATCACCGTGCTGCCCACGAGGGATCGACCCGGGACGAGCGGGCTCAAAGGCAGGAAGCAAGCGGTGATCCCTGGACGGGGAAAGCCGTCACCGGAGGCCACCAAGCGCGGAAACCACACAGGGCAGTCCCCGACGAGAGAGAGCCCCCACCAGAGCCTGCCCGGCGAGGGAACAAGGAGAGCGACTGCCTCTTGTTGCCCGGCGAGCGGAAGGGAGACACTGACGCGACCGGAGCCTACACGG
This sequence comes from Lissotriton vulgaris, assembly GCF_964263255.1. Lineage (NCBI taxonomy): Eukaryota > Metazoa > Chordata > Amphibia > Caudata > Salamandridae > Lissotriton > Lissotriton vulgaris. The sequence goes on along the minus strand of NC_141690.1, from coordinate 23,366,169 downwards.
TGAAGGACTACAGCCTACAAGGTAAAGGACTACAGCCGGAGCCTACCCGGGGTGCCCCCCGGCTCGAACATCTGGGCCCGAGGCTACCCGGCACACAGGGAGAAAAGACCGCAACCGGAGCCTACCCGGGGCGGTCTGGAGAAAGATCAGGACGACCGGAGCCCACCCGGCAGCCACAGGGTAGGCGCTTACCTCTGGGGGCCTCGGCGGCGGCTGCACGTCGTCTTAGGGACTGACCGGCAGGACCTGACGACGGGGAAGCGTGGAAGCGGCCCGGCAGTCCCAGAAGTTAGGTGAACAGCGTCGGCACGGGGAGAAAACAGCAGGCGCCCTCTGGCGGCGAGAGGGGGCAGTGCAGGCAAATCACGAGGCCTCTGAAATAAGCATCGGACAGCGTAAGGGGGCAGTTTTTTGGTGCATAACTGAACGGCGGCTGCACCCCGCTACCAAGGAACTGACAACAGGGGGGCTTGGCATACAACGACTGGCGGCAGCACCCCACCCAACCCACAAGAGGCACGGAACAGGAACAGGGGCAACCCAACCAAGAGGAATGCCCAAGAAAGGCGGCGCACGCAAAGGCCAGGATGACCTGAGTGACCTGCTCAGGAGGGTGCGCGCAGCGTCAGAGAAACACGGCGAGGGATGGTTGCAGGAACACCTGGGCCATGACTCAGGGGAAGGCACAAGTACCGGGCGGGGCGCAGCAACCGAGCCACCCGCGGCCAAAAGGAGCAAGAGGGCACCGGCGAAGTTGGCAGATGCAGCGCCCCCCTCAAAGACACCAAGGCGGAACCGACCAACTGCAGCCAGCACGGCGGTGGCGGGACCGGACAAGGAGACCAGCGACACGCCGACAAGTGGTGAGCATATTAGCACAATCATTCAGGAATGTTGCAAAGCGATGGCGCCACTGTTATTGCAAGGGTTAGGCGTGCAGATTGCGAGGGCACAGGCCGGCGGGGAAGAGGGGCCAGGGCAGCCCGAGGGAGCGCCAATTGAGCAGAGCACGGAGGCCGTGGGGGCCCCATGGTTCCTACTCTCCCCAGGGACAGAGCGTCAGCAACAGATAGGGGAACAGTCCACAGCCGCCCCGGGGAGAGAGGGGGGATCACCCACAGTAGCATGGGGTAGCTCCCAACTCCCGACCAGGCCACCCCTGGCAACAGACACACCAAGAACCTACACAAGGCCATCGCCAGGCCCCGCAGCGCTGACCACCAGGGCAACAGGATTGGCTAGCCTCATTCCCCTAGCAGTTAAAGAGCGAATATGGCGCAAAGAGTTCATAGATATCTTCTCCCTCCTGGAGATACAGTTGGAGGGGCTAGACCTTACCACATGCGACAAAAAGGAGGAAGACAGGAGGGAGAGGAGAAGGGAACGGAAGGAGCGCACATTCGACAATTGGCTAGACGCTTTTCGCATTATGGCGTGCATAATAGTGGAGAAGTTCCCACACTGCGCGGCCGACTTATGGCTGTACGAGGCAAACATTCACAATGCACAAAGGCAGTTCCAGGGGGACTCTTGGCTGGAATACGACAAGGGTTTCAGACTAAAAATGCAAACACATCCCGAAATGGAGTGGAACGAGGAGGATGTCTCAGGGTACATACACAAGATGATGGTAGCGAAGGACGCTAGGTCCTGGGGAGGGAGGGCCGAGCACCCCTATCGGGGGTCCTTTCAAAGAGGGAAAGGGAGGCCGTTCCAAAAACACAAACACTTTAACTCAGGGAAAGGAGCACAGGGACACGGCCCTCCGGCCATATGCTGGAAATTCGAGACCAACGAGTGCACATTTGGGGCAGCGTGTAGATTCTCACACATGTGTTCGGCATGCGGGGGCGGACACTCGGCAGCAAGCTGCAGGCGCAGAGAGACCACCAAACGTGACAAAAAAGATAGTAAGAAGCAATGAGGTGCACGGGGTAGACCACGAGGAAAGAGCGCGACAAGGTACCGCCCCCCTCGCCTGGTCTCCCATCAACACCCAACGATTGCGCGCGCTAGCCAACAGATATCACAACAAGACAGACGCGGACACGCTAGTACAGGGATTTGAGACAGGCTTCATCATACCTTTCAAAGGCCCCCCCCCCCAGCTGCGACAGGAATTTAAAGTCAGCAATGCAGCACCCTGAAGTGGTGACAAAAAAGATAGAATAGGAGAGGCTGCTAGGCAGAATCGAGGGCCCCCTCCCAGCTACGGCTAGGGTGGGACTAGTTACATCACCATTAGGGGTAGTGCCCAAAAAAGAGAAGGGGCAATTTAGGCTGATCCACCACCTGTCATTTCCTGAGGGGCGGTCGGTAAACGATGGAATCGAGTCTGAGGTGTGCTCACGATAGACGATGCAATAGACTTAATAAGGGCCATGGGTAGGGGCACGCTCATGGCAAAGGCTGACATCGAGTTGGCGTTTCGCCTCCTCCCAGTATACCCCGACAGCTTTCACCTGTTAGGTTTCCAGTGGGAGGGACAGTACTATCAGGACAAAGCAATGCCAATGGGCTGTTCAATATCCTGTGCCTACTTCGAGCTCTTTAGCACATTCGTGGCAAGCTGCATTACTTAGACAACTTCCTGTTCACCGGTCCGGCAGAGTCCCACGTGTGCCGGGACACCTTAGGGGCATTCACCAGGCTCGCAGCAGAATTAGGCATCCCCCTGTCCAAAGAGAAAACCGAGGGGCCCACAACGAAGATCACGTTCCTGGGGATAGAATTAGACTCCGTCTCAGGCACGTCCAGACTCCCCCCAGATAAGAAAGAGGATTTCAGGAGAGATATACAGGGATTGCTAGGGCGGAACAAAGCCACACTGAGGGAGTTGCAGCAACTGATCGGGAAACTGAATTTCGCCACCAGGGTGATACCGGCGGGCAAAGTGTTCGCGAGAAGACTGACAAAACTCACACGCGGGCTCACACACAAGCATCACCGGGTGCGCCTGGGGGCCGAAGTGAAGAGGGATCTGGTAGTATGGGACACCTTCCTAGCTGATTTTAACGGGGTCCTCATCTGGAGGGAAGGCTGGTTGACATGCAGACAGATCGAATTGTACACAGATGCGTCAGGGAGCACAGGCTTTGGCGCGCTCTTGCGGGACAAGTGGTGCGCAGGACAGTGGCCCGACAGCTGGCACAGGCAAGGCGTGACAGGCAATATAACATTCCTGGAACTGTTCCCAATTGTAGTGTCCCTAGTGATTTGGAGGGAGGACCTGAAAAACATGAAACTGACCCTATGGTCGGACAACAAAGGAGTAGTGCAAGCGATCAACAGGGGGTCGGCCAGGTGCCCAGACACACTGAGACTAATGCGCCGTCTGGTTACATTACAGTTGGAAGGCAACATAGACCTGCGAGCAAGGCACGTGCCAGGGGTGGAGAATGAGATAGCCGACGCCCTATCCCGGGCAAGATGAGCAGATTCAGGGAACTGGCTCCCAGGGCAGACGCAAACATGACCCCCTTCCCACACCAGCTATGGAATCTGGCAAGACAGACCTCTCAGAGCTGATCACCCATGCCCTGGCCCCCGGCCCAGCAAGGCGATACACGAAATACCTAGCAACAGTGCTGAAAATGGGAGGCATTCAATCACTGGCCTGCCCGAGCGAGACGCACAGGGCAGCGAAACTTTTTATAAGCTGGGCATACAAAAACGGCAAGTCAAGGTCATGGACACAAGCCCACTTGGCGGCGGTGGTACACTATGCAAAATTAGAGACAGGTCACAACCCGTTGGCATCACACTACATCAAGACGGCCATGAAGGACTGAAGGAGGAAGGAAGGGAAGAAGGCGGACACAAGGCCACCAATAGACTTCAACAGACTAGGGGCGCTGCTACAGGCATTAGAATACTTGGCGGCAGGCGAATACGAACAGGTGCTCTTCAGGGCGGCATTCACCACAGCCTTCTTCGGGGCGTTCCGCATCAGCGAACTGGTAGCCCCAGCCAGGGGGGGCCTAGCCGAGCGATGCCTGCAGGCCAGCGACGTATCTCCTAGAGCGGGCGGGGTAGAGCTGGTGCTGCGCAGATCCAAGACAGACCAGGCAGGCAGAGGGGCCACAGTGAGTCTGCACTGCATCCAGAACCGGGACCTCTGCGCAGTTTGCTGCCTCCTAGCCTTCATGGCAATACGCCCAGCAGGCGACGGCCCCCTATTCATACACGGGGACGGGTCACACTTGAGTAAATTTCAATTCATAGCAGTCATGCGGATGGCCCTCAGCAAAGCGGGCTTGTCCCCAGGGGCCTTTGGGTCACACTCATTCCGGATAGGGGTGGCCACGACCGCAGCACAGCACGGGATGCCAGCAGCAGGCATACAAGCACTAGGGAGGTGGCATGCTGGAAGGTGACCGGTCCCCCTTTTTACTTCCATCAACAGGGATCAGACCCCACCTGGTATGGGTGGTGGGCCACTCCTTCGTCAAGCGGATGGGGGCATGGTGGAAGAGCAGGGGACGCGGACTCAAGGCCAGGCCAAAACACACGTGCATCCGCTGGTTTGGCCAGTCGGGCATGCGCTGGGAGCAGCTGACAGCAGCCCTCAAGGGGCTGAGGGAGGAGGCGGGGCGCCACCCGGACATCCTGATCATCCACCTCGGGGGGAACGACCTGGCCAGCTTGGGGCGGAGGGCCCTGCTAATTGGAATACAAAATGATCTGGTGGAGACAGCCAGGACATGCGGGCGGGCGACGGTAATATGGTCCGAAGTCGTCAGCAGGCGAGAATGGAGAGGCGCGGAGTCTTACAAGGGGGTAGAGAACTCAAGGAAGAAGCTGAACCTCACAGTAAGCAAGTTCTGCAGGGAGAACGGCCTGGGCTCAATCAGACATGGACTGATACACACAGGGCGCCCGGAATATTACGCAGCCGATGGGGTGCACCTATCCGATGAAGGGATGGAGATCTTTTGGAGCAACCTGTGGGGCGCCATGGTGCTAGCCGGTTGTCAGTGATAGAAGGGGCATTGGGGGGAGCCGCAGGAAGACGGCAGCCTCCCTGTCGGCATGGCGAAGGGCTACGCTGAGAACAGTTGGTACGGAGGCACACCGGAGGGCGGTGCGCCAGAATAGGTCCGCTCACCTTCTGATGCCGCACGGCTGGGTGAGATGGCCTAAGGACAACGGCTCTGGGATGCCTCACGGCTGGGCGACATGGCGATGAAGGGAAGGGGGAATATGCAGAGACGGCGCTCGCAGCCCAGCCCCCGCCGGATGGCAGGGTGCAACAGGTCGGAAAGGTAGCGAGGCAGCCTAACTCTGGGACAATGGATATCCCCTTCCCGCGCAGAGGAAGCGCAAAGAAATCCAGCCACCACAGAGAAAAGGTGTAGTGGCATTCTTGGCGGGAGGGGGAGACAAGAAAAAGGTACGTAGGGATCACTGTGGGAGTGGGGCAGAGTGGGCAGGTTATTGCAGAGGCGGGCCCCGTAGGGGCTCAGGAGCCGGCGCCATAACCGGCAGCGAGCCCCCCACCAAAGCAGACAAAATGGGGGCCGGAAGCGGCGATCGGGGAGAAGGCAGCGGGAATACGGGGTCTCCCCAGATACGCGAGGGAGCCCCCATTCGGCGCCCAGCCCGCCCCCCCCCCCTCACCTGGTTTCCGGCCGCACCGCGGCCAATGGGGGGGCAGACGTTGTTTGAAACCCCCAATGAGGGGGGTGTCTCGTGGCCAAGCTAGGCTTTGGGGGGGCATATAAGCGCTGCTCCCCCAGGGATACTCCTATGTCCAGGAGCGGGGGAGCAGCACGGCGAAAGAATCTTGACCCACCCACCCACACCTTAGGAACAGCATTGTCGCAGGGCTGTGATAGGGAAAGGGCGTGGCGAAGGGCTACGCTGAGAACGGTTGGTACGGAGGCACACCGGAGGGCGGTGCGCCAGAATAGGTCCACTCACCTTCTGATGCCGCACGGCTGGGTGAGATGGCCTAAGGACAACGGCTCTGGGATGCCTCACGGCTGGGCGACATGGCGACGAAGGGAAGGGGGAATATGCAGAGACGGCGCTCGCAGCCCAGCCCCCGCCGGATGGCAGGGCACAACAGGTCGGAAAGGTAGCGAGGCAGCCTAACTCTGGGACAATGGATATCCCCTTCCCGCGCAGAGGAAGCGCAAAGAAATCCAACCAACAGAAAAACCGCCCCAGAAGGGGCAAGAGACAATGGCAAGGAATGTATAATGACATAACATGCAAATGCAAGTGATACCTGATGCAAGTGATACCTGTCTTTCCTTGTAACCCTAATAGACTGCGGCCAATAAATGACCACCACAGACAAAAGGTGTAGTGGCATTCTTGGCGGGAGGGGGAGACAAGAAAAAGGTACGTAGGGATCACTGCGGGAGTGGGGCAGAGTGGGCAGGTTATGAGATCACGCCAAACTTGAAGCCACTTTGCTACATTAAACCAAAAAACAACAATTTCCATAATACACTAGTAACGAGACCCAAGATACTTCCGGTTTAAACTTGACTTAGTGTTATTCAGAACCGGTAACCAGCTCCAAAGTAAATGGACTGCGGGACGAGTCTGTCAGACCCTCAAGTTAACACTTGAAGTAAGTGAACCGCGGATTCTAAACTTCGCCTCAATAGACCGCAAGCAGGCAGAAACAAACAAACGCATTAACCGCGCTTGATTTTTCGTTTAGCTACACGGCGCATGCAACCCGTTTTTGAAGCCGTCTTTCATCACACACGGTTGCCACACGATCCGTTTTAAGTAAGTTTGTTTTGGGGGATCTTAAGGCTCTTTATAAGGAGATATTTATTATGGAGTGGACATAGTAAACGTTTATCTATTTCTCTCCATCTTGGCAGCAATAAATGAAATTGTGACTGATGGCACAATACTAATTTTGACGGCTCATGTGTCTGTTGACGATTCTCAACAGTAAATGTATGCCCTGGTGCCCTCCGCTGACTTCTATTGTAAGTCTCTATATAAAATCCTTCATAGTATGAGTCATACTGCAACACAAACCCTTAAAATGACAGGCACTTTCCTGATTGTTTTAGGTCCTGTGACACGAACCAAAATAATTCACCTTCATAGAAGTGACACCTCTAACTACAGGTACAACACATTAGTTAAAAATTGCATACTGTAAATAAGAAGAGAGGAGGAGACGCCCCACTCTTCAGATAATCACTTTTATTTAATTTTATTTTTGGGATACACCTTGCCCTTATGCCCTGATGACAATCCTGTGAATCACCGCAGGGATTAGAAACGCGTCGGCCATTTCCATCTGTTTTTTCCACATAGGGCAATTGTTAATTCCTATTCTCAGGTAAATTTGATCAATCCACAATGCACCCCTCGGCGAAGAAACTTTTCGCATGTGGCTACAGTTTCTTTCTAAAAAATACCTATTGATAGGAAAATGGGGAACTGATGAAAACTATTTATTGCTGGTGTAATTTCATGCACTTTGTACATTAATCACTATTTTCGTAAATATTGTTGTACTATTTTGTTTGTCTATGTGTGATATCTTGTAGCTGGTGGGCGTGGCCGTGGCCATGTAGGGTTCGGAAGCAGGGTGCGCCAAGTCTCGCTGAGGAAGACAATGTCGGGGTGAGGGAGGTGATGGTGTCACAGATCTCGGTGGCATGTTTGCATAGTCCTTGGGCATTGAAGAGTAGGCAGTGGAGTTGTCCAGGTCGTGGATGGCCGGGTGGTGATGGTTGTGTGTGCAGGTGCTCTGGTCTCATACGAGAATAGACAGTGGCAGCATGAGTCAGGGTCTTTTGTGAAGTGTGGGAATGTGTGGCAGCATTTGCTGTCATTGAATCTGGGGTACAGGCTTATGAGCGCGGCTGCCTGAGTAGCTGTGGGTGGTGGGAGATCCAGGGTTCCTGGCACTGACCATGTTCCAGGCGTTGAAGGGCGCGTACGGGCTTGCCTTTGGTGTGCTTGTGGCGTGCCTGCAGGGCACGCACGTCCACTGTGTGGCGGGGCTGCGGCATCCATCAAGTAGGTCCTGGAAGGGGCAAAAGGCAGGGTAAGCAAGTGATGGGCAAGAAAACAAAACCGCTGTGAAGCGGGAAAACAAACAGGCGGTGGGGAGGTGATTAACAACAAAACATTCCAGAAATTACACACCAGGGATAGAACACTGCACAGAACAAGGGCATCAACAGCCAACAGAATGAATCAAAACAGTATACCAAGTTTACACTACAGCAAAGTGCCAAGTTAAAAAAAAGCCAGCAGCTTCCCATCTTTGAGAAGCGAGGGGCTTTAGTTGTTTCTCGATCCCCTGAGCAATGCTTTATGAGAAGTCATTAATTCTGTCACTAACAAACTAAATGATAAGCGGAAGGAATTCGGACAGTGTTGTAACAACCATTACTCTCTTAACAGAGAGTGAGATACACTAATGTTTTCCCAACACAAAACTTTTATGATATATTCCCTGGCAGAAATGTAATGAGTGCTCAGACAGAGACTAATGATATGTCACTATCTTCAGAATTCCTTTGCTATTAGAGAGTGCTTAAAGGAATTAAGCCCTTTAATATGATGTCCACTGATTGGTATTAACCACATTCCACATGCTTGTAGTTCGAGTATGTAAGGGGATCTGTTAGAGGTTTTGCTGATTTCTAGTGCAGAAATGACAATTTAGCAACACTTTTTGATCTAAAGGCTGCCTTTAGATCAAATAAAAAGGAACATCAGGGGGCAGGAATACCAACAACCTAAAACATGTTGTTTTCCCACTTTCTCTTCAACTCCCCTTGAATTACAACAAGCTATATGATATTTTGGTAATTCTGCATTACACTTTGAAGCAGAATTACAGATAATAACACAATTTCTCCAACTCACATAAACAAGAGTAATTTCGGGGGAAAATAATCCTACCAAGACCGCAAATTTAGCGAACATGAGAGGCTGCTTACACTCACTATTCATGTTCTTTTGCATTTAGCGCTCTTTAGCGCTATTACTTAGCGCAAAAAGAATCCTAGCTTCCATTTTGGATGCGAGGATGCATTTTGAGCAATGAGGCTAACGCCTAATGCCAGGTGCAAGTTGGGGAAAATACTGCCCCGAGTGCACTTTAGAAACGCAAGCAGCTGCTCACACTCGCTATTCGTGTTCTGTTGCATTTAGTTCTATTTCTTAGCAAAAAATGCATCCTCACATCTACTTTTGACGCAGGGGGCATTTCTTGCGCTAAAATGATAACTCTAAATGAAGAATTACTCTTCTCACATAATTTCGCTTAATCTTGGGGAATTGTTTGATATTTCTGTGTGAATATGCTACACAGAATTACGCATGTTAAACCCACCCTTAGAATGTACAGAGGTTACAGAAGCAGATATCTTCCCGGATAACCTGCTGCCTTGTATTTTTGAGGATCTGAAAATAAGCAGTCATACTTCCATTCCAACTTGCTCTCTGCATTCCTGCAGATACAAAGTATGTAATAACCCAGCATAATTAGAGTCCTGGAATTATGATTACCATATAATCTCTGGGGTTGAGTATTAGGTGCACAGCCTGAGAAAGAAGGCAATGCCAATGGGGCCAACTCCCTAACTGCTACTCTACTTTTGAAAGTGAGTGACAAAAAAAAGAACATATCTGATAGAGGGATACCTCAACTTAACAAATATTAGCAATTAGAGAGCACATGGAGCGAACATAGCAACATAATTGGTACCCGCAATATTAGGACAGGCTATACGGACCTGGAGCAACATTGGTCACCTGAGGGAGCTATGATGGATACATAAATGAATAGGTTTCTGTAAACTAAGAGGTATCCACCACATGGATGCACTGTATTTTAACCAGTTATGAGAATAAAGAGCACCTAGTCATTAGAATCAGGATAATAGGAAACTGTAGCCATCCCACTCTATATGTCTCTATACACTTACAATTGCAAAACACTTGCCTACTGAATTTGAATCTGGCATGTCACATCAGTGTAGCCCTATATTATATTGTCAAACTTTATCAATGGATTTGAGTCACCGGTACCCAGCAGTGTTTCTGAGATTACATTCTGCTGTTTATTTTGTATTAAGTGGCACTGCTTACTTCAAATCTTTAAATGAATGGGAAGTGGGTGTCATTATCTGTACTATATCTTCTGGTCCTGAAACATGACTCAACATTATTGAAGATTCAAAGATTCTGGATATATGTGTTCAGTGATCTTAAATATAATTGCCTATATAATTGGAATTTAAATCATCAGACAGACTCGTCTTCGGGGAGCTCTTTCAAACCACATCAATAGGCATCCTTCTTGAGAAAGTATTTTAAGGCTAATCTCTCATATGATGTAGGTAACATGCCCTGAGAAGTCTAGGGAAATCTCAAGGTTAATGTGTCGAAACATCTTCTCCTATTTTCTATTTAAAGCAGTTTGTAAATTGCTTTTATACTGTGTTATTCTCAGTAGGCCTCAATTTCACAGTCTTTATATTATTTACAATGAAGCTCCATGTTTTCCATTTTTCCCTCCACAGTATAAAACCTGAAATGCAGAGCTGAGCTAGAGGAAGTGAGATCAGTATGAAGTTCCTATATACAAACTAAAAATATATACTTTTGCACATCATAATTTTGAGGAGGAAAATGAAGCTGTTGCAATTTAGGAACTGGGATGTTTAACATCAGATTTAATCACATGGGAGGTGTCATATACTATCACAGAGTTAGATAGTTTGATATACAAACTATGTTTTATCATGCTGCTGGGATTCATCAAGGATGTGTACACCCATGGACCAGCCCGAAGGAGAAATCTCTACCATACGACACATATCATCACATGAATTGCAGTAGATGGGAGTACTACCTAGTAGAAGCATCAGTATACAAGGTAGTTTCCCCTCAGCCGAATAGGCGCTGAAGAGGAAGCACAGCGGCCATATTGGAGGTAGTCAGGGGGTGGAGGTCTAGTTGTTTACCTCCCCCACCCTCCAGAGCAATAAATGGCCCCACCCACCCGGCCGCGCAGCGGACGCACGCAACCTGCCAAAGGGAAAACAAAGGGAAGCCCGTCTGCGCCCGTCCGCGACCAGAACGCGGCCGGGGCTGGGCATGCTGCCCGCTGCACTAGTCAGTCCATACTTACTTATTCCCGGAGGGAAATTCTTGCCCTTCTCCCTATGGGCTGCTCCCACTCCTGAGTTGATCCCGCCAATCCCCGAGGATCACACACAACCTGTAGGCACTGTGGGTTCTCTTCTATGAATCTATGGGAGCCCAATAAGTCTCTTGCCTTGCCTCTTTCACGTGGCCCTACCCTGACAATACCTATTATGGCCGCCTTGATAAATTCTAGGTCCATGGTTAAACATTCCCTCGATATACAGCAATCCCTTCTAGATAATGACTGGGATTTTTTGTTTTTAACTGAAACTTGGCTAAACAAGGAAAGTAACCCAGCGATCACTCTGGCGGTCCTGGATGGTTTCAGTATTATTTGCGCTAATCGCCATAGCGGGAGACGGGGTGGTGGAGTGGCAATCATTTATAAAAATAAATGGACCATCACCTCCCCCCATTTTGACCCAATTGATTGTATTGAGGGGCTCCCCTTCTGTATCAACCTTTCAGCGTCTGTCTCTTTTGCGGGCCTGCTGTTGTACCGTCCACCTAACTCTAGCCCCATTCATCTTCAGGCACTGCTAGAATACATCACTCTAGCCTGTACCCGCTATGCCAATTACACCGTCCTTGGTGACTGTAATCTGCATGTAGAAGACCCTTCCTGCTCTATGAGCTCTAATCTTTTATCTACCCTTTCGGCCTGTGACATGTCCCAGTTAGTGACACATCCTACCCATAGAGCCGGACACACACTGGACCTAATCTGTTCCAATCTCACAGGTATGAGAATTGAAGACCCTATTCCAGTTATATGGTCAGATCATTTTTTAATTCCATTCTCCACCCTTATGACTCGCAGGGACAGACCCCATTCCACCCCTAGTGAATTTGGCAGAAACTGGAGCAAAATTACATCTTTTGCTCTTGAAGTCCATTTTAAAGATGACTGCCCTCCCCCGGCCAGGGACGTGGATTCACGTATCTCTAACTTCAACGAATGGGTTTGTAAGGCTATCAACTCCTTGGCACCCCTCAGGCAGATTAAGACATTCAGATCCTCGCCAGCTGACTCTTGATTCTCGGACGAATTACGCCAATTAAAGTCCGCTTGTAAGGTGCTGGAGAGACGTTGGAGACTGGATTATTCCAGTTACAATAAATCTAATTACCGAAATGCCCTCAAGGAATATCGGAAACAGATCATAAAGCACAAAAGAATCTTCTTAGCTGAGAAGATAGATAGAGCTAGTAATGCCCCGCGAGAAATTTTCTCGATAGTAAGATCATTTACTGATCCTCAAGCTCTGATCCGTAAGCAGCCTGCTTCTCAGGAACTCTGTACTCTTCTTTCAGAGTTCTTTGAGAATAAGATTGCTCGGATCCATGCATCCTTTCCGACTAGAGATGGGGCTGACCTTTCTGTGACACGGGCAACGCTCCACTCTGTGGGCCCTGCTCTCACTGAATTTGCTGAAATTTCAATTGAGTCCTCCCTTCAAGAGCTACTCAGATGCAGGTCGGGCTCCCCAGGGGATCTGTGGCCTGCTAAACACTATAAAGCACTAGCCTCCTTTCTTAATCCCTTCCTCAACTCCATTTGGAACTCCTCTCTCAGGGAGGCTTGGAAACATGCGTTCCTGGTCCCCATTTTAAAAAAGGTCAATGCAGATCCAGAGGATCCGGCCAATTACAGACCAATATCCCTTCTCCCATCCCCTGCCAAAATTTTAGAAAGGCTAGCCCGTCAGCAACTTGCCGGCTACATCGAGACCAATGGCCTCTACCATGACTCCCAACATGGTTTCCGCAGGGGCTACAGCACAGAGCCGGACCTCATCGAGATGGCTGATTCTGTGCGCTGGACCTTGGACCAGGGATCAAGGGCGGTGTTGGTGCTGCTGGATTTATCAGCAGCATTCGACACCGTCTCCCATTGTTTACTGCTGAAGAGACTGAGGGCCATTGGAATTCAGGGCAAGGTCCTTAAGTGGATCGGCTCGTTCCTGTCTAATCGAACTCAACAGGTCCATACCCCTCCCTACACTTCAACACCTAGGCCTTTGAAATGGGGGGTCCCCCAGGGCTCGCCTTTAAGCCCTCTTCTATTTAATGTTTACTTCTCGCCATTGGCAGAATTGATCTTTAGCACAGGCATAAAAACGACGTCCTATGCGGACGACATTCAGTTGCACTTTACGTTTAAAGATCCATCTTCCAGTGCCTTTGACCCCCTCAAAACCTGCCTGAGAGACATCGCAAAATGGATGGACCTTAACTTTTTAAAATTAAATGCAGGAAAAACGGAGGTGCTCTTTTTTATTCAGCCATCTCCACTTAGCCCCAACCTGTGGTGGCCGGAAGAACTGAGCCAAGCCCCCACCCCAAAGGACTCTGTCAGAAACTTAGGAGTTCGTTGGGATGATAAACTATCTTTTGGAAATCAGGTCCAGATAGTCTCAGCTGCCTGTTTTTCCAAGATAAGAACCCTAAAAAAATTAATTAACTACCTACCATGTGCTAACAGGAAAGCCATTGTCCACGCCCTTATTATATCCCATCTTGATTATGCGAATGATCTGTATCTAGGCTTAACCAAAAACCTTTGTCAGAAACTTCAAATGGTGCAAATTGCTGCTGCACAATTAATTGGTGGCCTCACTCGAAGACAGCATATTTCCCCATACTTGAGGAAATTGCACTGGCTCCCCATGAGCAAACGTATAGAGTTCAAGGCGATGACACTTGCCTATCGCACTACTAAGGGCTTTGGATCTGCCCATCTACGTTTGACTCTTCGGCCTTACTCTAATTCGAGAGCCCTACGATCCAACACCAAACTTCTGCTGACCACCCCAAGATTCCAAAAAGCTCGAGCGGGAGGAAAAACCTTTGAGCTAGGAGCCGCTCAAAGATGGAATAAACTGCCTCTGGATCTTCGTAGAAGTAATTCGGAACATGAATTCCGAAAATCCTTGAAAACTTTTCTGTTCTGCTCGTAATTCCCCGTCCACATAGACTGTTTCACCTTCAATCAGCGCCGGGACACCCCGTTGGGGTAGCTGCGCGCTTTATAAAAGACACAATAATAATAATAATAAGTTTAAGGCAGATTCTTCACCAAGTCTTGCATTCCAGGGACTCTGGTGAGAGAAATGAAGATATAGGGCCCGATTATGATGGCGGACGGACCGGAGTCCGTCCGCCACCGTAGAGTAGGAGGGACCATCCGCCAGGGCAGCGGCGGTCTCTCCGTGCAGATTAGGATGTGACCGCCAGGGAAATCCGCAATCGTAATAGGCTCCTTAATTTGCAGAGGAGGAGGAAACTCCTTAAGAAGATTATGCATTACTACCCATGTTTCAAAACAGGAGAGTATCTTTCTCTTTCATTAACAGTTGAATATAAGGAGCTGCTCTACTGAGTTAGCACAGAAGAAAGATTTTCCCTCATGACCTAAATACTTTAGCAATTGGCAATTCTCATATTTTTATCAACAGTCCTTAAACACAGGGTAACACCATTCTATTATATCGTGTTTTTAAATTTTATTTCTTTTTTATCTAAACGTTATATTGTTTACAGTATTATTTGGTTTCGCAAAAATTATTTCATTAAAGAACACCCTAACATTATTGGTGAATAAAAAGATACAATTCCCATACAGAAAAACAACAACACAGGAATAAATACGCTCTAACAATTCACTCATACATACACTCTCATACTCTATGCATTCATTCTTTTATTCTGTGACTGAGGGGTCACAAGATGTAATGTGCTCTTAATACGCAAGGTTGACGCATTTCGGTGGGATGGGACCAACTTCCTCGGGACCTGTAGCAGAACAAATATTCTTTCCAATAGATAATAAATTCTGTATGGGTATCTGTAATAAGCACTACAGAGTAAGTTAAAAAAACAATTGTTTGGCTGTTACATTAGTAAATAAACAGGGCAGATGGTAATAATCATTTTGTTTCTGTTCAATTAGTCAATTTTCACAAGTATTTCTCACGAGGGTGTCAAAGAAGTGAAAATGTCTGGTGGCCATTGATGGACTGAGAGAGATCAATGGTTAATGCACGAGTCATGACAATGTTAGAACATCGTGGAATGTATTCAGCATTGGCTGAAAATTCTTGAACTGACCAGTAATTAGTGCACCACAATTTATGGTGCTATGTGCATAAGTTATCAGTTATCCGCATTACGGAATAACCTCTCTTCAAATGAGAAAGCATATACCTCCCAAAAGGCACAGCAACTCGGTCAGTGACACAGAGGGCTCTAGATTGGGTCTGAGTATGTTTGGAACAATTGTGTTATGTTCTTCAAGAAGTAGATGTCCTAGGCCAACTTGGTTGCTTCTGTTTATATGGCTTTGTTGTCCTTCTAGGGTAAATTCACTGTCTACTCATTGCTTGTTGAGCTGGTGTTATTGGTTTTGGTTCAACCTTTTTGTGTGTTGCTCTGGAATTCTAGTGCATATGTAGAAGTTCATGGGTCATTGCATTGTGTTGAGGTCCTGTGACAGAAAGTGGATCATTTATTTTGGAATGGGTAACCCTTAAAAGCCTAATAAACCCACCCTAATTAGCTCTCAATGCATGTTTCAGTGAAACGCTGCTCAACGTTGATAGTTATGACACAGATACTAGCAATTCCCCATACAATGCATGTTAAGTTCAAGCAGTGCTAACAATTTCAAAATACAGAAATAGCATGATAAAATTCACAAACCAATTTAGAAAAAGGAAAGAAATGTAATAAGTAACAAGATACCAACACAATACCAGTTGGTAAAGGAAACCTGAGGTATGATGTTTAAAAATATTAAGGCAAAATGAGAGAAAGTAAAGCACCAAGGACCCTTAGGTAAGTTCAATGTAAAGTCTCAGTTTGGGTTGACCAGGACCTATGTACAAGTTCAGACCAACCACGAAGGTCCAGAGGTTGGATACACAAAGCAGGCTGCACCAGTCAATTTTTATCTTCTCGCTTATTCTACTTTTGGAGATCAGAGTCTCCGAATTGTGCAAGGACCAAGGCAAATGCCACCGAAGTACCCTCCCAATCAGATATGTTGTTTTCGAGCTCTGACTGAATACATCGGTTTTAGCATGAAAAGCTCTGACTGAGAGAAAGATGAATTTCCTCATCACTGATGTCACTTTATGACTGAGATATGTTTGTAGCCTCCCCACGGTTCCAAGAATTTACCTTAGAACTCAGCCACTGCATTGTTTTTTAAAATCCTCCAATGAGACAAGGCTTCAAGCTTTAACCGGAGCTCTACGATGCAGTATAGCTTCACTGTGAGGCCATGCTAAACCCATTTCCTTTGCATCAAAGTGCTCCCTGTGTGGCACAGCTGGATTTTTGATCAGCACTGGACCTGAACTCCTTAGGCATGGTCAGAACATAGACCCAGTCCTCAAGTGGTAGAATAAAATAACTAAATCCCACTTTTCTCCAAATGCTTGCAATGTTCCTCCTGGTCGCTCTTTCAGCTCTCAGGTACTAAGGGCAGCCTTCTATGTACTAGCCCTCTCTCCTGCCAGGGCTCTTTCAAGGTTGAAAACTTGGTGGTGAGCTGGTCCACCTTGGGGTCAGGGGTTTTTCAGTTTCTATGTTCCTAGAGCAGATAAACTGGAGGTCAGCCACTTGATCCTTGGAGAGCATTTCCAGTTCCCGTGTCCCAGCAGGAGTCAGGAGCTCTTTATTCCTTTTGTTTTACCAGTATGGCTTTTCTCGGGTGCTGTTTTTCTAGGTTCATAAATGATCTGAGGTGATCGTGGCGAGGTGCCAGTCTTATTCTGTGCACTTGCATGTGTTGGAGATTTCTTCTCATCCAGTCTAGTCTAGTCTACATTCCTGACCTAACGCTGCCAACTCTTGCAGCCAGCACTTCCTCTTTGTTATAGCACAACTAAATCCAACAATCTGTGAATCAAAATTAGCAAACCCTTTCTTCGATCATCAGATTTGCTGACTCATTTTAAGCCACACCTCTATTGCTATAAGGTCTTCTCACTCAATCAATAATGCGAGCAGAGTTTGTAAGATCAGATCATACTTTATTTGTGCAGTAAAACGCAGCCTAAAAGATTCTGTCAGTGGAAAAACTAAGGGGCATATTAGCAAGGGTGTTTTCGCCGCATTAGCGGCACTTTTTGCAGATAAAGTGGCAATTTTTTATCGCCCAATTACCAAGCTGCCGTTAACAGCAGTTAGCTACAGCTTCCAGGCGATAGCGACCAGTTTGGGGCCCGCTTGAATGTCAGCGACATTTATCGCTAATGACATGCAAAGTGGGCGTACCCAAACTGATAGCTATCGCCTATTAGCATTACCCGCAACGCAATAAAAAAACGCAGCATAACCGCAATTAGCGCCAGTATTTTACACCTGGTTAAAACCTGACTTAGCCATGATAGTCAATGGGAGGTGGATTCTACGGCCAAGTCCCCACCTGCCTATTAGCGAGATTTTCCTTAGCAATAGGATTTTTATCGCTGGAAATCGCGCGTTATAGATTGGATTGCCGCTATCGATAGATTTTTTTATCACTGTGCAGATTAACGTTGGTAAGACTGCATTATCTCCCCAATAAAATGCAGCGATAGGAGGCGATAAAAAAATAGCGCTAAGCACAGTTTGCAATAATTATCGCAAGTTGTTGCATTCCAGGGACTCTGGTGAGAGAAATGAAGATATAATTTGCAGAGGAGGAGGAAACTCCTTAAGACGATTATGCATTACTACCCATGTTTCAAAACAGGAGAGTATCTGTCTCTCTCATTAACAGTGGAATATAAGGAGCAGCTCTACTGAGTTAGCACTACAGAGTAAGTTAAAAAAAACAATTGTTTGGCTGGAACAGACGTCTGTAAAAAGACAATCTGTATGCACCCAAAAATACTGAGTAGTTTATAGATAGACAGCCATAGCTTACATTAGTAAATAAAGAGGGCAGATGGTAATAATCGTTTTGTTTCTGTTGAATTAGTCAATTTTCACAAGTATTTCTCACGAGGGTGTCAAAGAAGTGAAAATGTCTGGTGGCCATTGATGGACTGAGAGAGATCAATGGTTAATGCATGAGTCATGGCAATGTTAGAACATCATGGAATGTATTCAGCATTGGCTGAAAATTCTTGAACTGACCAGTAATTAGTGCACCACAATTTATGGTGCTATGTGCATACGTTATCAGTTATCCTCATTACGGAATAACTTCTCTTCAAATGAGAAAGCATATACCTCCCACAAGGCACAGCAACTCGGTCTGTGACACAGAGGGCTCTAGATTGGGTCCGAGTATGTTTGGAACCATTGTGTTATGTTCTTCAAGAAGTAGATGTCCTAGGCCAACTTGGTTGCTTCTGTTTATATGGCTTTGTTGGCCTTCTAGGGTAAATTCACTCACTACTCATTGCTTGTTGAGCTGGTGTTATTGGTTTTAATTAAACCTTTTTGTGCGTTGCTCTGGAATCCCAGGGCATATGTAGAAGTTCATGGGTCATTGCATTGTGTTGAGGTCCTGTGCCAGAAAGTGGATCATTTATTTTGGAATGGGTAACCCTTAAAAGCCTAATAAACCCACCCTAATTCGCTCTCAATGCATGTTTCAGTGAAACGATGCTCAACGTTGATAGTTATGACACAGATACTAGCAATTCCCCATACAATGCATGTTAAGTTCAAGCAGTGCCAACAATTTCAAAATACAGAAATAGCATGATAAAATTCACAAATCAATTTGGAAAATGGAAAGAAATGTAATAAGTAACAAGACATCAACACAATACAAGTTGGTAAAGGAAACCCGAGGTATGATGTTTACAAATATTAAGGCAAAATGAGAGAAAGTAAAGCACCAAGGACCCTTAGGTAAGTTCAATGTAAAGTCTCAGTTTGGGTTGACCAGGACCTATGCACAAGTTCAGACCAACCACGAAGGTCCAGAGGTTGGATACACAAAGCAGGCTGCACCAGTCAATTTTTATCTTCTCGCTTATTCTACTTTTGGAGATCATTCTCCGAATCGTGCTAGGACCAAGGCAAATGCCACTGAAGTACCCTCCCAATCAGATATGTTGTTTTCGAGCTCTGACTGAATACATCAGTTTTAGCATGAAAAGCTCTGACTGAGAGAAAGATGAATTTACTCATCACTGATGTCACTTTATGACTGAGATATGTTTGTAGCTTCCCCACGGTTCCAAGAATTTACCTTAGAACTCAGCCACTGCATTGTTTTTTAAAATCCTCCAATGAGACAAGGCTTCAAGCTTTAACCGGAGCTCTACGATGAAGTATAGCTTCACTGTGAGTCCATGCTAAACCCATTTCCTTTGCATCAAAGTGCTCCCTGTGTGGCACAGCTGGATTTTTAATCAGCACTGGGCCTGAACACCTTAGGCATGGTCAGAACAAAGACCCAGTCCTCAAGTGGTAGAATAAAATAACTAAATCCCACTTTTCTCGAAATGCTTGCAATGTTCCTCCTGGTCGCTCTTTCAGCTCTCAGGTACTCAGGGCAGCCTTCTATGTACTAGCCCTCTCTCCTGCCAGGGCTCATTCAAGGTTGAAAAGTTGGTGGCGATCTGGGCCACCTTGGGGTCAGGGGTCTTTCAGTTTCTATGTTCCTAGAGCAGATAAGCTGGAGGTCAGCCACTTGATCCTTGGAGAGCATTTCCAGTTCCTGTGTCCCAGCAGGAGTCAGGAGCTCTTTATTCCTTTTGTTTTACCAGTATGGCTTTTCTCGGGTGCTGGTTTTCTAGGTTCATAAATGATCTGAGGTGATCGTGGCGAGGTGCCAGTCTTATCCTGTGCACTTGCATGTGTTGGAGATTTCTTCTCATCCAGTCTAGTCTAGTCTACATTCCTGACCCAACGCTGCCAACTCTTGCAGCCAGCACTTCCTCTTTCCTATAAGGTCTTCTCACTCAATCAATAATGCGAGCAGAGTTTGTAAGATCAGATCATACTTTATTTGTGCAGTAAAGCATAGCCTAAAAGTTTCAGTGGAAAAACTAAGGGGCATATTAGCAAGGGCATTATCGATGCTTTAGCGGCACTTTTTGCCGATAAAGCAGCAATTTTTTATCGCCCAATTACCAAGCTGCCGTTAACAGCAGTTATCGACAGGGACCAGTTTGGGGCCCGCTTTGAATGTCAGCGATATTTATCGCTAATGACATGCAAAGTGGGCGTACCCAAACTGATAGCGACTGAAAGCAGTCGCTAACACAGCTATCGCCTATTAGTAATATCCGCAACGCAATAAAAAAAACGCAGCATTACCGCGGTTGGCGCCAGGATTTTACACCTGGTTAAAACCTGACTTAGCCATGATAGTCAATGGGAGGTGGATTCTACGGCCAAGTCCCCACCTGCCTATAAGCGAGATTTTCCTTAGCGATAGGATTTTTATTGCTGGAAATCTCGCATTATAGATGGAATTTGCCGCTATCGATAGATTTTTTATCGCTGTGGAGATTAACGTTGGTAAGACTGCATAATCTCCCCAATAAAATGCAGCGATAGGAGGCGATAAAAAAATCGCGCAAAGCACAGTTTGCAATAATTATCGCAAGTTGTTGCTAATATGCCCCTATGAGTCATAACTTCTGCCCAATCTCCAACATCCCCACCTTAGCGAAGCTCCTGGAGAAATGTGTGCTTGCCCAACTCTGCAACCATATCGACCATTTCCAACCCCTGGATCAATGCTAATCTGTTTTCCGCTTGGGCCACAGCACAGAGTCGGCCCTAAAGCACATTATTAATGATTCATTAAGAATGCTGGACCACAATGAATCGTGCCTACTGATCCTTCTTGACCTTTCGTCAGCATTTGACACTGTCAAACATGATACTCTAATTTACCTCCAGGGACACAGGATTGCTTTGTCTGGGCCCTGCTCGACAACGGAGAAACAGCGGCCCTCATCCTCCTAGACCTCTCCGCGACCTTCAACACGGTCTGCCACCGTACCCTAGTACAGCGCCTCAGCAACGTCGGAATCCAGGAGAAGGCACTGGAGTGGATCATCTCCTTCCTCGCCGGAAGGACACAGAGAGTCCGCCTCCCCCCGTTCAGATCAGAAGCCACCGACGTCATCTGCGGCGTTCCTCAAGGCTCCTCGATCAGCCCAACCCTCTTCAACATCTACATGAGTCCCCTCGCAGCCATCGCACGCCAGCACAACCTCAACATCATCTCCTACGCCGACGACACCCAGCTGATCCTCTCCCTCACCAACGACCCCGCCACCGCCAGAGCCAACCTACTCGAAGGGATGAAAGAGGTAGCCGAATGGATGAATAACAGCCGCCTAAAACTGAACTCGGACAAGACGGAAGTCCTCATCCTGGGATCCTCACCCTCCGCCTGGGACGACTCCTGGTGGCCCCCCGCCCTGGGCAGCGCACCCAAACCAACAGACCACGCACGCAACCTGAGCTTCATCCTGGACTCCTCGCTCTCCATGACCAGACAAGTCAACGCCGTCTCCTCGTCGTGCTTCAACATCCTACGCATGCAAGATCTTCCGGTGGATCCCCACCGAGACCAGGAAGATGGTCACCCAGGCCCTCGTCACCAGCCGACTGGACTACGGCAACTCCCTCTATGCCGGAACCACCGCCAAACTCCAGAAGAGACTCCAGCGGATCCAGAACGCCTCAGCACGACTCATCCTGGACATCCCCTGTCGCAACCACATCTCCAGACACCTGAGAGACCTGCACTGGCTCCCGGTCAACAAAAGCATCACCTTCCGTCTCCTCACCCACGCACACAAAGCCCTGCACAACCAAGGCCCAGGATACCTCAACAGCCGCCTCAACTTCTACGCTCCCAAACGCCAGCTTCGATCGACCGGCCACGCCCTCGCCGCCGTCCCCCGCATCCGAAGAGCCACCACAGGGGGAAGGTCCTTTACCTACCTCGCCGCCAAGACTTGGAACTCCCTCCCGACCCACCTCCGCCTGACCCAGGACCACCTCGCCTTCAGGAAGCAGCTCAAGACCTGGCTGTTCGAGCAGTAGCGGACCCCCCCCCCTCCCCTAGCGCCTTGAGACCCTCCGGGTGAGTAGTGCGCTACACAAATGCTTTGATTGATTGATTGATTGATTGTGCTTAATTGGTTCTCTTCGTTCCTCCTAAATAAATCCCAACGCTTCAAGGTGAACCAATTCCTGTCTGATCCTGCACCGGTTTCGCTGGGGGTTCCCCAAGAGTCAGCACTCTCTCCCACGCTCTGTAACTTGTTCTTGGAGCCTCTAACAGAAATGCTGAAATCAGCCAGCATTCACTATCACATGTACACGGACGATTTTTAACTATACCTGAAGGTCGCCTCCCCTGAGGACATTCAGTCCCTCAACTTAGTCCTACTGGAAACACAAAGCTGGCTGACGCGTAACCACCTGAAACTAAATGCTCTGAAAACAGAATTCCTCCTTATCTCACCCTAAAAGCAATCACCTGTCATTGAACAATGGTTAAATCAGCTTACGGCTCTTAACTGCAGACCTCACCTCGTGGACCCCGGCATCCTTGCTTGGTATCATACTAGACAAGAGTCTGAACATGCAAAAACACAACAGTTCCCTCACTAAAGGAGCGAAATTCCAAATCAGCATCCTTAGGAAGGTCAAACACTATCTCCCTGCTCATGACCTAAAGGTTGCAGTGCAAGCATTGGTGATCACAAAGCTGGACTATGGCAGTGTTACGCTGTGTGACCTGCCCGGAGTGAAAATGGCCCCCCTTAGAGTGACCTTCAATGTTGCGGCCAGGCTCGTAGCGGGCACAAATAAATTCAACCACATCTCTCCGGACCTGCTAGTTCTGAAATGGCTCCCATATGAAGCTTGGATACAGCTGAAAATGTATGACACACAAAGCCATCCACCTCAAGACCCCGATGTACGTCGCGAAACTGGAGCTCTCATGTGGTTCAAGAGCCACCAGAAGTGACAGCACCATCTTACTAAACCCACAAAAATTCAAGAAACAAAAGACCTATAATAGAACATTTTCAGGTATGGTGCCAAGGATCTGGAATTCTCTTCCCCCCAAAGTCAGGATGATCCCTTCCACTATCCTCTTCAAATCAAAAGTTAAAGGGCTCTTGATGAAGAAATATCTGCCTCAGTCTGCCTTCCCCACTTGAGTCCCGCGTCATTCGATGCTGATTTGTGTCTTAGATGCTAGGTTCATGAGAATGTTTGACATTCTAATTCTATGTACTTTTCGATATGTTGAATATTTGTGTTTCCATGTACTCATCCTACTGCACAATCTGTAAAGTGCTCCGATACCCTCGGTGGTCATGTTCAAGCTATATAAAACTTTTTAAATAAAGAAAGAATTGAATCAAAAGAAAAAGTGTCAAGGATCTCCTTTGATCAGCAACTGTTCCTGTTTCCCAGTGGACAGTTGCTGACAACATTCCTGCCTCCCAGGCCCTGAGGCCAAGTTTTTGTCTTCCGCTGGTGTACAGAGTTGTTACTTTTAGCCAGGAATGTACTCTTGGAGATGAGATGACTGGCAAAACATTTCCCAGGTCAGTGTTCTCTCAGGCAGCAGAAATAAAAACATTTATAAAGTAATTTTCTTGCTAAACCTCTTAAAAGTGACTTAGTTTCACCACAAGATTAGATTTGTGCAACTACGCAGAAAATAACTGAATCTTTTTGCTAGCTCTGCATATACAATACCAAAGTGAGGTATAGTGTGCACAGAGTCTAGTGGAACCCCAAAGGTAGGCAGAGGTAAAATTAGATAGCACCTTACTCTCTATTTGTAGTAGTGTGGGTGAGAAGTACGGCTTTATCAGAGGGTAGTGTTAAGCATTTGTTGTACACACTCAGTCAGCAAATGATTCCACACACTCAAAGACTGAACTGCAGTCCGATTGGTTTTTGTATAAAAATATTCTTTTAGTTATTTTATTTCCTAGAACTAAGCAAGCTTGGCACAGGTAATGGATTTATACTTTGCAGTGATAACACAGTTTGAATGGCAGTTGTATATATGTACTTTGGTTTGATTACAGTAGAATTACTGGTAATGTAGTGCTTTGAAATATTGTACACAGATTTTGTATTGGCTTTTAAATAGGATGTCAAGTAAACACAGTGTAGTATACCTGGATACTGCATTGGGACATTTCCTGTAAACAGGTAAATAAAAGCTTTTTGGTTATTTGGTTACAGTTTTAGGGACTTTTATAGATTTTCCAACTGCACACTTAGAAACATTTTCATAGAAAAACAATCAGTGTTATCCTATGGGAGGAAATAGTTTTATTGGTTAACAGGTAAGTGCTTTGTTGTGGGAGTTGGTTTTCGGGGGTTAGAACAAGGGTTCCCCTCAGGTTCACCCAGGTTCAAGGATGCATTCTTGTTACACCCTCAGTGGCACTACAGCAGCCAGGTGCAAAGTGCTGAGGCCCAATGTTATCCAATGGGGGATAGGGGGCCTCCGCTTTGTGGCTGCTTACGAGCAGGGCACGAGGTTGTGGGAGCAAAGCTCCTGGACTTAATCTCAGGGCAAATGGGGGTTCATGTTAGCACCAAAGGTACACCATCAGCAGCACTAGGGTGGCCGGGTGCTGGGTGCTGGTTTGTCATCGGGTGCCCTGGTACTTTCAATGGGGATTCTCTGGTTTGCAAACACACTGCAGGCTCGGGGATGAAGGTCTCTTTTCTTTGGAAGGCAGGGCAGGTCGTCAGGGTTCTTGAGGTTGCTGGCTGCAGGACACACCCGAGTTTCACTTCTGCAGACTTGAGGTGGGGACAGGCCGGTAGGACTGGGGCTAAGTCAGTGGGCGTCCTCCTCTTCTTAGCTTCGATGAGGCTGTTCGGTCCTCCTTCTTCTTCTTTTCTTCGTGTAGTTTCTTGTCTGAGAGTGCACATTTCAGGGGTACCCCTAAATACTAGATTTAGGGGCATTACAGGTAAGTAAAAGGTTGGGACCAATGGGTCGCTTCCTTGGAGTCGGTACACCCTCTATTATGCCACTGTTCAATGGGAGGGGGGCATATGCCTCACTCTGGTTGGCTGGGTCCCCCCATCTGTAAGATGTCGGGGCAGTGAGAGTTGTGCTTCACCTTGCCTCCCCCACCTGAGGGGTGGGGTTGGCAAAGGTGGGCACACCTCTCTTCCTGACTTGTTTTTCCCCGCTGATTCTCCTGCCCAAAGTGAGGGCCAGAAGCTGTGGGGACCAGTTCCTGAAAGCAGCAACAGGCCTGGGGAAGCTCACATAGGTGGCATGCCTCTGAAGCTTCCCCTTCCTGGACCCTGCCCATCCTGGGACAGGAGGCTTGGCACCTCATCCCAAGATGTACAGTGTTTCAGACCCCCAAGATCAGCAGGCTCTCAACCGAGGGGTCTAGAAACATGTCTGGCGGTGACACTCTGCCTGGACACTAGTGGTAGGTCGTTTTTCCCTGGGTGCATTTTTCATTAACTCCCACTCTGAGAAGTTTGATACCAAACTTTTCAGTTTTCAATAAAGCCATAATGGTACTGTAGAGGTACAAGGCTCTTGCACCTGGACCCTCACCACTGGTATAGTGCAACCAGCTAAAGGGGTGGCTCATCTATGCCAGGTCAGTAAGTTGTAGGTATGGCTCACAGGGATGTGTGCCATGTCGTCTCTTCACTTTGGGCTGTACCAAGACACGCATCCTGCAAAGGCAGTGTGTGAGTGCAAAGGTACAGGGATTCTAAGGGTGGCACAATAAGTGCTGCATCCCTTAGGTCCCTGGTCACAGTGCCTTGGGTACCTGTGGTATCATTTACCAGGAACTGACCTGTGGCCAGAGAGTGCCAATTGGGTTTGGTCTTCAATGCAGTTTTAGGGAAAGAACATAGGCACTGGGTACCTGATTGGCAGGAGCCCAGGGCACACTCAGTGAAAGTACATCAGCAGTTCAGCAAAAGGTGGGGTCAACCATGCAGAAAGAGGGCACTTTCTCACACTAACATATACATTTTGGGCCATATTTATGAATTTTGTGGTGAATTGAAAACCAGCAAATCACATTGCATGTTCTTGTAAATCTGAGAATGTGTCATAAACCATGAGTTGCGTGGGAAAACTCACACAAAACCCATGGAAAGCCTACCCAGAGCAGAGTAACGCAATGCAGTGATTTGTGCTGCATTGCATTACTCCAGATTTTTAGAGCTACTCAGAAACGCAAAGTGGCTTTGCGTGACTTCAAAAATCTGACTTATGGTTTATGGCACTCTTACACCACATTGTGTGGGGCAAGAGCCACGCAAATTGAGACATAAATATGGCCCTAATTGCATCTAGGCCTAAGTCAGCTTTTGAATGTTTAGTCACTGTGTGACACACTATTTCTCATATGTAATGTGCCCCTCTTTATATATAAAGCACCCCGCCCTGTGAGCATACATAGCCCGTGGTAGGTGTGATATATTAATATTTAAAAACTGAATTTCTTACATTGTAAAGCGGTGCAAAGTCATCCTGTGTGCGGTGTACACCTACCCTCATTTTTTGCTGATTGATGATAACTGACTCCGACTGTCCCTGGGCTCTGCTTAAACAGGCCCAGGTCTAGTGCTATGTTGAAAACACCCACATGCATTAGGGTACACTTAAAATTGGCATGACCGTAAGAGTGCCTGAGGTTGCATTGCAGCACTGTTTTTAAAATTAAATGATCCTCAAACTTGACTTTGGTTGCAGGGGCACTCAGAAAGTGATCATCTATATTATTTGCACATATTAGATACCCCTAGGGACTCCCCTAGGTATCCAGAGGGTGGCAGGGGTCATGTAATATGTCATTATAAACAGAGTTGTTATAAAATATGTTTTACTTACCCTGGGGATAGTGAAATTGCAGTTTTCATTTTTCCCATTGTTACTGTCTAGCCACATAGGATAACATTGCAATAGTTTATGAATATTGCTAGAAATTGAATAGAACTTTCAATCAAAGACTTATGAGAATTGTACTGATAAATCTAACAATATGCCCTTGTTGAATTTATCCTAAATTGTACAGAAACATTGTTACAAGTATTTCTTGTCTGTAAGCAAAAATTCACCCTACCTGCAATCTTCCCTGTTAACAGCATTAGCCGGGCTGCTTTGAGGAAGTGATAAGTGGCTCACCAGGGGAGAGGCCATCTGCTGGTGAGGGTTCTGCTACACATGAATGCCGGAGCATGGGGAAGGTTGTAAAGCATGAGGCTTCTAAGGAGGAACAGGGCAGCATGGAATGCCAGGTCTGCCTACCACCATCCCCCCTAACCCTGCCAGATAGGAGGCTTAAGGAAGGAATCTGCACGTGTTAGGGGGTATAAACCTACGGAAATTAGCCACATTGAGAGTTGGTTTAGTTAGCTCTTTATGCTCTGCTGAGATTTTAGCCATGATGAATTTTGGAGAAATACTGCTTTCTGGGAGAAGATAATGCCACACTTTGGCGGAAGTGGTCATGCTTTGGGGTATTGTCTTGCACGTCATTGGTCAGGGGTGCTCCCTTGCTTTCCCGCAGAGAACACTGAATAACACTGAATACATATGTGAGAGGTGTATAGCCCATGCGACCTTCTGCTTGTAACGAAGAGAAGAAGGACTGCCATGTTGGAAACTTGATTTAGACCACCAGGCTCTGCATTCTAACTCGACGGTGGACTGATGTGAGGACAGTACTCCTGGTGTCTTTTGTGACTATGTGACGGCGAGAGCACTGTCCCACTTTAATCCCGGGTTCAGAGAATTTCTTTTGAACTCGTGAAGTTGTTCCCTCTCAGAAACTCTGAAGAGTACCAAAAGAATTGGATATTACCTACAGACCATATAGATAAAGATAAAACACCCGAGTCGGGTGATGACCTTCAATTAAGGACCAACACCCTGATGAAAGCCAGCGTGACCCGTGTGGGGGCACAATATTGGCAGAAACATGTTGGTATTTGCAGTGAGGCTATAGGGGCTGTTGCTTTCCCTGTATACCCCGAAATATATTTTTAATCCTACCAGGGGTTTACAGATAGAATAAAAGAATCTTTGTTGACCCTTAGGTTGTTTTAAATCAATATACTGCACTGTTTGGTCCCGTTGCAGAGGGGATTAGACCTCCCTTCTTCTTTTTTGTTTTAAGTTGTTTCACGTTTTGTACGTGTTTTGTGTGTGTTCTATCACGTTTTCCTTTCTTTGTTTACCCTCACCACTGTTCTTTGTCAAAAAAAGATTGCGCTCCATCCAGAGTGTTGGTCTGCACCTGGATGGATGTATGATGCGGCCCAATGATGAAGCATGACACTGCAAAGTGTGTGAGGGCAGTATTGAGACATTTGTTGTCTTCCCTTGTTTCGTTCTTGGTTCAAGTAGATATGATATTTACTGTTCCTATGTGGATAACTACATGACCTGTAGCTCCAGCCTGTCTTGGAAATTGTGTAGATAGGATTACTTTTCTAGTACTTCTCTGTTGAGTGAGTTTAAATTGATAGCGAGGGAGTCAGAGAAGTCTTAGTCCCTTGTCTCTTTCTGTGTGGTTTTCTGCATTCTAACTGACTGCTCCTGCTGTACAATCTGGAACTACAGCCCTGTGTATGTGCCTTGCTTCAAAAGGGTTCAAGAGTTGGACTCCCTGCAAGCTACAGGTTAACAGAGCTCACCTGCATCAACTCCACCAAGAGTCCTCTGCCTGGAGTGCATCCAGTGGACTTTTAAGGGTTTTGGCCGGGTGATTTGTGAGGTTTGTGGTCCTAAACTTTCCAGGATCATATTGGAGCCTTGAATTGTGTTTTGTACCATCAGGAAGAAGTTCCAGAAGTTTGGAGCAACTTTGGAAAAAGCTCCCGACTTAATCATGAGGACCAAGCCGCCCACCTTCAACTGCGACCCTGCCTGGAATCCAGGTTCATCCCGCTGAATAGCTCCGTAGGTCCAACTTCCTGAATTTGACAGGTAACTCCCTGAAAGTCAAGCCAGTCATTCCTCGCTGAATCCAGACTGGTGAATAACATTGAGGGACCCCAGCCGAAAAAGTTCCAGAAAAATGCAAAAATCCTGGATGACCATGCTGAAAAAGTAACTTTATTATATCATGTATCATGTGGCTGTTGTTGAAACTTGTTTAATTTGTACTACCTGTACCCTGCCATGCGTTGCTGTAGCTCAGTCTGGTTAAATGGAAAATAAAGAAAAGAGTAAGCGCTTGTTTCTAATATGTTTAATTTCACAATGCTTGTGGGCACACAATATTTTTTGTGACTATTGTCACATTGTGTATATATAAACACACACTAATGTTGCAAAGTGAACCAACTCCTCCCGCTCCCTCCACCCACTTCCCGGTCTGCCATCCTGACACCAACTGTTCATCCTAATTTATGTAGACTTTTGTCTTTATGCGTCCTTTCATAATGTTACAAAGTGAACCAACTCCTCCCCCCTCCCTCCACCCACTTCCCGTTCTGCCATCCTGACACCAACTGTCCATCCTAATATATGTAGACTATTGTCTCTATACGTCCCTTTTAGTTTTTTCGCAGCAACCAAATCGATAGGGTCTGTTCGGCCTTTCGATAAAAAACACGCACGTATTGGACACGCGAGTATCGGAATCTAACATTGTGTATATAAAAACACGCCCCTATTCAAATCAAACGTTGTGTCAAAATTTCAAAGCAATCAGTGAAGAACTTTCGGAGATTTGCGATTTTGAACAAACGAACATTTACATTTTTATTTATATAGATTTGTACTTAAAGTTCATCATGAGTTGTCCCCCATTTTACCATAGAAGTGATCATGTCTTTGCAGAGATTGCCATATGTGTTGTGAATTATGCAGTCCTGCAGTTTGATAATGTATTCTGACTCTGATTAACGGTCTGCCATTAGTAATTATTCACCAGCATTTTGATCAGCTTTGGAGGCCTTCATATCTATGGCACAATGACTTTGACTGTTGTGTTTGCTTTCTTCATTCAGACCTACATTTTTTCTTATGGAGTTATTTCGCAAAGCTCTCCACTTTGCTATAAATGCTTACAATACGATGTATGTTGTACAGGACATTCATACATTCCGGATAGAGCTGCAGCTGAATAAATGATGACGTGTACATTCCCATGTAGAAATGCCCTGAGGTAAAGAGCATGGGCCTCATTTATGAGGCCTTGCGTCAGTTTTGCGCTGCGGATGCGTCACTTTTTGTGACGCATCGGCGGCGTAAAACATGCGCCTTGTTGCGCCATATTTAAAATCTAGGTAGATGCGTCACTTTTTAAACCCCTGCGCCACATTATGCCTGCGTCAGGTATAATGTATGCAAAGGGGGCGTTCCCCCGCAAAAAGCCTCGTAATAGTGACGCAGTGAAATCTATGAGATTTCACTGCGTCACTTTTAGGATGCGGTTGCGTCAAAATCTTGCGCCTGCCTCACAGCAGGCGTAAGACTGACGCAAGCCCTTTCACATGGGGCTTTCCCCATGTGAAAGGACGCATTGCTGGAGTTGCGTCACTTTTGTGACACACTCCAGCAATGCGTCACTTTTGCGCTTACAGATGCGTCAGAAATACTGACGTATCTGTAAGTCCTTGCGACATGATGCGTCATACATTAAATATGACGCATCATTGGTGTCGCAAGGAGTGCGCAGTGAAAAGTGGCGCATTGCTGTTTTCACGCAGCGATGCGTCACTTTTCATAAATGAGGCCCCATGAGTGAACCTGGAAATTAGTAAAAACGTCCTTGCCCTTATTACCTCACCTAGTACCACATGGGAAACATGTGCCTGTTAGCAGCATTAAAATGTTGTCATTTGCTCCACACTGTTCTTCCTCCCATCATATTGTAAAGGGCTTTGATATTCTTAGGGATCTTGTTCGCGCTATATAAAACTTTATAAATAAATTACATAAATAAATAAATGCAGATAATCGTTCCGAATCGGTGTTGCGCCTGAATATTGTAACTCATTTAAAACTAGGTTTGTCTTAATACTACGATTAGCGGATGTGGCAAAGGCATTACTGACATTAGTGCACATTTTCTTAATGCCAAAATGCTGAAGTATTCCTGTGTTCTACTAATTGACCCTTTTCAGATGTTAATATCAAACAACCTGTATTCCTCTATATAGCCAACCACATAAGTAAGATAGAAATAGCCAGTCCTCTTTCGATGATTTTAAAGGCACTAGATGGAAAATAAAGCAGTAAAATTATGTCTCTATTGTATCTTCGCAACAACAAACATTGGGCCATATTATGAAGCGGCAGCGATAATTATCGCTGGCCGCGCTCAGCGTGAGATTTCTTATTGCCGGCTATCGCTGGAAATTATCGCCATGCTAGTGCTGTATTAATAACGCATAGCTCAATGGCTATAATTATTCCAGCGATAGCGGTGTTTTCCATGGAACATCGCTGGTTTTCCAGTGATGTTCCATGGAAAACTGCGATAACCTTGCTGATACGACCCTGTGGTCGTATCAGCATAATCCACCCCAATGTAAAGTCAGCATTTTAGCAGACGTCTGATAAAATGCGTGGGCCTCCTTGTAAATATCGCGATGTGCACATCAGCGATAATTTACAAGCAATACTGCCCACTGAAGCCCACTTTGCATCTCATTCGATATGCAAAGCGAGGCGTCGGGAAAACGGGTGCTAACATGCGCCAATGCATGTTAGCACCCACTTGTAAATAGGGCAATAGTTTTATCTCTGCTTTTTTAGCTTTTAAAGCCAAAAAAGCGGAGAAAAGGCCCTTGTTGATATGCCCTATACTTCGCATGGTCATGTTGTGGAAGAAAATAGACAAAGAAGAAGTCGATGTCTTAGGTCTCCATCATAATAGCCAAGCATAGGAGGTTGAATGGGCAACATTATTCTCGATTATTAAAAAAATGAGCACGAGCATGTCTCCTATATTTGTGGTAGATAAGTGTGTTTTTGTAAGCAGAACGTTTGGAGTAACATACGAATGCTTTGATATTCATCATTATGCACACATTCAACATTGGTTTTCATTCACATTACCAGAGGGCATTCGCTGCCATGGTGTTATCGTGAGACATATGGAAAGCGTGCAATCAAACTTTATGGCTGTCGCAGTTCTGGTTCTGTGCCGCATGTTAACTCCAAAGTTGCTATGAAATATGAAATATTAATCATTTTACTTCGAACTCTCATACGCTTCCATCAGCAAACAGTCCTCTATTGAAAACAACAGATGTCAGGCTAATAAAAATGTGTACTGTCTAAACAAGAATTACCTTTGTAATTAAACAGCATCAGACATCTGTTGGACCACAAGCAGGACTGCCCCATGTCTGGCAGGCATCTGCGTTTATCACATATACAGATGTTGAAGCACGCTTTTCTGCTGCCGCTGAAGACCAACAACATCTTTGAGAGGTCGGCAGGTATTCTTCACTCTCTAATTGTTACTGTTCAGTGGCAATATGAATCTAAAATGATCACTCAATTTTAATGAGCCATTTATTAAAGCAAATATTCCATCTTTCAAATTTCCCTTTGCAAATTTCATGACATCATTGCCCCCTCTCATAAGTCACACGGATCAATCTATGCTACGATATGCAATCAAAATAATTATTTTGCTCATTAAAATATTAATGTATAACTTTGGCAAATCCATTTTACTTCTGGAACCTTATCTCCACTCCAGTGCACCACCCCTGAAAATCCGACAGAAGCATGCGCCTTTCTGCACACTAAACTACCGCCCATTCATTCACCAGCTGATTTGCAATTCAAATGAGGTTGTTCCTGCGATTCTGAATCAGATTTATGGAAAAATATCAGAAAACTAGTCATTTTAACTGTCAAATCTATCAATTTAGGCATTGCTGCTTTTGAAAAATGTTGTCAAGCGTTTCCACAGATATTAATGTTAATTGAGATACATCACGATTTCTGAATTATGCTGAGCAGCCGAAAGGAACAATACTGCTTTTCTGTAGCATACGGAAAGAAAGTCGAAGGCGTGTTTGTAGAAAAGCCTTGCCTTTAAAATTTGCATTATAGCAACTACCTATTGATAAGACAGTTGGCACCACGAACGAGATTCAACCTGGTGCCTTACTGCATTAATGCATCCACCTTAGGGAGGAGAGATTGACAGCTCAGTTACAGGCTCGAATCTTGTTGGTTTCACCCAGCCATTGAATGGTGTGAGAGCTGGTCTGAAAAGAAAGGAGTAGCTCATGGCCTTAAGTGGCTGGTATATGCTTTCTGCTCCAATGTCTGTTATTTTCTCCTGTTTTAATTTAGAATATTCTCCCATCAGTGGATGGAGTGTTCCAATAGCCTACCAGCTGACTTGATTTGAGATGGTATTGGTTTTTGCTGGTTTCAGTGGACCGACTCTATCAGTGCATTTGTTGATGAAGACGGAGCAGTTATGGACTGCTTGGTCAGGATCTGCGGACGTTTTGTGTTGTGTGGTGCTGAGGGCGTGACTCAATTGGGTTTAGTTTACCTTGGCCCAGCTGCGATGGGTGACGCTGTGGTGCTTACTGATGGCATGCTGGGTGTCAGAGATGGTAAAGTAAATTATGGCAAAGTCGGTCAAGGTGAGTCCTGTGACGTGGGGGAATTTGTTTCTGTCGCTGGAGGTAAAAATGGCATTGAGTGTGAGTCCGGCTTTGTGCGTGAGTTCGGTGACCAGTTGGGTCAGACCAATGTTGTTGAGGTTCTCCAATTCCAATTCCAAAAATGTTTTATTTCGGCCATATAGACCATAAAAGATGCAATGCAAACATTACAGACATTAAAATACATAATTTTAAAATACATTTAAATAGAGTCCGCTCACCCAGCGAGGAGTGATTTAAAATTGCATTAGAAAGTTCAGGGGGCTTCAGAGGATTTTTTCTTTCTGATCAACCATATGGCCATAAGAAATTTGGAAACAGCGAACACAATGTGGCCCAGGGTGCTGGTTTTCAAAATCCTGTATGCCTGTGCATACTCTCTGAACCCCAGGTTCTTACATAGCGGCGCTATCCAATATTTTCTGGGCCTTTGGTATGCAGGGCACACAAACAAGATGTGGGGGTCATCTTCCACATGGTTGTTGCAGCAGGGACATGCTTTATCGCCCCCATTTGTCCACTTGCAGGTGTATGAGTTAATGGGGAGTGTGCCAAGCCTCCATTGAACATACAGTTTCCTCGCCAGGATGGGAAAGATAAAATCCATAAAAGGTTCAAAAGCATAAGAATTTTTGGATTCTAAAAATCGCAAGGTTAGTGTGCCGCTATTTTGAGCGTCCATCAAGTGAGCAAGGGACCTGGCTTTGTAGATTTGTGCCAGGGCTTTGCGCGAGATTGTTTGACAGCCTCGCGCGGGGTCCTCCCACAGGTCGCGGAGCTTGATGGCAGACAGTTCATTTTCCACAAAGGTGAGCCAGGGGATTTTGCCACTGCAGTTTAAACTCATGACATGGGTGAGATCCTCCCTATAATGATGAAGTTCGTCCGTAGACCAGAGCCTGTGCCAGAACTTCACTGGCTTTGACACAAGCTCCTCTGCAATAGGGGGGAGACCCATGTCCATTCTCAGAGGCTGAAGTGGCGTGGCACGTGGAAGGGCTAGAAGGCGCCTTAGAAAACTATTTTCAACTGTTGATAAGTCCTTCACCGCTTTGTACCCCCTTAGCTCACTGCCATACATGGCCGCAGCCTTGGCCTGGGTCTTGTAAGTTTCAAGGGCCGGGCTTATGGGCTTGAAGGAAGAAGTAATAGCCACTTTCAGGATTGCACCCGACAGTTGGGATAATTTGGCCCTAGATCGTACTATCTGGCGGTCCCATGATAAATTTTCCTGCAGTGTTACCCCCAGATATATGAAGGTGGACACCCTTTCAAGGCTGGCGGTCCCCAGGGTGGGATTGGGCCTAGTTTTGGTTGGTGGGTTGAAGATCATGAACTTGGTCTTTTCTGTGTTCACCTCCAACCCATGCTGATGACAGAAAAGACCAAATCCATCCAGGATCCTCTGGATCCCCATGGGGGATTTTGAAAGGAGGAGGGTGTCATCGGCAAACATGATTGCCGGTACCTTCCGAACCTGCCAAACAGGGGGTGTCGTTGTCCTTGGCGTTTTCCAGGTGTGAGATGACGTTATTGATGAATAAGCAAAACAGGGTCGGTGCCAGGACACAACCCTGCCTCACACCTCGACGGACAGGAAACCTGGATGAAAGTTTGCCATCTCTCCCACACCTGACTTGTGCATAGTTGTTCTCATGCAGCCTGGCTAAGATGTTAAGTAGCTGGG
The DNA here is from genome assembly GCF_964263255.1 of Lissotriton vulgaris. Lineage (NCBI taxonomy): Eukaryota > Metazoa > Chordata > Amphibia > Caudata > Salamandridae > Lissotriton > Lissotriton vulgaris. The sequence continues at coordinate 23,330,726 of NC_141690.1, read as the reverse complement.
GGGGAATTCCTAACTTTTCCAGCACCTACCACAGTTTCCTGCGCGGGACTAGGTCAAAGGCTGACCTCAGATCCACGAAGACCATGTACAATTTCCCCCCCTCGATCCTCACCGTCTTCCAGTAGAGGAGAACGAGGCGGAAGATCTGGTCCATGGTCGACGTGTTTTTCCTGAAGCCAGCCTGCAGGGGACTCATGATGTCATTTTCCTCCACCCAGTCTAATAGATGGTTCAGAATGAGGCGCGCAAAAAGCTTTTGGGGAACATCTATCAGGCTAATAGGCCTATAGTTTGCCGGATTCAAAGGGGACCCTTTCTTGTAAATCGGAACTATTTCAGCCCCTAGCCAAGAGGAAGGGACCGCCATACCTCCCAATATAGCATTAAAGAGAACAAGAAAGTACGGGCCCCAGATGTCAGGGTGGTATCTGAACAGATCACCGGGTAGCTTATCCAACCCCGGTGCCTTCCCCAGCGCTAGGCGCTCCAGTGCTAACTTCACCTCCCCCAAGGAAAATTCCAGGGCCACATCTGAAGGGCAGGGGGACTCCACCACCATCCCTTCAGGCCAGAGAGTGGTTTCTTGATATAGTGTCCCAAAGTGAGCCTCCCAAATAAAGGGGGCAATATTGGGTTCTACTGCGGATAACAGATCACCTGTCCCATTATTTACCAGAGCCCAAAATTTTCTAGAGTCTTTGGATTTGAGGGCTTCAGTCAGTTCATGCCAGTGGTTCCAATCCCACTCTGCCCTTGCGTTGGCCAGTGCTAACTTGTACCCCCTCCTAAGGGCTGCAACCTTCACCTTATCGCTACCCTCTTTAATTGCGGAAAGTAGCTCAGACTTAGTTTTCCTACAGGTGGAGGCGTACCAAGTCGGAGCGCGAGTCTTTTTCCTTCTGGTGGGCAGCGCCGGATTGAAGACATCTGCAAGGTCCCTCACTAAGGCCTGGTGAATGCCAAATAGTCTCTCATTGTAGTCAGAGGGTCTTGGTTGATTGATGAGAGCATCCACCTCCTGGAACCTGGGGAGTAGTATGCCATAGAGGTTATTTATAGCTTCTTCTTTGTCAACTAGCTTCCCCCATTTCACCCGGCGCCTACTTGTAGTGAGTAGTATGTCTCCCTGGTCGACTCCAGAATCGGTAGTTGGCAGCCCTACAGCAGGGGCAGGGTGCTGGATCTCCAACAGAAGGGAATTGTGGTCACTGTCTGTCCTCGGGATCACTCTAAAATCTTGAACTTTGGGCCACAGGGAAATATCTATAAATATGTAGTCCAACCTTGACTCATGGCCCTTTTTGTTAAAAGTGCACACCGAAGGAGTGTCAGAAGGAGTGCGCCCGTTACACGCCCTCAGTGCAAAGTTCAGAGTGAGAGAGGTAAGTTGTACTGCCAACGGAGACCAAGCTTTGGGGTGAGGTGAGGTGGAAGGTGGAACTCCCCAGTGGTCATCCTCGGCAGTGAAGGCACCCTCCATTAGACCTTCCAGGGGTTCAAAATGGGAGTTGAAATCTCCTCCCATCACTATTTTCAGGTCACCTGGCAGTTGCCCTAGAAAAGATGAAAGATCAACTAGGGTTGGGGATTCCTTGCCCACAGCGACTGGTCGTGAGTAGACGTTAACAATAGCCCATGTACTTTTACCAGGCCATCTGAGGAGCACACACTGAATGTCCTGTGAGAGTGTGTCTATCCTTTCCACCTGACACCCAATGTGGCTCGCCACCCAGATTGCTAAACCGCCCGAGGGTCTCCCCCTCCCATTCGACTTTGCCGGGATTTCAAAAATGTCATATCCCCTCCTAAGCTGTGGTGCCCTAGCCCATGTCTCCTGAAAGAGGAGGATGTCACTTTTACTAACCAGAGTTTCCCACTCCGGGGTGCCCACCTTACTTGAGATGCCAGCTACATTCCAGGAAAGGATAGTCAGGCCTGGACCTTGGGATTGTGGACCTGCTTCACTTAGTGCAGGCGGGATGTCATGTGCAGAATTACCCAGGTCACCCAAACCAGTAGTAATGGGCGACGGAGTGGGTAATTCAACAAGCTCCACCAATTGCGTTGTAAGAGCAGTTGGTGTGCTTGGTGGATCCTCATCTAAAACTTGGATGCTTCCCAGGGCGGTCCCCTCCTCATTTACAGGGGCCAGGGACCTTTTTTCAATTACGGGAACAGATGTGCCTTCCCCCCTGAGTGTAGACCCATAGGCAGAAATTACTAGGTGTTGTGGTGAGTCTCCCCTTTTTGGTCAATCTACTTGGTCCAGGCAGGAGAATCTATTCTGATGGACAAAATTGCCATGGGCGGGCAGTGTGTTGTACTTGGGTCTGTACCTTGAACCATCTACGGCGAAGCCCACTCTGGTCCAACTCTGTTCCCTCCCCACTATTAGATTGGAAACATTTGGGTAGAAGTATGAGAGGGACACTAATTCTATGTTGGACTTATCCGGCCTTACCAGCCAGTTACAAATGTAAGGGGCAACCAGTGGGCTTTTAAAACTAATTATGATACAGTCCCCTACCCTGTTTTTGGGGGTGACTCCGATCCATGGGATCCTTCAAACCATCAACACATCACCTTTGATATTGGAAGGGAGGGGCCTGTTAATGCTAAGCCAGCTAATTACCTTATTACGGAGTGAGTCCTGTGGCTCTCTGGTGTCGCCAGTGAGCTCAGGAACTCCCACCATAATCGCTGTGTAGGGCACAGCCTCAGGGGGCAGATTGACCGACCTGCGCCTAGTGTTGGGGCTAATGGGGCGACCAGTATGTTCATTGTTAACTCGCCCCCCACTCGTTGGAAGGGGTAGTGTCGGTTGCTTAGATCTTCTAGGTGCAGGGACAGGGGGCCTAGACGTTTGTGAAGAGGGCAGTGGGGGAGCATGACTGCCTGTAACACTGTGTTGTGCCCCAGCCGGGGCCTGTATGCTTGTTCCCGCAGTAGATGGTCTATTCCCTACAGATTCCCGGGGAGCCGTCTGTGCACTTGGACCCAACCCCCTGCTAGGACTATTTCTGTTATGTGCGTTTTCTATAGCCCTGAGTCTAGCAGCTATGGAGTCCATTTTTGCAGACAGGGGCTCCAACAGGCTCCTAAGAATGTCCCTAAATGAGCCAATTAGAGCCTCTGCCGTATTAGGAGGATTTCCACCAAATATGAACGGCCCAGAACACCCGGGTACCACTATGGCTAATGGCGAGTCTGGTTGATCAGACCCAATTCCCGGGGAAGTAACCACAGGAGAAGCCGAAATGTCTGAGCTAACATCTAATGTTGGGTTGGTTTTATCCACTTTGGCCCTTTTTGCCCCTCTAAGCTTCCTTGACCTTTTCCTTTTCGGAGGATGGTCCACTCTACTGCCTACGGGATCTGTTGGCGCTGCAACTTGCCCTTCATCCTGCGCCTTGGTCATTTCCGCACAGTTCATATACGGAGTGGTCTCCACCACCCCCGAGGGGCGCAAAGGCTCACTATCCCTCAGTAGATTAGACGGGGTCCTAAGTTGTTGGAGGACTGACTCGATTGTCTGATCAATGCTATCCATGAGAGATAGATGGGTGGCATCAAGGGGAATTGGAGTACTAACATCGATGGAAGAAGAGTCCGAGGGGTCCACTGACACTGACGCGTTTTCTAAGTTCACCTCAAGGAGAGTGTCTGATACTGTGTTACCTTTGCTAGCCGCAGCACTGGCCTTCGGAAAGAATTTTTCCAGTGTGCTAGAGCACTGTTGGGAAGCCTTGCTCCTGGATACTCTAGTAGCCATGGCGAGAGGAACAGTCAGAACCGCAGGCTGATGGAGTAAGGAGAAGAGCCTTGGGACAGGGACAACGTTAGAGGGGGGGCCCGGTCCGGTCTCTGCCGGCCTCTAACGGCCTAAAACGGCCCGCTCTTTGCCCGGTCTTAGCCCCGGGCTACGTCCCGCGTGCGTCCCGCGATGCAGGGAGGCGTGCAATGATTTTATGCTCCCAAGGGATGGTCGTTTGCCAAGGGGGCGGGGCGGGAAGAGGACCAGGTGCGGCCTGTCAGGTGTTGCTTGGCCCCCTGGTCCTCGCAGTCCCGCGTCTCACCCGGTGGTTCCTTTGGCGGCGATGGTCCCCGTCTGGCAGCAAGAAATCCCAGCTCTCACTCCGAGGTAGGGAAAGGGCGAACAGCAGACAATCACGTCCCAAGCCTCAAGCGGCACCCGCAGGACCGGGTCCGCGAGGCACTTTCAATGCCGAGGGGGCGGGCGGGAAGAGGACCAGGTGCGGCCTGTCAGGTGTTGCTTGGCCCCCTGGTCCTCGCAGTCCCGCGTCTCACCCGGTGGTTCCTTTGGCGGCGCTGGTCCCCGTCTGGCAGCAAGAAATCCCAGCTCTCACTCCGAAGTAGGGAAAGGGCGAACAGCAGACAATCACGTCCCAAGCCTCAAGCGGCACCCCAGGTTCTCCAGGAGGGAGGTAGAGTTGCTGTAGTAGGGGTCATTGATGTAGAACTTGAGATAGCCAAGCAGGACATAGTGGTGGGGGAGGGGCGATGAGATTGGAGATTGCATCACAGAAGACTGGTCAGGGCCCCGGGGGTCTGTAAGCAACTGTGCCTCTTATCGAGGTTTTAGCATTGATTTGTAGTTGGAAGTTGAGGTGTTCCTTGAGAGACATTGGGTAGTCGTTGGTGATGGTCCATCGGATGATTTCCTTGACGATTATGGTGATGCCCCCACCGTGTTTGTTGGTGCAGTCTCTGTATATCATCTTGTAGTTGTCTGGAGTAGTGGTGTTGATGTAAGGGTTCAAGGTGGGGTTGACCCTCGTTTCAGTGATGAAGACCACGTCAAGGGAGAGGGTGGTGATGATGCCCCATATTTCCATGGCGTGTTTCCAGAGGGAGCGAGCATTGAGCAGGATGCAGTCAAGTGGTTCTTTGTTAGTTTGTGGTTTTTTGAGTCTTTGGAGTGGACGTGGCACGGGGTCAGTGCAGGCAGAAGGTCCTGTGTAGCATGAGAGCCAGCAGTGGTGGCAGGTTAAGGATCCTCGATTGTTTGCGGTGAGGATGTGAAGCAGCTGTTGTTGCAGTGTCCATGGCCCAGATCCAGGAGCTCCTTGGTGGTGTATCTGTGGGTGGTGGGAGGCTCATGGGTCCTGATACTGGCCGTGGTCCAGGTGCAAACAGGCTTGCCTTTGGCTCACCAGTGGTGAAGCTGCACTGGAGCCTCCATAAGTTTTCCTGGGAGGTGGGAGGATCTGTCATGGAAGTGGGAGGGCAAGAAGTGAGAACAGTAACAGGAGGGGGTAAAAATGGTGGGAACGGGCAGGGCAACACAATCAAAGGGTACTACCAATAAGCTAGGCAAACTAAAGTCAAACTAATAAAATTAAAGAAAAACGAAATTGGTTTGAATTAAACAAAATTGGGTTAAAAAAAACAATGCAGAAGACCTACGTGTGTTCGGATCTGACACTACTGAATGGCTTGTATTCACATTAACAAATACTTGTTGTATGCCTGGTGGGCCAGGATTAAGATGTTACCCATCAACAAGTAACACAGCTGTGAATTGATTATTTTTTGGAGTGCCTTTTCTCTAAATCAGGAAGGATGATGGTAACTGACCATAATCTAACAGGTGATTTTTCTTGACGGACCACAAATGAATTTGCCCTCGGATCTGAAGAGGTGACTTTTATAGATTATAGTATTGACAAGTTTGATATGACTTATCTTCAATTGATCTTTATAACTATGATGTTTTTATAATGTGTTTTCATCTATTATTACTTAAATGTATGATGGGATCTGTTTTTCTTTTATGTGAATGATCATTTATTGACCAAATAAAGTTACTACTTCTACTATAATTAGAAACCTACCCTAAGACCAAGCAGACCTTTGAGCAGCAGGCTTCAACTGGGGAAGTCGTGACTGGGAGCGATGTCCCAGAGTTGAGGATCTTTTAGTGGCAGAAGGGGAGTGGCGCAAGACCAAAGGTCGAGGGATCAACAAATGTGCTGACAGAGTCGCCCCACTGAAATCAGCAAAAAACAACAAAATCTAAAAACAAGCCAACTGGTACACCCCAAGTTAAGAACCACCAAGCACAACTCTGTCTGATTCGAAAAGTGATAGCACATCACCAAAGACTCCTCTGACAGAGCAACTCACAAAGCAGCCTACAGCAACTACCACCTACGCATCAAGGAAGCAGCCATCCCTGATCACATCAACACTGTGGCCAATCACATGAAGGAACTCGTCAAGCTTGTCAAGGAATTCTCCAATCCTGACAGCCACAGAGAACATTATCCATGCTCAAGAGCTCTGCAACACCCTCTCAGACTACTTCCAAAGCAAGAATGCCACCATCTACAACAACTTTGACCCCTACCCCACCAATCTCAGCTTCGACAACCTCACTCAACCAGTGAACACCAGCCAAAGGATAACCACTTGGTCTCTGCTCACCACTCAGACCACCATAACAATCATGTTGTCCATTCATTCCTGGGAGCCCACGAACCCTGACCCCCATCTGCTCCTCAACCTCTGCACCAGCTCAGTCAGCACGGAACTCACCACCATCCTCACCACCTATCTCTCCACAGCAACCTTCCCAGACTGCTCATAAAGAAGCACTCTGCCGACCCCGGAGATGTAAAAAATTACCAGTAGATTTCCCTGCACTCCTACCTAGCCAAAGCACCCAAGAAAGCCATCAACCAACCCACTGAAAACCTGGACCAAAACGACCTACTTGATGCCTCACAAACTAGATTCCGTGCCTACCACAGCACTGAGACTACGCTGATTGCCACCACAAATGACATGAGAACTCCCCCCAACCACAGAGAAACTCTGGCTCTGATTCTCCTTGACCTTTCTGCTCAGATCAACACCGTCTCCTACCACACCCTCATCAACAGACTCCACATTGACATACGGCAAAACACCTCCAAGTGGGTCTCTTCTTTCCTTACAGAATGCACACAGAGGATTCCTCTTCCTTCCTACACCTCCACACCCAAGGACATAATTTGTGGAGTACCTAAAGAAGTATCACTCAGACCCACCCTGTTCAATATCTACAGAACCGTCCATGCAGACATCGCCACATCCCACAGACTCAATATAATATCTTAAGCTGATGAAACCCAACTAATCCTCTCGCTCATCGAGGACACCTCCAATGCCAAAAACAACTTCAGCAATGCCATGGCTGAGTAGCCAAATGGATGAGAGACAGCTGCCTCAAACTCAGCTCCAACAAAGCAGAAATACAATGTTCAGGCAGAACACCTCAGCATTGGACCACAGCTGGTGGCCAACAGAACTCGGACCAAAACCCACACCAACAGACCATGCACACAACTTCAGCATCATACTCAACAGCCAACTGACTATGAAACAACAAGTGAACTCAGCCACCTCCTGTTGTTTCCACATACTTAGCATGCTTCACAAAATCTTCAGATGGATCCCAATCAACACCAGAAAGATTGTCATGCAGCCCCTCATCACCAGTTGCCTCGACTATAGCAACACTCTCTATGCCGTAATTTCCGTCCACAACCTCAAAAGCCTCCAGACCATATAGAACACCACATCCATCCTCATCCTGGACTTCCCCAAATGGACCCACACCACCCGTCTCCTTAATAGGTCTCACTGGCTCCCCATCCAGACGAGATTTCAGTTTGTGATTGTTGGAAGTAGGGGGCCTTATCGCTTACCACCACCACCAAATGCTGGAGTTGGGAGTCCCTGACCCCTCACTTAAATGTTAGGCTAAGAAAGTACACTGTCTGAGATAGCCATGTTCCCCCCCTTAGTAGTTGGGCACGAGCAGCCAGGCTTATTTCCAAGGCACGAGTGTACAGTATGTGCAACCATGCTCACAGTAACTGTTAGATTTGGGGGTCTCTAGTTGGCAGAGATAGGTACCTTTGGTGAACAGGGACATTTGCATCTAGTCAGAGTAAGGGGGTACACTACTAAAATAACCCCTGCTCACCCCCTTGGTAGCTTGGCACAAGCAGACAGGCTTATGTCATAGGCAATGTGTAAAGCATTTGTGAACACATACAGTGACAACACTACAGATGGACACCACACAAGTTGCAGTATAAAAATAAGTATTTTTATATAGACTTAACACAAGACCACAGGCAACAAAAATCCACAATACTGTACTTAAAAATGGTAGAATTAGCTCAGTTTTCTTAAGATGTAAAATGCGTCCGTTCAATGAACCTTAGGATGCTTAACGCTATACAACAAAAGTGTTTTTGAGGGGAGGTGATGCGTCGGTTCCTTACACGCAAGAACAGGGGATGCGTCGGTTCTTCTATGCGAGGGGAGGTGATGCGTCGGTTTCTTACTGCTCTTCTGTGGTGATGTGACCAGCAGCGCTGTGATGAGATGAAGAGCCGGTGCAATGAAGAAAAATGGCGTCTTCTCTTGGATGCAATACAATGAGTGCACGCCCGATGGGCGTGCGGCGACTCAACGATTCTTCTGAGCCATGACAGGCCCTGCAACACACTTCCCGGTGATGCAGCAACATCTGATGCGACCTCAATGCTCTTCTCCGGCGATGTGATGACAGCGGTGGGTGAAGTCAGTTGTCCCTGAGGCTTCAGCAGGAGACAAGCTCTATCTCAAGCCCCTGGAGATCCTTCACAAGTTGATCAAAATGCACACAAAGTTCCTCTCTCTTCTCTTTGGCAGTTAGGCAGCCACTGCAGGCCAGTCCCCAAGCAGCACTTCACCTTAGGGATAGTCTCCCCTCAGTCTCTCTGGTTACTCTCCTCAGCAAAGGTTTCTTCTTGTTTCCCCAAAGTGATCTAAAGTTTTGGGGTCTGGGTCCCCCTTTTTATACACAGTTTCTCTGTGTTCTCTGGAGGCAGAGAGGCCTTTGCCTAGTCTACTACGGTGGGCTCTCACGCACCCGGTCCTCCTCCTTGGGGCTCTTTACCCTCCCACCTGGAGCAGTACCCCCTTCCAGAATTGTTAGGGAGCCTGTAGCAGGTGTCTTGCACAATTCGCCCACCAGTTCAGGGGTTCTATCCTGCAACTGGGCTGCCAGGTCAGGAGGGACACCCTGGACCGGATGTATGATGTTACAACACGATCAAAATGATCGCGGTACATCACAACACATCTTTTACAGTGCAATTCGTTACCACGACTTGCGCTGTAGGGTTCTGGACTTAGGAATAGTAAGATTTACTATTCCAACTCCAGCCTACGTACAGTAGGGAAGGTGTTGGAATAGTAAATCTACTATTCCTTAGTCTAGAGCGCCCTCCAGCGCAAGTCGTGGTAACGACTTGCATTGTAAAAGACGCGTCGTAATTGCACCGCAGCGTTTTGACCGCGTTGTCAAGGTTGTTTACCCCCTGTACCTGGCCCTCAAACCTAGGGTCTCTACCCGGTGGTTGAACACCTGCCTGGCACACCAGGACTTCCTTGGGAGCACGCATTCCCCCCCTGAGGGTACCACATAACTCATGTGTTGTGTGATATTCTGCCTGGTGCAGATCTCCCGAACCCTATCCATCTGACAGTGTGCAAAGATCCCCCAGGACAGAAGTGGTGTCACCATGGTCATTTACTGATGACTCAGCCCTTCTGGCTGGTCCCTGACCCACTGGTTCCCCCACTTAGGACTCTTTCCCCCTCTCACCTCTCAGTGTGGACTTCTATACCCTCCACTTAGGAGGGGTACTGCCAGACACCAGAACTGAGTGAGGCCTGCTTACAGACACTCCCAGTTCACCAGACACTAGGGGATTTTCCTCAATGGGCAGCCCAGCAGGACAGCCTAGGCTTCCTACCTGGTGTTCCCTTAAAGAACCATCTAGGCCCCGGGACTGGTTTCTGGTACCTAGGGACATGCAGCCCCACACTCACTCCTTCTCAACTGAGACAGAACGTGAGTCCCTACACCCCTCCCACTACACTGGGACTTAGTTGGGCTACACTAAACCTCTTCCCTCATTCTGAACTCGAAGATACCAGAACCACTCCTCTTAGGATGACTCCTCAATGCTTCTCAAGACCCTCTGGAATCCACCAAAAGGTCTGCCTCCAATGTGAGTTCCCTTTGGTCAGAGAACTCACTCTACAACAGGTGTTGGCATAGCTCTGGAAAATAGGGACTTACAATATGCTCTCCCACAATTGGATTACACAGCCCCCTACAAGGGTTAACCAAAATTTCCATCATTTCTCTATCCAGTGCCTCCCACAAGTACTTCACACCACTCTCTTGAGATTGGCAAGACAGTATCTGACTGTCTCTGTCATTGAACCCACACTCTTCTGGGTGGTCTTCACACTCACACACCAGGACTTCAACCAGGGGGGAACCCCTCTCCTGCACCTCTCATCTAGAGTCAGTGGAGTGTCCTGCCCACCACTAGGACTATGAACCCCTCTGCCAGTTCCCCAACCCACCTCAGGAACACTGCGCACCACTGGAGCTACCTCACATCCTAGAGCCTCCTGGTGTAAATGAACCCCCTTCTTCAAGTCAGGCGTCACATCTCTGGGTGTATGTACTGCTCCCTCAGCACTAGATAACTCAATTTTGCTGCCACCATCTGAGCTGGACTCCTCCTCCAACTCAGCAAAGCTCACTTCCTGAGCTACACACTTTTCTTGTTGCTGGGCTGAGACACTCATGGCCTCAAGCCTCTGGAGCTCCAAATCAAGCTCCCTCATTCTCAACTTATGATCCAGTTGCATTCTCTTTTCCCCTAGGGCCAATTTCCTAATTTCTAACTGACCATTCATTTTGGCCAGCTCCAACTCGTGCATCCTATTTCTTTCCCTGTCCTCTGGATCCCCTGGGGACAGGCTTTTGGCAGAAACACTGCTACCTGCTGGGGAGGTTGCTCTCCTCCCCCTGGACTCAATGGACCCTCCAGCTGCTCATCTGCATTCTCAGGCCCTTCCTCATTCTCAGGGGTATTACTTGCTTTGACCCAGGCCCTCAGCGCCTTTGGAACTCATTCTTCTTGGAAAGAACGGTCATTGCAACTTTATATTTCCTGCAGAAGTGCTTTAGCTATTTCACATTGTAGCATTCTAGTTTCCCCTCTTCTCAATCACAATCAACAGATGCTATGGATGCTGCTTTACTCATGGTGGTTAAACTTGGCAGTTCTTTGCAAAAATAGAAAATCCCTGCAAAACACTCTACCAAAGGATGTGGTCGCGTTTTGGTCTGCACTCACTAGTAGTGTTCAGCAATCACTGTATATGAGTCATGAATGCAAGTCAAAATCCTCACCGCTGACCACTAATGTTAGATTTGGGGGTCTCTAGTTGGCAAAGGCAGATACCTTTGACAAATAGGAACCCTTGCGTCTAGTCAGCGTAAGAGGGTACACTCCTAAAATAGCCCCTGTTCACCCCCTTGGTAGCTTGGCACGAGCAGACAGGCTTATCTTAGAGGTAGTGTGTAAAGCATTTGTGAGCACATACAGTGACCCAGTGACAACACTACAGATGGACACCACACAAGTTGTAGTATAAAAATAAGTATTTTTATATAGACTTAACACAAGACCACAAACAACAAAAATCCACAATACTGTACTTAAAAATGGTAGTATTAGCTCAGTTCTCTTAAGATGTAAAATGCGAGACTTTGAGTTGAATGTACCTTAGGATACGTAACGCTATACAAAGAAAGTGTTAAGGGGAGGGTGACACGTCAGTTCCTTACACGCAAGAACAGTGATGTGTAGGGTCCCTACTGATGCGTAGGGGATACGTCCGTTCTTCTCTGCAAGGGGAGGTGATGCGTTGGTTTCTTACTGCTCTTCCGTAGTGATGCAACCAGCAGTGCTGTGATGCGATGAAGATCCGGTGCAATGAACAAAAATGGCATCTTCTCTAGGATGCGATGCGATGCGTGCACGCCAGATGACCGTTTAGCGTCTCAACGATTCTTCTGAGCCACGACAGGTCCTGCAATACACTTCCCTGTGATGCAGCGGCGTCTGGTGCTACGTCAATCCTCTTCTCCGGTGATTCGAGGCGCTTCGGTGATGACGCAACAGCTGCAGCAGTGGCGACACACCTCTAAGTAGATGCGGCGGCGTCCGATGTGACGCCGATCCTTTTCTCCGGTGATGTGATGATAGCGGCTGCGGCAGCAACAAGCTTCTTCGTGAGTCGCGCTCCCAGCTCTTTGCGACACGCAGCTCCTCAAAAAGCCCAACACAACTGCAGGCACTTTCAAAGACCTCTTGGGGAGCTGGTGGGTGAAGTCTGTAGTCCCAGAGAACTCAGGAGGAGGCAAGCTCTATCTCAAGCCCTAAGAGATCCTTCACAAGTTGATGAAAATAGCCACAAAGTTCCTCTCTCCTCTCCTTGGTGGTTAGGCAACCACTGCAGGCCAATCCCCCAAACAGCACTTCAGCTTAGGGATAGTCTCTCCTCAGTCTCTCTGGTTCCTCTCCTCAGCAAAGGTTTCTTCTTGTTTCCCAAAAGTGATCTAAAGTTCTGGGGTCCAGGTCCCCCTTTTATACACAGTTTCTCTTTGTTCTCTGGAGGCAGAGAGGCTTTTGCCTAGTCCAAACCAGTTCTGGTCAGTCCTGGAGTACTCTGTTTACATGACTAATTCTTTCCTTTCAAAGTGCAGGGCAGGGACATCAGACGCACCACAGGAGGTGGAGCCAGCATTGCGGAGGGAAGGCACAGCCCTATTCAAGTCCCAGGTGCAACTCCTCCCACCCATCTACATGCAGATATCTCTATTAAGCCCTGTGCTGACTCAACCTGTCTCCTGGAATCCCCCAGCCTCTGTCACTCAAACTCCAGACAAGGAATACACAACCTAGCAGAGGCAGGCATGGATAGTTAGACAAGAAAATACGTACTTTCTAAAAGTGGTATTTTCAAACACAGAATGTTAAAACCAACTTCACTAAAATATGTATTTTATCATTAAGGCATACTAAACTCGAATTTCTAACTGGTTCCCTGAGTCGGTTATGATTATAAGATGTAATAATCAAATTGCCCATTCTGGCCTGAGAGGAACAGGTCGCCTTACAAAAGTGAAAAACAAAAATGGCTGTAATTCACTATTAGGACATGTCACACACATCATGGCTTGTGCTACCTTTTAACTTCAATTCAATATGCCCTTGGGCCTACCATAGGGGTGTCTGATATGAAGAAATGGGAAGGTTTGGGGACTGACAAGTGGGTGCACTTGCCCATTCAGCTTGGCAGTACCAGACTGCACACATGCTCTGCAATGGCAAGCCTTAGACACACTTTTACAGGCTACATCTGTGGGTGGCACAACCAGTGCTGCAAGCCCACCAGCTGCATTTAGATTTACCAGCCCTGGACACCTCTGGTGCACTGTACTAGAGACTGACAGGTAAACCAAACCAGCCAATCATGGAATAACTAATCCATAAATCAATTTACCATAGGGAGAGCATATGCACTTTAGCAGTGATCAGCAGTGGTAAAGTGCCTAGAGTCATAAAACCAAACAAAACAGGCCAGACAAAATACAGGAGGAAAGCAAAAAGTTCAGGGATGGCTGTCCAAAAAGGGCCAAATCCAACAGTAACCCAATGATGTCACACACAAATAGACTCCACGAGTATAAAATGAGTATACATTTTATGTAAGAAGTTATACGATATGACCACACATTACAAAATCAACATACAAGAATGGGTGGTATTTTTTCCGGTGGGTTACAAGGTTCTAATCCCAACCATTGCTTCTAACCAACAGTTAAGCTCACGTCTAACTGTTGCCAAAAGGCTAGGCCAGTCGTATTGCTAGAATCACAAATGTTGCCAAAGAAAACAAATACGGCAATGCGTAATGATATTCTCTTGTCCTGTGCAATAGAGAAACAATGCCAATGCGTAGCGCCACAGTCATGTACTTTGCAATAGAAGGAATAATGCAATGCATATCACTACCAGCGTGCCCTGTATCAGGAAGAAACAAAGCAATGTGTCGAACTACAATCCTGCACTTTGCAAGGAAAAAATAATGCACTGTGCCATGTTATAATCAGATACTGTGCAATGAAGAATTACTGCAATGCGCCACATTACAATCAGGTATTCTGCAAGAGAAAAATAACATGCGTAGCGAACGAAGCATGAAGTTCGTCAGACGCAAATGAGGTCAGGTGTCATACGACAGTTTAATGGTTCGTTAGCAGCAATAATGCAAAGTGTAATATGACAGTTAAGGTGTCCGTAAACAGTGCCCCCAATAAGGATCAATGATGACACAAAAGTACTGCTTCCCACTCCAGCCCCAGTACTGCCCCTCCTTGGGTCAGCACAGGCCAAGATATGAGCCAAAGCAACAGGCTTGCGCAGCTGACAGAAGCGAGAGGCCGAGAGATTGTCCCTCGCTCCGGGCCAGCACCCCACCCCAGGTGGTGATCCACGTTACCTAGGGGGGCGCGACCCCACTCAACTCTCTGACATCAGCGACTTGATCCAGAACGGAATCACGGGATGCGGCGAGCTCGGGCCGGCGGCTTAGCTCCTCCGGGGCTGCCGGTCCAGGCCACTCCTGGTCTACTCCGAAGGACCAATGACTTGGCTCTCCTTTCAGTGGTCTCAGTGAACAACAAGACCCACCCTCAGCACTGTGAAGACTTTACTTCATATTCGGTGCAAACCCTACCCAGGCAATCCTCACGAGTGCCTCAGGTTACACCTCGACACATACACTGCATGTCCAAGACTTGCCTCTTCTCTGGTGCTCGCGATAACCTAGCGCTCTTCACCAACACCCTGCTTGCACCTCAACACACACCCTGCGCGTCTGAGTTTCTCCTCTTCTCCCGGTGCACACGATGTCCAGGCGCTCTTCACCAATGCATTGGCTGCACTAAGACATGCACTCTGCGCGTCCGAGTCTCACATCTTCTCCCGGTGCACATGATGACCATGCGCTCCTCACCAAAGCCCTGGCTGCACCATGACACGCACTCTGCAAGTCAGAGTCTCACTTCTTCTCCCAGTGCACACGATGACCAGGCGCTCCTCACCAATGCCCTGGCTGCACCACAACATGCACACTGCATGTTTGAGACTCACTTCTTTTGGTGCGCCCAATGACCAGGCGCTACTCACCAATGCCCTGGCTGCACCACAACACACACCCAGGGCATCCGAGCCTCACTTCTTCGTCTCCCCATGCACACAATGACCAGGCGCTCCTCACAAATGCCTTTGCCTGCACCCACCCAGCACGTCCGAGACTTAGCTTACTCCTGCGTGCCCACGATCAAAAGGCACAACTTCTGAGGGTCTAAAGCTGCAAAAGCACGTGCACACCACTTTGTTTGGGACTTCTTCAGAAACTTTTATGATCCTGTATTTCCAAACCGCGAGCCAGCTCACCTCGGGCTCTTGGGATTACAAGAAACACCACAAAGCACAGTCTTCTTCAAGCAGAGGGACCTTGTACCTCCAAGCACAGTCCCAACAGCCTCTCCCTTAGTTAGAACAGCAAACTGCAGATCACCTCTAGATCACGAAGCAAGGATTGGTCTTTCCACAGCAGTCTCTTAAGTTGCTCCTTCTTTAGCTGAGGTTCCTCTTGACAACAGAATGAGTCCAAGCCATTTCAGTCTCATTCCATCTCTGTTTCATTCCAGCGTTCAGGGGTTTCAGCTCTCATATTTATACCCCATACTGTATTTTCAAGTTCGTTTGTGCTCTGGGGTTCCTGACCCCTCCCTAAATCAGTTCTGCATGCATCTCTCCCAGTGTCACCTCTCTCTTTGATACGGGGGGTCTGGATCCTTAATCACTCAGCAGGAGATGGGTCAATCGGTTTATAGCACCAGCCCAGGCCTTTTCACTTCTCGGGCTTCTCCTCCCCCTACTCTCTAGATACAGGGCAGCCTGGTGCCATCTCAACCCCTCCCTGGGTCAAGATGCCTCCCAGCTGCTCTCACCTTTCAGATCCAGACAGACAATCCACATTTCAGCAGAGACACATAGGAATGCTTAGAGCAAAAAACTCAGCCACTTTCTAAAAGAGTGGTTTCTGAACACACAGTGACAAAACCACCTTCACAGAAAGATGTGTTATACCACTGTGAGTATATACATACTAAGCTTCACCTCTCCATTATAAGCTGACAGACAACTAGGCTAACAAATACAACACCCAGCCTCCCCATTCTGTCCTATGGGCAGGATGGCCTTTCAGCAGTGAAAAACGAAATGGAGTGTTTTTCACTGTCAGGACATAACACACCTCTTAGTATATATCCTGCCTTTTACCTACACTGCATCCTGCCCAGGGATTACCCGGGACCTACCACAGGGGTGCCCAATGTGTATGTAAAAGGAAAGTCAGGCCTGACAAGTGGTTGCACTTGTTAGGACAACATGCTAACTTAGCAAATTGCATGCAGGCCCTACACTGCAGGCCTAAGTTCCCTTCTCAGCGCGCCTTTGCATTACTAACCCTAGCACACACAGTGCACATTACTAGGGACTTTACTAGTAGGGCAATCATACCAATCATGGCCAACCAATCACCATTACATTGTACATAGGGAACACTTGTACTTTGACACTGATCACCACTGGCAAAGTACCTACAGCATCAATATTGCAACTCTATGTTAGGAAAACGGTCTAGTGGTAAAACAAAAATGTAAAGATGGTATCCAGGAAAGTAAAGTTCATGTAAGTCTTTATTCAGAGATAAAGAAACCCCTCCAGCTTGTACTTCACCTTCACAGCTCTAACCACCCTTAACATTCAAAGCATAACATTAAACCTATGCAGATAGTTCTACATCCCATTACAAAGAAAATACATCTCTGCACATCTTCCACCTTATATACAAAGGAACACAATAAAATAACAATCAATGACATTTCAACGTATGATAAAAATATAACTGTTTCAACAAATAAAATAGGATCACATCCAATTATGCATCAATCACAGAGAAAAGGTTGAGGAGCGTTACATTTACTAACATTTCCTGTGCTCCACGGAGATGCATCAGCTAGAATAAGAACATTTTTCCTGATAGTTTTTACTTGAACAGGTTTAGAAAATGTGTTCTCACCCTTGAATACTACCCCACCTTTCCTGGAAACGACCCAATCTCCTTCTTTTATATCTAAGATTTTAACAGTTTTCCTGTCATTATAATGACTAGTAGCAGCTAACTGCTTTTAACATAGATCGTTCTCAAGAAGAGTACGAACAACCCACACACATTCTTTAACGTTCAGCCAACCAGGTTCTTCCATCAAACCTGGTTCCCAACCTTTAAGAGAGACAAATGGTGACACACCAGTCACAGAATGTGGTGTCACTCTATATGACCACACTAATTTCTTCAATTCTTCCAACCAAGACAATCCATTAGACAGAGATAATTGTATGTTATTCATTAACAAGCAAATTATCCTTTCCACTAATCCATTGGCTTGGGGCCTGAACAATGCAACTCTTTCATGCTTTTAAAAAAAAAAAAAAAAATTCAAAACCTTTATTGGTAATCGAGAGCATAAACAGTAAACACAGCACAGTGCCTACAACCATGGTTTGGCCGGCAGCGCTTTAAAGTGATCATCGGGCATCAATCAATAATTCAGACAATAAAGCTTAGTAACACAGCAAGCCACCTACAACCACACTGGGCCGGCCGCGATTAAACTAGTGTCAATACGACAGCTATCATCATTTGTAACAAAGCAAAAAAACCTCTGAAAGACAGAAAAAATTGATTAATAAGTCAGAAGCTTGGAACATGTAGTTGGCATTCTATTCTATACCTTACATTCATTTTATAGAACTTTAATTATCTCATTCTCAAAAACCATATAGTCATACAAGCATGGTTAAAGTACATCACTACAGTCCTCACATATGTGCCTGTAGGAAAGCCAGAGAGTGACGTACAGAGTTGTAGGAAAGAGACAACAATCTAGTAAAACAGGCTAAATTGGCATCGGTCAGTACTATAGCATCAAAAGATTACAAGGGTAATATCGTTCTTTACTCTGTATAAACAGCATATAATTGGTTCAGGGCTGCAATATACGTCGGGAGCATATGGAAGTCATGCAGAGTACCACATTTAGTGCGTCCTTACAGGAGGTATATCATAACGCAATTGCTATAGGCCCGCAAGCCTTGAAGTCCGCCCCGTGTCAGGGAGCAGGGAGGGGGAACCTACCCCCCGGGGCTAGCGCGCTGGAGCGTCATGGTAGGCAACATCTAAGTGGGAACGCCCACCGTAGTTTCTTGCGCAGGTGTCACCCCGTCCAAAGCCGGGGGCTCACCCTAGCCGAAGCCCAGTGAATAAATGGCTCCCAGATGTCCCGGGGACGAGATGTAACGGGCATAGTCTCCCAATAGATACCTAACTGTGTCTGCTCGTAGGTAACATCTGAGAGCCAGTTGGAAAATGTGGGTATCTTTCGTCTACCCCAGTGAAGCGCGATTTGCCTCCTAGCGTATAGCGGAAGCATAGCATGTAGCTTTCTCCTCTTAGGTGTAGTGTTGCTTAACAAACCCAACAGGCCTAGATGCGGGACGGGTCTGTTCTGCCAACAATTTGATTCACCGCCTCGAATATTTCCTGCCAGAAACCAGAAAGCCTAGGGCAGTGCCACGCTATATATAGAAAGGTAGCATTGTCGAAGCCGCATCTCCAACACTTGGCATCTTCTCGCAGGCGCATGCGGTAAAGGCTGACGGGGTTCTATAGTATCTATGCAAAAATTTGAAGTGTATGAGGCGTAATTTGTAATTGGGGGAAAGTTCTAGTAGCTGTTTGCAGCAAAACGACCATTGGTCCTCAGATAGAGCGGGGTCAAGCTCTTCATTCCAAAGGAGCATAGATTTAGGCTGTACTATGGGGGCCTGGTCCTGCATCTCATTGTACAGACGTGTCACTAGTTTTTTGGGGGAGGCGCAAGCCAGTACGTTTTGCAAGGCGTTGAACGTGGGGGTGCGTCGGGAAAGCCCTCCCAGAGGGAGTGGCATGCCCCCTTCAGTTGATGGTGAAGGAAGATCTCCTGAAATGGGGGTGCCCTCCCCTCTTCCTCCACCTGCGGATCTCGGAACACGCCGTCTGGATATAGATCGGCGAAGGTGCGAATTTCGGCGCCTCCCAGGGTGATCTCGCCACCACGGGCCTCCAAGCAGGCGAGCATCGGGTTATGCTTCAAGGGGATGGCAGACGCATAAAGAAGTGGGAGTCGGGCTCACCTTTGCAATTCGCGCCATGCCCAGCGTAAAGTATTAGCAGAGTCGAAATCCGTCTTGGGACAAACGTGTTTTTGGTAAGGAGCCACTTCCAGGGGTGTGGGTGCCAATGAGTCCTGCTCTACCGCCACGTGTTGTTGATAAGGCGTCGGGTAGGCCCAGAAGTGCAAGAATTGAGCTTGCACACAAATAGCATTCAGATGCATGTCTGGAGCCCCCAACCCGCCCTGTCTTAATGGCGAGGTCATCCAAGCCCAAGATACTATGAATTGACCCACCGCCCACACCAAGGAAAGTAGATGAGTGCGGAGACATGTAAAGAAGTGTTTAGTGAGTGGAATCTGTATATTTCCGAATAAGTAGAGGAATTTGGGGAGGACTACCATCTTAGCTAAAGCCACCTTTCCTGCAATGGAGAGCGGCAGTTTGGACCAGATCACCACCATGCTCTCCAGCCAATCGATCGCACGTCAAAAATTTAAGGACCAGATATCCTGAAGATTTCGGCTAATCCATACTCCCAGATATTTGATGTCATCTGCCGACCAGCGTAAAGGAAATTCCGATCTCACCTCAGGCGTGCCGTCCGTCAGGGGGAATATCACAGATTTAGCCCACTTGATTGTTATCCCAGACAGCCTGCCAAAGTTCACAAATTCTCGTAATAGGGGGTCCAGGTTAATCGAGGGGACATATAACGTTACGTCATCCGCATATATAGATATCAACAGGCTGCGAGAGCTGGACCCAATCCCCCTCGCAGTAAGGTGTTGCCTTATTCGGGCTGCGAGCGGTTCCATCGCGATAGCGAACAGTAGGGGAGATAGAGGACAACCCTGCCTCGTACCCCTAGTCACCGCGAATGGTTCCAATATCATGCCGTTCACCCGCACTCGCGCCATCGGGTTAGTATACAGAAGTCTCACCTGGGCAACTAATAACGGGCCAAAACCCATATGCTCCAATAAGCGGAACAGATACGGCCTTTCGAGGGAATCAAACGCCTTCGTGGTATCCCAAAAAATGGCAGCAGCCTGCACCGTAGGATGGAGATAATGTAGCACCGAGAACAGCGTTCTAAGATTATGTGCTGTGGACCGACCATGTATAAATTCCGACTGGTCCGGGAGGGCCACCACCGGGAGGAGGGGCTGTAACCGGTCAGCTGCCAGTTTAGCGTATATCTTGACATCTACGTTTATTAAAGACCGGGGCCTATAAGAATCTAGCGATGTCTCGTCTTTATCCGGTTTCAGTAGTGTCATTATTAAAGCTTCTCTCATTGACGCCGGGAGGGTGCCCGTCTCCAGCGATTCAGCATTTACCGCGTGCAGCCGTGGCGCCAGTTCCTCCATGTTGGCTTTGTAGAATGCTGTGGTAAGGCCATCCGGCCAAGGGGCTTTGTTGAGAGGAAGACTACTGATCACTTTTCTGATATCCTCTATTGTCACCAGGAAATCCATATATTTGCGATGTGTGTCATTAAACCACACCAGCGCTATGGATTCAAGAATGTCGTGTAAGTGTGCCGGAACTTTGGGCTGTATGATATTATATAGGTTGGAGTAGAAGGCCTTAAACTCATTCAGTATCGCCGCCTTTCCTGTAACTGTAGTACCGTCAGGAACATTAATCGTGTGTATGAATTGAGCGGGTATCGTTTTGTTAAGTAGGCCTGCCAGTGTGCGACTCGGCCTATCGCCTTCCCCATATCGTCTGACCTCCGCCTGTTTACCTAAGAATTTAAACTCGCGTTGTGCCTCTTCCTCAAAGTCCAGCAATTTTTTTTTTATTTCTGCTGCGAGTTCGGGACCAGGCGTGGTGCAAAATGTCCGCTCAGGGTCTTTCAACTGGCTTTCCAGCGAGCTTAGTGTACCCCTTATAGCTATTAGAACTCCAGCTTGTCTCGCAATACACTGTCCGTGGATCACTACCTTAAAAGCCTCCCATAACGGTGATTCAGTGGATACGGAACCTGTGTTTAAAGCAAAGTATTCTACAATGTCATTCCTAATTTCTTCTCTAAATGCTTCGCCCATCAGGGCATGCAGGGGGAGCCTCCAGCTAAAGGCTCGTGTGGGTGCATCAGGGGCGTCAGCTCCAGAAGGCACAGAGCGTGGTCTGACAAAGAGGGGGCCATATGCTCAACACCTACAGTCCATGCAGCAACCTCTGGGGATATCAGCCAGAAGTCCAGTCTGGACCAGGCAGCATGGTGGCTGGAAATGCAAGTACCCTCCCTGGCCCCTGGGTGTCGCAGTCTCCATATATCCGTCAGGCTGCCCTCCAGCATGATGTCAGTAGGAGCTTGGCGAGCAAGGGGATGTAACTGCCTGGATGAGCCCTTGCGATCTATTTCATCATTCAGTACTACATTAAAATCCCCCCCCCAAATAATAGTAGGACAGTTCGCCAGATCAATACGCGCCCAAACATCTCTGAAACATTCTGGCATATCCGTGTTTGGGCCATAGACATTGACCAGCACCCCAGGTATGTCACACAATCTCCCCTGAACCAGTATATATCTACCTTCCGGGTCTACATGTGTGAGATATTCCCTCCAGTCTAGCCCACGCCGCACCAGTATTGCCACCCCTGTGCATAGTTGGAGTAAATTGCGGAGTAGGCATCTCCCCACCTGCCATGCTTCAACCTAGCTGATGGTAGCGAGTTAAGATGATTTTCTTGCAGGAGGCAAATATCAATCTTGTGTCTCTGTAAATATGCATGCATCAACCTTGCCTTCCTGTTGTCGTTTAACCCCGGTATGTTCCATGTCAGCATTCTAATAACATCACTAGACTCACTCATGATCACTCTGCCAACACCACGTATCGCCCTCCATATTGAGGCACAACTGACCTGTAATGTATACCAAGCCAGAAATGCATGCTTATTGACCGATACCACAACAAACCCCCAACAAACCCCACCCTCCCCCCTCCCACTCCAACCCCCCAATCAGGTTGTGTTATACCCCCCCCTTAGGCCATGCAGTGCATGGAGAGAACTAAACATTGGGAAACACCCCCGGAGGGCGAGGAGCCCCAGGCATATACCCCTGTTCGCACAGGGTGGCCACGGGGAAAATGTATGTGGCCTTGGATGCCTAAGCCAGCGCCCATTAATGTCACGGCCTGCTGCAGTGGTGTGTGCCTCTCAGTGAAGCCACACGCGACCCACCATACCCCAAAGTGTTGGCAGCTTCAATCAAGAAACACAACCAAAACACAATGTCTGCATTAGCGCCATACGTCTTTCAGAAACATCTCGGCAGCCCCCTTAAATGTAAACATGCCCATATCTATATGTCAATCATTGTCACTAAGGTTACCCTCTTCTCGGCCATTCCTCAAGTCTGGAGGTTTTTTCCTCGAACCATATAAGTGTTTAGCAAACTTGAGGGCAGATTTGGCGTCTGTGAAGAAATGTGCTGATCCGTCATGCGTTACCTTAAGCTTGGCGGGGTACAGGAGCGCGTAAGGAATCTGCGCCTGCTGTAACAGACGTTTAGCAGACAAGAACTCTCTCCGGGCGGCCTGCACCATCGGCGTGAAATCTGGGTAGAAGGAGATCTTATTGCCCTTTTGGGAAATCTGGCCTTTGTCCCATGCTAGTTTCAGGATAAGATCCCTGTCTTGGTAGTTGAGTATTTTTGCCAGAATGGGCCGTGGCGTGCCCCCCACCGGTGGTTTCGGGCCCAGTGCCCTGTGCTCTCGCTCCACCACAAACACCTGGGACAACTCCGGATCAAACAGTTCGTGGAGGAGTTCTGTCACGTACGCTTCCATCTTCCCCATGTTTGTCGTCTCCGGAATTCCAGTAATTCGGAGGTTGTTCCGCCGAGAACGAGCTTCTTCGCCTTGATGACCATGAGTAGTTTGTCCATATGTAGGAGCTGCTCTTTCGCGTCGCGTTGGAATTCCACACATTCAGTGTGCCTGTTCTCAAGACCGTCAAGTCTGGTTTCATGTGTGGCCACTTGCGTCTTCACCTGGTCAAGCTGGGCGGTAAGCGTGTCCAATTTCGCATCGATATTTCGCAGACTGGAGCGCATTTCAAGCATTAAGGTGCATTAAGGTGCGAATGTCTTCGTCCTGGTTGTCTGCAGCTCTGTCGCCTCTGGATGTACCAGCACTTACTGCAGATTGGCCTTTGGGCTTCGCAGTGCGGGCATTGTCAAATGTTATTTTTGCCTGTCTCGTGTCATTCTTCCCCATGTACTTCGTGACAGGCTGTTATGGGCAGAAGTCCGGCCGGATTCAGGGTTACACCCCGCAGTGCCGGGTTGAGGTGCAGAACGTGTTGTTGTGGTGGGGTGGGATGTCGAAGCGGATCACACCAGCTCCACCCGCTCCTTTAAGGACCACGAGCCACCTCCGGGCTCACTGGTGATAAGGGGGGGGGGTCACTGCAGGTCTGGCTCACTAAGAATATTCTGCCCCCCCACTGGCACAACAATCGAGCGGGCCCACAAACGGCATAGTAGCAGACAAAATGGCAGCAGCGCGACCCAGTGCAAGGGTGGTAAGATGGCGGCTCGGCAACCAGTTCGCAACCTGAGGGGCCGTGAGGTGGCTGCACACATGCGAATGCCCTTTGCTGCTATCCGACTCCTCAGCAGACTTCTCATGTCTAGTGATGCGAGATTCTCGTTGGGGATCTGCTGCGTTTACACGCGATGCGCCTTATGCCCGGATCACTCAGTGCATCTTTTCCCGGCACCCCCCTATCACCTTACACGGGAGGGGGAAGCGTACCGTCGCCATCCCGTTCAGGATGCAACACTGTGCCTTCCTACCTCCAGTCGGTTTCTGTGCGCTTCAGCAGTCACGTGCCAGTCCACTGCGCCTCTGCCAGGTTTCCACGCCAGGACCCAATATGGCGCCTCCAGACACTGTAATCTCCCTAGCTACGTGCCTCCGTCCAGGTGCCTCTCTCACTGGTAACTCCAACTGCACCTCCGATAAGTGTGCCAGGGATGTCTCGTATCTCGGCGCCGATGTCCTTGCAGCGCAACAGAGTTCCCCTGGGGCTCCGCATGTATCACGGCAGTACGGCCTATCCGACCCCGGCCTGCAGTGCGCCACTCCGCGGGGTCAGGCGCCTTTCGGTCTCGACTCCGGCAGAAGGGATAACTCGGTCGCCACAGATTTGAGCTTAGCTGACTCAGTGTGTTGATTTCTGCAGCAGCACTTAGCTTGTCGTAAGCACCAGGGCATCGACTACTGCGGGCGCTAGCAGCAGGGTCTGAAAGCCACAGTCTTGACAGGATTATGATAGGATTTCCCCTATGGCCGGCGGAGCTCGCTCAGATGGTGGCCATCTCGCATCCTGGCTAGCCACGCCCCCAACTCTTTCATGCTTGATTCCAAATTTACTTAAGAAATCCACCATTTTCTTCAACACCAATTGCACACCATTGTCAGACACCACGGTCTTCGGAATTCCTTCGTTCATAAATACCTTCTCCAAAAATCCCACAACTTTATCTGTGCCTATGAAATCTGTAGTTTCAATAACGAACAACTTTGAGTGATAATCCACCAAAACCATTACAAACCTATTGCGAATGCCAAGTCTGGAAATTGGACCCAAGGTATCAATAGTTACTCTCTCCCATGGACGTTTGGGAAAAACATTACAAGTCAAAGGAGACTGTCTCACTGTCTTAGTCGTATCACTATTTGCACACGCATAACACTCTTTCACTTCTCCCTCAATGTCACTGTCCATTCCTGGCCACCAGAAAGACTGCTGGATCCGCCTCTTCATCATATTCCCAAATGACCCTCATGAGCAGTATTGATAATCCTCCTTCTTACTCCTGATGGTGGCACAAATTGATTCCTCCTTAACAACCTTCCATGATACACACTCAATTCATCATGAACATGATGGTAACCTTTAAAACGGACATCATTCTCATGACCACTCCAACCTTCATACACAAATTTCACAATTTGTTGTACAATATCATCCTCGATGTGGCCAATACCCATTCTTCTTTGTCGAGATGAAGTAATCAGGGTTCCCAAGGCCTACATGTTCCGAAGATAACCCACTTACAATCAAGAACTGTTGGCACGGAAACTGTAAAAGTCAAAGAACAAGTTTATTAAGACCCCATGGGGTGGTGGTACACTCAAACAGCACCCTTCGGTAATGCAAGAGGTATCACACCGAACATCGGTGTGACCCTTCTTTTATACATTTCTACAAGTAATAAAACGTACACGCGGCACAAAGTTACAGAACATTATGCACATATAAGGGCATATTTCGGAACACTGCCAGTTCATTGGAGGGTTTCAAACCAACTGGTCAGTTTGCGGCACATTCCTGAGGAACGACTGGTCAGTGTGAACTGCGCATGTGTGGTTTGACCAATACTAAAAATAGCCTGTTGCTGGGCAGACTGAAGTGGTCAGTGGAACGGACAACGGACTAAAGGGCACGCCGGCCACGAGGCCGTTCATGATCTAAGATGGCCGCCAACACATACAAAATGGCGTTTCTACATATGGCTAATTTAAGCGGGAATCGTGTAGCAAAGCTAAGCGCTAACCCAGCCATCGTCAAAATACGACAGACGACCCTTTTAGCGTTTAGCTGAAGCTACCTCATAGTGGACATAGTCAGGGTGTTCATCTTCTATGTCAATTAGCATTATTTGTGTTACTTGTTTATGAAGCATTATTTTATCATGGGCAAGAGCTCGTCTCGAAGGTACAAAAACTGACAAGCACATAGAACAAAAAACTGGGCCACACTGGATACATAAACAAATAGAAAACAGAATTCCCACAATAATACATAGAATCGTTAACAGTTTCCATCCCCAGGTGGTGAGTATTGACCAGAACCATCCTGACAGAGTCCAAGCACCATTATCTGGATGTATTTCAGCCGCTATCTTATGTAGCTTAGTGATAGCATCATATACAGAAGGGGAATTATCCGGTATGTAAACACAACAGCTACTTCCGATGATTCTACATGCCCCCCCACGATCAGCTAACACTACATCCAGAACCATCCGATTCTGAAGCGCAACAATTCTAGAAATCTGTACTTCTTCCGTGATATTTCCAAGTGCAATTGTGGTATCATTAGCCACAGCTTCAACAACACGAGTTAGTCGTCGGATCTTTCGACTGTTCAAAGCTGCCCCGACGAAAGAGAACAAACCCAAATTAAAGTCCACATATTGTTGCAAGGTAGTGTCCGTTTTGTCAACATCGTCCAAGACAAGGGAGCGTTTATCACGATTCAAGACAAAGTCGTGATAGAGGACATAATTGTTGTGATACATGGGTGGGGCAATGAATACAGGCGGCAATACAAAAGACACGTAGCAAGTGCCTGACCATCCCAAAGGAAGCTGATGATAACCTTTCGTTCCACAGATAAAGTAAGTATTTTGGGAAGTGACAAATGATATGCCAGTAGGACTATCGAACGTAAGTGTAGTGTTACATTCACTTCTCCCAACAGAAATTACACCTTTATTACGTATACATAGGTCTGCTTTGGTAGCGATAACATTGATAACATGTGCATTTGATACATTAATATTTCGCTGGTTACTGTACATTCGTGAAGCAGACTCATTGTCAGGGCGGTACTCCTCATATTCAAATCGAGTACCCTCAGCTTGTGGATACCCATCCCGATCATGATGACACAGTTTATTCAAACGAAAAAGCACTCCCCCTTTTGTAGGCCATCTCAAAGTAAAGAGGAGAGTATAAAACGCATTACAAGACCCATTATGCGAAAACGGGAGAGGGATGAGTGGAGTACCCCCTTTCTTCTGATGCCCAGGCAACATCCCACACACCCAGCAATTTGAAGTGTTTGTCATATTGTGTGTATGATGTAGGATCTGAATAAAACTGTTGTTCAGATAAGTCTGTCGGTGCCGTTCTTCATGATAGGGCAGAGTGAAATGGAAATGTTCAGATGGAGCCGGGGTAGTTGGCAGCAAATGTTCACGTGCAGGTATCACAAGTTCAACTACCCAGGCTATTACTGCAATCACTACGATAGTCAGAACAAAGAGAATGGCACCCAAGAGTCTCTTATCTCGTACTGCTGATAATGCCATAGTTCTGAAAACCTTCGCTGAGTCTCAATGATTTGATTCAGTCACAAAGTTTCACATACACATACGTGTATACCTAAAAAAAAATAAAAATGTGGTGCTGAACTCCGAGGTAGCCGTTGTTTTCTTCTCCGGGCCAAGACGGGTGTCGCTACACTGGCAGAACTGATCCCCCCCCCTTGGAATTCCCGGTTTCCGTTTCACAAACCTGGAGCGGTAACCAACCAGTTCAAAAAGACAAAAATCTTCTTATCGAGGACGCAGGTTGTAGCGTTCTCGTCCAGCAACAGTGTGGTCCGGGAAGGCTCCCTCGACTTCGGCCCACGTCACAGCTGGGCTCTTTTCTTTCTCCAAGATCTCCTTGTATTCAGTCAGCACAGCAGGAGTCACCAGATCCGGAGAGACACGGCGACAATGTGTTGAATGCACCCACCGCTTCCTGTTCGTCACTCGTACTGCGGTGCGAGTCGCAAGAAGGACCTGCTCGGGACCCTTCCACCTGGGCTCCAGACTGCTTGCTCTCTCAAACGAGCGTATCATAACATGATCCCCAGGATGGAGATCATGGCCCTCTCCAGTAGAGTTGTCAGGGAGCGCTTCTCGAACCTGTTGGTGAATAGAGAGCAAATCACTTGTTAATCTTGCCAAATAGTCATTCATCATAACACAAGGCACATCATGTATTAATCGTGGCTTGGGCACCCCCCAAATATTCATCGGGCGGCCAAACACCACCTCATAAGGCGTAAGGCCAGTTCGTGAGTGGGGTACTGATCTAAGAGAGAGCAGTGCTAGCGGCAAAGCATCTGGCCACTTCAACGATGTAGACGCCACAATTTTGGCCAGCTTAAGCTTCAACGTTGCATTGTACCGCTCGACCAGACCTGCTGACTGAGGGTGGAATACAGCGTGGAACTTCTGCTGAATCCCTAACCCCTTCAGTATATATTCCACAATCTTTCCAACAAAATGAGGCCCATTGTCGCTCCACAGAAATTTGCAAACTCCAAAGCGAGGAAAGAATTCCTTAAGCAACACCTTAGCTGTTGTCAAAGCCGTGTTGTCTTTCGTGGGGTAGGCCTCAACCCATTTGCTAAAAGCACATACCACCACTAGGACGAACTTCAGGTTATTGCAGCGCTCGAGTTGGATGTAATCCATTTGAAGTACCTCAAAAGGTGCAGAAGGTGGAACGAACCCTCTTTCGGAGTATGGGTCCCCTTTCCAGGATTGTGTTGCAAACATACCAGGCAGGTCTGCACTACTCTCTTTGCAGCATTAGCAATCTCGGGATGTTCCCAAACTCATGTTAAAAGTTGAGTGATCGCAAGAGCTCCGACATGGGCCAGTCCATGTGTCATCTGGACCATCGCCTGCAAGTAAGCTGCAGGTAATTTCCACTTCTCCATATCTTTGCTTCTCCAACAACCCTCGTCATCTAGTACCCCATCTACTGCCCAAGCCGCAAGTTCAGATTCAGTAGCTGATTTTTGAATATCCAATATTTCTGCTCTAGCATCATTCCATCGCTCAGCCTGCGATTGTACCACATACATGGGGGAACTAGTCCGGGACATGGCCGTTTGTCTTGCTATGCTATCTGCAAAGGCATTTCCTTGGCCCACTTTATCCGTAATCTTTTTGTGGGCACTGCACTTCACTATCGCTACTTTCTTTGGGCCAAGCAGCGCGTTTAGGAGATCACGCACTAGCTCTCCGTGCATAATGTGCTCTCCGTGTGATGTCAAAAACCCACGTTCTCTCCAGAGTAGCCCGAAGTCATGTGCCACTCCAAAGGCATACCGGCTGTCCGTGTATATGTTCACACATAGACCAGTACTCAATTCGCAAGCTCTTGTTAAGGCTATCAGCTCTGCTGCCTGAGCCGACTTTTGTGGTATCCTAGCTGTTTCTACCACTGTCTTAAGTGTCGTGATCGCATAGGCTGCGGAAGTCGTACCATCTGGCAGCCTTAAACACGACCCATCGACCCACAGTTCCCCATCCACATCTGGAAGTGGGACATCCTGTAGGTCAACACGACCCTTTGTCTGTTCCTCGGTCAGGAAAACACAATCATGATGTTTTTCTTCCTGACCCTCCTCGGCCGGATAGGGCAATAAAGTGGCAGGGTTCAAAGTAGCGCATCTTTTCAGTGTAATATGTGGCGCCAAAAGTGTCAGCTCATATCCTGTTAGCCGTGCACTCGTGAGGTATTGGGTCTTCGTTTGGTTTAGCAGGGCATCTACTGCGTGAGGAACTAACACCAACAGTTTGTGTGATAACACTATTCCCTCACTCTGTCGTATGGCCACTGCTGTTGCTGCTACCGCTCGAAAACACCCAGGCAACCCTCGTGCTACAGGATCCAAAATGGCAGAGAAGTATGCACATGGTCTCTGCTTATCCCCGTGTAATTGCACTAATACTGACAACGCGCACCCATCATTCTCGTGCACGTACAATGTAAAAAGTTTCGTGTAGTCTGGTGTGCCTAACACGGGTGCGGAACAAAGGGCCTGCCTCAGCTGTTCAAAAGCTTTCTGACATTCATCTGTCCAGTCAAGAGGCATTGGTGTGGCTTTAGACAGTAATGCTAGCAAAGGTTTTATGATATGTGAAAAACCCATGATCCATTGCCTACAAAAGGACGTCAACCCTATAAAGGCACGTACATCTCTCTGCGTGCGTGGGACTGGTGTATCTAAAATTGCTTGAATTCGATCAGATGTTAATGCACGCCCCTCCTTAGACAACAGATGACCGAGGTAGGTCACCTGAGGTCTACAGTATTGAAGCTTTTTCTTAGAAACCTTATGATTGTTTTGTGCCAAAAAGGAAAGCAACGCAAGTGTGCTTTGTTCACATTGTGCATAGGAGTCAGCGGCAAGCAGAAGGTCATCCACGTACTGGATGAGCGCAACGCCAGGCTGCAATTTAAAAGAATCTAGCTGCCTTTTCAAAGCCTGGCTGTAGATGCTAGGACTTTCAGTATATCCTTGGGGAACACGACAAAATCTATACGATTTATTATTGAGCGTAAAACCGAACAGATATCTGCTATCAGGATGAACAGGGATGGAAAAGAACGCATTCTTTAAGTCAATAACACTAAAGGTGGTGGCTGTCGGTGGAACCAAGGTAAGCAAGGTCGTAATATCAGACACCACCGGGTATTGGGGAATGACAATTTTGTTGATCTCTCGCAAATCAATAATAAATCGATAGACTTTGCCGTCAGTGTCTCTCTTAAGAATCAGAAGAATAGGACTGTTACAAACATTATAAGGGACCTCCTCCACAACCCCTGCAGAAATCAAATCCTGAACAATATGTATCAATGCAATTTCACCGTCTCTCGAAATCTTATACTGTGGCACTCGTGGTAGAGGGGCCCCCTCCTTAACAGTAATGTGTATTGGCGGAATACGCATCTCTCCCACATCCGTATCTGAGGTCGCCCACAATGTATGCGGTAGAGAGGCCAAAGCTGGAATGTCTAAAATAGCATAAAATCTATCAGGGTCAGGGTAATTGTCATTCAGGATAACCCGCACTCCCTCTGGAGCGCAACGTATTGTCGCTCGAAAATATTTAAGCAAATCAATACCCAGGATATTGTCTGGGGTATGGGGTGATAACAAAAATTGGCCGAAACTAAAGTATTTGTCAAGACATAGTGCAAGGGGCTTGGACAATGGGCTGGGGGAGGGTGTGCCATCAAACCCTACACACGTAATCATTTCGCCAGACAGGGGAGCCCTCGGAACCAAGTTTTTCGACAAAGCGCTACGAGTAGCTCCTGTGTCGACTAGAAATTGATCAGTAGAACCCAGAATGCCCGCTGTTACATATGGACCCTGCTGATCTACCGGCACTTCAACTGATTCCTTACCCCATCCTACGCAGTCCTATGCATGCACATAATCTTGATGTTCCACATTCTCTCCCTCCGAAATCTGATATTGATTCCGTCTATCAAACGTGTTTCGTTCGTCCTGGCCACGGCCCCTCTCCTCAACCTGCCTACGATCACCTCCACCACCTCTCGCTCCAGTATAACCTCCTCTTGACCTTCCACTTCCTCGACCACGCTGACTACGCTGTTCACGAAGTACCGGACAATCGTCGGCCCAATGCCCAAACTCCTTACAATACGCACACTGATCCTCCGCTATGTCCGTACGACCATACGATGCGTTTCCTCCACCTCGTCTACTTCTATCATTTCCTCTACCCTGTGTTCCCCGAACCTGCGCCAACATCACCTTCGTTTTCAATTCTTTCGCCTTTTTCTCTACACTTTCTTTAGCCTCCAATTCCTGCCGCTCATAATACTGTGCCATAGTTAACAAGGACGCAGGGGTCGCCGTGGCCCAGGAACTTTCACTCAACTTCAATCGTTTCGCAATCTCCGGTAGGAGATTAGCCACATACTTATCTACGAACAAGTGCCGACCCGTATCGTCTGTCAAAGATTGACCACTGTAATCATGAAACGCCTCCTCGAATCGTGTAAAGAAATCTGAGACCGTTTCATCGGGTTTCTGCTTACACGACGTTAGCATGGTCCAATCAATCTTTTTGGAGGGAACAAGCGTTTTTAATTTATTCAAGATAGCTGCCGGGAGATCTAGAATTAATTGACAAGGCTTACATGCTGGTTCCCTGTCTAAATCTGCAGCATTAATTTCTTTCCATGTGCCCCCCAATATCGTTTCATCATTATTTTTACGAATTTGCCGCCACATATCAGGTGGCAGAATTAACCCAAAGAACAAATCTATGTCCACAAGAGTCATCACACAAGACGAAATAGCCCCTTCCACCCCTTCATAAAATGCTGCCGGATTTTTCCGAAGATCAGGTAACGAATTTTTCAACGCCATAACGTCTGCTCTATTCCACGGCGTATATACCCAATTATACACAAAATACCCTTTCGCATCCTTTGACAATTTATCATCATCCGTACCTTCCCCTTTAGGTGGAACATACAAAGGCGCGGCTTCACGCATAGGCATAACATGCAATGCAGAACTCTTATCTGAACCACGAAGAGAGCACTCCTTAATCTGCCCATTATTTCCCGAACCGGGCTCCTTTTGCCTCCTTTTCCGCTCCTCCCACAATCCGGCTGTCTCATCCCGTAGCGCGATCAGTTGCTTGAATAGGTCGTCAACATCTGAAAGATCAAAATCACCTTTAGCCAAATTCTCACGATACACTGACAATGATTTAGATTCTAACGTGTCTGAAAGTTCCCGATACGCGCCTACAACTTCATCCGCCAAACTAGACAGAAAATACATTAATTCAAGATCCGACCACGCTTTCTTTTCTTCTAACAACTGCTCCTGAGAAACACAATTCTTAGTTACTTTACGAGCCCAACTCCGCAAATGAGCGGACCTCGCCGCAGTGAACCTGAGAGCAGATATACCCTTGTGATCCGACTTATCCTGTCCATCGTCTCCTGAATCCCCAGCTGGAGCCGTCGGTGAAACATACGGAGGCGGTGACCGATCTAACAAAGAAAAATCATCAATTTCATCATTAAGGACAGGATAAAGTGGTCGGCGGATAGGAAATTGACCAGTCGTCTGCAATTTACGTTCCCGTTCCTCCCTTTCTCTCTTCTCCTGAGCCTCCTTTTCCTCAAGCTGTAAAGCCTTATCCCGAGCAGCCTTGCGCTGCTCTTTGTCCGCCAAGGCAACCTCACGCTTCATTCGCTCGCGCACCGCTTTCTCCCACATTCGCACGCAATCAAACATATTTTGTCTAGACCTGCGCTGAAACAAACATTGCTCTACAAACTGTACTTTACGTAAATCGAACGACCCATGTAGAGGCCATTGCAATTCAGGATCGGCCTTTGTATACTTATGCCATAATTTACTGTACATAATAGGGGGAAGGCCATGCTTGATGTACATCTCACGATTTGGTGTTCCCTCTGGGGGAGCCGGCTGTGCTTCCGCTAACCTAATTGAGGTACCCTCTCCAAAACAGCACATCCCTCGGAGTGTGCTGAAAACAGGCATGTTCAAAAAGTATCACGAAAGCGTGACACCGTATAAAAAGGCACTTACAGTACTTCACACAAATGTGCCGCTCAAGGGGAAAAAAAACAAAGTTAGAGAAACATCTCTACATGCCTGCCTATGTGAAGTGCACTACACATATAAGTTCAAAGATCACAAATTCACAATGTTAGCTAACTCAAATCAAAGATCATAGGACTTCGGCAAGCGTCCGAGGACTACCTTACCGATCACAAAGCACAGATTTTCAGTAAGCGTCCGAAGACTACCTTACCGAACACAAATCATAGGACCTCAGTAAGCGTCCGAAGACTACCTTACCGATCACAAAGCTTACCCGAATTCCCAAATGTCCAGATTCCAACTGCCAAGGTCTTGTAAGCCAAATCAGCCAAACAGCACTTTCTCAGCGATGCAGACACTCGAAAACTCAGTCGGAGACCGGCGCCACCTGGAAGGTCAGATCGGAAGGAAAGGAAAAAACACCGTGGCAGCCAAGACTCGGGTCACTCATGGCAGCGCGCGTCCATGGCGAGTTTCCAAGCCTTCATCACGACCTCTCCTTCGGGCATCCGAGTCGCCGATGAGTCCCTTCGTGGTCGCCAATTTGAAGTAATCAGGGTTCCCAAGGCCTACATGTTCCGAAGATAACCCACTTACAATCAAGAACTGTTGGCACGGAAACTGTAAAAGTCAAAGAACAAGTTTATTAAGACCCCATGGGGTGGTGGTACACTCAAACAGCACCCTTCGGTAATGCAAGAGGTATCACACCGAACATCGGTGTGACCCTTCTTTTATACATTTCTACAGGTAATAAAACGTACACGCGGCACAAAGTTACAGAACATTATGCACATATAAGGGCATATTTCGGAACACTGCCAGTTCATTGGAGGGTTTCAAACCAACTGGTCAGTTTGCAGCACATTCCTGAGGAACGACTGGTCAGTGTGAACTGCGCATGTGTGGTTTGACCAATACTAAAAATAGCCTGTTGCTGGGCAGACTGAAGTGGTCAGTGGACTGGACAACGGACTAAAGGGCACGCCGGCCACGAGGCCGTTCATGATCTAAGATGGCCGCCAACACATACAAAATGGCGTTTCTACATATGGCTAATTTAAGCGGGAATCGTGTAGCAAAGCTAAGCGCTAACCCAGCCATCGTCAAAATACGACAGAGAGCCAGTCCCGCCTTCTCTCTCGCTACCACATCATTCTCCCTATCTACTATATCCTCGTCCAGCACAAATTCCACCGTATCAAGAGGCAATCTGGACAAACAATCAGCAAACTACGTTTTTCAAACCTCTCATAAATTCCACTTCAAAATTATACTACAGCAACAATAACATCCGTCTTGAAATTCTAGGAGTAACACTGTCTTCTAGACCCCTTCCTCCCTTAAACAAATGGATAAGGGGCTGGTGATCAGTACGGACCCTGGAAGGTAATCCCCAAACAAAGTATCTAAAATGATTTATGCCCCAACAACACGCTAGCGCCTCTATTTCAATAACCGAGCAGGATAATTCGGCATTACGAAGTCTCCGAGATCCAAAACCAATAACCCTTTCTTGGCCATCATAAATCTAAGTCAACCCGGCTCCAACTCCAACAGCACTTGCATCAGTTGTAATAAACATTTTAGCATTGACATGAAAATGACCAAGTGTCAGAGCTCGAGCAATATAGTTTTTCACTTTATCAAACGCTTCACTACAAGCCTAATTCAATTTGAATAGAACACCCTTCTTCCTCAATTGCCTTAAGGGTTCTACAATCTCAGTGAAGCCTTCCACAAACTTTAAGCAATATTCTGCTAAACCAAGGAAGGACTTCAACTGATCCTTAGTCAGAGGAATAGGAGCATTCCTTACTGCAGAAACAATACTTTTTTTCGGTTTTATTCCATCATTAGATATCTCATGTCCCAAATAAGTCACACAATTCTTTTTTTATTGACATTTTTCTTTTTTAATTGTCAGTCCATTCTCTTCCATTCTTCTCAACAACTCACTTAAAACTACATCATGATGCGATCTATCTTTCCCTACCATTAACACATCATCCTGAAAACAAAGGAGATTACTCAGCCCTTCAAAAATTCCTTGCATTTCTCTCTGGAACACCGCTGAAGCAGACACCAATCCAAAAGGCATTCTATAGTAACAAAAAGCCCCCAGCAGTGTTACAAATAAGTGAGATGTCTGGATTCTTCGTATAAATCTATTTGGTAATAAGCAGCTGACCTATCGATTACACTAAAAACATATCCCCCACCCATTGCATCTCCAGTATGTTAGGTAACGGCTGTCCATTGACCCAAATATTTTTATTCAGGTTGTGTAAGTCTACACATGAGCAAATCTTTCCTCCTTCTTGGGGGGCTACCACAATGGGCACCAACCATTTAGATGTTTCAATCGGTTATATTATCTTTTGCGCTAACAGTTTTTTAAGTTCCTCATGACGTGGTTCTCTCATGAAGTTGGGTACACTCCTCACTTTGTAAACCACTGGCTTGGAATTATTTTTTTTAATGATTCTGTGAAAATAAATTCTAAGTTTCCCCAATTGATTAGAAAACACTTTAGGATATATCTCCATCATATTAATTTCATACGTATCAATATTGTGCACAACTGAAGCAGTAATAGGTTCAGTGGAATTCTGATTCAAAATGATATTGAAATCTTTGTGATGAGGCCACCCCAAAAGGTCAGACCCCTGTTTAGTCAAATACACACGTCCAAAAACTTTGTTACCATTAATTGAAATAACCATCCACCTCACCCCCACAATTCCGATTGTTTTTCCATGCGATGCAGTGCATGCTACAAAATTCATTTTATTAATTAAATTGTTTACTTACCTCCATTTATCCATATTCCAGTTGTTGGCACCCCCCACCCTGCCCCTCCCCCGTCCTGCCTTTCTGCCCCACTGGAACTCCCTCCACCAGCCGTGGCTGCTTGAAGGAACAGTGCCGCGCATCACGTCCCCCAATGTAGAGATTCCAATGATATCCCAATCCTGAAATCCCGACAAGGTGGAAACCTGTGGCATAAGACCACTCTGCCAAAGAGGAGTTTTTGTTGTCAGTTTTCCCCGTCATCCCATTCTGTGCAGCAGCTGCTTCCATACACCAAAGACCACCTGAGTAGCAGGTGGGAGCTAACAGAGCTCCCTTTTGGCATGTAGTAGCAAATGCGGTAGGGTGCTGCCCATGAGCCATCGTTCCACCTGATATGCTGGGTAATTCCTATTTCGGCACCACAGGTCGTTTAGCACTAAAAGATGAGATGCTGGAAGAAGCGATTGAATATCTGGCAAAGCTATCCCTTCACAATAGGTAGGGTGAAAGCATATTTTTAGCGTGACTCTGGCGGTCTAGTCATTCCAAAGGAAGTGGCTCAGTCTGAAACTAAGCTGTCAGAACCAGGCAGACGGTATTGAAAAGGGATGATTCTGCAGCTGGTAGAGAAGGGGAGGGAGTGACACCATTTTAAAAATTGCCGATCTACCCAATATAGATAGAGGCATACGTGTCCAAGACTTCATTTCGGCCTGGATGCTTAGCCAGATGGGAGTTATGTTTCTATCCCATGACACCGATTGGGAGGACTCCAATTGGACCCCAAGGTATTTAAATCCTGTTGTGTCTATCGTGACGTCTGCAGTCCATGCAACCATTTTGGAGTCCCCACGTAGAGGCCAAAGTATAGACTTCCGGGCATTCATATCTAATCCAGAGGTCTCTCCAAATATTTGCATTAGACAAGGCCCTGTCCGACGCGGCTCTGATATAAAGAAGACAACATTGTCTGCATAAAGAGCGATCCAGTCCGATTTCCCCGCTGGCCAGTCAAATCCCTTAACCTGTGCATCAATCCGTACCCATGAGGCCAGTGGTTCCAGTGCCAGCGCAAATAAGTAGGTAGGTAAAGGACAGCCTTGGCGAGTGCCGCGCCCTATGGAGAAGGCACCACCCATTCTAACTGAAGTCGAGAGATCTGTATATAACAGCCGAATATGAGACAAAGACGTGGTCCAATATTGAGATGCTGCAGGAGAGCAATCAGGTACGTCCACCCAAGGAATACAATGCCCTGTCTATGTCGGCCAGCAGCAATGCTGCAGGCCATCCAGATGATCAATCGCTGCTACCACGTTATGGGCCAGTCGGATATTATGTTGGGTGGCCCGGCTGGGCATAAAGCCCACCTGGTATGAATGAACGAGGTCGGACATGAAGGGGAGGATAGTATTGGCAAGGGCTTTGGCCAGAAGTTTGGCCTCCACATTTAGCAGTGATATGGGAGGGTATGAAGAGTGCTGGTCCGGGGGTTAACCAGGCTTATGAAACACCGCATTTTTGGCATGTAGCCAATCCAACAGGAGTCTCCCCTCCTCAAGGGCAGCATTCACCGCCTCTAGATAGTGGGTAACAAACTGGGACTGAAAGAGATTGTAGAACTCGCATAGGAATCCATTGGGACCCGGAGCTTTGTCCATGCACTCTGCTGCTCAGTTGTTAGGGGTGCATCTAGTTCCGCCTGTGTCGTATCTGACAAGGCTTTGGGAGGTAGATCTTCAATAAAAGAGTTAATCACAGAGGAAGATAGCACATCAATAGGGGTATGTAGATCAGCATAATAAGTTGCAATCTGTGTTGGGTCCTTCAGTGTCTGACCATCGTTACCCAGAATGCCAGGTGTGGTTAGTGGGTGAGATGCTCGTTGGCAAAGGCAATGTAAGAGAGAACACAACTTATCCCCCATTGACATATTCGGCTGTGTGTAGCCAGCCAAGCCTGTCTGGTCTCATCTTGCAGAATATTGGCTTGTGCTTGTTGTGCGAAAAGGAGCTGGCGGCAAGTTTACCCAACGTCTACATCTCGACTCCATTGTTCTAAATGTAATATTTGCGCCACTGCCTGAAACAATGTTTCCCGGCGCTTATTCTGTTGGACGGTGCAAATTGATGTCAGCACCCCTAGGGGTTGGCTTCATAGCCTCCCAGATGATCAACACTGAGATCACCGTTCCCACGTTTTAAGTAAAATAAGTTGTAATGGCCTGATGCATATAGGTTTTATATTGTGGATCATGACGATGCCATGCCCAAAGATGCCATCGAAAGAAAGGGCGGGCCATGGCCAGCCGCATTGTCAACGCTATTGGAGAGTGATCCGACAAGCCCTTAGGCAAGATATCTGCCTCCGCAATGCGATAATAGTTAGTGGTCGTTACAAATATATAGTCTAAACGTGAGTATGATTCATGCACTGCAGAATAGCCTGTGTTGTTTTGTACTGTCAGGTGTAAATGTCGCCACTTGTCCACCCAGCCTATGTCCTAAACCAGTGTCTTTAGTCGTGTTTTGCTGAGTAGTCCTGGCCCTCCACTCAATCTCCATCTATCCTGAGCCAATGTCAAGACATCATTCCAGTCCCGCCTATAATAGAGAGGCCCTTGGGTATCTCTAACATTATTCTAGTCAACCATTACCCAAATGATTCAGATAATGGGGGGGGGGGGGGGGGGGGGGGCAATTGACGCTGCCAAAGGTGACGAGTTCCCCATATAACATACCAGTCACAACCATATATCTGCCCTGGGCGTAAGACCATGTATTAGCATGTGTAAAGGGGACTCTCTGAAGAATAAGGACCACCACCCCACAGGAACCCCATGTAAACCCAGCATGGAAGACCTACACATATCCAAACCGAGAAAGACATGGCGCTTTGGAACCCAGGAGGTGGGTTTTCTGCAATAGAAAGACATCCCCTGAAGCGAGTTTGGCCTGTCTCAGGACCGCCCCTCTCTTGATCTTCTCAAACGCCCCCTATTTTTTCCAGCTCACTGTTTGGAGCCTACCAGCGGGGTCTGACATGACATTGTGTAACGAATAAATGTATAACATGACTCGTTGCTTGGCATGAAGATCATAAGCATTAAGAAAACATGGCACAGCACAAACAACATAAGTAAGCAATCCCTTACCCATCCACCCCACCCAATACCTCAGAACAGTTGAAGTTTCTGTTGTGGTTGGGGCCCTACTCCTGCTCCGAAAAGGGAGCAGGGTATGACCCCAAACCAATGGATCCCAATGAACTATCCCTATGCATGGATAAGATTCTCAGATACTCAGAGAAGGGTTATGGGGAAAGGTCCCACGGAGGCCCTGGGAATGTTTTCATCAGCCGAACACACATCGTACTCACAACCCTCAGTCTCCATTGTGTGACAGTAATAGTCCATGTTCGTCTTTATCCACTGAGGAGCTGGAAGCCCCCGCTATTTTGAGTGGTGCCTTGAGTGTGATCTGTGGTTCGATTTCTCGTTAGGTTTGACAGTCTTCCAGTCGGCCTCCCCAGAGGATGACCCCGAGTCAATAGATGGCAGGGTGTGTGGCATGAGCTTCTGTCTCTTGTTCGCCCAGGCGAAGACCTCTTTGGGGGTGTCAAAGAACAGTGTACGTGACTTTTAGATAACCCTCAAACGGGTTGGGAAAAACAGGTCATACTGTTAGTTCAAATCTCAGAACCTGGCCTTCGCAGCCGTGAATGACTGTCGGCGTTGTTGCACCAGTCTCATATAGTCTGCGAAAATTAAAATGGGATGAGAGTCATAATGAAGTCTGCCCACAAGTCTGGCCTGCACGAGAATGGCATCTGGATCATGAAAGTTCAGGAGCCTGGCGATAATGAGCCGTGGTCTGCCCGCGGGCGGAGGTCTCTGCATCAAGGCGCAGTGGGCATGTTCAAGAATAAAGCATTGGGACAAATACAACTGAGGGATCGATCCCGCAATCCATGTGGGAAGGAACCGTTTCATGTTGTTGCCTTAGAAGCCCTCCGGGAAGCTCACGAAACGAAGATTGTTCTTCCGGACCCTGCCCTCTGCATCTTCTTCCCTGATGGCAAGTCGCTTCCTAATGGACTCCAAGAAGGATACCCTCTTTTATAGGGATGTACCTGTATCCTCTGTAGTAGATATACAGGTCTCAACTTCTCTTATCCTGTTGACCGCCTTTCGAAGATCTTGGCGGATCAGCATAACGTCCGACCACACCGCTCCGATCTTGGCCTCTAGAGAGTTGCAGGATTGAGTTATTGCCGCCATCAGTGCAAAGTTGTCTGGGTTGGTAGAGGCCGGGCCTGCTGCCCGCGCCCCGGCATAGCGATCCAGTGTGCTCTGTTTGGTACCCTGTAGCTTATCATGGGTCATTGTCAGTGGTTTTAGTTGGTTTTAATATTGGTAGTATAGGTCTACAGGGGCCGGCACGCAGGGCGAGCTCATCGTAGACTGTAATTAGAATAGCACTGTCTCC
The DNA here is from genome assembly GCF_964263255.1 of Lissotriton vulgaris. Classification (NCBI taxonomy): domain Eukaryota; kingdom Metazoa; phylum Chordata; class Amphibia; order Caudata; family Salamandridae; genus Lissotriton; species Lissotriton vulgaris. The sequence continues at coordinate 23,289,985 of NC_141690.1, read as the reverse complement.
TAGGAGCGAGGGAATTCCCGAGGCCGCTGATACGGATGATGTCTATCTTCTGGGCTGCAAGAAGGCAGGTATGAAGGAGGCCCACACACAGGCCACACCGGGCCTAGCCCGGCCGCTTCCGCGTGTAGCCACCGTCCACCCCCCCTAATGGGTGCCGCCGCACAGCCCCCTTTAGCAGAGTCGCACAGATCCCACGTGTAGGCGGTCTCAGAAGGCAGGTATAGGAGATGGGTTATTCACCTGTCCCACCAGAGAGGTCAGGGCACAGGTAAGTAATGTTCCCAAAGGGTTGTGTTATGTTGTTCCTTTTCTTTACTTACCATTTATTCTTGTGCCCTTCCCTCTTACCTCAGTGTAGAATGCCCTGTGTTCTCTGCTCTAGAATGTGAGGCTTACAAGACTCGACCTCTGGCAGTTTCTGTTGGATCATCGAGGGTCTTGGATGCCAGTTCCTTCTCTCTTCAATAAACGACTTGAATCTACCACCAGTCTTCAGAGTTTCTTCTTAACAATTTTGGCAACGCTTGGTTCTCCTTGGCGTATCCTAAATACTGAGAGAGGATTTTGGTATCCCTGCGCTGCACGCCTGATCTCCAGTCTTCGTTGTTCTTTCGGCCTTTGCTCTGGATTACAACACTGCTTCGGTTTGGCTTTGATCTCCGCTTTCCCCTCCACAAGGTACTGTTCCATTTTGTCATGTTTGGAGGTATTTCTTAAGAGATCCGCTCGCAAAGCTCTCCCGCTCGAGCGCAAGCCAACCGTCACTGTGTAACGTCATCGACTCTACATTGCTGGAACGCTTCAGCGTGAAACGCACAGCGCAGTGTTTGCGTGCTTTGTTTACGTACGTGTACGTGTGTCGTCACATCACGTTACGTGCGGCCATTTTGGATTGGTCTTTCACATTACCTCAAGGTTTCGGAGCTGTTTACACTTATCCTTCGTGTCAAGCTGTTCTGTTTTTCTTGGATTTCAAACATTTAAGGTATTTTTATTTCTGATTTGTGTCATCCTCTGCAGCACTTACATGGTGATCTGCACACCTTTGCCTTTATTCGAGATTTTTGTTCTGCTTTTAACTTAGTGACGCTTTGCTGTTTTTTTTTTCTTCACCTGTTCAACTCAAAGACGCTTTGCAGTGTTATTTCTACCACACCCTTGTGCTACACTTTCACGGTGATTTGTACACCTGTCCTTTACTCCTTTTACAATGGCTGAGTCTAATAATTCGAATGTAATTATGCCTCCTTTGTTTCTTCCAACTCCTGGTCCTCCTAAAATCATGTGGGAAGATTGGTTATGCATGCTTGAAAACTACATTGTAGCCTTGGATGGAGGTAATTTTTCTTCTGCTAGGAAAAAAGCACTTCTTTTAAGTGCTTTAGGAAGTGAAGGTCAACGCATTTTCAAATACCTCCCTGTGGCTATAGGTCCTAACAGTCAACCTATGGACAATGAATATTTTGAGGCTATTAAGAGATTAGAAATTCGTTTTGCCAAAGAAGTTAATGTTGTCATGGCTAGATATAAATTCTATACCCAACCACAACTTGAAAACGAAAGTATAGATGATTTTATTTCCAGATTGAGAGATTGTTCTGTGAAATGTAGATTTGGCAACATGTGTGAAGAGTTAATTCGTGACCTGTTAGTTGTACAATGTAGGAATAAATAAATTCAGGAGAGACTTTGGGCTGCCAAGAACCCCACACTTAAAGAAGCTATAGACTTAGCCAAAGTCATTGAAGAGTCTCAAATTTGTATTAAGGAAATAAGCAAGAAGGACAGGTCATCTAATGAAATCGCCAGCACCAGTTTTGAAGATGACTGTGAAGTTAACGTAGTTGCTAAGAAAAGAGTAGGCAATTTCTCACAAAATATTTCCAAACCTAAAAACAAGGAATGTTCTCATTGTGGTAGTCTGTTTCATTCTTCTGATTTTAAAAAATGTTATGCTTTAGACCAAAATTGCAACAAGTGTGGTCGTAAGGGCCATTACTCTCGTATGTGCAAAAGTTCAGATAACTCTGATAAGTGTAAGTGTAAAGTCAATGTGGTTCAGGAATTTCATTTGAACAAAAGGATCCTAGCTCTTGGTGAAGAGTTGGATCTATGTTTGGTCTCTGAAATTGATTCTCGGAGACTAGCTAGACCTTCTGCTATATTTAATATGTGTGGTAAGGATGTGTCTTTGATGGTAGATTCTGGTTCCATGTTTACTATCATACCTGAATCTATTTTTAACTCCTTATGGCATGGTATTGTTTTGTCCTTCAACGATATTAATCCTGTGAGTTATCAGGGTCAACCTATTGATATTCTTGGCTTCATGAAAGGTCCCATAAAATTTGGTTCTAGATGTGTTGAAGGCAAGGTGTATGTATCTAAGGATGGTCCTCCCATTCTTGGTTGGATGCACCAGTTTGACCTAAATATTATCATCAATCCCAGAGCACCTAACCAGATTATGGTTGTTGAGGAAAACATTCAACTTGACCAAATTCTTCAAAATGCCCATAGGGTTTTTGAGGATAGATTAGGTTGTGTAAAGGGATACATGCATAAAATTATTCTAAAGTCCAATGCTTGTCCTATTCAACACAAACTCAGAAGAGTCCCTTTTGCCGTTAGAGGTAAACTCAAGGATTTGTTGAATGACCTTTTGAAGTCTGGTGTGATCGAACCTACTGAAGCGTCACCTTGGATTTCTCCGGTTGTTTTGACCCTTAAGGCGGACGACCATTTGAGATTTTGCATTGATTTAAGATCTCTTAATAGAGATATTGTAATGGATACCTTTCCATTAACACATATTAACGAATTATTGCAGTCAATTGGTAATGCCTATTTTTTTTCAAAAATCGACTTAAGGAGTGCATACCCTCAAATCAAGCTTCATCCCTCTTCTAAAGCTCTGACAGCCTTTATCACCTCTGAAGGCACTTTCCAATTCACTCGCATGCCGTTTGGCTTAGCCTCGGCTGCGAGTGTTTTCCAGAGGATGATGAGTGGACTGTTAAAAGACATCAAAGGAGTTATTTTCTTTCAGGATGATGTTTTAATTTCAGGTTTGACTGTGGAAGAACATAATGTTGTCTTGAAACAAGTACTGTGGAATTTGAAGCACATTGGTCTAACAGTCAACAAAGACAAGTGTAAATTTTTAACTGAGAAAATCGAATACCTTGGTTACACTGTTTCTAGTGGGGGTTTTACTCCCAAGTATGATTTGTTGTTGGCTAGTAGAGATGCTCCTCATCCTAAAGACACGGAGCAATTGTGCTCTTTCTTAGGATTAGTTGAATATTATTCAAAATTTGTCAAGTCCTTTGCTGATGTTGTAAACCTTTGAGATGTCTATTGTGCAAAGGTGCTAAATTTTTTTGGGCCAAGCAACAACAATTAGCATTTTCAAGTATAAAGGAAAAGATATGTCATGCTGGGATTTTAGCTCCTTTCACTTCCAACTGCAAGACTATTTTGACTGTTGATGCTAGCCTTTCAGGTTTAGGTGCGGTGCTCTCTCAAATTCACAAGGGGGTAGAGAGGACTATTGCTTTCGCTTCAAGGACTTTGACACAAACTGAAAGAAATTATTCAGTCATCGAAAAGGAGGCTCTTGCGGCTGCTTGGGGTACTGAGCACTTTAGAGTGTTTTTGTGGGGATTGCATTTCTGTTTGAAGAAAGACCATAAACCCTTGATGAAGATTCTGTCAGCTGGTGGTGCGGGCAAAGGTTCTGCTCGTTTAGCTCGGTTTGCGGCTAGGCTGCAAGAGTATTCTTACGATGTTGTTTTTATTCAAGGATGGAAGAATTCGCAAGCGGATTGTTTGTCCAGATTGTCTTTGGATTGGGAGGTTGTTGATAAGGCTTTGGTGGATAAACTTTCTTCTGAAGAAGCTGTCGCTTGTGTGAATGAGATTAGCGAGTCTACTGTCAGTACATTTTCTATGGAACAATGGGTTAGAGAGATGCAAAATGACAAACTTCTAAAACAAGTTATTGTCCTGATTAGGAATGGTGTGGTTCGAGAAAGTGTTGTTTCTATCCCGTTAAGGCTGTATTGGAAACTTCTTGATGAACTCTCTCTGTGTGGTCAAGAGGTTATTGTGCGTGGTGAGAGGTTTGTCCCTCCTTCTGGTTTGCGTTTTCAAATTTTCAAGATTGCTCATGAGGGGCATCTTGGTCAGGGTTTGACTATAAAAAGAGTCAAACAGGATTTTTGGTGGCCCGCCATGGATGACCAGATCCGTGGTTGGGTTGAGGGGTGTTTGTTATGCAAGGACAGTGAAAAAAGATTGAGAGTTGGTGCTCAAAAGAATTTTGGTCATATCGCCAATCCTGGTGTACCCTGGCATCTTATTTGTCTGGATTTCATTGGACCTTTGTCAGATCTTTCTTTAGATTTTCGCTTTGCTGTTGTCATTGTGGATGTGCATTCTCGTTGGCTAATTGTCAAATTTGTCAGAGAAATTACCACCTCTTCCACCATTGATGTTTTGGAGAAAGTTTTCTTTGAAGAAGGTTTTCCGCATTCTTTGTTGACTGACAATGGGACACAATTTGACGTCTGTTGAGATGCGTTGTTTTCTAGAGCGTTTGGGTGTTAAACATTCATGCACCTCTTTGTACAACCCTTTGGGGAATGGCATTGTGGAAAGGGCCAATAGATTGGTTAAGGGTACTTTACTATTAGCTGTTGCTAACAGGCAGTCTCCCATTCAGTTGAGTAGTGAAATGTTGTGGACCTACCGTTCCACTGAACGTAGTGTTACTCATGTTTCTCCTTTTGTTAGCATGAGAGGCTCAAAGATTGGGTTGTTTCTGACGGTTCTTCTCCTGAAGATTTCTTTGTTTCTAAGTTTCAAGTTGGTGATTGGATTAAAATCAAATCTGGCAGGGTTAAGGCTGGTTTGAGTAAATTTTCTGCTCCTTGCCGCATCATCAAAGTTGCTAAGCATTATGTGGTAATTGAGGGTGGTCGAAAATGGAATTTGCGCAGGATTGCTCTTTGCCAGAGAAAGGGTGATTTGGTGAGGGAGGGTCCTTGTGTGGATTGTTCTTCTGATGATGAGTCTTCAGGTGCTTTGTTTATTCCTGATAAAAACAGTATTGTTGTGGGGAGGGAGATGAGTGGTGATTCTGGTTCCTGTCCTGCTCCACTTGATGTGTCTCCTTGTGAGGTTGTTTCTCAGGATGTTTCTCAGGATCCTAGCACTTCTTCTTCAAGCTTTGGTGTACCACCCCTGAATTTGGGTTGTGAGGAACCTGTGGGTTCGGCTGATTCCGTCGGCAGGGTACGCAGACCTCCTGCTTACTTACAAGATTATGTTACTTCTTAGAAGAAACGTTCCGCTCTTTTTCTTCTATTTTCTTTGTGTTTTTCTTTTATTTCTTGCATTAGGGAAGAGGATGTGTTATGCCGTTCCTTTTCTTTACTTACCTTTTATCGTCGTGCCCTTCCCTCTTACCTCAGTGTAGAATGCCCTGTGTTCTCTGCTCTAGAATGTGAGGCTTACAAGACTCGACCTCTGGCAGTTTCTGTTGGACCGTCGAGGGTCTTGGATGCCAGTTCCTCCTCTCCTCAATAAACGACTTGAATCTACCACCAGTCTTCAGAGTTTCTTCTTAACAGGTCTCCACCACCAGGATGTAGGTCACCAGGAGAGAGCGATGCGGGTCGCAGCTACCCACTTCGCCGTGGTCCCAGGGTAGCGAAGGGCCAAGCCCAAGTGCCGCACAGAGGAGTTGCAGATCACAGCGGACTACGAGAAGACTGCTACCACCAGCAGGGCCGCAGAGTCAGCGCCAAGCAATTTGCCCTGTATCCCAACCTAGGCTACGGCTGGAACACCAGAGAGAGTCAGGCACATTATTTCAGGTGGGCGGGCTGCAACTTAGGGGTCAGGCTGGGGCCCAGCACCACGACTGGGGAACAAGAATCTCAGTCCATGTTGAAAGGAGCTGCAACCTCCCAAGAGATAAGAGGCAGAGTCATGGCATGGGCAGCATCAGGAAAACCACAACTGCTCAATATGGCAGAATCCAGCATCGCGGGCCAGTGAGTCCTCCGGACGCAGCGCCCACCAGCACAGCTACAAATATGTGGTGCTGTGCGCGACCGTGGCTCACCGCGATGCAGGCTGCAGTCAGCCCCGGTCCCAACCCTGGAACAAATACGCAGCCGATCTCCAGGGGGCTGTCGGGTGGACAGACGTCTAGCAGTCCCAGCAGCAGGCCGCGCCCAACAGCGGGCTCTCCGCATGCCTCCCTGGTGCCGCAAGGGCCAACAGCATTACCTTCCAGCCTCTGGGTCCGCTCTTAATGTTGCTGCTTCATGTCCGCTGCCCAGTACGGATTGTTCCGAGCAAAGTCCAACTCGGCCGGCAAGCAGAGCAGGATAATCCATAAGGCCACGCAGGCCCGGGCCTCATCAATCAGCTGTCATAGGTTCGGCATCCGGGTCCTGATTGGAGCTCGGAAGCCCTCCCGGAGTGATGCAGGCATAAAAGACGGTATGCCCGGGAGAGTGGGGGTAAAATGCAGGCGGATGAACAAGGATGGCTGAGGTTACAAGTGAGCCTCTGGAGCTCACTTAATGCACGTCAGCCATTGTGGACTGCTTGGCCACGCCCCCGATAATACATGCTTTACTAATGCACGTTATGTGAAAATAATTTATTCAATATGCACAGTTGAAAAGGAGTGGGTTTTTTTTTACTGAAAAAAGCACTCGATGTTGAGAAAATACTCCCATACATTTGTAGGAGCTGCATTCAGCACAATTGCGAGTACAGTTTTTGACCACTGATGTCCTTAAGCAGGTTTGAGATATAAAGGCATATCAAGGACCAATGTTAGAGCAGCCAACCATCTTATTTTCAGTGGGCGTGTCCCGCTTTTGAGTGGTCTGTCCTGTTGCCCATAATGAACTTCTATAAGACACATTTTGAGTCCCATAGTTTGCTACTCACAAGACTGGAAATAGATTAGGTTTGGAGCTGCTAGGCAGGACTCCTAAAGTGGCCTGGTAGAGTGTTCATCTCTCCCTCTTAGAAAGGTGCCTGTTGGTGGCTGGAAGGGAGAAACTGGAGCACATGAGGGGAACTGCACAGTACACCTTCAGGAGCATGTTCGGCTTTAGAGGTACAAATGCAATATGCAGCCACATGCAGATGTGAACATGATTATGAACCCCTCCTGGGCTCCTGTACAAGGATGGGGTTTATTTTTTCTGCTTAACTTGTATCAGGGTTCTTACATATTGTCAGATTAGTGGACAGCAGCATAAGGAGAGTTTCCTTTACCAAAGGTCTGTTTACTAAAGTACAAAACGAGAGACTGCATCCCACTACTGCTTGATCCAAAGGCTTTACATTTACCACCATATTGCATTTTGGTGAATGCATCATGAAACTCGAAGCGAATGCCTCCAATGTGTAATAGTGAGATACATTCCATTTTAACCACAGCTTTTAGATTGTTTCCAAATAGGCACAGTGTTGTTAAAAAAAAGAAGCAATTGAATATGTAAAAAATGTGATTTACCAATATCACACAAGTGGCCAAATATGGAGGCCAGAATTAAAATCCATGTCTCCTGAATATACAGTTTCCAAGCAGTCCACTTCATCGCAACTGGAGTGGATTATATTGGCACGGCCAAATGGTTACCCTTCCCAAGGAATGTCACCTTGTGTGTGCCATGTCCAGATTTATAATACAATGTTTGTTTCAATTTTATGTAGGTAAAGTTTTAAGGCTGAGGTCCTAATGTAATTTTTAAACACACTCACTGGACCACATCTAGGTCCACCATTCCTTGAGACTTCTCCACATCGTAAGGGGTCTTGTTAAGGTTTTTTTTAGAACTTGCTACCTGTATTAAACTATTATCTAGGCTCCCCCACATTTTTCATAAAAGGGGAAATAGAGTAAAGTAGATTGTGAGACCGTTACTTTGTGTTCTGTGGCAATAGCTAGCTACTCAGCAGTATCCATTGGCGTTTTAAGGCTCAAGACTAATTCATTCAATTTGGATAACAGTCTTATTCATTTTGTTAAATTTTCTCGCAAATCTAGCAGTACTGAGCAGCTTGAAAAGCATGCTGAGAAGACTGCCTATGTGAGTCGGTATTTTTGGGGATTTTGTCCTATTTTCACAAACAGCATTTTATTCTGTTTGGCTGTGTGTTTTTAAATAGGAATGTTTAAGATTTAAAGGCCTATGTTCTACCAGATAAATATTTTCATCTACCTTGCACTTTATTGCTAGGCGTATATTCATTGCCTCTCTAGCTTTTTATACTGACAACTGGTTGCTTAAAGGCTTCACTTGATGGTGCGTCCCAAACTCAGCCCTCTAGTTTTGTCTCATTTCTTGGTTGGCACATTGGGCTGCCATCTTGAGCAGTTGATAGTGCTTCAGTTGGCTGTTCCCGTGATGTGCATGGTTTCCCACCAACACAGGCCATTAGCACATCCATGCAGTGGGCGTGGAAAGGTGCATCAACGGCAATATAGAAGCTCATCCTTATACCCGTGACAACAAGCAGGAAGAGGCCTCTGCAATTATAAGGTACGCAGCTTTCAAGCTTTACAAAAAATCAACAGCGTTCTTTGGTTCTACACAAATGTATGATTAAAATGCTGACAAGTCTTGAACTAGCTACATAGGGTTTCTTTTTATCATTACATGTGCAGTGTGATATTGCTTGCTATAAGATCTCCAAGCCAGTATCCAAACTTCCAGTGACTTCCATAGCAGAAAAGAGCCTAAAGGCTGTCTACATAAATGTGCGATCATGGGTCAAATATGACCTGGAAGTTTATACTCATCAGCAAAGTTTTATTTTTGACAATCTCACTCCAGAAAAAGTTACCTTCTCAAAGTCCAGAGCTAAGAGTCCAGTTCACGGTAGTAAGGGCCATGAGGAGTAGGGATATTGTTGTGTATGGTCGTCACTGCAATGGAAAGAGTAGGTCTGGTGTCGCAGATGGTCATCGATGTAGTGAGAAAATCTGGTCAGGCGTGAAGCTTTACATTGGTGGTCAAGCTGTTGTTATTGTAGCACAAAGCGCAGAACCCACGTTGCAGGTTGTTGGTGGTTGCAATAGCGTGAAGATTTAGTTTCACCAGAGTATTGTATTGGTGGTCATTGTGGGTGGCAGTGTCTCAGAGTGTAGGGGCCCATTTGAGGTCGTGAAGAGTCCAAACCTTCAGGATCTTTCTTTTCTTGGCTGAGCAGTGCACTCTGGAACCTGGGAGGGACTCATGGGGATAAGGGGCTCACTCTAGTGGAGGCCAGCAGTGATCAGACAGGTCCAGTTGCAGGATTAGGCAGGTCCAAATGCAGCAGATCAGTTGGGCAGTTGCGGGGTGGCCTATGGATCTTGTTGTGTCCTTGTAGCTGAGAGCAGGAGGCCAGCCTGCTAGTCTTTAGAGTCACTCTGGTCATCCTGGTTTCAAGAAACAGGTCCAGGCTTCCTCCCTAAGGCATCATAGCAGCAGGGTTGTCTTTCCAGCAGCATGGCAGTCCTTTTGAGTCTTCCACAAGTCCAAAAGTGAGCTGATGAGTGGTCGTTCAAGAGGTTCAATATTTATAACTGGTACCAGACTTTTAAGTTGTGGGACTCCCTATCCTATCCCCACATCTGGTCCCGCACTCCCAATTAGGATGAGCCCGCCACACTGGCGGGCGCATGGCACATTTGTAACATTGCCACAAAGGCAGGTTGTGCCTTTCAATGCACAACGTGACAGGCACCGCGCGGTGCCTGTCATGTTGTACATTGAAATGCAGGGGGGTACCATAGGTCCCCCAATGTACAGCCCCACCCCCAGAGTCACTAGGGGCCCACAACGGGCCCCCGCAAGCAAACTCTGCATTAATTTCTGTGGCGGAAATGCCACCACGGAAAGGCAGGTTTCCGCCCACATTGTAATATGTGTGGCGGTGTCTAACAGACACCGCCACCATATTGAACCCGTTTCCGCCCAGTCGACTTGTCGACTGGGCGGAGAAGGGTGGAAGGTCTTTCTGTCCGCCGTGAACCCCCCTGCCATAGTAATAGGGCAGGGGGTCTTTGCTGCAAGGATGGCGGGCGGATTGCCCGCGCTCGGCCGGGGGTGATTACCGCCGGCCTGGCGGAGGCGATCTGCCCCCCATCCTAATGGGGCCCTTAATGTAGAGAAAACCCTACAAATAATGAAAACTTACTAGGGGGTTTTCACTACAAGGATAAAGAAAACTTAAACTCACATGCTCTACTTTTCAGATAAATTAAACTCTGCCCTGTGAGTGTTTATGGCTTACCTTTGAGGTGACTTATGTGTATTGAAAATTAAATTTTTAGGCCGGGCAAAAAAAGTGTATTTTGCCAAGTTGGAATGGCAGTTTAAAACTGCACTACAGACTGGGGGCAGGCCTGATTCATGTTTTAAAAAGTTGCTTTGGTGGGTGGTACAATGAGTGCTGCAGGCAAACTAGCAGCATTTAATGTACATGCCCTGAGTACATGGAGTATCATTTACAAGGGATGTATGAGTAAGTAAATGTGCCAATAAGGTTTAGCATGTTTTAGGGAGTGTTCACAAGCATGTTAGCACTGGTTAGAAGTGAGAAAATGCACAGAGCGTTAACGCCAGCAGAAACTGAATTCAGGAAACATGAGGGGTGAAGGCAAAAAGTCTGGGGGCGACCCTGCAGGGTGGGCCAGGTTCAACCCCACCCTAATCTAAAAAGGGTGGTGGTGCAGTGCTTATTTATAGGTCTAGTTTTAAAATTCTCTCTTCCAAGGCATTAGATAACACAAAATGTAGAAAATCTTATGACCTGAGTTGCTTCTAGTTGTATGCCTCCTGTTCATATAATGTGGGTTTACAGCTACCCCTCCCGTTCTTCTCCTGGTGATTTCCTTCAGGAATTTATGTATATTCTTCATGAATTCTTCGTAGCTCAGGTGATGGTCATTATACTGGAAGATTTTATTAAGCACGTGGAGACACACAATGACCTGCATATAATTGAACTTCTTTCTATTTTAAGGACTGGAGTTTACCTCAACTTAATGTACCCACCCATACTGGAGGTCATACTAATTTCAGTTATCAATTGCAGAACCCCAAAAATCAAATGCCACACAGTGCCTGCACTAGGTTGGCTATGGGGTATATGGTTCTGCTTTATAGTGAGCTATGTCCAGACTTTCTGTCCTTACTTACTCCATCTCAGATTATGCTATTTTTTAAGACTGGGTAAAGAACATTACAAACCAGTTTGCTCTTTTAGTGCACATTAGGATTATTAAACATAATGTCATTGCTACAAAAAGTAGTTACAAAATGCCAAATTAGAGTTAAAGTAGTTCAAAGGAAAACGGTGTAGATTATATCTGGTGTCACTTAAGGCTGCTCACAAATCTGCATTGATTGGATACAAAGCAGCCACAAAGGAGGTGTGTTCTCAATATTACCATGGAAATATAGCTACTATTGGAAACTTACAGAGAGAAATTTGAAATCACAGGGTATTTCTCCCTGGTGACCTTTTGCAATCAGTTATCGTCTTTCTTTGAACAGAAGCTGCTGAGATCCAGACTGGTATTGATCGTGCAGCATCAAGGGAGGAGGTTGGCTTACAAGGCTGTATCAATTTGAAAGTCCATTTTTGGAGGAGCTAGTCTCCTTGTATAAATCCGGTTCACATGCCGACATTTTACATCTCAAAATTCCTCATATTGATTTATCCACCTTGACCTTTTTAATTTCTAAGATCATTCAATCTTCTTTAAACCATGGAATTATTCCTCAGGATCTTAAAATTGAGATTGATAGGCCTATTTTGAAAAATATGGAGTTGATTCCATTAAAAAAAGTCTAATACTGTCCCATTACTCTGTTGCCATTGGCAACCCAGATCTTAGAAAAGATGGTCACCAATCAACTGAATAATTATGCGGAGTTCAACCTGCTCGTTGATGATGCTCAGGCTAGTTTTAGATTGTGACGTAACCCATAATTGTCTCTGCTCACAGTACAGGATGACCTGTTGAGGGCTGCTGATGGGAACATCACTAGTGTGTTCATTTTGCTCGATATGTTAGCAGTCTTCAACACAGTTTACCACAATCTTCTCATTATCTGCCTGGCTGCTTGCGGTATTGAGGGGGCGGCGCTTGATTGGTTCAAATTCTTTCTCACTGAATGATCCCAGATAGGTTCCCTGAAAAGTTGGAAGACTGTGCAGTCTGCAGTACAGACTAGAGTACCTCAAGCCTTCATGCTATCTCAGTTTCTTTTTAACATTTGAAGTCTATTGCTAGAAAATCAAGATGCTCATTATATTCTTATGCCTATGGCACCCAGACTATATTCCATGTGTCTAAGGCGGATCAATCCCTCACCATTTTACCTGAGTGTATAAATGAGATCAGTAAATGGATAACCAGAAATAGGCTGAAGAAAAATGGGGCAAGATTGAAGTTCTCATAAAAAGAATTGAACTCTCTACTTGAGAGGTGGTCACATGGCTGGAAGATCTAGGAAAATGTCCTACTCCTAAGTCTACTGTCAAAAATCCGGGGGTGAAGTTTGATGATATATTGAAGTTCAGCCCTCAAACCTAGACTGTTTTTTTTTAGCTGCCACAGACTATGTGGAGACTTAAGCCCGTTCTGCCTCTATTATTATTAGAAATTCATGGAAATATCATCTCCACTTGACTGGACAAATATAACTCATTGTTTGTAACAAAGCACCAACTTAAAAGACGACTAGCAGTTCAAAATCAGGCAGCTAAAGCAAGCCTCTTGGTTTGCCTCAACTAGTGTAATTCTAAACTCAACTGACATACCATCCATAAACAGATCATTTTAAAATCTCTGTGTACTATACATGCTGTGGGTGTCATTTATGTTTTTTTGCCATAGGGCAGCACAGCAGGCAATACTGTTGCGCTGCCCTATGGGAAAGAAAAGAGAAGGAATGCACTTTATCTATAGGATAAGGCACATTGTTGACCTTTTCCCCTGCCCCAGTGCACTTTGTACTTCCGCAAACTGATATCCTCAAGTTTAAGACATTGGCTGGAAGAAGAGCTTTCTCTTTTCTTAAACGTCTGTCAATAGAACTAATTGCCTTTGAAGCTCAACCAATCAGTCACAACATATGTTTATTTAGTCTGTTGGCCTTTAAACAACACAATAATTTATATCCATTGCATTTTAAGATGATTATAAAACACTTTTTAAACGAAGAGAACAGATACATATTAAGGGATCACTTTCATCTAATGAGTTATCAGAATCTGCCCGTTCAAAATATAGGTTCACATAAAATATCTAAAAATAGTCCCATAAAATACATAAACCCTTATAAATACTAAACCTCTGTCAACACTGTGGTGACAGCCTCCATGAATCTCCCAATGGCACATGCTATGTCTAGAAAGCGCATGTCAGTTAACAGTTCTACAGCACGCCGATGAGTCATAATCCCATATTTCAAGAATATTGGGCGTAGCCACTATCTCGGCAGTTGTTTAATTTTTAAGCAGTCCAAAAAAATATGCTGCTCATCAAATTTCGTGTTCAAACGTCAAGTGCATTTTCCTCCTGTATGAATCATTTTTGCTTTTACCATATCATTTGTTTTAACATGGTTTGAGCCCAATTCTCACTCTCAACACTTCATTTCTTAACAGCTGATTTTATAAGAAATCCACACAAGGAAAACTCACTTTATTCCGTTATGAATTCAACATGAAATGTACAGATTTTTTACTCAAATAAATAATGATAGTCGTGTTTGTGTGACAAGTCTTTGCCTAGCGCTTTCAACTCACTCTTAGAGATTCCGATTTGTAAATTCTGTGGGCACAATATTACTTTCATTTCCTAACAGACGGCACTCAATTTTTCCTAACCCTTTTTGCCCATGTTAGTACACTTTGCACAATTTCATTCTTACACCAATGAGAAACTGTGGGGAGCTGTCTGTACCAATTCCTCACTCAATTTACCCAAGAATCTTATTAATGCTTTTGTAGTCAGCATATTCCAGGATATCATGCCAGTTTGTAGACTTTTTGCTTGAAATATGGCAGAGCTGGGGAGTGACAGTAAATACTTCAAACACTTCCTTCCCCTCCTCGACATCCTACGTATAGTAGTTCGGCTCAAAATTGCAATTGTGGGAGGGGGGGGGGGGGTTCATTGGTACATAAGCTTTTAGAACTGGTCTATATGACACTTCTCCTAAGGCCTTGTTAAATTTTTTCAGGCCACTCACCGAGGTCATAGCCCTGGTCCTCAGTGCCACTAAGTTTTTTTTTCTATTTCAAGGACCTCTCAAACCAGACTCCAGGATACTTCTAGTCATTTACTAATTCAAGTTTCTCCAAACCTAGGTCCTGATTAAATGTTCTTTTAGCCTTACAAAGCAAAGTACCCTAGTTTTATCCATTTTTACTACTAGTTTTTCCCTTTGCAGTAATCCTCAAATGAATCTAGTTTCCTTGGTCTAGAATCACTAGGTCGTCTGCATATAAAAGGCATGCCACATGTTTGCCATTCATTTTGGGGCTGAATCTGTAATGCCTTTGACGTTGTGTTCCATCACTCACCTTCCTTGTTTCCAGAAGAAATTAAAAACATTGCTTCTTAAATCTTGAATCCTCATTTTTGTCAATTTTTCTCTGCCCTGCTTTGAAAGATTCATTTGGGTCTCTGAACAATCAAAAATGATCCTATACCATAAAATACCAGTCAAGGCTTAATCCAGGAGGTATTACATGGTCTTCCCCGAATGGTTTTAAGTTCAATTACAAACATTTGAATTACCCCAAAATCACGTTAGTCAATTAGCTGTTTTTGATTTTGAGTAACAGACATATCTGTCTTTGTGAATCAGGTGTAAACAATGGGCCCCAATTATGTCATTTTTTTGCGTAGGGCAGTACAGCAAGACACTTTGCTGCACTGCCCTACGTCAAAGTGAAAGGGCAGGAATTCATCGTATTCAAGCAATACAGGTAATTCGTGTAATTTCTGACTGCGCTGGTGCCATTTCGACAGCCTAGTGCCAATGTAGGTGCCCATGCACCATGGCACAAGGGTTCCTGTGATGCAGGCAGCATTGTACTTGTGCAGGAAAAGGCATCTTCCTTCACAAAAACAATCCTAGAAGGCTTTTTCCTCTTTCTATCACACACAAAAAGTGAATAAACTTATTGTGCCTCACCATGGGAGGCATATGGATTTGACAATTCCCTAGTTTTACAGAGCTTTGTAAATCTGAGGCAAAGTCATAGTCCATGGGTGCTGCATGGGAAAATCCCACCACAACGCCCAATGAATGCCTCCTGGGTGCAAAGTAAGTTGGTGTAGCAATTTGCACTGTGTAACCTTACTCATGATTTATGAGGCCACTTAAAGTCACCTAGGATGGCTTTGCGTGGTTTCTAAATCTCTATGAGAGCTCTGTGTCATGCATGCACCACTTTATGTGGTATAAAAGTGACCCTGGGCAGGGACGACCAGCACCAACCACCAGGACCGACCCAGTACAACAGTCAAACAAATCCAACTAGGAGAAGGACAGAGATATGCCAACAGGCCAGGACTTAACGAGGCACCCCCAGAGAAAGCAGAGGACACCACAGAGCCATGCCAAATGAAGAAACGGCTGAGGAGGCTAGAAGAAAGTAGGCCCGTCGAGCACCATAACACCAGCCACCCGAAAACCAACCAGAAGAACCAGGCAGAGAAACAAAGACCCCACCAGGACCGGAAATGTCAGAGGAGGACCGAAAGAGAGAACCCCAGAGACACAACACCCCCACCAAGAACAAAGACAACAACGGGACCCCACTTAAGGAAAGAAAGAGGAGAAAACCCACAGAACCGAACCAGCCAAGAAAAGGGGGAGGCAAACTCCCACTGCCACCGAGACATAGGAAATCCAAATACCAAAACAGGACCAACATGGTAGACCCCGCCCCAAACAACACCCACCAAGGCCGAAACACCCACAACCACAAACCCGGGGTCCACCGAAGGTGAAAAAGACAGGACCAAAGAAGACCAAGCCCCCTGGCCACTGAATTGGAAATCATGAGCCCTGAAGGGAAGAAAAGA
Source organism: Lissotriton vulgaris (assembly GCF_964263255.1). Lineage (NCBI taxonomy): Eukaryota > Metazoa > Chordata > Amphibia > Caudata > Salamandridae > Lissotriton > Lissotriton vulgaris. The sequence goes on along the minus strand of NC_141690.1, from coordinate 23,273,847 downwards.
AATCCCAATCGAACAAACAGCAGACCAACCGGCCCAGTGGACAAAGGACAACACCAAGGGACCACCCCAAGAGAGCTCCAAGATCAGCTGAGGATGGGCCACAAGAACAGGAGAGACAAACAGGGCACCCAAAGCCCAACCCTGCGGACACCCCCACAAACCCCCAAGAAGCCAGCAGATTGTTCAACAGAAAAGCCAACTGCAGGACTTGGCCTTTTTGACTTAAGTTCCCTAAACTTTTTGCTTTCCCCCTAGACCGTTTTCCTGATATAGAATTGCCAATGTAGTTGCTTTGGGTACTTTGCCACTGCAGATCAGTGTCAAAGTACAATTGTTCCCTATGTAAAGTGAAAGTGTAATGGTAATTGGTTGGCCATGATTAGTATGTTTGCCCTACTGATAAAGTCCCAAGTGATGTGCACTGTGTTGGCCAGGGCTAGTAATCAAAGATGCGTGGAGAAGGGACTCAGGCCTGCAGTGTGGGGCCTCCACGCAGTTTGCTAAGTTAGCATGTTGTCCTGACAAGTGCAACCACTTGTCAGGCCTTACTTTCCCTTTTGCATACACATTGGGAACCCCTGTGGTAGGTCCCGGGTCAACCCTGTGCAGGGTGCAGTGTAAGTAAAAGACAGGACTTATACTGAGGTGTGTGCTATATCCTGACAGTGAAAAACACTCCATTTTGTTTTCACTGGTGAAAGGCCATCCTGCCCATAGGACAGAATTGCGGATGCTAGGTATTGTGGTTTGATAGCCTAATTTCCTATTGGTTTATAATGGAGAAGTAAAGTTTAGTATGTATGAACTCACAGGGTCATAACACCTCTTTCTATGAAAGTGGTTTTGTCACTGTGGGTTCAGAAACCACTCTTTTAGAAAGTGGCTGAGTTTTGTGCTTTAAGCATTTCTGTGTGTCTCTGCTGAATGTGGATTGACTGTCTGGATCTGAGAGGTGAGAGGAGCTGGGGGATGTCTTGACACAAGGGAGGGGTTGAGATGACACCAGGCTGACCTGTATCTGGAGAGTAGGCGGAGAAGCCCCATGAGGTGAAGAGGCCTGGGCTGCTCCTAAAAACATTTGACCCCTCTCCTGCTGAGTGATTAAGGATCCAGACCCCAGTATCAAAGGGAGATAGGTGACACTGGGAGGGAGACACCCAGAAATGATTTAGGGAGGGATCAGGGACCCCCGAGCACAACTAACTTCAAAGACATTAAGGGGTATAACTATGAGAGCTGAAACGCCTGAAAGTTGGAATGGAACAGAAATTAATTGAGACTGAAAAGGCTTGGACCCATTTTGTGGTCAAGAGGAACCTCTGCTAAGGAAGGAACAACTGAAGAGACTGCTGGGGAAAGACCAACCCTTGCTTCATGATCTGGGGGTTGTCTGCAGTTTTCTGTTTTAACCAAAGAAGAGGCTATTGGGACTGTGCTTGGTGCGCTTGGTCCCCCTGATTACTGAAGGGTGTGCTTTGGGCTGTGTCCTGTTACCCCAAGGGTTCGAGGTGAGCTGGCTCCCTGTTTGGAAACACAGAGAAGTTTCAAGTGACTTGGTGGGCATGTGTTGTGGCAGCTTGAGACCCTCGGAAGGTGTGCCCTGTGATATTGGACACACGGAGGAGAAGCGAGACTCGGACGCGTTTGGTGTGTGTCGTCGTGCACAGAAGAATTGGTGAAGAGCGCCTATTAAACGTGTGCACCGATTGTAAAGTGAGTCCCAGACACGCTGGGTGCGTGTCATGGTGCACCGCAGACCTTAGTGAGGAGCACCTGGTCAGCGCGTGCACCAAAACTGAAGTGAGACTAAGACGCGCTGGGAGCGTGTCATGGTGCATGGCAGGCGGTGGTGAAGAGCACCTGGTCAGCATGTGCATCGTAGGTGGAGTGAGTCTTGGACGTGCAGGGTGCATGTCATGGTGCACAGGAGGCATTGGTGAGGAGTGCCTGATCAACATGGAGATCTGGGGCACCGCAGTTGGAGTATGTCTCAGTGAAGCAGAAAATGAGTCTCTGCAGCGCAGTGTATGTGTCTTGGTGCCAACTGAGACCGCAGGAAGGAGTGCCTGGTGAGCGCGCACTCGGAGTTGGCATGGAGTCCCATCAGCATTGTGTGTGTAGCTTCGTGCCAGAGGAGACCCGGAGGGTGCGGTGGTGAACGTGCACCCAGAGTAAAGTAATCTCAGAGCGTGGGGTACGTGTGCCCTGTGGCCTCCTAAGACTTTCCTCACAGTTGTGCCACAAACCAGCAGTCCTGGAGGAGCTGAGCTGCCAGGCAAAGCCACTGAGGCCCATTGAGAAAGTTCTGCAGAGAAGGACCAGTTCCCTGAAGGAGGAGAGGAGAGTCGGGTTGTGCCCCCCAGTAACGACGATCACTACCTGGGCAGGGTGCGGGCATGGAGGGACACTCTCTCGGCCTCTCAGTACTTCTGACAATGTGAGCCTTTGCTTCAGCTCAGATTGGGGCCTGTACTGATGAAAAGGGTGGCAGTACTGGGGCCAGAGTAAGTAGCTTTACTTTATGTCATCGTTGATACTTGTTGGGGGGCAACTATTATCGAAGAGGCTGATTGTCGTAATACACATTGCCAATATTGCTGCTAACGAACTGCCGGACTGTCTTATATTGCCTGACATTATTACTGCATAACGAAGTACACAATAGTAGTTCCTACGCATTGCATTATTTCTCCATTGCAAAGTACAGGATTGTAGCGGCCCACATTGCATTTTTTTTATTGCAAAGTACATGATTGTTGTGGCCCGCATTGCATTATTTCTTTATTTTAAAGTACGTGAGTGGGGTGTGATGCATTGCATAATTCCTTCATTGCGCTGTACATGATTATTGTGCTACGCATTCCATTATTTCTTCAATTGCAAGGTACCGGGGTGTATCGTTACGCATTGTGTTATTTCTCCTTTGCCCAGCACAGGATTGTATAGTTACGCAGTGCATTATTGTTTGTCCATTGCAACGTGCGTGATTCTAGCAGTACGACCAGCATAACATTTTGAAAGCAGTGTTTGGAATTTGAACCTACAAGCCAGCAGGAAAGAATATTATCCTTTATTATATGTAGGCTTTTGTGTTGTGTGGTCTGATCATATATCTTTTTATATAAAGTTTATACTCGTTTTTATCAAACTCGTGTGGAGTCCATTTGTGTCTTCATCAGGGGTTTGGTGTGGGCGTGGTTGTACACACTGTACAGTCGTGCCTTGGAGAGAGGCCTGGCTGCTCGTGCCAAGCTACTAAAGGGGTGAGGAGGGCTGTCTCAAACAGTGTCCTTACTTGGCCTAACGTTGAGTGAGGAGTCCCGGGTTTTGAATTTAGTGACAGTGGTGCGGGATGGGGACTCGGGCTCCTAACACCAGCCAAGACAGGAGGCCACCACATCCCAAACAACTGAGGGCAGGCAGAAAGACACAGGAACCAGCCACAACAAAGCCCCCCATGGAACAAAAAGCTTTAAGAACCAAGGGCAGAAGCCAAACAGCCTGCACCGGCACCCTAACGCCATGGCCAGCCCGACTTGGGGTTATACAGGAGCAAAGTAGAGGCCTTAGGAACGGCCAAGGAAGTCAGCCACCCCCCCTCAGGAAGCCCCCAACCAGGAGATAAGGACAGAAAAGACACTGCCAACCCGACTGACACAGGCAAACGATAGGCCAAACAAGGCACATCGAGGTAAGGACAATCAGAGGAATAGAAGAGGACCCACTAGCAGACCGAAAGACTTGTGGGGACACCACAACCCAAGGAAGAATGAGCCCAGAGAGCACACAAGCCCACAACCCATGAGAGGGCAGAGACCGGCAGAGGGACCGGGCAGAAACCAGACTAAAGCAGACACAGCAACAGCAGGGCCACCAAAAACCCAGGAAGACCAGGGACTGGAGAAACCTGAAGCCCAGAAACAGCCCCCGAACCACAACGCACCAGCCAGAAAAAAATGATCCGTAAGGCACGTTGGAACCCCAGAGTACCAAGCCCAAATGGCAAAACCACGCCCAAGCAGAAAGGTACAGGACCCTGCCAACACCGCAGGGACCCAAACCCAGACATAAAAGCACCAGGGACACCACAGGATGAAATCCTGCAACCGAAGACAGACCATGCAGCGAAGCCAGGGACTCGAAGAAACACTGACCGTGAAGCCCAAGACCCCAGCAGCCCACAGCAGAAATAAGGGAAGAGAAAATCATAACACAGACACAAGCCAGAGGCCAGCAAACCCAGACAGTACCACAGCCAAAAAAACAGACCCACCAGCTAGCCATACAGGCCCTTGAAGCCAGAGCACCAGGACTAAGCCCCAAAACCAGCCCAAAGGCAACCCGGGACACCCCAATCACAACTCCTGAGCCACCCTCCACTCTAAGAGCTGCAGTAAAGCAGGACCAGAAAAGAGGCACACCCCAGAAAAGGAGAATGACAGGGCTCCCAAGTGGAGGCAAAACCAGGAAAAAAGGCCAGCAAAAGCAAGGGTAAACAGCAACAGGGCACACCACCCCAGAGCAGGCAGACACCAGACCACCCAGGCCGCCACACCAATGCTGTCACCAGACACAAGCAAAAGGGGAGACACAAAGGAGAATTAGAAATGAAAGCACAGCTCAAAATACCCAGCCCCCACAGGTGGCAAAGGACCCGGCAGTAGGGGAGCCATGAACCCCAAATTGGCCCAGGCACACTGAAGGAATGAAAAGAGGGGAGAAGTACCCGCAACACAGCATCCACTCCTGGGAGAAGCAGACACAGCACCACACCGCCAGCCCATACCAGCCAGCCCAGGCTCCCTCCATAACCCCAGCAGAGGGCAACAGGCAAATCCCTACCCCCGCCACCAGGCACACCAGGGGTATCAGCAGCACAGCCCCTTGGCTACCAGCCACCCACGGACAGCCGTACGTGACCAAAGAGCAGGGCACATGCCATTGAGCTACAGTCTAATGGACCACACCAGGCCAAACGGGAAAGCACAACACCAATCACCCAATGGCAGCAACTGAACCCATGACGCATGGAGGCCAGAAACACTACAAGGCCCGATCATGCCTGCAAGGAATGCAACATACACCTAGGAAGGAATGGAAAAAAAGGTGAGGAAAACAGCTATGCGGTACGCACCCCTGGAGCAGGCAGAATCCACACCTGACCGACTGTCCCCACCCATTTGCCCAAGTGCACTCAAACACCTCAGCGCCCTTCCACCATCAATCCATCATAATTGCCCACCAGGCATGCCAGGGGCACCATCAGGACAGCCTGAGCCACCGACAAGCAACAGCAGCACTTCTTCCATTCCAGTCCAGCCACCAGGAAGACATGGACTGCAACACAGAATAAACCTGGAGGACCAGCGCACCAGCCCCAAAGGGCCAGCCGGCAACATCCATGCCTCCTGGCAAGCCCGGCAGGCCAGAAGGCACAATATAGCACGTTGAGGACAGCCAAGCAGCTCGACATAAGACGGCGGAAGACATTAGCAAGCTGCGCCAGTAACCTCATCCCATTCTGTCAGAAGACAGAAAGGGAGAACAGATGGAATGCTGGGTAAGAACTGCTTATGTAATACCAGTGGGAGGGGTAGGGTTAGGGTCCCATAATTCCCCTGTTTTTTTCTGTTGGGAGATGGTTACCTCCACAAGTAATTAATGTGACAAGAACTGGAGGGACGGGGGTTATTATAACCCTAACCCCTAGCCTCTACCAAGTTATGCTCTGTCCCCTGTTTTGCTATCTGAAATGTCTGCTTCTCACACTGGAATATAAAAACCAACAATTCCATGACCGCGTCCACGAAGATACCCATATTCTCTCTCACTTGAACAGTCGAATGGGTAAAAACCACAATGCATTGTGCATGTGGATTGTCAATAATATTCATCAAATGAATCTCACAAAATCACATATATCAGTCAATTAGAAAGACTGCCAAATGTGTGACAAATATATGTGACCCTTCTCTGTGAAATTTACCCTGCACCGACTGTAATGTTTAGGAAATTGGTGGTCCTTGCTAATCTTGATTTCTTCTTAAATACTCAGATTCCTGCTCTCAACAGAAACTTCATTGTAGAACTTCATATTCTGCACTGTATCATGCCTGTTTTACTGTTCGCTCAGATTGTTTAATTGCTGAAAGCCTACATTATCTGCAGAATAAACTACAAAAATAGTATCTATACATTGGCTGTTACACATTTGTAAATAAGCATTTACAATACATCCAAAACTCATAGAAGTTGGACACCTGTCTCCATCCTTTTCAAGATCTTCTGTGTTACCCACGTATCCTTGGGCATTTCATCTCGAGGAAGTGTTTTCAGATATATCCTGAGCCTTACTCACTTTGCTCTTCCTTCAAATGCTTATTGAAACATATATCTTCTAACCAGAAAAATTACACAACAGGTGCCCTCAGACAAAAGGGCTAAGCTCTTGGACTCACTATCTGAGACAATAAGCAGCAAAAAGAACTCCCTTAAAATCACAAAAAACAGAGAAAAACAGATTTGTTTGGTTTACCATCTAGTGGTCACTTTGTAGTTTGTTCTATCAGTATATCTATCTTAGTTCACCCACACTGTAGACATTCCTAGGGTAAATATATGCTAGGAAAGAAAAACCAACATAACTCAAACAAATTTGTTGGACTAGGATTTTAGAAAATAATTGTTTTTTTTCTTCCTCTGGAAATGTTAATGTGGACAGCGTGTGTACTCATAAATCTGGAGCTTTATCTCATACTAGAGTAACAGATACGCCTGAAGTCAAACAAGGACAGATAACATAAAATATGTTTCAGTGTAAGGTTTGTGGTCTCCCAACACATTTACATTTTTTGGTGCTGTGGGTTGTGCTTATATTTGTGCAGGAACATATAGAGAAGCAAGCTCAATGCTATTTATGGTGATATAGGTGAGTAAAAGAGGCTCTTCAGCATGGGGACTATTAGTAGGCTTCATGGATTTGTACAAGTAATATTAGGGTAATCAATGGCTTGTTTCTGTCCCATTCCACATCAAGGCCCAGCCTTCAGCACTGCAACAGCATCATGTGAGATTTATGCCCCAACACATAGAAGAGCTATATACCGAGCTGTGAGTGGCAGGTCTAGTAACCATTGCTCTTGTGTCATGACCCCTCACCCACAGGCAATGAAGGTGGGTTCTTTTGAAGCTATCATCTATTTTTTAAGGAGGCATCCTATATAATATAAGACTAGAGTCTTTAGGGAAAGTAAACATATTTTAGAAGAACGTTTAATTGCAGCTATGTGTGTGGCAGGAAAACTGGCTCTTATGTAATCCTGTAAGAGCCCCCTGCCCCCAAGCTCAAATTCTGGCCTCGTAGGTGACTGTAAAGCCTTGACTCGGTTTTAAAGCTCTGTGAATGAGTGTATGTGCAGAGTATTGCACATCGTATTTATTCATTTAATATCTGTTGACAATGCGGCCCCCGGTGGAAGTAGGGTCAGTAGAACAGTCTTCCCCTGGGGTGTTCGCGCGAGACAGAGGGACAGCCCTGAGTGTAGGGGAATGGGGTTGGGTTAAGGATGGGGTCTTAGGTAGGGTTTAAAGAGGGCAGGGGAGGAGTTGTCAGTCTTTTCCTGCCCTCTGTGCTGCTGGGGAAGGGTTATTAGCTTTTAGTTGATTGAGTTTAGATTAGTGTTAGGAGTAGGCCCAACTTGGCAGTTGAGGCAGTTTTGGATCGACGGAAGTCTGCCAGGAGCTGTTTCTGCGAGGGAGCATTCTAATGTTTCAGAAGACGATGGCAGCACCGGATGCTCAGGATGTCCGTGCTGCGCTGCAGTCTCTGGGCCATGCTGGGAGAGTGGATCTTCTGCAGCCAGGAGTGCTGGATGAGGCGTGGGTCAGAATGACCCGCACGCCTCAATTGGCACCGGCCGGGGTTGCTGCGGCGGTGGTGCCGTGCCAGGAAAAGCCCCACCACCGCATAGAGGTATGTCCGGGCGGGGCCGGGGCCTAGGGACAATGGAGTCAGGAAAGCTCGGGGGACGGCGTAAGAGCCTGCACCCACGTTTGCAAGGAGATGCGGTCACTCTCCTCGCGCCATTGGGACCTGGGGGAGGGGCGGGAGTCTGCCCACACAATGATGCGCAAGGGGATTTTCCACTTCCTGGCCCACAGAGCAAGGGGATGGAATTAGTCGATTTCACACAGGAGGAGGAGGGAGGTGAAGAAGATTTGAAGCTGGAAGAGAGCACAGCGGAGGATTTCCAGCTTGTCCTCTCGGGTGGGAATTCTGAAGAGGAGAGGGAGGTGTCAAGGTCAGAGGTGCCCAATGATTTATGCTGGGGGAGGGGCTGGGACCCGCACACAAAGGTGGGTGTCAGGGGGCCCTGGCAAGTCCAGTGCCAAGCTGATGCAGGGGGACGGAGCCAGGGACAGTGCACCTGGCTCTTCTGGAGCTGGAGGTCCTGATGACCAACCCCCCTGCCCATGTTGCCTCGGTGTAAAGAGATGTCACTAGAAGAGAGGATATGCGACCAACATTGCATCTTCCAAGAGACTAAACTAAGATGGCAGGTTTTATATGCAGCAAGGGAGGTGGGGTGTGCGGGTGGGAGCATTGGGGACCTCAGGTCCTGATTATGGCTGAGGGGCCAAGAGGCCCAAAGAATGTGGGCCTGGGTGGATAGAAGGGGGCCATAGCAGGGACGGCTACGATGGCACAGAGACCCGGCGGCACTGGGGCCCCCTCAGGTTCTAACAGCCTAGGGTGGGCACAAGTTGGTGGTGGAGGCTGGCAGAGGAGCATGGGTAAGCCGGTGGGGCGCAAAGAGGCCCCTGGACACTGGGTTGAATCAACAGGGGTGTCCGCTGTGCCCTGCCCTCCATCATCGTGGGAGTGGGCATCAGCAGTGCCGGAGTGTGATTTTGTTCCTGGTGTGAAAGGGAAAGGTATGACGAGAGTGGTGCAAGACACGTTGGACCTGCCGGTTAGGGTTGCACAAGAGGAACAGCTGGATTATGATGAGGAGAGTGATGATCTGGAAGAGGGCGAAGTGTGTGACGGCAGACAGTGAGTGGGGGAGGCCTCACGTGGCAAAGGGCAAGTTTTGTGTTTTGCAGGCTGCACAAGCCAACACCAGTGGGACTAAGAAGGCAAACCAAAAATCAGTGGACAGTCGGAGAAAGGAACGGGAAGTGCCCACGAATCTATCAGGTGAGGGTGCCTGGTGGGTGGCATGGGTTGCAGGCAAGAAAGGGGGGTGGAAAAAAGCCCACCGGTGGGTGGGTGTGGGAGAGGGGTCCGTGAGGGACCCGGGAGTGCCTGCTGAAGCGGCAGTGGAGGCGGGGGGTGGTGACAAGCACATGGTAGGTGCAGGCGTCCAGACAGACTAGACTGACAGCCAGGATGGCAAGGAGGACAAGGGTGAAGACAAACACCGTAAGAAACTTCCATATATGAGATTGGCAATGGCACTAGAGTGGCATTTGTCTGAAAAAAAACAAGTTTAGGATTCGGAAACATGAGAATGTGGGTTTTTTCAAACTATTACATAGGGAGATACTGGCGAAAGAGGGCTCTAAGGAAGAGGAATGGGACTTGACGAGGCGGCCGTGGGTGCGGGTCAACATGGAGAATTGGACGCCGTGGTCAGTGGTGCATGGACCAAGTCTTTCTGTGGGTTTATGTGTGTTTTTCGACTTTTTAGGGTGGTGTTGGAGATTGGCCATGTGGGTGGGGTCATTTTGAGGCCTGGTCCAGGCAGGGCCTGGCCATGTGGCTGGGGGTCAAGAGCCCGTTTTGAAGCCAGGCAGTCTGCTCAGGCCTGCACCCAGTTTGCCTTGCTTTATTCCATTAGGCCCAGGGGTAGTGAGTGGTGCATGAACCAAGTCTTTCTGCGGGGTGTCTTGAATTTAAACTTCATTGAGGGCATGGATGGCATTAAATTGTGGTGATTTTGTGACTTTTTCGACTTTTTGGGGTGGTGTTGGGGCCTGGCCATGTCAGTGGGGGCCATTTTGAGGCCTAGTATAGGCAGGGACTGGCCATGTAGCTGGGGGTCAAGGGCCCATTTTAAAGCCAGGCAGTGTACTCAGGCCTGCACCCAGTTTGCCTTGCTTTCTTCCATTAGGCCCAGGGGTAGTGAGTGGTGCATGGACCAAGTCTTTCTGTGGGGTGTCTTGAATTTTACCATAATTGAGGGCATGGATGGCATTGGATTGTGTTGATTTCTGTGTGTTTTTCGACTTTTTGGGGTGGTGTTGGGGCCTGGCCATGTGGGTGGGGGCCATTTTGAGGCCTGGTCCAGGCAGGGCCTGGCCATGTGGCTGGGGTCAAGGGCCCATTTTAAAGCCAAGCAGTGTGCTCAGGCCTGCACCCAGTTTGCCTTGCTTTCTTCCATGAGGCCCAGGGGTAGTGAGTGGTGCATGGACCAAGTCTTTCAGTGGGGTGTCTTGAATTTAAACATCATTGAGGGCATGGATGGCATTTGATTGTGGTGATTTATGTGTGTTTTTCGACTTTTTGGGGTGTTGTTGGGGCCTGGCCATGTGGGTGGGGGTCATTTTGAGGCCTGGTCCAGGCAGGGCCTGGCCATGTGGCTGGGGGTGAAGGAGCCAATTTGAAGCCAGGCAGTGTGCTCAGGCCTCCACCCAGTTTGCCTTGCTTTCTTCCATTAGGCCCGGGGGTAGTGAGTGGTGCATGGACCAAGTCTTTCTGTGGGGTGTCTCAAATTTAAACATCATTGAGGGCATGAATGGCATTGGAGTGTGGTGATTTTTGTGTGTTTTTCGACTTTTTGGGGTGGTGTTGGGGCCTGGCCATGTGAGTGGGGGCCATTTTGAGGCCTGGTCCAGGCAGGGCCTGGCCATGTGGCTGCGGATGAAAGGCCCATTTTGAAGCCAGGCAGTGTGCTCAGGCCTGCACCCAGTTTGCCTTGCTTTCTTCCATTAGGCCCAGGGGTAGTGAGTGGTGCATGGACCAAGTCTTTATCTGGGGTGTCTTGAATGTATTCATCATTGAGGGCATGGATGGCATTGGATTATGGTGATTTTTGTTTGTTCTTTTACTTTTTGGGGTGTTTAACTGATGTTCCTCTGGATTCCATTGCTTTTAGGTGCACAAGAGAACCACCAGTGCCAGGAAGAAGTCCTGCAGCGGTGGTGTGCAGCACAACATCACGTGACGTCACGTGTGACCACAGACAAGACAACCGCTTGAGTGGACCCCTCCACGCTGCAGGCCCCGGCACTGGTGGTGCTGCATCCGATGTTGTGACGCCTAGAAAAAACATGTCATATTTTTAGATGTCATACACAACCCCCCACCTTGGTCTCGTAATGGAAAAGAAAATGTTAAACAATTTTTTATTATTGGGACTGAAAAGAAGTCACGGTTTTGGGGGGGTATTAACTTATATGCTTAGCCATAACAAGCAACTCTTTTTGGCACCACTGATGAATGCTTGCTCTTTATCTTGCAACATTTTTATAATTACAGACAGAACCAACTACTCCTCATCACCACCAGGAGGACTTGAAGTTCCAACGAGGTGAGGGCTCCCAAGTCCTGCACAGTTACATCTGACTTAGGTATGTGGAAAGTCGAACTGCACCTATCATCAACAATGTCCTATTTCTCTTGTCCATACTCCTGTATGTGCAGAATAGTCCCTGAAACACTAGCGGTATGGCATGTACTACTATCAAATCAAAAAGCCAACTACTAGCTTATTCTTGGTGGGTTCTCCACGTGAACGCTGCACGCCGACACTGTTCTTTTTTTGCCCTTGGAGCCGGTATTTGCCGACAGCAACGCCTCGCCGGACCCGCTTCGCGGGTCCCGCAGCGCGACTACAAACTGCGACAGGACCATCGTTAAGGGGGCAGTTTCTCCTTGACCGGCAGGGCTGCGAGCAACAGCATGAACTCCGGGACCAGGAGTCCCTGTGCGCCCCTGTGGACAAGCTGGGCTGCTCTCCCTGCCGGCCCCGCCCACCCGCCCAAAGGGTCAAAAGCCTGTCCTACCTGAAAGCGAGTGGGTTCTCCACGTGAATGCTGCACACCGACACTGTTCTTTTTTTGCCCTTGGAGCCGGTATTTGCCGACAGCAACGCCTCGCCGGACCCGCTTCGCGGGTCCCGCAGCGCGACTACAAACTGCGACAGGACCATCGTTAAGGGGGCAGTTTCTCCTTCATCGGCAGGGCTGCGAGCAACAGCAGGGACTCCGAGGACCAGGAGTCCCTGCACGCCCCATTTGGACCAGCTGGGCTGCTCTCCCTGCCGGCCCCACCCTCCCACAGTGTCAAAAGCCTGTCCTACCTGAAAGCGAGTGGGTTCTCCACGTGAACGCTGCACGCCGACACTGTTCTTTTTTTGCCCTTGGAGCCGGTATTTGCCGACAGCAACACCTCGCCGGACCCGCTTTGCGGGTCCCGCAGCGCGACTACAAACTGCGACAGGACCATCGTTAAGGGGGCAGTTTCTCCTTGACCGGCAGGGCTGCGAGCAACAGCAGGGACTCCGAGGACCAGGAGTCCCTGCGCACCCCATTTGGACCAGCTGGGCTGCTCTCCCTGCCGGCCCCGCCCACCCGCCCACAGTGTCAAAAGCCTGTCCTACCTGAAAGCGAGTGGGTTCTCCACGTGAATGCTGCACGCCGACACTGTTCTTTTTTTGCACTTGGAGCCGGCATTTGCCGACAGCAACGTCTCGCCGGACCCGCTTCGCGGGTCCCGCAGCACGACTACAAACTGCGACAGGACCATCGTTAAGGGGGCAGTTTCTCCTTGACCGGCAGGGCTGCGAGCAACAGCAGGGACTCCGAGGACCAGGAGTCCCTGCGCGCCCCATTTGGACCAGCTGGGCTGCTCTCCCTGCCGGCCCCGCCCACCCGCCAATCACAATAATAGTTATTTAAAGGTTGACGTGATCCCGCTGCATGTGAGCGCGCGGGAGTGCGCCGGGAGAAGCCCGGGACAAGGGCGGGACCGTCTGTGGCCGTCCGGGGCCGAAGGAGGCCGGGCTGGGCCAGGTCTCTAACTTCTATTCAGTATCTGTGTGTTAATTTATCCCCTGTTATATAGCTCTTGTGTATGTTGTCAGGGGGTCCAATTTTTAGTGGTTATACTTTGTCTAATTGTAGATATAACTAGTTCTCTCCCACCTAGTGCGGGTGTTTAATTTCAGGGGCCCCTTGATAAATATTTCGATAAGGTAAATAAGGAGATCGATAAAGAACTTCTCTTAGCAGAAAGGCGGGCTGAGCGTCGCCGTTCTATTGAACTCCTGAAACAAACTCTGTTGACCACTCAGCCTGGACCAAACAACTCCCAAGATCTGGCAGTGCAAGGGAAAACGATTATAGAACTAGATCTGACAAGCACTGACCAAATTCCGAGCATTTTTCGAGCACCTATTGTTCCCCTGTTTGCTCTTTCATGAATAGTGAGGGTCAAAATAATAGTCCTAATCCTGCCCCGAGTGGCCCCATTGATTTTACCGATCGTGTTGATCAGATTGCTGCCCCAGAGTTACACTCAACCTTTACCAACCAATCTTGTTAAAGTGATGTTCAGGGAGGGAACTCTCGGACCCATTCTAATACTGTCCCTGAATCTAACCCCTAGATGCATCAACGTTGTCATTTGCGATTCCTTATTTGCGAAAAATAAGGAATCGCAAATAAGGAATCGCAAATGGCAATGCATCATTAATTTCGCTATTTTATTGAGATTCGGTAAAAATCGCAATTTTTACCGAATCGCAATAAAATTGCGAGTTTCAAATAGCGAATTCGCAATTCCCATTCATTCCTATGGACTGAAATGCCCATAGGAATGAATGGGAATTGCGAATTCGCAATTTGAAATCGGAATTCAACAAAGCCTTTCAAGGGTGGAGAGGGGGGTCCAAAGAACCCCCCCTGCACCCATGAAATGCACTTTTACATGTAAGTTACATACACACATTTTTTAAACTGTTAAGTTACAGACACACATGTCCTTAGGACATGTGTGTCTGTAACTTAACAGTTTAAAAAATGCATTTTAGTGCATTTTTAAACAATTTTGCAAATTACCACGAAGTTCAACTTCGTGGTAATTTGCAAATGCAATTTTGAAAATCGCAAATGTTTTGTCAATGATGCATTGCTTTTAAGGAATCGCAAATTTGCGATTCCTTAAAAGCAACCGCATTTTTGGAATTCGCTACAAATAGCGATTTTCCAAAAATGCTTGATGCATCCCAAAAACCAATTTAGGAAGTGCAAACGGCCGATTTTTGCGATTCGCACCGTTTGCACTTCCTAAAAAGGTTGATGCATCTAGGCATTTATCCTTAAGAAATGTATGAGCTGCCTGCCCTCCACCTAGGAAGAAAAGGAAAAAGGGTGGTCTGAAAAGAAAAGGCATAGGCCAACAAACTTGTCCCTCCACCCCAATCACTCAGTTAACTGACTTTACGGTACTTCCTGTAATTGAGGTTCCCTCTGGGTCTCCCCATCTACCAAGGCCCTCTGTGGATACCTCAACTGGGTTTAACAAGGAGTGCTACGATATTTTTGAGAAACTCTTGAAATCTTACATGTTACCCCTTCTGGAACGAGTAAGGTTATTAGATGAAAAAATGGATCGACTCTTACTTCCTGGGGTCACACCTTTACCCACGAGTTTGGTTAGTCAGTCTGCTCATCTATCTAAGCCTAGCACCACTGCTGCTCCTCCGAATATTCAACCTGGAGCTAACAGTAACATTAAAGTAAATAGCAAACCAAAGTCTCTGGATTTGTCACACAAACCCCAAAGTGCTTTCAATATTGTCAAAGAAAAGCCCCGACTGTCATGTACTAAGTCAACGTCTGTGGGAAACAAGTCAACTCCCAACAAAGGGGTAGCCAAGTCTGTTAACTCCACTTCTAGACCAATCTTAAATCGCAGGAATATAGTAGAACTTCCACCCGAGTCTGCTGATTATGTCATCATTATGACGGGTGTGCCTCCAATCTCAAATGGTAATAAGGAAAGTAATGTTAATCTAAAGAATAAGGTCATCTTTTGGTTGAAAACCTATAGACCCCTCCCTGCCCATCTCAATGGAGATATCATTTCAGTTCGTAGATGTAAGTGGGTGGGTCCTCGCCCAAAAGATATTGAGGGTGATACTGTGATCATTAATTTCAGGGATTGCAGGGTAGTTTCCCACTTGACCGATTGGTATGTGGGAAACTATGACGGGGGAATATCCACGAGGAACTTAGGTTACTTCTACCCGGAGTCCCTGGTTAAACCACAAGGACAACAACGTCCGAAAAGTAATCCCTATCCCCTTAAATGGACCAACTTTACCCCCAGATTCCATGGGCCACCAATAAACCCAGAAGCCATGTATCATTCTTATTCACAAGCAGCATATAACAGCTCTACTTATACACCGTCCTGGGCTAACCCCATCTCCAACCCCCAGTACTCGGGCTATCCTGCATCACACGTCTTCCCTAACTCTCGTCAACATCAGAGTCTCTTTCCGAATCTTAATAACCCCGGTAAATACATCCAGCCCAATGAGTATTGGAATATCCCGTTGAGGAACTTGTATGAGCCCTTATCAGATTTGAATCTTAAGGATTGACCAACTTCCCCAACGAGGGTAGGTGTGGGTAGTCTGGATTGTTCAGGGGTTGCTGATTTTCAATTGAATGATTCCTGTAAAGCTCTAGACCCCAGGGGTCAACCTGTTCAAAATGTTACTGATGCTTTTGTTAAATTGTGTGGGTCTGGGGAATCAACGTTGGTGCTAGAACCAGTGTTATCAGCTGTTGCATCCACAGAGTCTGATCTCCTAGCATTAGGTACCTTGGGTGAGCTCATTGGTTCTTGTACTACAGCTGAAATGGGGGACAGTGTTTTTAAAACAGGAGTTGTTCCCTTGCAAGTAGATGCTGCCCTATCAATTGATGTTGAGTGCATACCTGACCAAGGCATTTCTAGTGCTATATTAGGTAGACATGGTATCATTCTGGGTAGCTGGAATATTGCCGGTCTTGAGTCAAGGTTGTCTATACCTGATTGGGTTAGTTTTATACGCAGAGGGGATGTATGGTCCTTTCAAGAAACATGGGCTCTTCATCCATTGTTTCTTACTGGCTATCTGTCCATTAGTAAATTGACTGTCAGGGGACAAAAAGGTCGTGCCATGGGGGGCCTGACAGTGTGGGTTCGGCAGCAAGTGGGTGTTACAGTAGAAGAAGTTTTTATTGATAGTCCTGACATACTACTGGTTAGTATTAAATCTACCAGCGGCCTGGATATTTTGGTGATTAATATATATGCCAGGGGCATTCAGGTTGGTAGGATTTCTCCATCCCTTATCCTCCTGGACGACTTTTTAAGCATAGCTTTGGAAACCGGGCTAAAGGTGGTGATGGGAGACTTAAATTCTTGCTTTGAACCACTGAGCCAGGATGAGGGTTCTTTTACAGAGAC
The DNA here is from genome assembly GCF_964263255.1 of Lissotriton vulgaris. Classification (NCBI taxonomy): domain Eukaryota; kingdom Metazoa; phylum Chordata; class Amphibia; order Caudata; family Salamandridae; genus Lissotriton; species Lissotriton vulgaris. The sequence continues at coordinate 23,257,379 of NC_141690.1, read as the reverse complement.
TGAAGATCTGGCCTGGGGGATCCCCCAACTGGATTTAGATCTGATTAAAAGGTGGTCCCAGGTGGCAATTTTGATCAAAGGTATGTGTTTGGACCAAGGTTTGCGTGCCCTTAACAGTAGAACACACTCTGATAGGCTAGGCAAAGACACCTTTAGTAATGGTAGACATAGTAGTAGAATTGACTATGTACTACTGGATGTTAAATTGTGGCATTTGTTGGTGGATATGGAGGTAACATCATGCCCTGAAAGTGATCACGACCCCCTAGTGGTGGAACTAAGGGACTCAAGTTTTACAGGCTTAGACAATTATGTCTCCAACATTGTACAGGATAATGTAATTCTCACTAATGACACAAGAAGAGTACGCTGGCCAAAAATTAGTGCTGATCCTGAAGCCTGTAAAACTATTAGATCTTTGGTCTCCGATTCCCTGGTTAATATTACCAAATGTGAGTCCCAGGAGGCAATCAACTCTATGATCACCGATACTCACACCTACCTGTTTAGGTCCTTAAAGAAACTTTTTATTAAATCCCTCTCTAAAAGGGGTGGAAGGGGGTACAAGAAAAGGCTAAACTGGTTCGATGATGAGTGTCATCGGACTCATACCGAATTGTTTAAGGCCCTTAAACTTAAAGATCTTTGTCTAATAAGGGCTTGTAGGAAGGCATTTAATGCTGCGAAATATAGAGCTAGGGTGAAATGGGATGAAGAAAGGTGGACTACTCTGGCAGATGCATGTAGCTCCAAGAACTTTCAGCAGTTTTGGCATCTACTTAAATGGGGCTTGTCCCAGGATGATCGGCCAAGCCCTTCATCGGTGGGTCAACAACATTGGGTTAGCTATTTTGAGAACCAATTTAAGGGCCCAGACAGTTCTCTGGAGAACATCTGTTGGCCAATATCGGTTGACCCCCTAGTGTTTACATCTACCGAAGTAAAATCTGTCCTGAAATCTATCCCGAGAGGGAAGGCACCTGGACCAGATTGCATTCCAGCTGATTAATTCCTTCAGGACCAAGATCTATGGGTTCCATATCTGGTTCAGTTGGTTAATGCCTTGGCCTCTGGTGCCAGAGTCCCTGAATCCTGGGCTGGGGCTGAAATCTTGCCTATATATAAGAAAGGTGATAGGTCGGTTCCCTCCAACTACCGGCCTATCAGACTTATAGACGCGGTACAAAAAATCATAGCCCGTCTAGTCCTTGCCAGGATTCATGAATGGATAGATTCACATAACATTTTAACTCCACTACAGGCTGGATTCAGGTCTCATGTGAGCACCTTAGATCAGGCCTATCGTTTTATGCTTCTCTTCTGGAAGACGTTTTTTTTAGGTAAGGGCAACTTATACGCAGCATTTGTAGATCTCAGGTCTGCCTTTGATCTTGTGCCGAGGGCTGGTCTATGGAAGTGCCTATTAGATATGGGAATGCCAGCCCCTCTTGTTAGTCTGCTAATTAGCTTACACAGGAATACCTATGCCCAGGTACGTTGGGGCAAACCAGGGGAGGTGACTGAAAGATTTTCTGTGGCTGAAGGTGTTAGGCAAGGCTGTGTTTTAGCCCCTACCCTCTTTTCGTTATATATTAATAGGGTCGTCAACTACTTTGCCAATCACCCCACAGATGCCCCGTCACTAGCAGGAATGAAAATAGCTCTACTCATGTTCGCTGACGATACCCTTTTAATATCTAAAACCAGACAGGGTCTTCAGCAGGCCCTGTCTAGGTTTGAGTTATTCTGTCATGAACATGAGTTGGAGGTAAATGTTTCCAAGACTAAGTTTATGGTCTTAAGATGCCACAACCAGATCACTGCAAGAGTCACAATGGGGGGTATGCCCCTGGAACAAATGAAGCTGTTTACATACTTAGGAGTTACATTTAGTGACACCTTAAGCTGGACTCCCCAGATTGAGCTTATGGCCTTGAAACATTTGCAGATCGGTGGTGCGCTTATCAAAGAGCACAAACGCTCCTTTACTCGGCCTATTTCTCCACTAATTAAGATTTACGGTTCCAAGGTTCCTCCCTCTATTCTCTATGGGGCGGAACTATGGGGGTTTAGTAACTTGGACCCGTTGAGATTAGCCCAAAACAAATTTCTCAGGGTGGCCACTGGTTTGCCACAGTCAACCCCTAGGATCCCACTCATGTATGATCTTGGGTGTCTACCGGTTGAGGATCAGGCTAGATTTCGCCCACTGGCGTTCTGGAGGCGCCTATGGACGACGCCGGAACTCAAACTGTATGCCAGGGCATGCTTAGATGTCGGAGATATCTCTGGCTCATCTAACATAAGCTGGTTTAGAGATTTAAGATCATCACTCTATGCTTTAGGGTTAAGTGAACTATGGGTATCTCCTGATTCAGCAGTCTTTCCTTCAAAGAAAATATTAAAAGTGCTGTATTGGGATTGGGTGACCTCAAACCGTCACCAGAGATTGCCTGCAAACAACCTCTCTAGTAGATTCATCAACCTTAAAGATGCCCCCAAGCTCGAAAAATATTGGGACCTGATTACCAAACCAATGGATCGCAAATTGTTCCACCAGCTTAGATGTGGTACGCTTCCATTAAGGGTGTTTACCAACAAATGGTGCTCAAGTGGGTCAGGGTGCTGTCCACACTGTCATGACCTGGGTGAAAGTATTAATCACTTTTTGTTTGTATGCCCTTTGTACGCTGCTCCTAGGTCCAAATGGCTCAGCCCGGTCTGCAGAACCCTGGGTACCCGCTCAGCTATTGAAGCCAGTAGAATCCTAAGAACTAACCTAACTCCACTCATTGTAATTGGTGTGGCAAAATACCTTGGATGGGCGTGGGTGATTAGAATTAGGTATTTAAAAAATAGCTAGTACCAGGTCTGTCATTGTTCAATCAAATGTGACTTTCTATAGTGCGTCCTTGGTTTTCAAGGTTTTTACCTTGTGCTTTTTTAAATTAATGTTTTGTACCCATTGTAAGAATGTCTGTTTAAATTGATTTAATATGTTTTAATATCTTTAAAAAACTGTATATTCCTTTTATTATGTATATTTTGTATGTACGTCTTTTAAGATGAAACAATCGAATAAAGACTTCTTAAAATGGAAAATGGTGGATATAGACATTTTGATGTTGGAAAATGTCAAAGCACTAACATTAAAAAGACTGGAAAAGACAGCAAGGACAACCCAGAGGACTGCACTCAGTGCCTCTAGAGCTATTGCTGGATCCGAGTTTTGTTTACCACCGTTTGCCTACTGGGCAAGCTTAGCTACCTACACAGACCGACTCATAAATAATAGTAAATAGTAGTAGCACAGAGAGTGATGGTAGAGAGGCAGGATAAGAAATTAGAAACAGTCTACAAGAAGATCAAAGACTATTTTGTAAAAAATAGAATTAGGAAACATTTTGTAATGAATAGGAGCTGTAAAAGTTTGGGAAGTATAATTATATTAACCACAGAACAACTTACTGGGGCCAGAAGAAGAGCCTGCAAAGGACCGTTCCTGCCCACTCTGTTCCGCCGGAGACTGGGGAGTTGCTGCCTTGCCCCTAGGAGGTGCTGATGATCAGGAAATAAACACAAACATGGATGATTGTTTTTTGGAAATATTTGATTTCTTTGCCCACAATCTAAAATGATCCCGGGGAAACAAATTAGCAACAATTGCACTACATGTATTGACCTATCTGATCTGGTCAACTAGAAGGATACTAGTACAGTATTGCTCAATTTGCAGACCGTCGACTTGGAAAGTTATGTAAATCACTAACTAAACCAACAACAAAAAGGTTCTACTACGACTGGCAACACTCAGCAGCACGCGACGTGACAGACACAGTCCGTCATCATGATTGCAGAGCACAAAAAAATTTCCTACTATTAATAACAAGTAATAATATACTCAACCTATCAATCCATCACTATCTCTTCTTCTTAGTGGCAGCAGGAGTACAAAGGAAGGACTAGACTTGAGTCTCTAGTCTCTCTAGCATTACGCAGTTCTGTAAAGTACTACACTCATACATATTCAGGCCAAATGAGCACAAAGTTGCAAACAAGTAAGCATAGTAGCAACGCCACTGAGGAGGTGAGCACCTGCAATCTCAGAAGCTATTTAAACACTATTTTACCTGCAATGTAATCGAATAGGCAGCATTCTTGCTCTTTGGGAAAAACATATATTAGCAATATAACACAGAGCAGAAGAATACAAAGTAGTTATTAAATAGCAACTCGCCAAGGCCAGGGATCTCTATGCCTAGCAGGTCTAGCAGGTCCTGCTCCCGGTCGAGGATGTCGGCCCACCGGTGTGTCGCTTGGTCGTAGGTGCACCGGACCCCCGACTCCCTCCGCATGGCCCGGCACACCTTATCCCACCGCTGGCGACGCTCCCGGAGGCCTTACCCTTGATTGGGCCTGCCCCCTGCTGCCACAGTCTTAGGGAGGTGGCGCAGAACAAAAAATATGAGGGCGGCCACCTCCACCGCGGTATAAATCTCCCTGGCCACCACTTTCACCCCCCTCAAACGCCCGCATGGGAGCCGGATGCGGGGTGCGGGACCCTTCCCATTACTCTTTCCAGCTCCCTTTGGCATGGTCCTGGACAGCTGTAGAAAACAAAATAGGAAAGAATAGGAAAAAAGTAAAGAAAATAAAAGAGTTTTAAAAAGTAGCTTTAAAAGTAACGGAAAGTTAAAAAAAAACACAAAATATAGATGTAGAAAAATAGAGGGATAGATAATGAGTATAAAAGATCAAAAAAAAGTTCAAAGAAACAAAGGATTGCAGAGATTAGGGGAGGATAGGAAAAGCATGCTCAGAACCATACCAATGAATGAAAAACAAGATGGCCGCGCATATTGAGGACCGCGTGTGTGGGTTCGCGGGATATTTCCCCCGCGAGCGCGCAAAAACACACGCAAACTCGTAATAGCGCACCGCACACAACACGAGCTTGCCAATAGCGCCTGGAAACGGAAATACGCAACACGCACAAGATGGCTGCGCCCATGTACGACCGCATGGGTAACTTCACGGTCGGTGCGCTGCTAGCGGCCCGCGAATATGCGAAAAACCCTGCGAACTTGCAAATTCGATTTCGCGCGAATTTGCCGACCGCGAATTCGCAAAGTTTGCACATACCTAAATTATAGTTAAAGAACACAAAGAATCCACCCACGTATGATAGGCACAAAAAGGGGAACAGGTCCTGGAGTGGCGAGTGTTTCCTACATTGGTGGGAAGCACTTAGTGTTTTTTAAATACCCTTCACACACCAAAAGGGCCCTTGGTGTCATGCTTCATCATAGGGGTCTTCGCGTCCCTCTACGGAATGCGGCATGCTACTAACCAACAAATACCCCGGAGCACTGATGTAATCACTATGTGTGGTGTATGAGGTTGGTGAGTGGTAGGGTCAGAAGTGAATGGATGAGTGAGTGTTTTAAAAAAATCTGTCTGGTATTGTAAAAAAGGTGTGATGGAGGGTTCTTGTGTATTTAATATACATAACCTCCTGCGTGCGTTGACATGTTTCGAAGCGTAACGTTTCTTCTTCCAGACGGGTGCACATAGAGTATTAAAATGAGACGATCCTGGTGTGGAAATCATGACCTGTAAAGGTGAAAATTACACAATGTCTAAACGTGACGGTTGACCTATCAGTATCCATGTAGTTCTCTGTATAAAAGGCACATACAAAACAAACCTTTCATTTTCCAGAATGATAAAGTATTTAAAAAGGACTAGTCGCTCATCTCGTGGCACTGTACCAGGGATTGGTTAGTTTTATTCATAAAGACTGCCACGAAGATAGCACAAGAGTTGAAAATTTACATCTAAAAATTAGAGATTCAACTGAAATCCTACCAGTCCCACGCCATCCTAAAGAAACGCCTTGAGAAACTTAACCAGCAAATGACAGAATTTGAAGTTACTCTCAAACAAAAGTAAATTCAATAAACTCAAAAAGGACAAGGAACGCTTTACCCACGAGAGAGCTTACCCCCACACTAGGGATGATTACATACAAAAGGATTATAACAGTGACCAGGATAGCTACATTTCTGACAATAGTTCCAACGGGTCCAATTCCAGTAGGAAGAATTCCTTCAGGAACCAGAGGGGAGGCCAGCAGTACCAAAGACCATATAATCCCAGACGGAGAGGATGGGGTGGATACCAGGGCCCGCAGCTTTTCAGCAATACCAATATGGACCCGCGCCTGTGGGGGGCCTTTTTAACAATGGGCACCCGATTACGATTACAATTTTTACTGTCTACTGCCTTTTTTAGGATTACGCCCGGGACCCCGACAAGACAGGAACAGGAGAGGCAACAATGTCCACTGGCCGATGGGAGAGACAGAAGACCCCTGAGTCTCGACGAGGAGCATGACAGGCTCACTCAACAACCAGGCATCCACGAGCAAGAGGCGCACCTAGTGGTGAACAGAACATCACACGAATTAACAGAAACCCAGAAGCAAGTCCTTGAAAAGGGACTGGGCTTTGCACCTACCAATAGACTGGATACATTCAAGATCCACGTGGTGATGCATGAATTCATGAGGAAATTAAAGTTTTGGGCGTTTTTAACCCTTTGCATGCTGATGACGGCCCCCATCCGTTATGCACTACGGCGCTCGTGTGCTGATGACAGCTGGGAGCCGTCATAAACCCGCCCACTCGCGATTTTGCCGCACAGGCGCAAAATCGCAGCAGCATGCAATGGGTTGAAGACAAGGAAAACCCAGGGTCCACAGACACAGGCCTCAGATTGAAATCTACTTTCACCCCACCAGATTCCACCCTACCGGTCGAATTGTTGGCCTTTGAAAAAGCGGTAATGAGTGACCTGGGGCAGCTGACAACAGAAAGCCATCACACTGTTCACAATACCACCAGATTGGAAAAAGCAGCCATCCAGGGAGTATCAAACAATAAAAAGATCATGATAAAACCCGCCGACAAGGGAGGGGCAATAGTGATCGAGACATCAACAGCCTACGACCAGGAATGCAGAAGACTTCTATCAGATAGAAGGAACTACGCCATCCTACAGGAGGACCCCACGGAATCCTTACGGATCCAGATCATGGGAATTGTGGAAGAGGCTCTAGCACACAACTGGGTGGCGAAAAAGGAAGCAGAGTTCCTTGCCCAGAAATCACCAAGGATGCCTTATTTGTACACCATTCCCAAGATTCACAAAGACCTTGAACACCCACCAGTATAGGCTCAATTATGGAACGTCTTTCTAAATTTACAGATGCCCTTCTACACCTTTTGGTTCAGACAACTGATAGCTACTTGAAGGATACCAAAGCAGTATTACAACTACTGCAAGGTCTAACCTTCAACCCTGAGACACAGATACTCATAGGCCTAGATGTAGAGAGCTTCTATACCAGCCTCCCCCACAACGAAACTCTGGAGATCATTAAGAACGCATGGGAGTACCAAACACCCAGGAACCTTGAAATGAAATGTATTAACCTAGCACTTACCAAAAACTTTTTTCTCTATGAGACAACTCTCTACTTGCAGAGACATGGGACCAGCATGGGGAGCACTTTTGCTCCCAGCCTGGCCGGTCTCTATGTCCACCATCTGGAGCACAGCAAAATTCTCCATCAAGATAACACTTTCAGGCGTAAGCGTTACATTGATGATGTGCTGGTTATCTGGGAGGGGCACACCCAATCCACTGAACATTTTATGGTTTTATGGACTGGATCAACCAACAGAACCCCTACCTGAAATTTACCAACTTTTTAGCTTTTCATCTCGTGACCAATTGGTTCTCCTAGACCTCAATATTTACCTGGGGGGTACTAAAGACAACCACACACTTTAAACCAACATCACAAAACTGCCTGTTAAGATATGAAAGCTTCCATCCATGCCACCTACGTGTCAATCTCCACAATCTCCCATATGGGCAGTGTCTCCGCCTCAGGCGGAACTGCACCAACCTCACTGATTACAAATAACAAGCTACGGATCTCAAGACTAAACTCTCCCGTCGTAAGTACCCAGCACCCATCTTAGACAGGGCCATGAAGAGGGCACGCAATAACCACAGAGAGGCATTGTTAGAAGAAAGGGTTCCAAAAGATCCAGACGCCTGACCTATATGTGTAACAACCTACAACACCCATTCGGATGTGATTTCTAAAATTGTGTGCAAGCATTGGAGAACCCTAACTTGTGGTGATCTCCACTTACAAAAACCTTTGTTCACTCACAAGAGGGGTAGGAACCTCAAGGACATGCTTGTTCATACTTGCTCACACACAGGTCAAACCACTCCTCCCAACAACCCATCTTTACAACCTGTCCATGGCCACCATCCTTGTGGCAAGTGCAGCAGGTGCCACCTTACCAAAATAAGCAGATGGGAGAAATTCAGGAATGGAAGTAAATGGGAGTAGAGGAAATTCACCAATTGTAACAGCTGTAACGTCGTGTACATGATCACGTGCCCCCGTGGGCTCGAAAACATAGGCATGACGTCAAGGCCAGTCAAAATTTGAATAGGTGAACATAAAAGCAACGTTCAATGTAAAAAGAGCACCAGGAAAATGGCTTCCCATTTCCTGTACGAAATGCACACAGTGAATGATCTACATTGGACAATCATTGAACAACTGCCATCAGGGGCTGCCTTACTAGAAAAAGACCAGCATTGGGTATTCCGTCTGGGGACTAGTATTACAGGACTCAACAACAGTATCCCCTGGAATCAGTTCACCTGAAATGGTCCGAGACATTTAGAGCTTTATAGACTCTGAATAATATAACCTCTTAGGGAGTGCAACTACCCTGTCATCAGTGGTTTGTAGGGGCTAAGCTTCTGTTTTTCCAAAGTGGCACCTCCCAGGGGCGCCACCCCGGTATTTTCCTGAGCCTTTTTTCCTGAGCCTTCCTTTAGTAAAAAGTTTGTTTTTTGAGAAATAAGTTTGTGTTTTTCATTAGTTTCTGAGCTTCATTACTATTTTATTTATTTTGAATTTTGATTTACAACCAGTGGGTATTTTTTCACCTCTGTCCTAACCATAGTTTATATTTTTATTGGATCTTGGTTCCCATTGTACCAGCGTTTTTATCCTATGCATGAAATATCGTTGAATTCACTGTGGCACAGCCACCTCAGCAGCCTATGGAGCCTCTTATCACCAACTTTGTAATACTAAGGAGTGGTTTATCGGTACCTCCTTTTTTTCCTACTAGACTCTATAATCAAGCCTTCCCCGTTTGTTTGGTTTTCCTACACATTACTGCTACACAGTAGCGGTTTAATGTAAAGACACGCAGACACTAGTCAGCGTTTGTTTTACTGGTTATCGCATGGCCCCCACACTCTGCACAGATGCAGTATAAGCCAGGAAACAGCCACGAGTCAGCAGTTAATTTTCTAGTTACCACAGGACCACCACGGTAATGCGTATGACCGGCCGAACAATTTGGCTTTTCCTGCTCAGTCTAGATAAACATAGTTAAGCCCTGCCTCTGTCTGGTCACACCGGTGCGGACACAGTGTTCGGCACATCCTCCTTTTTCAGTGGTGGGAACATTTTGACAATTAAAGGCAGGATAAATAGCGATCACTACGGACTCCACTTACACCACGTAGCCGCAACAGGAACGTTGGTAGCAGGAAGTACCTCTACACATGTAAGTAGGGCATAGCTGTTGTCATGCAAACAGGATCATCACCGCCTTGATCGAGTGAGTACCCCCTACAATGCTGTATGTTGTATTCTCTTTACCCTTGCAGAGTGCTATTAAGCACAATGTCCTCGCAGGCTCATGGTGCATTTGACTTCATCTTAGCAAGTATGCACCCCTTCATCAAAAAAAATGTTCTCACATGTTTTATTTATTTCTGTTCTCATTAAGGGATGGCTACAGCAACCACTGGAATTTATATAGAGAGTGTGCTTTATGTTAAATGTTTGGTCTGTTTTGCATGTGCCTTCTTTACAGAGCACTACACGGATACTGATAGGTCAACCATCACTTTTAGACACTGTGTAATTTTCACCTTTACAGGTCATGATTTCCACACCAGGAAATGTCTCTTTTTTTAATACTCTATGTGCACCCTTGTGTTATTTTTCAGATTGACACTGAAGGCGGCACCTTGTTTCAGGCCATTTCTACCATAATAGGCACATTTGGCTATATTCCACACATATTACGATTTATGTTGAGACAGTAGAAATCTGTCACAGGTGACTAGGGTAGGGATCTGTGCACCCGTCCTGAAGAAGAAGCTTTACGCTTCACAACATGTCTACACAGGCAGGAGGTTATGTACATTAAATACACAAGAAAACTCCATCACACCTTTTTAACAATACTAGCATGGAGGCATACTAAAACTTTTCTAGTCCTCACATGCCAGGTATTTTTTAAACACTCACTCATCAATTTACTTCTACACAACACATAGTGAGTACATCAGTGCTCCTGTGCATTCGTTGCTTAGTAGCATGCCGCGTTCCGTAAAGGAAAGCGGCATGCGGCCTATGGTGTCTCTCTCTTACTCTAGCAGACAATTACTTGACTTAAGACCTTCTAGTACGCATGAAATGCATTCATTTGACATGCTCGACCGCTTCCTCAGCACTGCCCTGACTGTTCGTTTCTGCTAAATACTCCTTTATTATGCAATAGTCAACGTCATTTAGCGACTACTCCTTCTCCTCCTGAATTTACATTCATTAGTCATAATTGTCGTTCTTTGCCAAAACATAAGCGCAACATTTTCGATTTGCTTATAGATGAAGCGCCAGACATATTATTCATCACTGAATCCTGGCTTCATGAGAGCTCCGGCCCTGACATCGCCGAAGCGTTGCCCACTGACTATGCCATTGTTCGCAATGACCGTCCTAAAAGGACGGGGGGTGGTGTGGCGATCATTTTTAATAAAAAATATCAGTGTCACTCGGACCCTATCACTTTAAACGGATGTGATGCTCTGTTCTTTAAGCTTACTCTAAATCCCAAGTATACTCTTACAGGGCTTTTACTGTATTGTCCTCCGGGCACGGTAAATTCTTGGTATACCCAGTTTTTGGACTATATTTCATCCGTGCTTATTTCTTCCAGTAACTTTCTGGTTATTGGTGATTTAAATTTACATTTGGATAACCCTAATGATCATTCCGCTGATAATTGCATTACTGATCTTGCCGCTACGAATTTAATTTTACTCAACAAGGGCCCTACCCATAAGGGTGGACATCTCTTAGACCCTATTTTCTCAAATTCCTTACATATAATATGTTTTCCTGCCTTGCCCGTCTCCTGGTCTGATCATTATCTTGTGAAATTTATTATAATAAATAACAAAACACAGACGACAGCTAATCCTGCTATGAATCTTAAAAAGAGAGTTTGGAAAAATCTGGACATAGCTGCCTTCAACAAAACTCTGTATGATCTCATGTCCAAATACCCACTTAATTTAGACAACATAAACGCTTCTGCCAATGCGGTAAATTCCTGTCTCTCCGAGGCTATAAATACTTGCCTCCCTCTCTCAAATAAGAAAAACACTGTTCATAATTCTCCTGCTCCATGGTACAATGAAACCCTCTGTGTTCATAAATCTCAATGCAAAATACTTGAGAGAACTTGGAGGAAAGATTATTCCATCGCTGCTGGGCTTACGTATAAAGCTGAACTGAAACTTTATCACAAGGCCTGTGCTCACACCAGAGCCACCTATGTTAACAACCTGATTACAGTAGCCATAAATAAGTCCAACGTTCTATTTAAGGTGGTAAAAGACCTTGCTGGTTCACAGACAGTTGCTACACCCCCTCCTCTCTCCAACACGAAATGTGATGAACTTGCCCAGTACTTCACATCTAAAATTGATAAAATTTATAAAGACATAGCTGCTCAGGAGAAATCCGTCATTAGCGTATCTCCATCCCTCACTACTCCTTGCCCTTCGGCCTCATTGAAGACTTGGCCTAATCTTGTACCTGCTACCCTCCTGGAAATCTTAAGCAACATAAAGTCTGGCTCACCGATGGATCCCTTACCCATTTCGGTTTTACGTCAACTTGAGCTTTCTCAACTAGATGTAATTTGTACCTTGTTAAATGCTTCTCTTGATTCAGCCACGGTCCCTCAGAGCTGGAAGCATGCAATGGTAACCCCACTTCTTAAGAAACCCAATGCGGACCCAAATGTTGCTGCCAACTTCCGTCCAATCTCGTTGCTGCCGGCTTTTTCGAAAATTTTGGAACGGCATATTCATCTACATCTGTCTCGCTTTGTTGTCACTAATAATCTCCTTCATCCCTCCCAGTCAGGCTTTCGTCAAGGCTTCTCCACTGAATCCACTCTATTAGGAGTAACTGAGAATATTCGCCAACTACTTGATCGAGGTGAAACGGCTGCACTGATATTGCTCGATCTCAGTGCAGCCTTCGATACTGTCTCGCACAGTATCCTTCTCAGTAGCCTTGCCTCCTTTGGTATATGTGACAAAGCCCTGCATTGGCTTTCGTCCTTTCTTACTGACCGGACTTTCCAACTTTTCTCCAACACCTCCACTTCCAACACTTATCTTTCTCCTCATGGTGTTCCCCAGGGTTCTATCATAAGTCCTCTTCTTTTCAATCTTTATGTTGTCCCTTTAGCACATGTTGCTTATCACTCTGGGCTTAATCTTTTTACTTACGCTGATGATTCACAGATTGTGTTCTCCCTATCCCAAGCTGACCCTTCATCACCTTCTTCTTTACAATCTGGTCTTAGGGACATCTCCCGCTGGATGAGCTGTAATTTTCTTAAGCTCAACAGCGATAAGACGGAGGTGCTTGTCTTCGGTAACAAGCCTGACCTATGGAGTTCAAGACATTGGCCATCAACTATGGGAGACTTACCCATTCCATCGGAACGAGCGAGAAATCTCGGGGTCATTATCGATAGGGAGCTATCGATGAAGGATCAGGCTAACAAGGTTGCAGCCACCTGCTTTACTATTCTTAGGTGGCTGCGTAAAATCTTTTGGATCCTGCCTTCTGACACCCAGAGATCTGTTGTGACGGCGCTGGTGACCTCCAGATTGGACTACAGTAATGTGCTCTATCTGGGGGCGACCAGGGCGGTCATGCGCCGTCTCCAACTAGTCCAGAATGCCGCTGCTCGGCTTCTGTGTGGATGTCGGAAATATGATCCAATTTCCGAACGCATCAAACAACTCCATTGGCTCAACCTTGATAAACGAGTTAAATTTAAAACACTATGCTTTATGCATAAGATAAAGATTGAAGCTGCCCCCACCTATCTCCAATCTCTCGTTAAACCCTATGTTCCCGCACGCTCCCTCCGTTCTTCCTCCCAACATTTTTTCTGTGTGCCTAAGTTTAGGCTCACCAGAGTGGGCGGTCGTTCCTTTTCTGTACTGGGACCCAGACTTTGGAATTCTCTTCCTTTAGACCTACGAGTGAAGCACTGCCATCTTCGCTTCCGCAAGGCCGTTAAGACCTGGCTTTTTGCTCAATAATTTCCCTTCGGAAAGCTGCAAAGCCTTTAAGACCTGGCTTTTGCGCTTTAACTCCCTCTGGACTACTATGCTAAAATGTCAATCAGCGCCGGGAAACCCTCACGGGTAGCTGTTCGCGCTCTACAAGACTAATAATAAATAAATAAATAAATAAAAGGGAGGTGAAGACCCCTATGATGAAGCATGAAACACGGGCCCTTTTGGTGTGTGAGGGGTATTTAAAAAACACTAAGTGTTTCCCACAAACGTAGGAAACACTCGCCACTTAAGAACATGTTCCCCTTTTTTGGCCTATCATACGTGGGTGGATTCTTTGTGTTCTTTAAGCACAAAGTTCATGGACAGTTCAGTAATGTTTCATGTGGACAACAGGACAGTGGTGAACTTGGTGAGTAACCAGAAGGCAAGAGTACTGCGAGTGCTGCGCTTGCTGCGTAGATTTATGTTGCAATGCTTGCGTCTGAATGTGATGTTTCGCACGCAGCATGTCCCCGGTTAAAGCAATGATGTTGCGTACGCATGGTCTCGTTTGCAGTGGCAGCGTTTCAGTCGCCTGGCACCAGGGGTGGATGATTGCAAGACAGAGGTGCCGGACGGCATCTGGGCCTGAGGGGAGTGAGAGTGGTAGGCCTCGTTGAGAAATCCGTAGCTGAATCTACAAGGCGTACATACAGATTGACGTAGTCTGAATTCAGAGCGTTTCTGGGATGGACTAGTGAGACGTGGAGCATGTCACAGCAGGACTGTGAACAGGGAGTTATTTGTTTTTTTTTATTGAATTGACAGTAGGTTGTCTCGGGCGACGATGGGGGGCAAACTGGCGAGAATTTCCCTTTACAGCATGTTGTACATGGGTTAGGATCCGGCCAAGAGTGAGTTGTTGAGCAGAATGTTGAAAGGCCGGGATCTGGAGCGGACTGAAGGGGGGGCTGAGGCGCCTAGGGAGGCAATTACTTTTGAGCTTTTGGAGGGTCTGTTAGGCAAGTCTGGGTATTTGGTTGGGTCATTCAAAAACGGACCAAGTAGGTCAAAGGGTTTTGTCAGCACGCACAGAGTGTATCTGGTGAGATTTTTTGTCATGATTCCCGGAAGCGTGTGACAGCGTATCAGCTTCTGGCGTTGTTGCGAATGGCGTTGAGACGTTTAGGAAAGGATCCCGCTAGGTATGGTACACATTCCTTTCGCATTGGCATGGCGACGGCACGTTTGGGATGGTCTTAGGATAGGATACGGCAGATTGGGAGGTGGAGATCTCGCTGCTGCGAGCGCTATTTGTGAAAATGAGTCACAAGTTGGGCTATATTAACTTTTTTAAACCTGCAACTAAAGGGGGAAAAGGGCGGGCCTCAGGCGGTCTGTTGATTTGGGTGAAACAATCTTTGGGTTTCTATCCAACTGAATTTCCTGTGGAGAACTTGGATCTCCTCTCCATCATAATAAATAAAGGGAATAAGCAAATCATGAACATTGTTAATATCTATGCTAGAGGTCTGCCTGGTGGTCGAAGCCCACCCCTGTTGAACTTTATTGACCATATAACCATGGAAATGGACAGAGGCAATATTACTATTCTTGCTGGTGATCTAAATTGCACCATAGAACCTTTGTTTGATATGGGAGATACTTGGACTATGGCAGACGATTCTGTATGGGGTATCCCAGACTTACAAGTGGATAAGAGGGCAAAAGCAACAGAGGCGGCAGTATCTTGGATGGCATTTTGCTTACAAAATGGGTTCCGTGCATGTAACGGCCGCTCTGCCTCGGACATCAAAGGAAACTGTACTTTCGACAATGGGCAGAGGCAGAGCCGCATTGATTACATCTTACTGAACATGGAACACTGGTCGTCACTAATCGACATGGCAGTACTACAGCGTCCAGAAAGTGACCACAATCCGCTGTCATTGTCGTTGAAGATACCGGGTCTAAATAGACAGGAGGAGCCATCTGTCACCTATACAGGGGACGCCCAACTTACCAATGACAGGAGGAGACTGAAGTGGTCCCGGGTCTTGGAAGACGAGTGTTTATTGGACAACATTAATGTTGTGGTAGAAAATGCGCTTAATGAAATGTCGCAAATAGATTTGATGGGGGTGGATCCTGGACTAGCTAACGATGTGATGGGAGTACATATTAAATGCTTTGACCATTTAAAAACTCTTCTTTCCCTACCGTGTGGAAGTGCTCCTACTAAAACAAATCCTTTGCCCCAAAAATGGTACAATAGGAAATGTAGGGAGGCACATGCAGCTCTCATTTCAGCCATTAAATCCCGGGATATGGTTGGAGTGAAAGCTGCAAGGCTCAATTACAGGAAAACCCTTAGAGAAGCAAAACGGGAGTGGGAGGATAAGTTCTGGTCAGACCTTCTGGAGGCATCTTCCACTAACAATCAAAAAAGGTTTTGGGATTTGGTTAAATAGGGAAAAAACGCGGATTCTTCTACCCCGGGAAATAATGTGCCCCTTGAGGATTGGGTATCATTCTACTCGGCCCAATTTAGAGCTGACGACTATGAAACTACAAATCCCTTAGGTAATGCACCCTTGCTGACCCCTCAAAGTGAAAAACTGACCTTCACAGTTGCTGAGGTCGAGCTGGCCCTTGCATTGACCCTTCGAGGGAAAGCCCCCGGTATGGATCTGATACCGGCAGATTTATTTAAATCTAACCCCGCCTTGTGGCTCCCTTATATTACCAGGATAGCTAACACCTTGGCCCTTGGAGCCATAGTCCCGAAATCATGGAAGGGGGCCGAAATAGTTCCAATTTATAAAAAGGGCGATAAATCCATCCCAGGCAATTACCGCCCTATTAGTTTGATCGATTCGATCCAAAAGTTAATAGCACGCATGGTCCTGGGACGGGTCCAGGGATGGATTGAAACAGAGAATATCCTGTCACCCATGCAGGCGGGCTTCAGATCGGGAATGAGCACCAGAGATCAGGTTTTTAGATTCTGCCTGATCTATTGGAAGGAGGTGTGGCTCGGTGGCGGCACCATCTATGCAGCATTCATTGATCTGAAGTCCGCCTTCGATTTGGTGCCAAGGGCCAAACTATGGGGTGTTCTGGAAAATCTGGGGTGCCCATTAGAACTTTTAGACCTCATTGTCAGACTCCATGAGGACAACTTTGCGAGGGTGAGGTGGGGGGAGGCCAGGGACAAGTGACTGAGACATTTCCCGTAACTCGAGGTGTCCGCCAGGGGTGTGTCCTGGCCCCAACCCTCTTCCTCCTCTTTATCGATCAAGTTGTCAAGTTTTTCACGGATACCCCCACTGATGCCCCAATGCTGGCTGGGATGAGGTTTCCCTTACTCATCTTCGCAGATGACACTTTAATCCTCTCAAAAACACGTAGCGGACTGCAGCGGGCTCTCGACCACTTTGAGGAGTACTGTGCCATCAATAATTTGGTAGTTAATGTTGGGAAAACAAAGTTTATGGTTTTTACAAAGAACCATCCAGTTAGGAGTTCCGTGAGGTTGAATGGAGTAAACCTCGAGCAGGTCGATACCATATCCTACTTAGGGGTTACCCTCGATAGCCGCTTAAGATGGAAGGACCAGATTAATATACAACATCTTAAACTTGCTAGGCTGACTGGTTGCCTCGTCAAAGAGCAAAAGGAATCAATTACAAAACGGGTCCTCCCGGCCCTTAAGATCTATAATGTTAAAATCGCTACAGCCATTTTATATGGCGCAGATCTGTGGGGCCACATGGACTTGCTTAATTTGTTTAAACTCCAATGCAGATTCCTTCGTAATTTAGTAGGCCTCCCCCAGTCAACACCCTCGATCCCCCTCTGCTTGGACCTTGGCTCCCCACCCATTAATGAGATGGCTAGATTTAGGCTAGTGGCCCTGTGGAGACGGGTATGGACATCTCCAGATCTATCCCTCTTTGCAAAGGTACTGGCCGAAGTTAGGTCTATTAGGGGCTCAGGGAAAATCCCATGGCTTTCTGCTGTTAAATCTATCCTTAATGACATGGGCTTGGAACACCTTTGGACATCCCCTCAATCCAATGTCTTCCCTTCCAAAGACGAGTTCAAATCCTTGTATTGGGCAACAACCCGCCTAAAAAGAGTTCTGCTCTCTAACAAAAACAGCCTTACAGGCAGGTTTTTAACATTCAAAATTGACCTATCGCGAGAGCCATATTGGGATGTAATAACTCGACCGTTAGACAAGAAGCTGTACCATCAGTTTAGAGTGGGCGCTTTGCCCTTGAATTCTTTTCTAAACAAACGGTCTACAGGGTTATCGCCCTACTGTACATGCTGCCCAGGTCATATTGAATCCGAAGGACATCTTCTTTTTGCTTGCCCAAGGTACGGTGCACCCCGAAAGAAATGGCTAAAACCTTTGTTTCAAAAACTACCATACAAAACATTGATGGAAGCAACATGGGTGCTTAGGACTAACACCTCTGAACTCTTTGTAGTATCTTTGGCAAAATATTTGGGATGGGCTTGGCTCCTTAGGCTAAAAAACAACACGTTTTAGCCCCAAGGACCAAGATGTTCTACAATTGGTCATAATCTGTTTGACTATGTATCAGCTAACTGTTCCATGACTTAGTTGCTTCATCTGTATCCCTTGCATTTTTTTTCCCATACAAAGGGCCCGTTTATAATGAACTTGAACTGCAATATCTTCTTTTTCTAACTTAATTTTATCCTTTTTATAAAATAGTCAGGTTTCTTCATTAATTGAAATTTAATCCTGTTATATCCATTTGTCCCAAATGTTCCTTATTTGTATACTTTTGTTAGTGTTTAATCTTTATTATAGTTCTGTTTTTCCCTGTTTTTGCTTAAATTGAATTAGTTACATTCTTTTGTATTTTAATGTGTCTTTTATGATTTGTTAAAAATCGAAATAAAGACTTTAAACCTGAAACCTGAGTCCCTTTTGAATCGGGGAGAACGAGTGACGGTTTTTGGTGTAATGTTGTGGGACAGTTTGTAATAATACTTGTTTTTCTTCGTAGGTTGCGTTGGGGGCCCTGGAGCCAAGACGGTTACTTGGATTGTCAGGCACTTGTTTGTACATTGGGCTCCGAAGTACGCAGATAGGCAAGTATACGCCCATAGCCTGTGCCTGTGCAGCAGCCACCACAAGGTTCATTGGTGGGGGAAGAGCGGGATGCACTGTGAAGCACTGTTGCCCTGGCTAACAAAGAAAGTGGCACAAAGACCCTGCCCGGACATGTTGGTAATTCGTTTTGGGGAAAATTACTTGATAAAGCAGTCTGGTGTGTCCCAGCTACATTTGATGCAACGCGCAAAGGAAATTGAATCGTGAAATGATAGTTTTTTGTGGGAAGGCAGGCATCAAGGTGATTGCACATGTGGGTTTGAGGCTGGAGGAGCCAATCCTGTTCCGCGATGATGGTGTGCACCCATCACACATTGGCAACGCATATTTCCTGTTGGAAATGAGGGATGTCATCAGTAAGCTATGGAACAAGGCCATTTGGTTCCGCCGGGATTGAAGGCGAAAGGTGCACTGCACATTTGGAGTGGGCAGGTATCCGCCCTATGGGGGTTCCATGATTGGCAGACTGTGGAGGGGTGGGGAGTCTATGATGGGCATACTCACCCCCTCCACCCCCCAGGCGGGGGGATACAGGTGCATGATGGGAGTTTCAGATGCAAGAGTGCGATAGCTGCAGATGCTGGAGGAGGTTGAACGATAAGTGTGGAAGTGAATGGAAGAAGGGAGGAGATCGCTGAGTGAAGCGGGAGAGAATAGCTGGAGTGTGGGAATGGATGATGGTTGATGGATGAAAGACATGACGTTTTGGGGTTGATGATAAGTTATTGATGGTTGGTTAATTTGTTATTGTCAACCCTGTCCTAATAAATGGTCTTTTACGCTAATATCAGCGTTGAGTGGTTATTGCGTGAAACGGCCCCCGGGGGAAGTAGGGTCAGCAGACCAGTCTTCCCCCGGGGTTTTCGCGTGAGACAGAGGACAGGGCTGAGTGTAGGTGAAGGGGGTTGAGTTAGGGATGGGGTGGGGTCTTAGGTACGGTTTAAAGAGGGCAGGGGAGGAGTTGACAGCCTCTTCCTGCCCTCAGTCCCGCTAGGGATGGGTCATGTGGAAGTGAATGGAAGAAGGGAGGAGAGAAGCAATGGAAGATGGGAGGAGATCGCTGAGTTAAGCGGAAGAGAATAGCTGGAGTGTGGGAATGGATGACGGATGAAAGACATGACGTTTTGGGGTTGTTGATAAGTTATTGATGTTTTGTTAATTTGTTGTTGTTCACCCTGTCCTAATAAATGGCCTCTTATGCTAAAATCAGCATGGTGTGGTAATTATACGACATATAATCTTGCACTGAGATGTGTATCGCGACATATAGTGCAAGGAGGGGGAGCATCAGGTGCCGCAGGAGCCGCAGATGCTGCAGGAGCATGGGAGCCTCGGATTACGAGCTGCGGATATGACACCCGTCCGGCCGGCCCCAGTGAAGTCTAGGGAGCTAGTTCCAGCTCCATCATAACCCAAAACAACTTGTTGCAATCAACTCTGCTATTGTTCCTAGCACAATTCCCTGAGATGGCGAGTGAGTGGGTCAACCCAGATTGGAACAGAACCAGTGCCAAAATTGACAATGCGCTTGGGCAGGAGTTAGAGGAAAGGAGGAAAGTAAGGTGCGTAGCCCAGTTTATTCTTCGTGCTGGCATGGCCGCGCAGAGAGTGTGCTTCAAGTGGAGGCGGCCCGGGCAATTCCGGGAGGCACTCGGTTCAGTCTGCATCTCCTGATTTTTACGTTGGTTTCAACTCTGCCCTCATCCGCTTGCCCCAGCTGTTCGCCCTATTGCTGCCCTTCACTGTGTTGTCCCATCCTGCTTTAACTGTCTTTGCCCAGGTTATTGGATTAACGCCCAGAATAATGCTGCAGGAGGGTAGAGCTGAAGTCTTGAAATTTAGTCCTTCTGGTCTGATGTCCGCCTTTTAGGCGGGGACTAACTGAAGAACAGTGAACCCGCAAATTTCCTGAACAATAACTCCTGGATTGATTAGCACGGATCTACGTATTGTATGCATGTTTTATAGCAGTTAAACCATATGTAAGACCAGGCTTTAAGGTTTAA
The DNA here is from genome assembly GCF_964263255.1 of Lissotriton vulgaris. Lineage (NCBI taxonomy): Eukaryota > Metazoa > Chordata > Amphibia > Caudata > Salamandridae > Lissotriton > Lissotriton vulgaris. The sequence goes on along the minus strand of NC_141690.1, from coordinate 23,236,724 downwards.
GGTAAAAAGTCAAAACTGTAACTTCCGGTGACAGCTGCAGCAATTACAGAAAATACACAGTCACTAAGAAAACCAGGTTAAAGGAATCCATAAGTACGACAAAAGAATAAGAGGTCGACTCAAGAGTGCTTTGATGCAGGAGCCTAGCTCCTGGCCTGAAGCGCCTCATTTCAGGACTTAAAGCAGTGCAATCAAAGGGGGGGTTGAAAGGAGGCTGGAAAGGAAGCTGCAGGTCAGGGTAACCATGTCCTTAAAATGCGCTCAGGCCTTTGCAGGGGTGAAATACCGTCAATGCAGTGGAAAATAAAGTGTCATAGGACAACCAGCTTCAAACTTGAAGGGGAAGGGGAACTTCAGTCATCAATCAATTTGCATGCACAAGCAAAGAGGCTCAGACAGGAGTCTCCAGCCTCCATTGAGGGTACCCTAATTCATGTATTAACCCAGTTTCAGAACACTGTTTACAACATGGCCCAGGATCCTCAAAATTCCATCAAAATCCCCTTTATGGAGGATGAAGGCACTGTTTTGTACCCTAAAAAAGAGGAGGTTAAAGAGGTTCACCCTGTGCTGATTCCCCCCGAACACCAGTCTAGCACGACCTAGGATGCCTCTTAAAGATCCGGGCAAACTAGTCCTCAGCCCTCAAGATGCTCAACCTGCACAATTGATTTGCCTCAATCCTACTACTATCCTGACTTTGACAATCTCGGCAAACGAACAGCAAACAAAGAGGAAATCACAGTCAAAAATTTAGTCATCACTAGGGGTAGAGGCACAGTTGACAGACTGGTCCAGTTCTTAAGTTAACTTCAGTGGGTATAATTCCAGCAACAACATACCACGAGATAATCAAGTAATAATACAATTGCCTAATTCACCGGAGAAAAGGTATGATCCCCCGAAACTGGGAACTTCCTTAGACGGCGGAAACAGTGAACCGGTGGTTCAAGCCATGGTGCGGGCCTAACATCAAACCCTCATGGAGACCCCAGAAAACAATCAACAGGTCCCTATACCCATGACAGCCAACTGACAGCTAAACATGGGGACATGGGAGCAACTGCTTAAAACATTAGACACTACTGCCAAAGCATTACAATCAACAAGTTTGAAATCCAAATATCACTATGTGAGACATTAGTCCAGTATATTATAACCATCGACACTTGCGCTTCGACTGCCTTAATTCAACTGTAAGAAGCTTACCACAGTAAGCGCAAAAGCCTCAACCGTGCGCAGGCTGCCCTTCTATCACGTCAAAATTGACTACTTTACCTTCAACAGTAGGTGACCTATTAAAGGAAGTCAAATTGACCAGGAAAGAGCAAACTCAGAACAAAAAATCCTCTAATATTAAACAACCTAGGGCTTTAAATATCTCGGGCTCCAAAAATCAGTCAGTGCTGGATTGCTTGGACAGACCTAAAAATCTCATAACAGTAAGCAACGTAAACTCCTGGGAGAACTCTGTGGTCGTAAATGCAGATATTCATTCGGTACCCGCGAAGGCAGAACCCACAATCATGGTAAATTACGCCCCCAAGAGTCAAGAAGAAAAGAACATCCTTGACTTGAAAACAGCACCTTATTTCTCTGCAATTCAGGATACCAAGCATTTAAACCCACCAGCTCCTTTGTCTAAAAGAAACAAGAAGAAGTTAAAGAAACAGAACAAAAACAAACTTAAATTACAGTAAACATCAGGACAGGCAACGCTACTAGATACATACTTTAGCCTAAATCAAAAGAAATCATTCAAAAATCAACTGGAGACAGAAAACTTCGATCAGGTGATCTCTGACCTCAGCGTCACTACTGAGACCACCAAAACTGCCAAAGGAACAGAAAAACTGATACTGTGCCCTACAAATTTATTACCCAATACCTTGATCCAGGAACGATCAGTAGATATGATCTCTAGTCAAGTGCTCAGCGGTGTTGAGGGTGTCGTTGGTATTGGTGGAGACTCTGGTGGTGTTCTTGTGGACCATGGCGATTCCCACTCCCACTCCGTTGGTGCGGTCTCTGCAGGAGATCTTGTAGCCTTCTGAGATGGCGATGGCGACGTCTGGTGCTGAGGTGGTGTTCAGCCAGGTCTCCGTCAGGAAGGCAACATCAGGGGCGGTTGAGTCGAGGAAGTCCCAGAGTTCGATGGCGTGTTTGCGAGCAGAGCGGGTGTTGAGGAGGATACATTGGAGGAGGTTGGGATCTTTGCTTGACGGTTTGGTGGGCTGGATGCTGGTGAGGCTGCAGTTCCGGCAGGGGAAGAGTCCATGGGTGCGCTTCGGTGTGGCCCGGTAGCGACGTGTTCTCGTCTGGGGTTGAGAGCGGAGGGTACTGGCGTCGTAGTGCAGTCGGGTGCGGCGGTGTCTCCGAGGTCCAGGGGTTCTGGCACTGGGCGCGGTACAGGCACGGACGGGCGCATACAGGCTTGCCTTTGGCGCGCCAGCGGCGTGCCCGCTGCACGCGGCCCCCATAAGAAGGGGAGGTGGGAGGGAGGAGCAGCTGGGTGGGGGAGAGGGCCAGTGGGGGCGGGGCTGCAGGGGATGCAGCGGCGGGGAGCGGGATCGGCAGGGAGCGGGCGCGGAGGGGGAACAAGCACAGGAAAAGGCAGGGAACAAGGCAGAAGCAAATACAGGCAATACCAAAAAACAGTACAATAAGGTCAAAAAGCAATATTACACAGTGCAGAAACAGTGGTCACAGGTGGAAAAACGAGCGGGCACAAGCAAACCTGAGGCTACCACTGGCCACCAGGGATGAGGCGCAGGTGGTAGCCTGTGGGTGGAGGCGGGCCTCAAACACCCTCAGGAGCAGCGGCTGGTCACAGGAGCAAGGGAACAGTTTGGTGGAGCTGCGCGGCGTGGGGAGCAACCTGCCTCGAAAACAGGGTCAAGGGTCGCTCTCACTGCCGCGCAGCGGCCGCCATAAGAAGGGGAGGTGGGAGGGAGGAGCAGCTGGGTGGGGGGAGAGGGCCAATGGGGGTGGGGCCACAGGGGACGCAGCGGAGGGGAGCGGGATCAGCTGGGAGCAGGCACAGAGGGGGAACAAGCACAGGCAAAGGCAGGGAACAAGGCAGAAGCAAATACAGGCAACACAAAAAACAGTACAATAAGGTCACAATGTAATATTACACAGTGCAGAAACAGTGGTCACTGGCAGAAAAACAAGCGGGCACAAGCAAACCTAAGGCCTACCACTGGCCACCAGGCATGAGGCGCACGCGGTAGCCTGCAGGTGGAGGCAGGCCTCGAACACCCTCAGGAGCAGCGGCTGGTCACAGGAGCAAGGGCGCAGTCTGGTGGAGCTGCGCGGCATGGGGAGCAACCTGTCCGGAAAACAGGGTCAAGGGTCGCTCAGTCACGGACAACAATATGGCATCCTGATTTCACCTCAGAAGGAAAGGGCGATATCCTAAACCGTGGCAACATAGCAAAATTATTAGCCGCTCACCCAACGCTCTCTCATCTGGAATCCAAAGATATGACGTTTATTCACTTCATACCTTCTGATATATTTAATAACAAAGAGGCAACGGTAGTAACATGGACCTCTAGCACAGCAGCTTGTTGCATTTATGAGAATCAAAAGTAATTGGAAGGATGGGGAATTTTAGTCTCCCGTCCAAAAAAGTGTGTTACCCAGCTGCATTAGTGAACAAAGAAAACACCATTGAGAGTGGCACAAAGCTGTATAAACAAGATAACACACAGTTACGACAAGTTATGGGAATGAATCAGAAACGGTTATTAATGCTAAGAAACTTGACTGGACCACTACGAGCAATGCCATTAGTACATCGTAAATTATTAACCACATTCAAATCAAACAATATGGGTAGATAATGTACTTTAACTGCTCCGTTGATAGATCCCCAACAGGAGAACTGGGACTGGCTCGCTCGTACACTGGTCAGTTCAAGAAACCAGTGACACTCAAGTTGGGATAGAACCGTAAAGAAAACAGAAAGTAAGATGAAGAATTCAACAATATTGGCAATGTTGTGGAATGTCGCAGGTCTTGAGAACTTACTAACCGAAATTGAGGCTATGACCTTTTTAACAGCGCATGATATCATATTGTTGTAGAAATGATAGGCAGTCCAGATAAGTTTCCATGTAGATTTATTATAAGCAAGATGTTACAAGGTTGAGAGCCCCACCAGGAGCGGCCTCACTGCTGCTCAGCCCATCTCCAACTGACACTCACACACACGAACATTCCATTCACCAACATTCTCTCACACAGACACTCAGGCTGAGCAGCAGTAGTATAACACATATAAATTCAGGAATCTTGGTGTGAGAAGGAGACAATAATTGAAGGGTACTGTGAGTCCCATTGTCCAGCCACTAGAACGCACGCAACGGGCCATGCAACGGGGGGCATTGCCCATTTCCTATCCGTGAATTGGGATTTTAAAGTTAAAGAGCATGACACTGGTAATAAATATTTACAAAGCCTGGAAATCAAAAATTGGCAATTTAACCAGATAATCTGCAATTTCTGTTTAATAATGTTTACGTTCACCCAGCATCAGCTGAGAAACAAGAGGGTGTGAAGAAATTAGAACAATTAATCACTTCAATTAAAGAAAGACACATGGAATATCATCTTTATGAACTGGAGATTTTAACCTTAATATGTTAGAGTCCCTACCGAAGCATGGCAGACAAAACGGAGGACATCCAGTGTCGAATTCCACCACAAGCTATATGCTCGCAAAGAACTGATTTCTTGTGGTGCTCAATCCCTGCATCACTACAAGCATTGTCAATGCGTGCACTGAAAGGCCGTTTCACTGGAGACCAAACAATAGGCACCACGAATTACTGTCCACAGTGGTCAGCAGCAGTATTGGATTATACATTCATCTCAGTCACGCTCTTCAGTAGTATTCAAACCTATTTGATTGAGTTACCCTGTGAAAGTGTTCATATGCCTCAGATTTGGGGTTTCTCCACCACAACCAACAGGAACCCATCACTATGAGTGATAGGTGCTAAAGACCACCACACACTGAGAAGGATCGAATTGAGTGCGGAAGTCTCAACAAAGTATGATGTCTGGAAAACTACCTTAGCTGAGTTAGGGATGCTATTAATAGAGGTTATCAGCGACTGGGAAAAACTAGTACAATCATTAATTGCCTTCATGGACTCCAACAAGTCAGGCCCCGTTTCCTTAAAATGTATGGCCTCTAAATCCTGGCACACCATGAAGTTACGGCTGTTAAAAGGTCACGAAACAAGAAGTGCCGTGCACTCAAAAGTCAAGTAAACCCAAAATTAACTAGCAAGGTTAAAGCACTGTGTTTAGAGTATAAAAAACAGATTTGGGAAACCAAACAAGAGCATGAGCAACAGATCCATCAGAATTGTTTGTGGCTTGTCAGCATAGAAATGTAAGATGATTTTGGATGATTGTAAATAGATTGAAGAATGATTAATCGATCAGTGGCACACATGGGAATGGTAAGGAGACAAAATATCGAAATTTAAATATCGATATACAATAATATCATTGTTTTAATTTCGATGGTATAGAATATCGATGTCCAGAATATCGACAGACAGAATATCGTGTTTATGGTATGTATGTTACTAATATCGAAATTTAATATTTTCGAAATTATGTTTAGTGTTTTGTATTTTATTAAGTTGTTTATATGTTTGTTAAATATGTTATTAAATGTATGTTTGAAAATGTGTAATTTTGTTTACATTTTGCGTTTTAGTATCAGAGCGGGTTGTGGGTTTATAGGGGAATAGGGTGGGAAGTAATTTAATAATAATTAATTAATTAATAAATATTTTATACTATTTTTAAATAATAATTATTTGGTAATTAATTAATAATAATTAGTTAATTACATTAATTATAGTTAATGTGCTAATATAATTTATTTTTGTTATTGTTAATTAATAATTAATTGGTAATTAAGTTATATTATTAATTAGAGTTAATGTGCTAATATAAATTATTTTTGTTATCGTTAATTAATAATTAATTGGTAATTAATTTATATTAATTAGTTAATTACATTAATTAGAGTTAATGTGCAAATAAATATAATTAATTGTTATTGGTAATTAATAATTAATTGGTAATTAATTATTATTAATTAGTTAAGTACAATAATTAGAGTTAATGTGCTAATATATGTAATTTTGTTTAATTGTTAATTAGTAATTAATTAGTAATAAAATAATATTCATTATTTAATTAAATTAATTCATAATTTTTATTCCTATGCTATCCAACGCTTTCCCTACTGTTGCACCCTCTGGAGTAGGAATAGTACATTTTACCCCTACGCTATCCAACCTTTTCCCTACTGTTGCACCCTCTGGAGTAGGAATAGTAATTTGTACCCCTACGCTATCCAACGCTTTCCCTACTGTTGCACCCTCTGGAGTGGGAATAGTAATTTTTACCCCTACGCTATCCAACGCTTTCCCTACTGTTGCACCCTCTGGAGTGGGAATAGTAATTTTTACCCCTACGCTATCAAATCTTTTCCCTACTGTTGCACCCTCTGGAGTAGGAATAGTAATTTAAACCCCTACGCTATCCAACGCTTTCCCTACTGTTGCACCTTCTGGTGTGGGAATAGTAATTTTTACCCCTACACTATCCAACGCTTTCCCTACTGTTGCACCCTCTAGAGTGGGAATAGTAATTTAAACCCCTACGGTATCCAACGCTTTCCCTACTGTTGCACCCTCTGGAGTGGGAATAGTAATTTTTACCCCTACGCTATCCAACGCTTTCCCTACTGTTGCACCCTCTGGAGTGGGAATAGTAATTTTTACCCCTACGCTATCCAACCTTTTCCCTACTGTTGTACCCTCTGGAGTAGGAATAGTAATTTTTACTCCTACGCTATCCAACGCTTTCCCTACTGTTGCACCCTCTGGTGTGGGAATAATAATTTTTACCCCTAAGCTATCCAACGCTTTCCCTACTGTTGCACCCTCTGGAGTGGGAATAGTAATTTTTACCCCTGCGCTATCCAACCTTTTCCCTACTGTTGCACCCTCTGGAGTAGGAATAGTAATTTTTACCCCTACGCTATCATACGCTTTACCTACTGTTGCACCCTCTGGAGTGGGAATAGTAATGTAAACCCCTACGCTATCCAACGCTTTTACTACTGTTGCAATATGTGTAGTAAGTATATATATTAATTTAGATGTACACTTTTTAATTTATTTTAAATGTATTTGTATTAGTTATTAATTTTTAAATATGTTATAATGTTTTAATGTAATAATAGTAAAATTATATGTATTTTAAATAATTTTTACATTATTATTAATACATTTAAAAAAACGATATATTTAATTTCGATATTTTTGTACTACGATATTTATTTTCCGATATCTTTGTACTTACCTTTATGAAGATATAACTCCGATATTTTTGCTGTCAATATTTTTGTGTCGATATTTTGGTATGTAGATATTCTGTCTGTCGATAATATGTCAGACATTCCATGGGAATAATGTTACAGCTGAAAAATGGATAATGCATGTGACCTCGCTATTCAAAGCATCTCAGATGAAAATAATCATAGCATCAGGCTCAACCGATTGTAATTTAACACAAGCCACGGCATCAACGATCGTGCTGAATAGCCTGCAATACGGCAGAATCGCAAAGTTAATTCGAAAAAGCAGAGCGCCAGGACCGAATGGCATCCCGGTGTCAATTTATAAACAGGATTTAGAAATCTGGTCTGCAACATTGCAACATTTATTTAAAAGATGTATAGTGCAACATACAGTGCCCTCATCCTGGCAATGGTCTATTCTCCACCCTATATACAAAACAGGTCCTATCTCTATCCCAGACAGGTACAGATATATTGCATTAATGGACATTGAAGCAAAGTATTGTGCCTCACTATTACTTGAGGACTTACAAGACTAGGCAATGTCAAACAACCTGCTATGCTTCAATCAAACTGGGTTCAGAACGCAAGCGGGCATCAAAGACAATATGGGGGCCATAAGGATGCTGGCCACCCAACAAATCCAGACAAAAGAACAGCTGTTTTGTTGCTTCATTGACTACCGTAAAGCTTTCGACTGTGTTAACCGTTACTTACTGTGGACCAAGCCTAGAGCCAGGAAAATCCCAGTACCTTTCCTGCAATGCATTATCCTGCTTTGTTCCATCACATGGGCGAGAGTAAAACCAGGAGTCCGCATGGCAGTTGCATGCAAAATTAACATGGAACAAGGAGTCAAACAGGGGCGCGTTTTAGCAGCGACCCTCTTTAATTTGTAAATGTGTGAACTGGTTCCTGCATTAAATTTAGTTAACAGTCATGCTCCCAAACTGGCAAATCAACATATCTCATCTTTGCTGTAGGCAGGTGATGTTGTCTTGCTCAGTCAGGCACCAGTGGGGCTTCAAAGATTGTTGGATGCCCTAGCTGCATACTGCCATGCAAATGATATGCAGATCAACTTTAAAAAACACAAACAATGTTATTTCTGGTCAGAAAAGGATAAAACAACATAACTGGCACCTTGATAACAATTGCCTGACCGTCGCAAATCAATATAAATATCTGGGTTGTTGGTTGAACAACAAAGTAGGTCATTTACTACACTTGAATTCACTAAAACCAAAATTAGGCTTGCTGCAAGGTGCTTTTCGGACAATATCAAATAAGTTCTCTTTTGAGGCACTGTTGAAAATTGTTTCTGCTAAATTGGCACCAACACTGTCATATGGCTCAGAGGCTTACCTGGGGAAAATTGGGATACTTTTTGAATAGGGTACAGAGAGCAGTGTTCAGATCTTTATTCCAAGTACCAGGTAACACCTCACCAGCGCAAACAAGGTCGGAATTCTCACTACAGGAACAAACGTTTGTACAAATGGCCAGCATAATGAAATACCTGCACTCTTCAAGAGACAGTGTGCAAGGATCATTAAAACATCTCATCTGGCTGGATGTTGCGGGTTTTGACAGCACAAAACATACAAACATCTGGTCACAAGCCCTAGTCGTAGCCCTGGTTCAGACTCGATCAAGGGCTATGGCACTTAAAATTACCTAATTTACAGTTCAAAACACTCTTGAACAGAAATGTAAAATATTTATCATGAAAATCGTATCAAAGAGCATTAGCTTAAAGAAAACAAGATGTAAACTTTTACACTTATAGATCTGTCTAAAAACCAAAATAAGTAAATCAATCTCCGATCGATCAATATATTCAATTTGTTTTTTGTTTTGTGCTGTTACCATTCACAGTATATTGGACAGTATCTTGCTTTCTTGATAATTCTGCTCAAGGTCTGGCATCCACGAGTTCTCAGCTACCAAGTAAGTTTTTTGTTGGCTCTTTTGCTCCCCTATTGTCCTCAGCCTCATCGTCTTCTATTTTACAACACTGGTGATGGGCACCTCTTCTCCTATGTGCACTGCGGGACCCAAGGTATTATAGCGCTGTCAGGGCTTTTGCCCTTGTTCCATCATATACCTGTTATTGGGGTCCTTTTCCTAACTATTTGAACTTGCTCTAGTGCACCCTTTTTCTTTGGCACATCCGTTTTCTTAATCTTTGACTGGTTCTTGGGCACCATCTTAAGCTCCTCAAATGTATAGTTTATTTATTGACTTATATATATTCATGCATGTTTATTCATTGTTTTCCACAAACTATGTCCTAATAAACTGCATAAACTGTGATAAGAAGCCCTCACACCACCTTCTTATACATGGCTATTACTCTTGGACCATATCTGGCCACCACATGTACTGCACTTTCTGCGCCTGACGAAGGAACTGCTGGGATATAGTTCCACCCCGAAATGCGCATCGGCGCTTGTTCTTTTGATATGACTTACGAATTGTGCATTTTGGCATCTGTTTGTATATAAGCTGTCATGGTTGGTATGTATGCGATTTGTGGTGTCTCATTGTCATTCTTTTGTGTGTGTTAGGTTTCAGTGGAGCTGTTTTACTTGATGGATGTTTAATAAAGAAGGTTTCATATAATGAATTGATATATGAAATTGCTTATCCATATATATATATTTAATGACTCTATCATACTGACACCTGATAGACTTTTGCCGTTTGCACTTTATGTAAATATGTGTTACTATGTATTACATGTTGTACATACCTCGGTTGCCCACTGCCTACGTATAAACATTAATCAATTAATTTGACTGGACTTACACAAAGGTCGGTAGGTGCAAATGTATTCACACAGTGATTAATTTTCCAGGGCTTACCTATTTTTTGACATAAGTTTTCCCGTCTTAATTAGTGCAATTGCAGACATTCTTTTCTGTTGCAGTGTGTAAACACTCCCACTGCATTTAAATCCACCAATCAAATGTTCCCCTCTTTTGTGAATGTGCCCTTTAAATTCCTTGCACCTCTTTCAGTGCGCCATGTGACCAAGGCCTCTGTGCAGGCCGAAACGTTATGCTGCCGTGGTGTGCTATTGAATAAACGAAACTCACCTGCACTCTGGGTCTTCCTGTTCTTTCCTGTGTGGGGTCGGTGATTGCAGACTGGCGCAGTGTGAAGGACAGTGCGGATACATTTCGAGCCGGTTAAGCGTTTCTCCGGCGTTTGGAAGACCCCTCCTCCGTTGGTGGCTGAGCAGCAGGAAACCCTGGCGTCCGGTGACCCGGAAGTCTTTATCTCTCCCGTTGGGGAGTTACTGCTCGAGCCCCCGGGCATCTGGATAACTATTTCGCTGCTGCGGTTTGCTGGTAGCCGTGTTGGGACGGCTGTCCCAAACCTGTGGAGCCCGCCTATCTGCGACGGCGATTTGTGGAAAAAGAAGTGTCCCGGTGGAGGAGTTGTGCAACAACGGAGGACGAGCCGCGATTACCGCAGTTTCCCCGTTTAAAAGTGAGTGCGACATTAGTTTTAATTTCAGTAACACCATGGCGGCCGGCGCACGCAAGGCGAGAGAGGTTGCTGCTTTGGAAGCGTTTGACGACTCCCCGGCTGGGGGGCCGTCTGTGACTGTTTCTGAAGATACTGGTGCCAATGCTGCGGGAGGTTCCAACCTTCGTGATAAATTCAAGCTACTGGAAAAGCTCTTGAAAAGAGAGCAGTCCAAATGGTGGGAACATCGTTCTTTGAGCCGTTACCTAGAAGTTAATCGCATACCACGCGGACTTAGGGTTATGCTCGCCCCCAGTTATGAATACATGGACCCAGCAATGTTAAAGGACTGGGCGGAGTGGAGCTTGGACTCATCGCGCCGCTTAGTTACCATGCTGGTGCGGTATGCGGAGAGTGACAGGCTGAAGCTACAAGCAGATATTGATGAGCTGGAGGCAGAAATATCAAGCCTATGCGAGGATGACAACAGCATCGTGGTGGAGTGTAAAAAATACCGTGAGACAATGGAACAACGTGTGCAAAAAGAAGAAGATATCATCAGAAAGCGCAAAACTTTTAAATTTCAGCGCGATAAAACTGACTATAGTGAAGGGAGAATCTTCACGTTTGCGCGGAAGTTTGATGCCATTAAAGCATCTAAATTAAAGAACTCGCGCTCAACGCAGAACAAACCTCACAGCACCACCCGAGCGCGGTCCGCCTCTCCCGGGGGTTCAAGTCTCACAGACCTAAGCTCAACCGTTGACAGCGGATCGGAGGCTGAAGCTGGCAGATTTTCGGAGCGCTTGGGGTTTACACGGCTGACCCCGGAGGAGGAATTGGAGTGTGTCAGGCAGGACAGACGCGAGACCCTGCGCCCTCGCAATCCATTACCAGAAAAAGCTCAAACCAAAAACGACGAGAGCGCAGAAAATGCAGCGCCAAACGAAAAACCCAAGAAACGAAATTACAAACGTTGGAACACAACCAAAAAGAAGTAATCAGCACAGCACCAAGTAGCGGCCATCTAACACTGGACAATGGTCTTTCTGTCATCAACTTGACCAACACTGCTTTTTCTGACGTTGAAATTGGCATCCTGTCCAAGGGATTATCATACTGCCCTCCAAGCAGTCTCAACTATGCGGACACTAGAATAGATCTTTTTAAATTTACGCGCAAGCTGAGACTTAAGAAACATTTTGCTAACAGCAAGTCACGGGGGTCGGCTAAAAGGCCAGGTTTGGAATCTACCACTCGAGGCCTGGCAGTACATGACATCCCGTTGATGCAGGACTTGGCGGACTTGCGTGCAGAGGCCTCAAATTCACAGAGCACGCAGAATGAGGGGAGTACTCACACTGGTGGCCTTAGTGATCTGAAACCACGGTCCACGTTTACTCCCATAACCCCCCATGATAACATCGACATATTTCAGGATGCTGTCGTCAAACAGATCAAGACACTGTATATGAAGACACTGAAAGCCAATTATCGTAAACATCATGATAATAATGAGTATCGGAAATTGATCACCAAAATGAATGCAGATGGAAATTTAATTGTCAGACAATCTGACTAAGGTGGCAATATTGTGCTTTGGCCAAGAACTCAATATATGGAGGAAGCTTACCTACAGCTCAATGACCCAAACTGCTACAGACATTGCGACTTCACTGCACTAAAGAAGGCACAATCAGACTTTCACTCTCTACTAATGGGATGGCGCTCCAGCGGACTGCTCAGTATGGATGAGCTAAAGTGTTTAAAAAATGACCACCCTGTAACCCCAGTATTGTACCTAATTCCTAAGGTGCATAAGGACGCAACAAAGCCGCCAGGTAGACCCATCATATCGGCGTGCGGGGGGTTGTTGGAAAAAGCCACCATTTATATTGATTTGTTCCTCCAAGAGCATGTTTTATCACTAGAATCATACATCCAGGATTCGAGTGATTTGTTGAGGAAGTTGGAGGGTTTTGAGTGGAACAATGATTACTGGCTGATTACACTAGATGTGTCATCGTTATACACAAGTATAGTGCATGCAGATGGGCTCAGAGCTGTAGAGTTCTTCTTGGGCAGACGACCCATAGAATTGGTTGAGCACAATAGAATGTTGCTAACAATGATCAGTTTCTGTCTGCACCATAATTACTTTATGTTCCTTCATCGATATTACCAGCAAGTCAGGGGTGTTGCCATGGGGGCCTGTTTCTCTCCTAGTTACGCCTATCTCCACATGGGGTACTGGGAGAGACAGGTCCTCAGAGGCATCCACCATGACACCTGTACCCATCATATCATCAGATGGTACAGGTATATCGATGATATACTCTTGGTGTGGCGTGGAACACGTGAAGAGGCAGTCAGCTTCATTGAAACCTTAAATTCCAACTCATTTAATTTGTCTTTCACGTCTCACATCAGCCAACAGGTGGCACACTTTCTTGATATTACATTAGAGGTCAGAGAGGGCAGTCTCGAAACCAAGCTGTACAGGAAGCCCACATCGGGCAATACCATCTTGCATGCGGGAAGTCATCACCCCCCACATTTGATTAGAAGCATCCCCTATGGGGAGATGCTTAGAATCCGTAGGGTGTGTAGCACGGACTCCCACTGCAAAAGTGCACAGGCTGCTAGCAAAGAAAGATTTCTTGCACGCGGGTACAGCGAGCAGCTCATTGATACAGCTATTAGAAAAGCCAATGCTCTGTCACGTACCCAAGCACTGACCCACAGGAAAGAGCAGAAAAGCATGGCAGCGAACAAAGAGCCCCCAACCAGACTTATCTGGACCTACAATAGTCAGCACGGGGCGCTCAGAAAGATTGTCAACCAATACTGGAATCTTATCAGACTTTTTTTTTTTTAAGTTTGAAGTTTATTAAGGTATAAAGAGGAAATAACAGGGCATGAAGAGACAATCAGAAGTTATAAAAAGCAATAAAACTCTTTTACATCAGAATAATATTTGATCAAAAAAGGATGTGAAACAAAAACAATGGAATTTAAAATTGCAGAAATATTGAGGGTGGGGAAAAAACATGAGAGGCATACATCATAGAAGTGATAACAAAGAAAAAGAAATTAGGATGCATTAATAAATTTACAAATATTGAGATAAAACAATTCACGGTGGTTTTTGAACTTCAACAGAACGCGGTGGAGAAAGGGGGGAAGGCCTGGCAATTCTAGATAAATATTCGGTGAGGGGAAGCCATAAAAGGTCACGTTTAATTGCTAAAGAAATAGGGGAGACAAAATTAGTGTCTAGGCGGTGATTGAAACAAACTGCGTTCCACCATGCAGAGAAAGAAACATCCTTAGCCTGTTTCCAATGTGTTGTAATATGATGGAAAGCGATGGCTATCAGGAGATCAAGTAATTTGTGTTTATGGTGGGATCCAGAAAGGTCAGGGGAAAGGGAGCCTAGGAAAATCTGAAGGACAGAATAGGGGATAGTGAGTTGAAAAAGTTTTTGTATTTGAGACCAAACTAGATGCCAGAAATGGAGAATGGGAGGGCATTCAAAGAGCATGTGTTTCAAATCAGCCAAAGGGCAGGGACAGGACCAACAAGTGGGAGAAGTGTCTGGAGAGAAAGAAGACAAAATTGCGGGAGTGTATAATGTACGATTATAGATAAAAAATAAGGTTTGGGTAGTATTGGCAGCTCTAGATGTACTTTGAATTTTAGACCAAACTTTATCCCAGAGAATAGGGGGCCATGTTTGAGACAAATCATCCTCCCACGCCAACTCAACCTTGGATTTAGTGCGATCTATAGGTGTTTGAAGGGATTTATAAAGAAAAGATGCAGAAGGGGATTGGTCGAGAGCATTTGAAATGGAAAAATGGAGTTTAGGAATAGTGTTGGTGGCAGGGAGAGAGGAAAGATATTGGGTAAGGGAGGGAAGAAGAGATAGATATTGTTTGCGAGAAGAGGAAGGTAATGAAAATTGGGTTTGAAGTAAGTGGAAGGAGAGAGGGGAGGAGTCAGAGATGAGTTGAGATATCCATTTTAAACCACGGGAGTGCCAAGATTTCCAGTAGATTGAACGATTTTTAATTTTAAGAAGTTTATTATGCCAAATAGGTTGGGAAGAAGTAGAAGAAGCGGAGGGGTAGGTGGATATTAAATACGGCTGAAGAAGAGAACGAGTATGAGAAATGATGGGAGATCGAAGAGAGGTGACGCCAGAGGAGAAGGAAAGAACTTCATTAAAGTCATAAGGGTGAAGGAAAGATGATTCTAATGTCAGCCAAAGCGGAGGAAAATATGGAATATCCGAAGAAATCCAACGTAGGGCTTGTTTCAAGGAGAAAGCAGTATGATATGATTTAAAATTGGGGAATTTGACTCCGCCTAAAGATTTGTCTTTCTTTAAAGCAGAGAGGGCTATTCTGGATTTTTTGTCTTTCCATAAAAACTTCAATAAGATAGAATCTATTGATTTAAAATGATGATTGGGGATGCGAATGGGAATCATAGAAATAGTGTATAGGACCAAAGGGGCTAGCATCATTTTTATGGAATCCAGACGACCCCACCAGGAAAGAAAGAGAGGGTTCCAACGATTGATGGAAGAAGTGAGCTTAGTAGAAAGGGATTCAAAATTAAATTTGAGGGTATCAGAGAGACGAGGGGCGAACCAAACACCTAGGTATTTAATCTTAGAGGGTTGCCAGGAAAACCCGGAAGAATCAAATAGATGTTTAAGACATAAGGGATTCAGGGGTAGTATTTCACATTTGTCCGTGTTAAGCTTATAGCCAGATACATTAGAAAAAGCGGAGACTTGGTTTAGGAAGGAAGGTAGGGTTGTTTGAGGGTCGGAGCAGTAAAATAAAATATCGTCAGCGTACACCGATAGTTTAACTTGTTGTTGTTGGGGGCCATATTGAAAACCGGAAATGTTCTCGTCACGTCTAATTTTGGTTAAAAAGGGTTCTAAAGCTAGAATAAACAAAAGAGGAGATAGAGGGCATCCTTGACGAACTCCCCTTTGGAGGGGAAAATAATCAGAAGTGAAGCCGTTGGCAAAGATGGAGGCATGGGGACTAGAGTAAAGTAAAGAGATAAGGGAAATGAATTTAGGTGGGAAACCGAACCAACAAAGAGCTTGGAACATAAAATCCCAGTTGATTCTGTCAAAAGCCTTCTCGGCATCAAGAGAAATGGCAGCCAATGGGGAAGTAAGGGAAGAGGCTCTACTTAAAATGTTAAAGAAAACACGAGAATTGTCTGTTGACAGACGACCTTTAACGAACCCAGATTGTTCCGGACCTATAAGTTCTGGCAATAGAGGATCTAATCTAAGAGCTATGATTTTGGCAAAAATTTTATAATCTGTGTTGACCAGGGAGATAGGGCGATAATTTTTGCATAAAGTATGATCTTTGTCTGGTTTGGGTATTAAACAGATTAAGGCTTCTTGGAAAGTTCCTCGAGAGGAACCAGAATCAGCAAATGACTGAAATAACAGGAAAAGTTTAGGGAGGAGAAGGGAAGAGAAATGATTATAGAATTCAATGGTGAAACCGTCAGGACCCGGGGCTTTACCTTTACGTAGGATTGAAACGGCATGAGAGATTTCAGAGGGGGAGATGTCTAGATTTAGTGGTTGAAAGTCAACATGTGCAGATTGTGGGGAAGGAATATCTCGAAAATAAGCAAGGAGGTCATCAGGAGCAGGGATAGATTCAGGAGTGTATAGGTTTTGGTAGAAGGAGACAAATTGAGCTAATATGTCCTTATCTTTGAAGAAGGAAGTACCGGTTGGACCTTGTAATGATTCAATCTTTGTTCTTTCTTTGCGTATTTTAAGGTAATTAGCTAACAATTTACCCATTTTGTTCTGTCCCCCGTAATAACGGGAATTACATTTAAGGAGAGTGTTTGATGCCGCATTAGTGGTAAATTTATTGAATTCAATTTTGGCAGAGATAAGTTCGCGAAGTGAGGAGTCAGAGGAAGAGTTATAGTAGGAGTATTCAAGTTTTTTAATTTTATCTAAAAGTTGAGTTGATTTGGTGATTGATTGTTTTTTCTTTTGAGAGACAAAATCAATGATAAAACCTCTAGCAGCTGCTTTGAAGGAATCCCACACCGTAACAAAGGAAGACCCAGGGAGATGATTGAGAGTAAAAAATTCAGAGGTAAAAGCTGTAAATTTAGTGGAGAAAATGGGGTCTAGGAGTAAGGAGTTATTAAACCTCCAACGTCCTGAGTGAGGAGAGAAGGGAATAAGGTCAATATCAACAAAAACGGGAGCATGGTCTGAGATTAGAATGGAACCGATGTCCGAATGTGTGACCAGTTGTGCTAGGGGTTTGCTAAGGAAAAGGTAATCAATACGGGATTGGGAGTGATGGGTGGGGGAATAGAACGTGTACTCTTTAAGGTCAGGGTTACATAGTCTCCAAATGTCTACTAAAGCATAATTCTGAAGAGAGGCAATAAACTGGGAGTGCATCTTAGAGGGAATAAACTTAACTTTGGAATTCCTGTCAAGAAAGGGGTCCAGAACTTGATTGCAATCACCACCAAAAATAACATATTTCTCATTAATTGTAACTAATTTGTCAGAAATAGCAGGCCAAAATAATTTATCAATACCTGTAGGAGCATATACATTGAAGATAACAATAGGAATTTTATCAATAAGAAGGTTAGTAACAACCCAACGGCCATTGTCATCATTTTCATGGGAGACAACTGAAACATTTAACTTTTTATGACATAAAATAACAGTGCCATTTTTCTTACCTAAAGCAGGAGAATGAAAGACATGTCCTACCCAGCAACGCTTAAGTTTATTAGCCTCCTTATCAGAAAGGTGAGATTCTTGGAGGAGAGCTATATCAGCTTTGAGGCGTGTCAAGTGGGTTAGGACACGTTGACGTTTAATGGGGTTATTTAACCCCTTAACATTCCAAGTAACTACTCGGAATTTGTAACTTCAGTAGAATGGTGTGAAAGAAGATATAATGAAAAGTGAATATGAAAAGAAAGAGAACAGTAATAGGCATGTAAGAAACAAGAGGTGGAAGAGAAAGAGAGCAAAAGAGAGGAAAGAGAATGGAGTAAAGAGATAGAAGAGAAAGAGGTGAAAAAGGGGATAGAGAAAGAGAACAGTAAAGAATAGAGAACAAAGCGTGTAGAAAGAATAATAGCATAACAGATAAAAAGAGATCAAAAAAGGACTGAGGGATGACGACGCCAGAAGAGGACGACATCAACAACGGAGACTCACATCGTCGAACACCTGAGGAACCAGCGAAGGAACGAAGTGGAGGGAAATACGAATACACCGGGATGAAGAAACACGGGAAAAGGATCTGTAAGAAGGTAAAAAAGAAGAAGAAAATATTAAAAACACACATGGTAAAAGTAATAAAAAGTAACATAAGAATATGGATGAGATAGACAGGGGTGGAGAGCACTCAGTCAGACACGGGGATCAGAAACAATGAGAAAACATGGCAAAAACAGACAAAACAGATCAAAATGGTCAGACGGGTCTTGCAGTGTCCATGCTTTCGGCTTCATGGCGACGCAGGAACTCTTCAAGGACGAGTGGATCTTCAAATGTAGTAGTTCTTTCTTTGTAGGTGACCTTGAAGAGGCATGGATGTAATAGCCCATATCTGGCACCAAGGGCTCTCAAACGAGGTCTCAAATCCAGGAACTGCTTCCGACGGTCGGCTGTGATCTTAGCAACATCTTGAGAAAGGTATAATCTGCGGCCTTCCCACATAACTTGTTTTTTAGCCTTTACTGCAGAAAGTACTTGGAGGAGATCAGTGTATTGAAGGAACAGCATGATGACACCTCGAGGTTTATCAGAAACTTTCGGGCCAAGTCTGTGCGCACGTTGAATATTTAGAGAGGTGGAAGAAGGAAGGTCTAAGATTTTTGGTAGAAAAGTTTGAAAGAAGACTGTTGGATTAGACCCCTCTGTAAGTTCCGGAAGATTATAAAGGCGTAGGTTGTTCCTCCGGTTGCGATTTTCCAACTCCTCCGACTGTCGCTTTAGGAGGGAGACATCTTTTTCCAAGAGCGAAATTTTTGCATGTGAGGTATGAAGAGTCTCAGTCGATTGTTCCACCAAAAGAACCCTTGATTCCAACGTGGACCACTTGTCATGGAGAAATTGTAAGGTTTTAGTAGTTTCGGCCATGAAGGGTTTAAGTGCTCGAAGTTCCTCCAGAATAAGATCCATTGAAGCAGAATGTGATGATGAACCTGGAGATGGAGGATCTTTTTTTAAACGCTTCGTTGAACCAGGTTGTAAAAGCTTACTAGTTGAAGTATTTTTAGGAATAGCGCCGTGAGTAGCGTTAGGTTTGAGAGAAGTGGGATCATCCATATTAGGAGTTGTGGAATCAGAGTCTGAGGAAAGTTGTGGCTTGTTTTTTGATGCTGTGAGCTTGAGAGTACGGAGTTTCCCCATAGAAGGCAGGAGAAGTAAATACAATGTCACCACAATGTGTTGATGAGAAAAATGTTGTAAATAGGAAGCAAAAGGTGATTTTTATAGTGGAAGGCACCAAAAAGCGTGTATTTGCTGCACGAAAAATGATGAAATGCAAGAAAAACAGTTAATTAGAGCAGTCAATAAAATATATAACCTTTCCTCAGGTATAGCCAATAAAGTTGCGTGGATATAAACTATCACCTCATGTCATGTCAGAGAATTTGACAAGGAGGCGCTGAATGCAGCTGGAAAGTTCAATGAGCGTTATGCAAAGCAGCGCGCCGCCTTATTATGAGGAGATTATCATCGTCAGCCATGAGGGAACATCGATGAAAAATGATGAGTGAAAACTGACATTAAATCCAAGAACCAGCAATGAAAGTCACAGACTGTATGTATCAGAGCAGGAAAGGGCGTTTTTAAGGTAATTGGCCGGTATAAATAGCAACCGCATTGCACATGCTGAGGTAGAGAAGCGGCGCTCGCTGTGAAGGAAGCGCGCGGCAAGTGCAGAAAATGGCGGCCGCCAGGGAGTTGAAGAGCGTCACTTACGGAAGATATGCATTCCGTCGGAGTAGAGAAATGCTGCTCGGTTCTCCTTGTTCAGCTCACGTTCCGATGCACAAGAATATCATTTGCGCTCACCAAGGACCGGTGGGAGCGGAGAAAGTCGCCGGCTCCGGTGCTCGACTTGCGGAGCTCCGGTGCTAAGCCGCCATCTTGTGCGGCGTTCAAGCCACGCCCCCCGAATCTTATCAGACTTGATCCAGTTATTGGTGAGCACATGCCTAATAAACCAGCTATTGCTTACAGGAAGGCATTCTCTTTGCAGGATGCGCTAGTTAAGTCTAGCCCTGAGGTAATACCACCCAAAAACTGGCTAGCTGCCAGTCGAGGGTTTAGGAAGTGCTCTAGTTGTAAAGCTTGCTCTCAGGGGCTCAATAAAACTGAGTTCCTTACAGCATTTTCATTGGCACCCCGCAAGATTAACAAGCAACTTACGTGCAAATCGGAGTACGTGGTGTATGTGCTGGAGTGCCCATGTGGCCTGCAGTATATTGGCAGCACCAAATTGCAGGTCCACAAAAGGGTCCTCCAGCATATTAGAGCCATCAATACTAATGACACCACCTACCCGGTTGCGCGGCATTTTAAGGAGTTCCATGGTAACAACAGCAGTCTCCTTAAATATTATGCTATTGACTCGGTGGGCCCACTTAGGAGGGGAGGTAACCGGGAAGGGATCTTGAGGGCACTCGAGACCAGATACATCCTGGAGATGGATAGCAAGAGCCCCAATGGCCTCAATTCCACAGAGGATTTTTACACTTGTTTGTAAATCTCACATATCTGAACAGCTCTCTTGCAGTAATTCTACCTCTCCCCCGTTAGGATACTGTTTGGGCATTGCCAACTTCTGTTCGTGTTGTCACCTGTAAGATCATATAGCAGTGTCGGCCCAAGCTATCAAAAATGACTATTTATGAATTAACACACTAGGTCATTACAAGGTAGTTTGATGGTTGCTACTATTCTAAGAAAACAAATGTCACCGAAATTTTTAATGTAAATTTGAGAAAAAAAGTATGTTGCACTTATTATATTTTTCACTTTCTTTGTAGCATTCACATTAGTGATGGGTGATTGGTGTTGGAGTTAGATCTTTCTTGGAAAAGTAGGGGGAGATGTCACATAATAGTGCCCTGAACAGCCGGCCGTAATGTCTATTAATTTTTGTTTGGCATTTCAGTAGTAATTTGGGGTAGGGGTTTGCAATCTATGATGTTTATAGATGTATATATATTAAATATACTGTACATATTTTAAATATGTGGTACAACTGTCATATTGTGCACTGTATATGTGTGTATTGTTAGCATTTATGCTGGTAGCCTTTTTAATGACTCTATCATACTGACACCTGATAGACATTTGCCGTTTGCACTTTATGTAAATATGTGTTACTATGTATTACATGTTGTACATACCTCGGTTGCCCACTGCCTACGTATAAACATTAATCTATTAATTTGACTGGACTTACACAAAGGTCGGTAGGCGCAAATGTATTCACACAGTGATTAATTTTCCAGGGCTTACCTATTTTTTGACATAAGTTTTCCCGTCTTAATTAGTGCAATTGCAGACATTCTTTTCTGTTGCAGTGTGTAAACACTCCCACTGCATTTAAATCCACCAATCAAATGTTCCCCTCTTTTGTGAATGTGCCCTTTAAATTCCTTGCACCTCTTTCAGTGCGCCATGTGACCAAGGCCTCTGTGCAGGCCGAAACGTTATGCTGCCGTGGTGTGCTATTGAATAAACGAAACTCACCTGCACTCTGGGTCTTCCTGTTCTTTCCTGTGTGGGGTCGGTGATTGCAGACTGGCGCAGTGTGAAGGACAGTGCGGATATATATATATATATATATATATATATATATAAAAATATAGAAAAATAGATTTTTGAATAATAAAACATAAAATGAATTTTTGTGTGTGGGACAATGATGTTATGTTTTATTTAGGATGTACCATCATTAGCTAATTAACCAATAGGGAGATGTTTAATGTTATTGTTCCTAGTGTTTCCCTGCCCTTCTCTCCCATGATCCAGGCACTCAGGGACCCTCTTGCGTTTTCTATTGAATGCTTTATTGTGCGACGTATTTAAAACAACCCCAACGTCCTACAAGGAAGGGCTAGAGCACTTGCTGCGCAGCCATGTTTACAGTTACATGTTCTGCCCCTTCCAGATATGAAAGGCCTAAAGGCAGCGTGTATTTCAGAGATATGAAGACCAGTGCAGTATTCAGGCAATCTGGACTCTGGTAATTCATTTATTTGTCTACAGGTGAAACAGGAACTCATATTAGCTACCTTAAACCTCACATTCCCCTAGGTGGCTGTTTAGTGGTTTCCATTTCATGGAGACTGTAGGCTACGTAGAGTTTTCAAAACTTCTCCAGGCAAAGACGCACTTTAATAAAAAAAAAATATCTGCACGTGGCAGAAACTGGTAATTTGATCTCGACATAAATCGAAATATATCCTGTTCTAATTTCTTCACATAAATGATTGATACTTAAACAGCCATCTGTTTTTCAAAATGTCATGCACCACTATACATGGATCCAGATGTGCCACTAGATACAGAAGTGTGCCACTTGAATTTGGGACTAGATATTTAATTAGTTCCTGATTATGATATTGCAGCTGTTCCAGAATAGGCCTGGGGCTGTCCTGTTCATCTGAGAATCCATACTTCTGAACTGCTCAACAGGTTCAAGAGAGACAGCAGGTGCCAATCCTCTTATCTGCCAGGAACTAACTCCAAGAATAGACATAGGATGTGAAGAAGATCCTTAAAACAAGACTGCAGTTTCTGTTGACATTTTTTCGTCAGTCTAAAAGAAATCATCCACAAAGCAAGAAGTGTATTCAGACATTTCTGACCCGGACACTTCATATGGCAATATATGGCAGGTAAAACATATCCAAAACTGAGTGGGCCTCATTTATTAGGTTTTTGCGCAGGGCATCGCCGCAAGGAATCTTACTGCTCTGCCCTACGCCAAAACAAAGTGGCAGGAATGCGCTTTATCTTTAAGATATGGTGCATTCCTGTCCTTAACCAAGTGCTGGCGCACAGTGGGCTGCCATGTACCAATGCAGGCACCCTTGCACCATGGTGCAGGAGTGCTTGTGTTGCATGGCTGACTGATTTGGCGCGAGAAGGATCACCTTCCTGCACAAAATCATTCAAGTCAGGCGAATTTCTCTTTCTATGTGTGCTGCAGAATATAGAAAAAGGAAAAACAAGGAGAAATTAAAACATTTCTTCTTGTTGTGCCTCCCTAAAGCCACCCCTGGGTTGACCTTAGATTCCGACTCATTGCAGATTTACGATTTCGCGCAAATTAAGTATTGTGTCAGATTCCATGAGTGTTGCATGGGAACACCCACAGCAACACCCATGGAACGCCCCTTTCACACATTGTTCTGGATGAAAAAAGGCACATATTTACAATGCCATGAAAAACCATGTTAAGTGGCCTTAGGTGGCCGTGTAAATAATGCGGGGGCACAATGCACCTCCGGAACATCAAAAAAGTGCATCTCTCATCTCAAAATAATATCTTATTAAATGCATTTCAGAATGATGTTTTAAATGTTTTTTTTAAAAACTTTTTTTATTAAAGTTTTTCCCCCCATTTTTACCATATTTTCCAGTACATATTTGATATTTGATATTTATTGGCATTTGTAAAGCGCTACTTTCGCTCCGGAGGGAGCATCTTGGCGCTGAGCACACAGAAGGTCGAATATGGGGGGCATGGATCAGATAGCTGCGAGAACTGAGGAGTCGGACTGAGAGTAAATCCAAGTTTTTAGGGATTTCCTAAATAGGCTTTCTGAGGGAGCGTGCCTGAGGTTGGGGGGGAGACGGTT
Organism: Lissotriton vulgaris; assembly: GCF_964263255.1. Taxonomy (NCBI): domain Eukaryota; kingdom Metazoa; phylum Chordata; class Amphibia; order Caudata; family Salamandridae; genus Lissotriton; species Lissotriton vulgaris. The sequence goes on along the minus strand of NC_141690.1, from coordinate 23,212,912 downwards.
CCATGCCTTAGCCGCCAGAAAAGAAAAGGTCTTTCCACCCATGGATTTTAATTTTATACGGGGTTCAGAGATGAAATTGGCACCTGATGACCTCAAACAGCGAGTTGGAGTGTAACGCTGGAAGCGCTTGGTCAGGTAGGATGGACCCATGCACCTGGTAGCTTTAAATACAGTAACTAAAAGCTTGAATAAGATTCTCTTATGGAGGGGCAGCCAATGGAGGGCGTTGAGGGCTGCGGAGGCCGAGGACCTACGGGGGAGTTTCAAAACAAGCCTAGCTGCTGCATGTTGAACACTTTGTAGTTTTTTAAGAGAGGATTTCTTGATGCCTGCTAGGAGGCCGTTACAATAATCCAGCCGGGAAAGGATATTACAGCACAAAGTTTAAAAATAAAGAAATGAAATCATACAAACACAAATACTTTACAAATCGTAAAAGCAAATTTTGATGGTGAGCATATCATATTACAAACTCTTTCCAACATATGTTTGCTCCCATCCTCTCTACTCTGGCCTATTTTTCCATTGATCTATTGGTTGCCAGATTCTTCCCCCCAATGCTCTAGCTCTTCTACCCTTCCTTTCATATATAGCTTTCTCCAAATTGTACGTAGAAAGAAGCCTTGCAATCCATGTTTGGAATGACGGAGGCACCCTGTCAAGCCATGCCCTCGCAATTCCAATACGGTATACCGCTGCTACCATAAATAAAAATTCTATAGAAGAGTCCGCTGAGCCTGCAGAGACACCTAGAATTATTAATTCATCCGTTAGTTTAACCTTAATTCCCAGTGGGTTTTCCAGAAATTCCTCAATTGCCCCTTTTAGTGTGTGTAATTGTGGGCATTGTGCAAACATATGGACAATGTCCGCTTCTCTTGCGTCACATCGTGGGCATGTAATCCCAGTGACCCCCCCCCACTGTGCAATTCTGGCCGGGGTATTATAAAGAGAGTACAATGGTTTGTAATGCTGTGATTGTAATGTCGCAGAGCATAAAACTGTTCGCCCTAAGTCTATCGATGTCTGTAAATCCTCAGTGGTAGAGCCCACCTTCTCCACCCATTTCCTGGCATATTTTTCTCTGTCGTCATTTTTTAACAGATACAGTTCTGCGTACAGCTGGCGAATTGTACAATGGTTACATTTTCCAAGGTGGTCCATTATTCTGCATTGATTAAATCCTATGAAGCCACCTCTTTTGTTTGTGAGAAAACTTCTTATCTGGAGGTACTTAAAGAAACTGTTACTCAATATCCTGTATTTCCTTTGTAGTTCCAGAAATAGCACAACAACCCCCTCTGTATCCAATAAATCCCCTATCCTCCTAATCCCCTTGTTATCTCAATCCTTCATGATTACATCCCGGAATATTTCCCCTGGGAGTGAGTGATTTGTGTACAATCGGGTATAATAATTGTATCTCCCTATACCAAGATTTTTAGCCACCGCCTTCCATACATTATATGCTGCTCCTAGAGACTTAAACCTAGTGTGTTTAAAATAACTATAGTCAATCGTATTTAGCAAGGCATTCTCAGCGTCCTCCCCACCAGTGCCCAATCTGAGTCTTACTTTTATTGATTGAGTATCCCGCTATTGCTCCAAAATTCAACGCCTCTTGCTCAACTTCCACTGTCGCTCTCCCTGGGCTCGGTGTTATGATAGCCACGTCGTCTGCATATGCAAATAGCTTGTATTCAGTCCCATGTAGCCTAACCGGGTGAATGTTGTTTGTTACTTATGAGTTTTCTTAGGAATGGGTCCAGATATAAAGCGAACAGTAATGGTGAGGCTGGGCAGCCCTGCCTAGTCCCGCGTTTTATCTGAACTGCCTTTGTGTAGCTCCTGTTTATTCTTATTCTTGCTGTTGGACATTCATAGAGGGCCTGGATTGCCTTTATGTAGCTCTCACCTACCCCAAACCACTCCATCACCCTCCACAAGTAGTCCCAGGAGACCCTGTCAAAAGCCTTCTCGGCATCAAGAAATATGGCCGCAACAGGATCTCCTGCGACCCCTGCGGCGTCCAGAATGGTAATCATCTGCCTAGTATGTTGGGTGGTTCCTTTCCCAGGGATGAATCCGTGCTGAGAAGTGCTGACTAGCCCCTCAATCCCCTTGCTCAATCTTTGTGCAAGTGCTTTAGAGAACATTTTTGCATCTGCATTTAACAGTGTGATTGGTCTATAAGGCCCTGGCTCTCGTGGTGACTTGTCCTTCTTTAGAATCACTATAATATCTGCACCTGCCCAAGAATGTGGTACTGCTCTGCCTATCTGTGCCTGTCTAAAGATTTCCAACATATTTACCCCCAGTATATCCCAAAATGTCTTGTAAAATTCTACTGGTATTCGATCGGGTCCAGTAGCCTTCCCCGCTGGTAGTTGGTTCACAGCCTCCCTTACTTCCTGAAGCGTTAGAGTGAGGTCTAATTTCTCTTTCCCCTCAATACTTAATATATCATGCTGTACATCTGCCAAGTAGTCAGTAATCTCCTTATCCATATTACTTAGATTCTGTTCTTAAAGATTTCCATAGAAGCTCCTAAAGACCTCCTGTATTCCTTCTAGATTGTTAACTAGAGTTCCTGAACTATTTTTGATTTCCTTTATTTCCCCTGCTGCAAGGTTTTGGCGCGTCCGAATAGCTAAAAGGTGACCTACACTTTCGTTAAATTCGTAGCACTTTTCTTTTTTCGACAAAAAGTTGCTCGCCGCCTTCTGCACCAGACGGTCCCCTGCCTGTGCTTTACTCAGTTCTATCTCCAGCAATATCCCTTCTATTGGTTCTTGGTTGGATATGGCCACAATTAGTCAGTCTTCTAATCTCTCCAAGTCCCTCAATCTATTGTCCATTCTTATTTTCTCCATCTTACTCCTTCGCAGTGTGTAGCTTAAAGTCTCCCCCCTCACCCCAGCCTTGAATGCATCCCAAATCATGTTGACAGGAGCTGAGTTCCAATTGGTCTCCCAGAATTGAGGAATCCATTCTTGCATATGCCTAATATATCCTGTCTCTCTCAATAAGCCCCTCTCAAATGTCCATGTGCTACTTTTGCCCACACCCCTATTAAGCGGGAGACTTAGCACCAGTGGATTATGGTCCGAAACTAGCCTTGGCAACCTTTCTAAGTGTGACCCACTTACTATTGAGCTTGAGGTAAGGAAGTAATCTAATCTTGATATCATTCTATGTGGGCTGAGTAATACGTGCTCCCTGTCCCTATGGGATTCTTTCCCGCCCAAACATCCACCAGAGCATTATGAATCACCATATTATGTATAGCATTATACGTTCTCCTCTTTCGACCTCCTCCTTTCAAGAATCCCGCCCCATACAAACCATCAACATTAAAATCCCCACAACATATTATAGGCTCCGGCCACAGTGCAAGTTCTGTATCTAAATATTCAAAAATTTCAGGTTCATCATCATTCGAGCCATAGACTGATACAATTGTAAAACACCCAGCCAGTGTCTCTACCTCCTCTATGACCCATCTTCCGTCCTGGTCCTCCTTTTTTCACTTAAGTTGAACTGTCCCTTTCTTAGCTAATATGGCAACTCCTTTTGTTCTAGTTTCTTGTTTTGCATGTGCAAGAACGTCAAACCCCATCTGCTCCAACTAGAATTTTTCTTTTCCAGGAATATGTGTCTTCTGCAAGCACATTATTTCTAACTTAAGCATTCTTAATAATGCAGCCACTTTCTGCCTTTTGTCTTCATTATTCAGCCCGCATATGTTCAGGGAGATAATCCTTAATGCCATTTATGTTTTCTAGCATTTCCTTCTTTTTCCCCCTTCCAGAGGGTCCGATTCCCGTGTTTATATACTGTTATCAATACTACTTTCTTTCTACCTTTTTTTTGTGCTTTTGTCCATTTGTGCTGTTTTTTCCTGTGTATCACCACCCCTCCTTTCCCCCTCCCTCTGCTCCCTCCCAGCAACGCCCTCCCTCTCCCACCCTCCCTTCTACAGGCAAATAGGTCATGCATGTCCTCTGTGTGACTGCTGTGTGTTGTAGAGTCGCCTCCCTCTCCTCCCTCCTACTCATCCTCCCGCTCCTCTGCCTTGATGCCCAAAGCTTATATAGTTTTCCGTCTTTCTGATGCTGTATTTAATCTTTCTAAATTCTGTCTATTTCTTTCCTCTCTCTTTATTCAGCTCAGTAAGATCTGATAGATATTCTCCTGCTTTTATTTATGAGAAAAACATCCTAGTAACACCACCTGTGAAAATCTTTAGCTTTGCCGGAGACATTAAGTAGGCCTCTGCCCCTTGTCGCTGGAAGGGTGCAATTAGCTGTCTGAGTCGCCACCTCCTCTCCACAGTGATGTGGCAAAAGTCCGGTCTAGCAAAAAAGGTTACACCCTGAGCTGATTTTTTTGAATCTGGTCTGGCTTTTTCAATAATTTCCTGCCTTGCCAAGAAATTTCCGCAAAATACCAGCATAGCTCTAGGTGAATTATCCTGTCTACCATCTCGTTTCTTTTTATTTATCAGCGGGAACCTATGCGCCCTTTGCACCTCTAGCTCCCATTGCCATTGAGCCTCTGGGAAGGCATCTTTCAGTAACTTAATGACAAAGCATCTTGGGTCCTGCCCCTCCACCCCTTCCTCTAGTCCCAAAAGTCTCACATTATTACGCCTCTGGCATTTTCAAAGTCCTCCATTTTCCAATGCAAGTCCTCCGTTATTTTCGATTGTTCCATCTTGAATGTCTGCCAGTCTGTGACCTCGTCCTCTAACCTGCCCGTCCTTTCTTCGACTTGAACTACTCGCTCTTCCACCTGCTCATACTTTTTATTCATTCTTCTTATTGATGCCTGTAATTTCTTAGTATCGTGCCTAGCTCTCCGACTCTCTGCTCTGGCTTCAGCCTGCATTGTTTTTAGTGTATTATACAGCATATCCATTGTTATCTGCTGCAGATTTCCACTTTTTGCCCTTCCTGTAGCTCCAGCCTCTCCTTGCGTGCCCTCCTGATACATACTGGAGGTTGCCAAGTAGTCCCAGAAGAGTTTTTTATTTATTCGTTTTATCTGGAGAACCTTCCCCTCTACCTCCTCGTCTTGCCTGCGGTTTCCTCCTTTTTTGTGTATTTTTACCCTCCGGCCCACTGCTCCCTTCTGTATCAGTACTTATTTCTGTGGAAATTCCACCTTCCTCCTCGCTTGAGGTGGAGTCTGTGCCCTCATTCACAGAGAAGAATTCACCTTCCCGGTCTTTCTGTGAGTCAAGGCTCACCAGACTCCCCCCTTTTGCACCCTGTGTCTTAGTCATATCTTTCGACATTTCTTCCTCAACCTGGAGGAGTGTATCCAGCATCAGGGCATTGTTAGAGCCCCCTGCCCCCTCTGCTGTGCTGCTTACGAGTGTTTCAGTCCCCCCGCTCACCCGTTGTAGTTGATTGCTGCTCTGTCTCTCCCAGCTCTGCTGCTCTCACCAGGTGCATGCAAGCAGAGCTTCCTGGTTGCCCAGCAACCGAGACGCTTACGTCCTCGAGGACGGCTCCCGCTGCCTTCGCGTCTCTGTCGGCGTCTGTATCGAGGATTTCGGCCGGCAGCTGTCTTACCGGGTTCCTGGGTGCTAAAGCTTTCGTTCCAATGCTTCAGTTACGGTAGGCTGTCTGTAGCTGAAGTCTTTACTGTCTTTGGTAGCAGCTGACCTGCTATTCCGCGGCAATGAGCAGTGATCTTTATTTGGTCCTTGAACTGACAGCGGAGCTTCGCTTGATTGTGCGGGTTTATCTTCAGGCTTTTTTCCCCCTTCTCAGCTTTCTTTTTTTGTGATCTTGGGGGCCCGGTAGTCACTCGTTTGGTTGATGTCGGAACTTTCGGTATTGTGCCCGTTCCTAGCGGTTTAGATGAGCTGCCTCCTACTAGCACCATCTTTTCTTTCTCAGTTCTGCCCTTTTGTGCCATTTTCAGGAGGTTGCTGCATGCCGCTTCCCAGTGCTCTCTTACTGTTCTAAACACTGCTCGGGCCCGATTCTTCCAACTTGCTCTGACTGCCCCTCGCAGCCCGTCTCTCTGACCGTCTGCTATCCACAGGATCAGCTGCATACCCAGCTCTAGTACTTCATCAAGGTATCAGGGCATCAGGGCTTCATCCTTCTCCTGCTAGTTGGGAGAGGGAGAAAATGCGACTGTGCTCTACAGCCCACTGGTGGCCATCTTGCCTCTCCAATCACCTAAGGTGCTTCTCTTTCAAGTGTTCGTCTTTGGATGCTCATGATGTTTTTAAATGTTGATGTAATGTTCCTTTTATATTTTGGTTTCCGTTTTTTTTTTTAATCTTGTGCTCTGCAATTTCACTTTGGTAATGCAGTTTAGGTTTTATTGTGTTTGTTGCACTGCGAAATCCGACTCAGTCTGTAATACACTAGAAAACCAAACACCCATTTTCTTTACAAGACAGTGGGTTCTTTCCGCATCTGCTACTTTTCTTCCTTTTCACCTTATTCTGCATCCACTACCTCAAACACACCTACCTGCTAATTTTCTTGCAGCCTTTTCCAAGTATTATTCTAATTCAAACTACAGTCCGTAAAATGGGCCCGGTGTTGTACTTTTTCAGCAGAACCACCCACAGTGGTAACTTACTGCACTCACATTGCTTCCTTGAATGTGGTAGCCATTTCTTAGCATCCCACTGTAAAATTCGACACCCTATCCGTATAATGAGGTGGCAATCCAAACATCCACTTCCCAGACAAGTCAGTGGATACTTTGCACGTCTGCAGCCTTTCTAATTTTTCACCTTTTTTATCTTCCACTCAATTAACACATCATCTACACATAACACACACCAACTTGCTACCGTTTTTGTCTGGGGTTATCAATTATTCTTGACTTTCATATTCTAATTCAAACTCATGGCCCTTTTATTGAACCTTTTTGTTGTAGCTACTACCCCAGCCAAAGGCAGTGGTAAATGTGCAAACTTGCTGCCTTTCTTGGCTGGACTTATAAATTATTCTAACATTAATTCAAATTCAAAACGTGGACCCTTCATTCAGCCTTCTTGGTAACTACTAACCATGAATGGCAGTGAGTAATTTGCACACTTGCGTCCTTTCTTGCATCTTTTCCATCACACAGTGTGTGTACTTAGTGCACTTGCATTGGTTGCTTAGATGTGCTAACCATTTCTCAAGTTCCCACTGCAGAAACCGATGCACAGTCTGTGTAATGGACTGGAAATCCAAACACCCACTTCCCTCACAAGGCAGTGGGTTCTTTGCACATCTGTAGCCTTTCTTATTTTTCACCTTTTTTATCTTCCACTCAATCAACACATAATCTACATGGACACACACCTACTTGCTGCCTTCCTTGGCTGGGGTTATCAATTATTCTTGAATTTCATATTCTAATTCAAAGTCATGGCCCTTTATGGAGCCTTTTTATTGTAACTACTTCCCCGCTAAACACAGTGATTTATTTACACACTTGCAGCCTTACTTATTTTTTTGCATTATTCATCTTCCACTCAATCAACACATCATCACAACATACCTACTTGTTGCCTTTCTTGACTATGGTTATCAACTATTCTTCTATTTCATATTCGTATTCAAAGTGTAGGCCCTTTATCGAGCTTTTTTCTGTAAATAACTACCCCGGCTGAACAGAGTAAGAAATTTGCACACGTGTTGCATTTCTTGGCTGGGGTTATCAATTATTCTTGAATGTCATATTCTCATTAAAAGTCAAGGCCCTTTAGCAAGCCTTATTGTTCTAGCTACTACCCCAGCCAAACACAGAGGGAAATTGGCACACTTCCTGGCTTTCTTGGCTGAGCTCATCAATTCTTCAATTTCATATTTTGATTAAAAGTGAAAGCCCTTTATTGAGCCCTTTTGTTGTAGCTAAACCCCGGCCGAAAACAGAAGGAAATTTTCACACTTGCTGCTTTTCTTGACTGAGGTTATCCATTATTCTTCAAGTAATTCAAAGTTCAGACCCTTTATTATACCTTCTTGGTATCTACTACCCATGAATGACAGTGGGTAATTTAAATACGTGTGTCCTTTCCACCACACAGTATGTGCACTTTGTGCACTTGCTTAACTGCTTAAATGAGATACCCGTTTCTCAGGCTCCCACTGCGAAATCCGACTCAGTCTGTAATGCACTGGAAAACCAAACACCCATTTTCTTTACAAGACAGTGGGTTCTTTCCGCATCTGCTACCTTTCTTCCTTTTCACCTTATTCTGCATCCACTACCTCAAACACACCTACCTGCTAATTTTCTTGCAGCCTTTTTCCAGGTACTATTCTAATTCATACTGCTGTCCCTAAAATGGGACCGGTGTTGTAATTTTTCAGCCCTACCACCCACAGTGGAAACTTAATGCACTCACATTGCTTCCTTCAATGTGGTAGCCATTTCTTAGCATCTCACTGCAAAATTCGAAGCCCTATCCATATAATGAGGTGGAAATCCAAAGATCTACTTCCCTGACAAGTCAGTAGATACTTTGCACGTCTGCAGCCTTTCTAATTTTTCACCTTTTTTATCTTCCACTCAATTAACACATCATCTTGATACCTTTTTTGTCTGGGGTTATCAATTATTCTTCAATTTCATATTCTAATTGAAACTCATGACCCTTTATTGAACCTTTTTGTTGTAGCTACTACCCCAGCCGAAGACAGTGGTAAATGTGCAAACTTGCTGCCTTTCTTCAAATTCAAAACGCAGACTCTTCATTCAGCCTTCTTGGTAACTACTAACAAGGAATGGCAGTGAGTAATTTGCACACTTGTGTCCTTTCTTGCATCTTTTCTACCGCACAGTGTGTGTACTTTCTGCACTTCCACTATTTGCTTAGATGTGATACCCATTTCTCAGGCTCCCACTGCCAAATCCGACACACAGTCTGTGTAATGGACTGTAAAACCAAAAACCCACTTCCTTTACAAAGCCCTGGGTAGTTTCAACGTCTGCTGCCTTTTTAAATTTTCACCGTATTCAGCATCCACTAGCACAAACACACCTACCTGCTGCCTCTTGACTGTCTTTGCCAACTAATATTGTAATTCAAACTAGAGGCCCTGGAAAGGGCCCGGTGTTATTTTTGAGCACTACGGCCCAGAGTGGGAACTTAGTGCACTTGCTTAGCCTCCTTAGATGTGGTAGTCATTTCTCAGCCTCCCACTGTGGAATCCAACACCCTGTCTGTATAATAAAAAGGATATCCAAAGACCCACTTCGCTGACAAGGCAGAGGGTAGTTGGCTAATCTGCCGCCTTTCTTATTTTTTTCCTTATTCATCTTCTACTCAATCAAGACACCATATACATGTACAAACACTTGCTGCCTTTTTTGACTGGGTTATCAATTATTATTCAATTTCATATTCTAATTCAAAGACAAGGGGCCTTTATCGAGCCTTTTGTTGTAACTACTTCCCCAACTAAACACACTATGTAATTTGCACACTTTTGCTGCCAATAGAAACATTGGAAACTTTAATTAAATTTTTTGTAGCTGGTCAGGTTTCAGTATCAGGAAGAACTTTTGCAGCTGTTGCAATTATTTTTGATGATGTACCTTCTACAACATCTGGACATTACACTGTTTATTTAAAATGTCTGAAAGGTTGGATACATTCTAATAATCAATCAGTTTTTAAGCAACGTTTGCCTAAAGAGTTACCAAATTGTTTACCTGATATTTTTAAAGCCAAAATTTTAAGATAAAAATTTGGCATTTCAGGATTACTTCGGTTGAGGTAGATTAGTCTGGTTTTGTACAGTATTTTGTAAGTAAGGGTGAGGTGCTAGAAGGTAATCCTAATATTGGTATTGTACAGTGTAGCTGTATCAGGTGCTGAGTGATGTGGCAGCAGCAGGGGGACATTGATAATCACTCGGGTGGAGGTCTTTTAGATATGTTGTAGGTGTTTGGCTACAATTCCTCTGTAGAGAGTTTTCCCACAGAGTAGTCTGCTGCTGATGAGGGACTGTATCACTGTTCTTCTTTTGGTTAGCATGTGGAGGGTCTTATAGCAGTACGAATAGACGATGTTGACTTGCTCACACATTGATAGGAAGGAGTTGAGGATGAATCCTAGGTTGTGCACATGGTTGGGAAGTGTTGGTACTGTCCAAAGTGTAATTGAAAAACAACAACCTAGGCAACTAATATTTAAAACTGACTAACAGTAAAAAATGACAATCGGCTACAGCTGGCTACAAAACTTAGTATTTTATTAAGTAATTAAAAATAAACAATTCAATGGCATAACACAATAATAAAGTTAAAATTTCACAAGACACATTATTAATGTAAAATACATTTTACAAAAATTAATTAAACACAAGTTAAAAAATATCTCTAGTAGATAGGTGGCACAATGAGTCTCTACGCGCGTTTCGGCGGCCAGCGCCTTCTTCCGGAGCAGCCACGCAATTTCTATAAAGTGAAAATACATATAGAATACATAATTATACATTAGGAAAATAGCATATTTATACAGATAAAAATTCTAACATTACAGACTTTAACTTTTGTAGCCAGTTTAATACCTTTTGTAGTTACAAAGATTACACACAATCTGAATTCGATTATTTATCCTGTCCAAAGTGTAGTCAGCTAGCAGAAGTCGGCTGAAAGGGTGGGTCTGAGGATGAGTACCTTTATTTGTGCGAATTCATGTTAAGAAAGCTGCTCTTTATGTAGTTGGTCACGTTGCAGCCTTTCTTATTTTTTACATTATTCATCTTCCACTCAATCAACACATCATCTACATATACACACACCTACTTCCTGCCTTTCTTGGCTATTGTTATCAACTATTCTTCAATTTCGTATGCAAAGCGAGGGCCTTTATCGAGTGTTTTTCTTGTAGCTACTACCTCGGCCGAAGGCACTGGGAAATTTGCACACTTGCAACCTTTTTGGGCTGTGGTTATCTATTTTTCTTCATGTAATTCAAAGTTCAAGCCCTTTATTGAACCTTCTTGGTAACTACTACCCATGAATAGTAGTGGGTAATTTGCACAATTGCGTCCTTTCTATCGCACAGCTTGTGTACTTTGTGCACTTGCTTAACTCCTTAGATGAGATACCCATTTCTCAGGCTCCCACTGCGGAATCCAACTAACAGTCTATAATGGACTGGAAAACCAAAGACCCATTTCCTTTACAAGGCTGTGGGTTGTTTCAGCATGTGCTACCTTTCTTCCTTTTCACCTTATTCTACATCCACTACCTCAAACACACGTACCTGCTACCTTTCTTCCTACCTTTCCCAAGTGTTATTCTAATTCAAAGTTGAGTCCCTGAAATTGGCCCGGTGTTGTAATTTTTAAGCCCTACCACCCAGTGTGGTAACAGTGCACTTACATTGCTTCATTTGATGTGGTAGCCATTTCTCAGGCTCCCACTACAAAATTCAACACCCTATCTGTATAATAAGGTAGAAATCTAAAGATCCACTTCCCTGACAATGCACTGGATACTTTACATGTCTGCAGCCTTTCTAATTTTCACCTTCATGTCAATCAACACATCATCTACACATAACACACACCAACTTGCTGTCTTTTTTTGGCCGGAGTTATCAATTATTATTCAATTTCATTTTATGATTCAAAGTCAAGGCCCTTTATCGAGGCTATTTGTTATAGCTAATACCCCAGCCGAAGACAGTAGGATATTTTAACACTTGCACCTTTGCTTCACTTGGGTTGTCTTTTTTTTTAATTACCAACAACCTTAGAAACAATATTTTCTTTTAGAAACAAATTTCAAAGTAATCGTCTCTGTAAAACTACTTTACCATGTTCACTCATTTCTCCAATTGTTATATATTGTAGAATAGTTTCACAATCACTAGCATTTGCTTGTCACATGTTTGTAATACCTTCCTTTTATTCAAAATATAACCAAATATTAACATTTCCAATGCTACATTACATCGTTTACTTATACTACCTGTGGAACATGACAACAAATAGGAATACCACAAGCTATCTGGAGAAGCTTGTTGTGAAGACACTTGAATAAAAAGAAACTTCTCATTATTCATGACCTAAGCATTGTATCAAACTTAATGCTTGCCTTTGTGCATTTAAGAATGCAACACATTCTTTAAACAGAGTATCACATATTACTCTGGTTTTATTTAAAGCAGATACAATTGTACTATGTCCTCAGACTCTTTTAACGGTACAAAATAGCATTCATCGATGTTTGTGTCGAGTAGTACCTTCAATCTACATTGCAGACAGCAGGGTTCACAACTTCAAATCAGCTTTGGATGTAAGTTTCTGTTCCGTATCTGTGCTGACAACAGCTTTCAATCATTTCAGCACTGAGTACAGTTAACAACTAGATACCAAGACCGCCAGCACTACAGAAAACATTCAATACAATCTTGATTTATTTCAAACAGAGACAATTGCACAATGTCCTCAGATTTTCTTAAAGTTTGAACAGTAGGAAATTCAGCCTTTCATATAATGCAGAGGGAATTCTACTATATGTCTTCACATTTTCTTTAAATAACTGACAAAAAGCATTTGTCTATCTCTGTGTCAACTGCCTTCAATCTACATTGCACAAGGAACGTACAAGCTCAGCGCCAAAGATACTACTTACTCACTCCACCATAAATAATCACCAAGAAGAGTGAACACTTTTATGTTATAGTGAAACATACTATTCCTTTTAAATAGAATTGATGCAGAATTCAATCGGCAGAAGACATTACTTCAATTACTGTTCTCCCCCCCCCCCATCATGTATTATCACAGGGTACATTCAACCTCAGCGCCAAAGATATTAGTAACTCAGTGCACCAGAAATCATCAAACAGGACCGTATTGAATAACATGTCTTATTTACAATAAAAAAAGCCTACTTTTTGGAGATATAGTTCAACTTACTTCTGTGAATGAACAACCAACACTAATTATAAAAAACTTGATTTTAAAGACTTTGCTACCAATGCGTCCTGCTTGGACCACGCATAATCGCAGACTTCACAGAACTTTGTTCCTTCAGGTGCCACTAACTCATTCCACCACTTATCATCGCTGCATTCACACACACTAAATTACCAATATTGTGCAGCTGTAATTAATGGCACGTAGTCATGAAATCTTTGTAACCGCTACCTCCTACCATCACCACAAGTCCATATTCAGCCAGAATTTAACGGATTCTTCATTCATTACGTATAAAGTACAGTACCAAATAAAGTAGTCTACCTCAAACCTACACAAAATCGCCAATTGCCCTTACTAAGCCAGAATTCACAGGACCAATAAAAATTACTATTAGTACATCCTACCCACACCACACATCTTCGCAAGCTCCACAAACCTTGGTGTTTCAGGTAAAACTAACTCAGTGGAACCTAAACTAAGTAGAACACCTATTTCATATTCCGATTCACACTCAACACCATTTATTGAGCCTTTTTGGTGTAGCTACTACCCCGACCCAAGGCAATGGCAAATTTGCACTTTTCCTGCCTTTCTTGGCTGTGGTCATCAATTAATCCTCAATTTCATATTCTAATTCAAAATCATGTCCCTTTATCAAGCCTTTTTCATGTAGATACTGCACTGGCAGAAAGCAGTGGAAAATTTGCGCACTTCCTTTATTTCTTCGCAGGGGTTTATACACTCTTGTTCAATTTCATATTCCTATTCAAAGAGTAGGCCCTTTATCAAGCCCTTTTTGTTCGATCAACTACCATGACCGTAGGCAGTGACAAATTTGCATACTTGCTGCCTTTCAGAGACAATTTCACAATGTCCTCAGATTTTCTTAAACTTTGAACAGTAAGAAATTCAGCCCTCATTTTCTTAATTTAAAGATGCTTCTACTGCATGTCTTCAGATTTTGTTTAAATAAGTGACAAAAAGCATTCCTCCATGTCTCTGTCAAATACTGCCTTTGATACACACTACAGACAGCAGGGTTCAAAACTTGAATTCAGCTTTCATCTACACAATCCACAGCATTCAAATTAGCCTTCATTTATGTAAGGCAGACACAATTTTATTAATGGATGGCACAAAAAACATTCCTAAATGTCTATAGTAAGTACTACCTTCAAATGTACACTACGAACAACAGAGTTTACCTCTTCCTACCATGAGCACATCAGTACCAGAGAAAATATTGAATCGAGCCTTCCTTTATTTAAGGTAGAGACTAATGGTTTCTATATCTTCTGGAAAGGGGCGACCAACTTGGTCCCCCCGAACGTATGGCTGAGTGCCTCGATCCCCCCCGGGAAGCCATTTTTGGGCGGGAGGCGCGTCTCGGCTGGTATGCCCGAAGCGGCATAGCCGGGGCGCGCCTGTTCCCGCCCTAGAGTGGGCTGGCCTAGACACTGACGCAGCCAGCCACGCCCTCGGGGCAGGCAGGGGCGGGTATACGCCCGCCCTGAAGACGGATAAAAAGGGACGCAAGACCAGAAGACATCCTCTTGTTCTTGTGCTCTGAAGCTGCACCTCCTCGCTGCACGTGAGCTCGGGACAGAACGAAGAGCCAATTTTGAGCGTTTTAATCTTTCTTTTTGTCTTCTAGATACTTCGTTTGAAAAATGCCCAAGAAAGGCGCGAAGAGAATGTCGACTGACCAGATGGTTCGGGTTCTCATGAAGGAAATGTCCGAGATAAAGAAGCAGTTGGCGGGGCGAGACGGTGAGGAGGGATCGGGGCGTCCACCGGCCGGAGGGAGGCCTAAGAGGCCGAGAAGGGGGCCGGTCGGGGGAGACGTCCCGGTTCCCTGTTCCCCGCTCGAGCCGCCAGCCCCGGTACCGGCCCCGGTACCGCAGGAAGGGAATCCGATTCCGGTCGTAGTCACCCCGACATCCGCTGAGGATATGCCTCCCGAGTTGGCGGCACAGTTAGCAGCGTGGTTGGGGGACAGTAGCGAGGGCGCCACGGCTGCCGAAGCGCAAGCACTCATGAAACAGTTGCGCGAGAAACATGATACAGCCAAGGTGCCCGCGCCGGATGCGGTGATAAACAAGCCACGAGGGGCGGAAGTAGCGTCCGGTGCAGGTAAGCGGCCATTGCCGATCGCAAGGGATGAGTCAACACCCTCTCGTAGAGAAAAATTGGGGCAACATGTTCCTTTGGCAATAAAGGAAAAGATTTGGGCGGGGGAATACGTAAACATTTTCTCCCTGCTCGTTGATCATTATGAGGTCGAAACTGTTAAGGGTCAAAAGGATCTGATGCATCCGAGTGTTTGGCGCGCCAAAATGGCCGCCTTTAAAGTGAATGAGAATATTGGCAACTGGGGTAATGCTTGGGGGATTTTTACGTCAATTTTGGGGGAACGTAGGCCTGAATTGCTCCCTGAATTTCCAGTATATCAGTCACGAATTATGGGGTACTCGACATCGCACCAAGGTAACCAATGGTTCTGTTACGACAACCTTTTCAGGAAAGCGATGGAGCATAACAAAAGTTTAACCTGGGACTGTTACGATTCTTTGACATGGAATAAAATGAAAGAGTCGGGGATGTTGAAAGTGCCGTTGGTGGGGAGTACTGTTGGTGAGTCCTCCCGCCAAAATGGGGGGACGCCCTTTCGGTCGGGTACAGGTACAGACGATTATCCGAGACCCGCCGGCAATACAGGGAAGAGGGGTTTCTGTTTCAATTTCAACAAAAGTAAATGTACTAGGCCCCCGGGATCTTGTAAATTCAAACACGAATGTAGTGGTTGTGGGGCACCCCATCCTGAGTCCTCGTGCAGAGCCAAATCGGGTGAAAATGGGGGTAGAGGAGGCGCCAAACAGGTCTAATATAGTCCGAGGGGCGCCTTTACCAACCCCGATTGATACCCTGGCGATGATTCCCTGGCTCAGCGAATACCCAGATCGTACTTCTGCTGGGGTGCTACGAAACGGTTTTTCATATGGTTTCCGCATCCCGGTGGGGGACTTTCAGGGTGTCGGGACGTGCAAAAACCAACTTTCCGTCTTGCAGCATACGACTGTAGTACAGGATAAGATCCGGAAAGAGGTTACCCGAGGTCGGGTTGCCGGCCCGTTTAGTGTTCCCCCGGTACAGAATTTTGTTTGTTCTCCTTTAGGGGTGGTCCCCAAGAAGGACCCAGGTGAGTTTCGATTGATTCACAATTTATCAGCTCCTCATGGCCTTTCTGTAAACGACGCAATTAATCCAGAGATATGTTCGGTGCGGTACGCATCATTCGATGAGGCCGTAGCCATTTTAAATCGCCTGGGGCCCGGGACGCTGATGGCGAAATCAGATATCGAGTCAGCGTTCCGTTTGCTCCCGGTATACCCGGAAGACCAACGTCTTTTGGGATTCATGTTTCAAGGTTCATATTACATGGATAGGTGTATGCCGATGGGGTGCTCTATATCTTGTGCTTATTTCGAGAAATTCAGTAGTTTTCTACAATGGGTTTACACGAAGAAAACGGGTTTTCGAAATGTGATGCATTACCTCGATGACTTTCTGTTCCTTGGGGCCGCTGGGGATGATGAATGTGCCCGGGCCTTGACGGAATTTTGTGTTTTAATGAATCAAATACATTTTACAAAAATTAATTAAACACAAGTTAAAAAATATCTCTAGTAGATAGGTGGCACAATGAGTCTCTACGCGCGTTTCGGCGGCCAGCGCCTTCTTCCGGAGCAGCCACGCAATTTCTATAAAGTGAAAATACATATAGAATACATAATTATACATTAGGAAAATAGCATATTTATACAGATAAAAATTCTAACATTACAGACTTTAACTTTTGTAGCCAGTTTAATACCTTTTGTAGTTACAAAGATTACACACAATCTGAATTCGATTATTTATCCTGTCCAAAGTGTAGTCAGCTAGCAGAAGTCGGCTGAAAGGGTGGGTCTGAGGATGAGTACCTTTATTTGTGCGAATTCATGTTAAGAAAGCTGCTCTTTATGTAGTTGGTCACGTTGCAGCCTTTCTTATTTTTTACATTATTCATCTTCCACTCAATCAACACATCATCTACATATACACACACCTACTTCCTGCCTTTCTTGGCTATTGTTATCAACTATTCTTCAATTTCGTATGCAAAGCGAGGGCCTTTATCGAGTGTTTTTCTTGTAGCTACTACCTCGGCCGAAGGCACTGGGAAATTTGCACACTTGCAACCTTTTTGGGCTGTGGTTATCTATTTTTCTTCATGTAATTCAAAGTTCAAGCCCTTTATTGAACCTTCTTGGTAACTACTACCCATGAATAGTAGTGGGTAATTTGCACAATTGCGTCCTTTCTATCGCACAGCTTGTGTACTTTGTGCACTTGCTTAACTCCTTAGATGAGATACCCATTTCTCAGGCTCCCACTGCGGAATCCAACTAACAGTCTATAATGGACTGGAAAACCAAAGACCCATTTCCTTTACAAGGCTGTGGGTTGTTTCAGCATGTGCTACCTTTCTTCCTTTTCACCTTATTCTACATCCACTACCTCAAACACACGTACCTGCTACCTTTCTTCCTACCTTTCCCAAGTGTTATTCTAATTCAAAGTTGAGTCCCTGAAATTGGCCCGGTGTTGTAATTTTTAAGCCCTACCACCCAGTGTGGTAACAGTGCACTTACATTGCTTCATTTGATGTGGTAGCCATTTCTCAGGCTCCCACTACAAAATTCAACACCCTATCTGTATAATAAGGTAGAAATCTAAAGATCCACTTCCCTGACAATGCACTGGATACTTTACATGTCTGCAGCCTTTCTAATTTTCACCTTCATGTCAATCAACACATCATCTACACATAACACACACCAACTTGCTGTCTTTTTTTGGCCGGAGTTATCAATTATTATTCAATTTCATTTTATGATTCAAAGTCAAGGCCCTTTATCGAGGCTATTTGTTATAGCTAATACCCCAGCCGAAGACAGTAGGATATTTTAACACTTGCACCTTTGCTTCACTTGGGTTGTCTTTTTTTTTAATTACCAACAACCTTAGAAACAATATTTTCTTTTAGAAACAAATTTCAAAGTAATCGTCTCTGTAAAACTACTTTACCATGTTCACTCATTTCTCCAATTGTTATATATTGTAGAATAGTTTCACAATCACTAGCATTTGCTTGTCACATGTTTGTAATACCTTCCTTTTATTCAAAATATAACCAAATATTAACATTTCCAATGCTACATTACATCGTTTACTTATACTACCTGTGGAACATGACAACAAATAGGAATACCACAAGCTATCTGGAGAAGCTTGTTGTGAAGACACTTGAATAAAAAGAAACTTCTCATTATTCATGACCTAAGCATTGTATCAAACTTAATGCTTGCCTTTGTGCATTTAAGAATGCAACACATTCTTTAAACAGAGTATCACATATTACTCTGGTTTTATTTAAAGCAGATACAATTGTACTATGTCCTCAGACTCTTTTAACGGTACAAAATAGCATTCATCGATGTTTGTGTCGAGTAGTACCTTCAATCTACATTGCAGACAGCAGGGTTCACAACTTCAAATCAGCTTTGGATGTAAGTTTCTGTTCCGTATCTGTGCTGACAACAGCTTTCAATCATTTCAGCACTGAGTACAGTTAACAACTAGATACCAAGACCGCCAGCACTACAGAAAACATTCAATACAATCTTGATTTATTTCAAACAGAGACAATTGCACAATGTCCTCAGATTTTCTTAAAGTTTGAACAGTAGGAAATTCAGCCTTTCATATAATGCAGAGGGAATTCTACTATATGTCTTCACATTTTCTTTAAATAACTGACAAAAAGCATTTGTCTATCTCTGTGTCAACTGCCTTCAATCTACATTGCACAAGGAACGTACAAGCTCAGCGCCAAAGATACTACTTACTCACTCCACCATAAATAATCACCAAGAAGAGTGAACACTTTTATGTTATAGTGAAACATACTATTCCTTTTAAATAGAATTGATGCAGAATTCAATCGGCAGAAGACATTACTTCAATTACTGTTCTCCCCCCCCCCCATCATGTATTATCACAGGGTACATTCAACCTCAGCGCCAAAGATATTAGTAACTCAGTGCACCAGAAATCATCAAACAGGACCGTATTGAATAACATGTCTTATTTACAATAAAAAAGCCTACTTTTTGGAGATATAGTTCAACTTACTTCTGTGAATGAACAACCAACACTAATTATAAAAAACTTGATTTTAAAGACTTTGCTACCAATGCGTCCTGCTTGGACCACGCATAATCGCAGACTTCACAGAACTTTGTTCCTTCAGGTGCCACTAACTCATTCCACCACTTATCATCGCTGCATTCACACACACTAAATTACCAATATTGTGCAGCTGTAATTAATGGCACGTAGTCATGAAATCTTTGTAACCGCTACCTCCTACCATCACCACAAGTCCATATTCAGCCAGAATTTAACGGATTCTTCATTCATTACGTATAAAGTACAGTACCAAATAAAGTAGTCTACCTCAAACCTACACAAAATCGCCAATTGCCCTTACTAAGCCAGAATTCACAGGACCAATAAAAATTACTATTAGTACATCCTACCCACACCACACATCTTCGCAAGCTCCACAAACCTTGGTGTTTCAGGTAAAACTAACTCAGTGGAACCTAAACTAAGTAGAACACCTATTTCATATTCCGATTCACACTCAACACCATTTATTGAGCCTTTTTGGTGTAGCTACTACCCCGACCCAAGGCAATGGCAAATTTGCACTTTTCCTGCCTTTCTTGGCTGTGGTCATCAATTAATCCTCAATTTCATATTCTAATTCAAAATCATGTCCCTTTATCAAGCCTTTTTCATGTAGATACTGCACTGGCAGAAAGCAGTGGAAAATTTGCGCACTTCCTTTATTTCTTCGCAGGGGTTTATACACTCTTGTTCAATTTCATATTCCTATTCAAAGAGTAGGCCCTTTATCAAGCCCTTTTTGTTCGATCAACTACCATGACCGTAGGCAGTGACAAATTTGCATACTTGCTGCCTTTCAGAGACAATTTCACAATGTCCTCAGATTTTCTTAAACTTTGAACAGTAAGAAATTCAGCCCTCATTTTCTTAATTTAAAGATGCTTCTACTGCATGTCTTCAGATTTTGTTTAAATAAGTGACAAAAAGCATTCCTCCATGTCTCTGTCAAATACTGCCTTTGATACACACTACAGACAGCAGGGTTCAAAACTTGAATTCAGCTTTCATCTACACAATCCACAGCATTCAAATTAGCCTTCATTTATGTAAGGCAGACACAATTTTATTAATGGATGGCACAAAAAACATTCCTAAATGTCTATAGTAAGTACTACCTTCAAATGTACACTACGAACAACAGAGTTTACCTCTTCCTACCATGAGCACATCAGTACCAGAGAAAATATTGAATCGAGCCTTCCTTTATTTAAGGTAGAGACTAATGGTTTCTATATCTTCTGGAAAGGGGCGACCAACTTGGTCCCCCCGAACGTATGGCTGAGTGCCTCGATCCCCCCGGGAAGCCATTTTTGGGCGGGAGGCGCGTCTCGGCTGGTATGCCCGAAGCGGCATAGCCGGGGCGCGCCTGTTCCCGCCCTAGAGTGGGCTGGCCTAGACACTGACGCAGCCAGCCACGCCCTCGGGGCAGGCAGGGGCGGGTATACGCCCGCCCTGAAGACGGATAAAAAGGGACGCAAGACCAGAAGACATCCTCTTGTTCTTGTGCTCTGAAGCTGCACCTCCTCGCTGCACGTGAGCTCGGGACAGAACGAAGAGCCAATTTTGAGCGTTTTAATCTTTCTTTTTGTCTTCTAGATACTTCGTTTGAAAAATGCCCAAGAAAGGCGCGAAGAGAATGTCGACTGACCAGATGGTTCGGGTTCTCATGAAGGAAATGTCCGAGATAAAGAAGCAGTTGGCGGGGCGAGACGGTGAGGAGGGATCGGGGCGTCCACCGGCCGGAGGGAGGCCTAAGAGGCCGAGAAGGGGGCCGGTCGGGGGAGACGTCCCGGTTCCCTGTTCCCCGCTCGAGCCGCCAGCCCCGGTACCGGCCCCGGTACCGCAGGAAGGGAATCCGATTCCGGTCGTAGTCACCCCGACATCCGCTGAGGATATGCCTCCCGAGTTGGCGGCACAGTTAGCAGCGTGGTTGGGGGACAGTAGCGAGGGCGCCACGGCTGCCGAAGCGCAAGCACTCATGAAACAGTTGCGCGAGAAACGTGATACAGCCAAGGTGCCCGCGCCGGATGCGGTGATAAACAAGCCACGAGGGGCGGAAGTAGCGTCCGGTGCAGGTAAGCGGCCATTGCCGATCGCAAGGGATGAGTCAACACCCTCTCGTAGAGAAAAATTGGGGCAACATGTTCCTTTGGCAATAAAGGAAAAGATTTGGGCGGGGGAATACGTAAACATTTTCTCCCTGCTCGTTGATCATTATGAGGTCGAAACTGTTAAGGGTCAAAAGGATCTGATGCATCCGAGTGTTTGGCGCGCCAAAATGGCCGCCTTTAAAGTGAATGAGAATATTGGCAACTGGGGTAATGCTTGGGGGATTTTTACGTCAATTTTGGGGGAACGTAGGCCTGAATTGCTCCCTGAATTTCCAGTATATCAGTCACGAATTATGGGGTACTCGACATCGCACCAAGGTAACCAATGGTTCTGTTACGACAACCTTTTCAGGAAAGCGATGGAGCATAACAAAAGTTTAACCTGGGACTGTTACGATTCTTTGACATGGAATAAAATGAAAGAGTCGGGGATGTTGAAAGTGCCGTTGGTGGGGAGTACTGTTGGTGAGTCCTCCCGCCAAAATGGGGGGACGCCCTTTCGGTCGGGTACAGGTACAGACGATTATCCGAGACCCGCCGGCAATACAGGGAAGAGGGGTTTCTGTTTCAATTTCAACAAAAGTAAATGTACTAGGCCCCCGGGATCTTGTAAATTCAAACACGAATGTAGTGGTTGTGGGGCACCCCATCCTGAGTCCTCGTGCAGAGCCAAATCGGGTGAAAATGGGGGTAGAGGAGGCGCCAAACAGGTCTAATATAGTCCGAGGGGCGCCTTTACCAACCCCGATTGATACCCTGGCGATGATTCCCTGGCTCAGCGAATACCCAGATCGTACTTCTGCTGGGGTGCTACGAAACGGTTTTTCATATGGTTTCCGCATCCCGGTGGGGGACTTTCAGGGTGTCGGGACGTGCAAAAACCAACTTTCCGTCTTGCAGCATACGACTGTAGTACAGGATAAGATCCGGAAAGAGGTTACCCGAGGTCGGGTTGCCGGCCCGTTTAGTGTTCCCCCGGTACAGAATTTTGTTTGTTCTCCTTTAGGGGTGGTCCCCAAGAAGGACCCAGGTGAGTTTCGATTGATTCACAATTTATCAGCTCCTCATGGCCTTTCTGTAAACGACGCAATTAATCCAGAGATATGTTCGGTGCGGTACGCATCATTCGATGAGGCCGTAGCCATTTTAAATCGCCTGGGGCCCGGGACGCTGATGGCGAAATCAGATATCGAGTCAGCGTTCCGTTTGCTCCCGGTATACCCGGAAGACCAACGTCTTTTGGGATTCATGTTTCAAGGTTCATATTACATGGATAGGTGTATGCCGATGGGGTGCTCTATATCTTGTGCTTATTTCGAGAAATTCAGTAGTTTTCTACAATGGGTTTACACGAAGAAAACGGGTTTTCGAAATGTGATGCATTACCTCGATGACTTTCTGTTCCTTGGGGCCGCTGGGGATGATGAATGTGCCCGGGCCTTGACGGAATTTTGTGTTTTAATGAATCAATTTGGCGTGCCATTGACACCAGGTAAAACTGTGGGTCCCACGACTTGCCTCGAGTTTCTCGGGATCGAGTTGGACTCTAGTGAGGGTTGTTTTCGTTTACCAGCTGCCAAAGTGTCGAAATTCAGGGCAGCCCTGCAAATGTGTATTACTGCATCTAAAGTTACGCTGCATCAATTGCAGCAATTGGTGGGGAAGTTGAATTTTGCCCTAAGGGTGATCCCAATGGCCCGCCCCTTTTCCCGTTCGATTGCCCAGGCGATGGTCGGCCTAAAGGAGGGTCATCATCGCACAAGACTATCGGCTGAGGTCCGCCAAGATATGCGTATTTGGTTAGCATTTTTGGCGGATTTCAATGGTCGAGTCGTCTGGAACAAACCAGCCTTGTCCTCTGAAGAGCTTGGTCTATGGACGGATTCAGCGGGAAGCATGGGCTTTGGCGCCATCTTCGGCACAAAATGGTCGGCACAAAGGTGGCCAACATGGTGGCATGAAGAGGGGCTGACGAGTAATATTGCTTTCCTTGAACTGTTTCCCATTTTGGTGGCCCTCAGAACCTGGCCCGATGGATTCAAAAATCACTCTGTCATATTTTGGTCTGACAATATGACCGTTGTAGAATGCATCAATAGTCAGGCAGCACGTTGTAAAATGATTTTAAGGCTGCTTAAAGAAATTGTCTTACTATGTATGCAACTGAACGTGGTATTCAGAGCGAAACATGTCCCAGGGGTGATGAATCAGGCGGCTGATGCACTGTCTCGTTTTCAAATACAGGCTTTCTCGGGTTTCCTTCCCTCGGCGGACCCAGAGCCGGCACCCTTTCCCGAAGCTCTCTGGTCTCTCGGTGCCCCGAACTTCGTTACCTCGTGGGAGAGAGTCTAGCACCAAGAACGAGGAAGGCATACGAAGGGGCGTTTCGTGCCTATTTAGCCTTTTTGGGGACTGAGAGAGGGGGGCTTTGGGGGCACGAGGATTGGGTAGTACATTTTCTGATGTCCTTGCGTAGGGCTGGGAAGTCGGTGGCTACAGCCCAGAGGCATCGTGCTGCCATTTCCTTTGTTGCCAGGGCCCATAATATCCAGGACCCGACAGCGTCTTTCGTGGTACAGAAAGCGCTACGTGGGTGGCAACGCCTTGAGGGTCGCAGAGTAGATGAGAGGCGCCCGATAGGTCTGGATAGGTTGGCCCAGTTGCTGGCCACACTCCACGCCACATGCTCGTCTCAGTTCGAGGCCTGTTTGTTCCGAGCCGCTTTTACGCTTGCATTTCACGGGGCGATGAGGATAAGTGAGCTGGTGGCAAGGAACAAACAGGATGTGGTGGGGGGTTTGTGCCGGGAACACGTTCAGATCAGGGGTGAGACGATGACTGTATCCTTTGTCAAGTCAAAAACCGATCAAGGTGGGGTGGGAGACTGCATAGTCATTCGCAGGATTCCAGGGTCCTCCATGTGTCCGGTGAAGTGTTTAGAAGATTACCTAGCACGAAGGGTGGCATCATGGGGAGGGACATTGTTGAGACACGCGGACGCCACCCCACTGACGAAGTTTCAGTTTCAGCGGGTGCTCGCGATGTCAATTACCGCAGCGGGCTTGGACCCGGGTGAGTTTGGGACCCATTCCTTTCGGATAGGGGCTGCCACTGAAGCTACAGCCAGGGGTCTTAATGTGGAACAAGTAAAACGAGTGGGGCGTTGGTCCTCCAATTGTTATAAGAGGTATGTGCGGTTGCACATGTTGTGAAGCTGTAATAATGTTCTCACGCTTCTTGTCTTCTGTTTGGTTTTCAGTTACGCAAGCCTTCGAGGCGGGGCGGACTATGCAGTCGACCCAACACCAGGCCAGCGGTCAGACATCACCGGCTGTGAGAAAGGAGGTGTGGGTCGTGGGCCACTCATACGTGAGGCGTGCCGCAGACGTATTCGAAGCAGGTGACATGATTCACGTAGCTGGGGAATACGGGTACAGAATGTCCTTCTACGGAAGGGGCGGTCTCTGTATTGACCAGTTTCAGGCATTCTTTGAGGGTTTGTTAGGGCGGACGAGGTCACCGCCGTCTATAGTCATAGTACATTTAGGGGGCAATGATTTGGTCACCACCGGTAGACGACTTCTCCTGGAGGCAATGCTTTCCACTGTAAGTTGGTTGGCGAGGAAAGTTCCGGGGTGCATAATTGCGTGGTCTCATATGATCCCACGAAAAGTGTGGCGGGGGGCTGTTTCGATTCCTGCTTTGAACCATTCTGTTAGAAAACTTAATAACAAAGTGAGTAGGTTGTTTCGTTCCAGGACATTGCATTCTATCTCGCACGGTTGTATTAATGATGACAGTATGTATCTAGGGGATGGTGTGCATTTGTCTCGGGTGGGAAATGAGTTACTCATAGGAGACTTCTCAGCATGGTTAAAAACGTTGAAACATGACCTTTAGCTAGGAGTTTTGTGGGGGGCCCGGATAGCCGGTCAACTATCCGGGCCTGTGGCGGTAAGGTCATGATCGGTGAGCACTAATTAGTAGATCCCTATGAGTGGGCGTCACCCAACACGGATGGGAGCGCTCGGGAGAGGTGGCCATTGGCCCCTCAATGGGGAGGCGGTCCCTTCTAAGGATGGGTCGCCGGAAGTAAAGGAAAGGCGGTCAAGGCCCCTTCCTTTGTAGGAGGGGTTACAGCCCCCTCCTGGGGAATTTCCCGGGGCCAGTGACATCTGCGACGGCAGATGCGGTAAGTTGTGTGGGGTTGGGATAAGGTCTACGGTACCTTCTAGATACCTCACACGAGTATTCGAACGACCTTTAACTGGCGTCGAGTCTTTAGGTGCCCCCGTCAAGTCAAGGGAAATTGGTAATAGTTGCACTTGAGGTACGCCTCCGTGCTGTCGCCCAGCCCAAGTGGGAGGGGTAAGTCTGGTTAGGGATCTTGACACCGGTTATGACCTTGCCGTTGGCCCTTAAACGTTAGGTTGTACAATTTCAATATGTCAAAAAATGTTTTGTAGGATGCTAGTTCGGCTAGGAGAACCTCTGTATTAGAGAATCTGTTAAGGTTAGCCAAACATCGCAATATGGTAATGAAATTGTACATAACATGAAACGTTTAATGTTTTAATTTTTGTTTTAATAAATACGGCCGGGATGGTCACTCCATCCCACTTCCAAAAACTCAAGAACTGTTTCCGGTTTCCCTCCTTTGGGGATTGTGTTGAGAGGGGGTGGCGGGTATCTCGGCCATATGGAAAGGGGCGACCAACTTGGTCCCCCCGAACGTATGGCTGAGTGCCTCGATCCCCCCGGGAAGCCATTTTTGGGCGGGAGGCGCATCTCGGCTGGTATGCCCGAAGCGGCGTAGCCGGGGCGTGCCTGTTCCCGCCCTAGAGTGGGCTGGCCTAGACACTGACGCAGCCAGCCACGCCCTCGGGGCAGGCAGGGGCGGGTATACGCCCGCCCTGAAGACGGATAAAAAGGGACGCAAGACCAGAAGACATCCTCTTGTTCTTGTGCTCTGAAGCTGCACCTCCTCGCTGCACGTGAGCTCGGGACAGAACGAAGAGCCAATTTTGACCCACCCACCAGCCCCTGAAGACAGCCAGTTGTTTGTAATAAAGTTGATTAATTTTGCTTGTGTTCTCGTTTCCAGGTTGGAGTATCATGTTGATATTGAGTTAATAAAGAATGGTCTGTTTGAGTACGTTTTACCATTAAAGAGATTCAGATTTAGTGTTGAATTTTATGCATGCCCTTTCGGTCATAGTGGCCAATGTATTCTGAGTTTTAGTTAGCACTGTCGTATTTATTTGGTAGGCGGTAAGGTCATGATCGGTGAGCACTAATTAGTAGATCCCTATGAGTGGGCGTCACCCAACACGGATGGGAGCGCTCGGGAGAGGTGGCCATTGGCCCCTCAATGGGGAGGCGGTCCCTTCTAAGGATGGGTCGCCGGAAGTAAAGGAAAGGCGGTCAAGGCCCCTTCCTTTGTAGGAGGGGTTACAGCCCCCTCCTGGGGAATTTCCCGGGGCCAGTGACATCTGCGACGGCAGATGCGGTAAGTTGTGTGGGGTTGGGATAAGGTCTACGGTACCTTCTAGATACCTCACACGAGTATTCGAACGACCTTTAACTGGCGTCGAGTCTTTAGGTGCCCCCGTCAAGTCAAGGGAAATTGGTAATAGTTGCACTTGAGGTACGCCTCCGTGCTGTCGCCCAGCCCAAGTGGGAGGGGTAAGTCTGGTTAGGGATCTTGACACCGGTTATGACCTTGCCGTTGGCCCTTAAACGTTAGGTTGTACAATTTCAATATGTCAAAAAATGTTTTGTAGGATGCTAGTTCGGCTAGGAGAACCTCTGTATTAGAGAATCTGTTAAGGTTAGCCAAACATCGCAATATGGTAATGAAATTGTACATAACATGAAACGTTTAATGTTTTAATTTTTGTTTTAATAAATACGGCCGGGATGGTCACTCCATCCCACTTCCAAAAACTCAAGAACTGTTTCCGGTTTCCCTCCTTTGGGGATTGTGTTGAGAGGGGGTGGCGGGTATCTCGGCCATATGATTTTGTAAAGGAATGTGACAAATAGTATTCATCTATAACTGTGCTCACTAAACCCTTCAATCTTTACTGCAGACAGTAGGGTTCACAACTTTCCATCTACACTAAGGACTACATTGAATTTAGCCTTGCTTTATTTAACCCCTTCCATGCTCATGACGAGCTCAGCTCGTCATGCAGTACAGTGCTCCTGTGCTCATGACGAGCTGAGCTCCTCATGAACAATGGGAAATAGGGGTATCCAGCTCCAGGGGAAAATACCTTTAGCATTGAAGGTGTTAAGACAGAAAATTGTACTCTGTCCTCAGATTCTGTTAACTGTAACAAAATAGCATTAATCAATCTTTGTGTCAACAACTGCCTTAAATCTACACTGTGGACACCTCAGTTCACAACTTCAAATCAGCTGTCCTACTACATTAAAAAAAGCATTGTATTGAGCCTCGCTTTCCTTAAGGCAGAGACAATTATACTGTGTCCTCAGATTCTGTTAACTGAGATAAAATAGCATTCATCAATTTTTGTGTCAACAACTGCCTTCAATCTACACTACGGACAGCTGCATTCACAAGTTGAATTAAGCTTTCCTTCTACATTAAGTACCGCATTGTATTCAGCCTTTTTTCCATAAGGCAGAGAAAATTATACTGTGTCCTCAGGGTGTATTATCTGTGACTAAATAGCATTATTCAATCTTTGTGTGAACAAGTACCCTCAATCTACACTACGGGCAGCTGGGTTCACAACTTGAATTCAGCTTTCCTTCTACATTAAGAACTGCATTATATTCACCCTTTCTTTCCTTAAAGGCAGAGACAATTATACTCTGTCATCAGATACTGTTAACTGTTACAAAATACCATTCATCAATCTTTGTGTCAACAACTGCCTTCAATCTACACTGCAGACAGCTGCATTCACAACTTGAAATTAGCTTTCCTTCTATATTAAGTACAGCATTGCATTTAGCCTTGCTTTCCTTAAGGCAGAGACAATTATACTGTATCCTCAGATTCTATTATCTGTGACTAAATAGCATTCATCGATCTTTGTGTCAACAACTGCCTTTAATCTACACTGTGGACACCTCAGTTCACACCTTCAAATCTGCTTTCCTTCTACATTAAAGACCGTGTTGTATTCAGCCTTTTTTTCCTTAAGGCACAGACAATTATACTATGTCCTCAGATACTGTTAACTGTGACAAAATAGCATTCATCAATCTGTGTGTCAAGAACTGTCTTCAATCTTCACTGCGGATAGCTGCGTTCACAACTTGAATTCAGCTTTCCTTCTGCATTAAGGACAGCTTTGCATTTAGCCTTCCTTTCCTTAATACAGAGACAATTATACTGTATCCTCAGATTCCATTATATGTGACTAAATAGCATTCATCGATCTTTGTGTCAACAACTGCCTTCAAACTACATCTTTCCTTCTACATTAAGGACAGCATTGCATTTAGCCTTGCTTTCCTTAAGGCACAGACAAATATACTGTATCCTGAGATTCTATTATCTGTGACTAAATGCCAATCATCAACCTTTATGTCAACAACTGCCTTCAATCTACACTACGGACAGCTCAGTTCACAACTCAATTGAGCTTTCCTTCTACATTAAGGACAGTATTGTTTTCAGCCTTGCTTTCCTTATGGCAGAGACAATTATACTGTGTCCCCAGATACTGTTAACTGTGACAAAATAGTATTTATCAATCTTTGTGTCAACAACTGCTTTCAATCTACACTGCGGACAGCTGTTTTACAACCTGCATTCACCGATCTTTCTGTTAACAACTACCTTCAAACTACACTGCGGACAGCTGGGTTCACAACTTGAATTCAGCTTTCCTTCTACATTAAGGACCGCATTGTATTCAACCTTTTTTTCTTAAGGCAGAAACAATTATACTGTGTCCTCAGATGTTTTTTATCTGTGACTAAATAGCATTCTTCAATCTTTGTGTGAACAACTATCTTCAATGTACACTACGGACAGCTGGGTTCGCAACCTGAATTCAGCTTTCCTTCTACATTAAGAACAGCATTATATTCGTCCTTACTTTCCTTAAGGCAGAGACAATTATACTGTGTCCTCAAATTATGGTAACTGAGATACAATACCATTCATCGATCTTTGTGTCAACAACTGCCTTCAATCTACACTGCGGACAGCTGCATTCACAACTTCAATTTAGCTTTCCTTCTACATTAAGAACCGCATTGTACTCAGCCTTTTTTTCCATAAGGCAGAGACAATTATACTGTGTCCTCAAGTTTTGTTATATGTGACTAAATAGCATTCTTCTATCTTTGTAAATGTAAATGTATAGGCATTTATATAGCGCACTACTTACCCGTAGGGTCCCAAGGCGCTTCGACCGCTGCAAAACCCTTCCTGGCTTCCCTGAGAGATGGTCCCTTAATGGGTATCTCCAGGGTGAGACCAGGCATCCCCGGCGGTCTGGTGGGGCCGTTAGTGAAGATGAGGCAAGCTAATGCCCAGAGTTGCCGAGTGTGATCGCTGATCAGAGTGGGCACCGAGGCAAGAGAATTATCGAGTCCGCTGACCCTGGTCCAGAAACCTGCCGCGCCGGGAATCGAACCCTGGTCCTGGGCCGTCCTCTGCTCTCGGGTCTGCCGCCTCTAACAAGTGAGCCACACTACTTCACTGTGAACAACGGCCTTCAATCTACACTACGGACAGCTGGATTCACAACTTGAATTCAACTTTCCTTCTACATTAAAGACAGCATTGAATCCAGCCTTATTTAAGGCAGAGACAATTGTACTGTGTCTTCAGATTCTGTTTACAATAAAAAAATGGCATTCATCGATCTTTGTGTCAAGAACTGCCTTCCTTCTACACTGCGGACAGAAGGGTTCACAACTTCAATTTAACTTTAGAACTAAAATTATCTTAAATATCTGTCCTGACAACAGCCTACAATATATTCTGCGGTCAGTAAAAATTAAAACTTCATATCAAGAGCTCCACTACTACAGAAAACATTGAATTCAACCTTGCTTTATTTAAGGTAGAGACTAATGGATTTTATGTCTTCCGATTTTTTAAAAGAATGTCACAAATAGTATTCATCTATAACTGCTCACTAGAGCTTTCAATCTACACTATGGACAGCTCAGTTCACAACTTGAATTCATCTTTCCTTCTACATTAAGGACTGCATTGCATTTAGCCTTGCTTTCCTTAAGGCAGAGACAATTAAACTGTATCCTCAGATTCTATTATCTATGGCTAAATAGCATTTATCAATTTTTGTGTCAACAACTACCTTCAATCTACACTACGGAGAGCTGAGTTCACAACTTCAACTCAGCTTTCCATCTACATTAAGGACAGTATTGTTTTCAGCCTTGCTTTCCTTATGGCAGAGACAATTAAAATGTGTCCTCACATTTTGTTAACTGTACAAAATAGCATTCATCGATGTTCGTGCAAATTAATACCTTCAATGCACATTACAGACAGCAGAGTTCACGACTTCAATTCAGTTTTGCATGTAAATTTCTCTTCAGTATGTGTGCTTAGAACTGCCTTCAATCAATTCTGCAGTCAGAAGAGTTCACAACTAGATACCAAGACCACCAGCACTACAGAAAACATTCAATACAATCTTGATTTACTTAAAACAGAGACAATTGCACAATGTCCTCAGATTTTCTTAAACTTTGAAGACTAGAAAATTCTGCCTTCATTTATTTAATGCAGACACAATTCTACTATGTGTCCACATTTGTTTTTTAAAACCCGCATATTATATGAAAAAGGAAACTATAGAAAATCTACTTGAGAAGGCTTTCAAATGATTTTTTTAAGTTTGTTTTAGTAATCAATACAATTCGATCATTAGATATACTAATCCCTTTAATGAAGGTCAAAACTAAGTGGAAAAGACAAACTAACAGAAGTAATTTTTCAGAGGTTTTTTGGGGTGAATGGAACCATAGTTCAAGTTCTGAGCCTTTTCTTAATGATGAGTTATCTTCAGAGTAATGATTTGTTGCATGCAGATGACACTAGTAGTCGTGCCTATGAAGTTGGAAATGCTTGTACTATTGTGAAAGACAAAATTGTTCCTAGAAATGCAAAAGAAGTGTTAGCTGAGGAACTTTTAGAGAGACGTCCTAAAACTCCAGTGAACATTTGCAATTGCAGTAGTATTTATACTGTAAGTTAAGAATCTATTAATTTTTTTAATGCAATTTCCTACATAACTATATTAAAAAAAGTGTTAAACAAAAGATTAACATGTGGCAAGGACTAGACTCTTGCACAGTAAGAAAAAAAATTGTTTTCCAACGTCATTCTCTGGCTTGTCTTTCTAAAAAAAAAGTATAGCGAAGTGTTTTTCACCAATTCAGAATGTTACCAGTTCATCATACTCAAATCAGGAAAATAGTCAGAACATTGTATTATGCACAAATTCCAGCACTAATGTTAAAAAAGTTGAACAGTACTCGTTTCCGTGCATCTGTAACAAATGTAACAATTGTCTCTGTTGAAATTCAGCTTACTTACTTTGAACCTCAGGAAGACAGTACAGAGATATTAATAGAAGAAAATGTGGAACAGAATATACAATGTTGTACTGTATAATAATCTTGAGTTTAAATACCTATGACTCTATTCTTATTAAATGTGTGCATCCATGTCAGGCTATTGTCCGTATAGAGCCTAAGACATAATAATTGCCTCCTTCTGATTTACTAACAACATTAAAGGGAAGAGTTTTATAATTGCCAGAAGATTTTTTTTTAACACTGAAACAATTGGTGTAGAAAATGTAGAAGATGAGCCTCCAAAGAAGAAGAAAAAAGCTCTACTTTGCAACTTATTTACTATCCCTGAAGGGCAAACAGATTAATGCTCTGTTAATAACCTGTACAATTTGCCAAACAACTCTTTAAAGGAGTCATCCATCCAAAAATACTCCTTTGGCACACCAACTATGATGTGACATATTAAGAACTTGCACCCCAATAACTTTGCTTGACCTCCAACACAGACGTTACAGGAAAACCCACATAACTGCTGCACCAAGCACATCGATTGCTGCACCAGCACATTCAGCAAGCAATCCACACCCAGTAATTAACCTCATTTTGGTAAAATTAACATTGTATGCATTTATTGTGATGAACTTTTCTCTTACGGGGAACAGTCTATTGACCTAATAAAATGCAAGGAACAGGAGCATCACTATGCTTAACATTACTTTTTTTTGACATTATCTTGTAATTAGTATCAACTACCTCAGCCAAAGGCAGTGCTTAATTTGCACACTTGCGGCCTTTCCTGAGTGGGTATATCAATTATTCTTCCATTTCATATTCTGATTGCATTGTTTGCTGTAATACCCATTTCTCACCCTCCCACTGCGTAATCCAACACACAGTCTGTGTAATGAGCCCCAAATCCCAATATCCACTTCCCTGACAAAGTAGTGGATAGTTTGCACGTCTACTGTCTTTCTTATTTTACACCTTTTTCATCTTCCACTCAATCAACACATCATCGACACATACACACACTTACTTGCTGCCTTTTTCACTGGGGTTATCAATTATTCTTCAAGTAATTCAAAGTCAAACTACAGGTCCTTTCTAGAGCCTTTTTGGTAAGTACTACGCATGAATAGCAGTGAGTAATTTGCACACTTCGTCCTTTCTTGCATTCTTTCCACCTCACAGTGTGTGTACTTTGTGCACTTCCATTGCTTGCTTACATGTGGTACCCATTTCGCAGCCTCCCACTGCAGAATCCAACCCACAGTCTGTGTAATGGACTGGCAATCCAAACATCCACTTCCCTCACAAGGCAGTGGGTATTGTGCGGGTCTGCTGCCTTTGTTATTTTTCCTCTTATTCATCTTCCACTCAATCAACACACCATCTACAAGTACATACACCTACTTACTTCCTTTCTTGGCTATGGTTATCAACTATTCTACATCATATTCGTACTCAAAGTGCAGGCCCTTTATCGAGCCTTTTTGATGTAACAACTACCCCAGCCGAAGACAGTAAGAAATTTGCAGAATTTATGCCTTTCTAGAACTGTGTTACTGTTTCCTGGAACTTTAAGGATACAGACTGGGCAATTACAGATATAAAAGGCGGATTTTCCGATGCATAGAGGAGTGCATAAGGAGTCTATAGGGGATGAAGCAGTCCATGCACCAAGTCCCACTTTGCAGCATGACTACTTCTGTACTACCTAAATGATTACAATTCTGAAAGAAGAATGTCTCAAACCATTTCAATAAATGTATACTTATAACATCTCATAACTTAATAGAGCTTCTAAAATAATTTCATCATTTATTTCATATGCCTCATTATCAATTTCAAAAGTCATATGATCATAATCGATGCCATCTAATGGTTGCAGAAAATCAATACCCAAGCTTAACTATGAGAAGTTACACCTAATATCTGCAGCATTTATATCTTCCTCTTCATTATCGCTACTTGTAAAAAGTATTTTCAGCTCTTCTTTGACAATGTTACTAATTTCAAAAGTGTCTTCTAAATTGCTTTGTTGATTTTCCATACTGAATTTCTTATGTTGTAGCTCCTTGTACATAATCACTTCATTTTATCTTTACTGTAATATCAGCATATGTGGTGATTCATATGAATTATATTAAATATTTATTTTTCAAATAAAATACTATTTTGTACATGAGTGTGTTCTATTTTAATCAAATACAATAAATAGTGTCACTCTGTATTGTGTCAAGTGCTTTTTTATTTATCCTACCTACTGTGTTGCAAACTTAAAACAGTGACAACAGCACCACCTTACTTTGACTCACTCCATTACGTTGTCAATTAGGGTGGAGGGAGGCAAAGAAAAGTAGTAAAATACATGTCTGCAGATGTACTGCTATATTCACAACACTGGATGAAACACTGAATAAACAAACTCAGATGCAAAAAAAATACACAAAAGAAGGCTGCACAAAAGTTACACAAATGAAAGCAACAGAAATAGGACACCGAATCTTGAAAACAAACTGGTAAGTAGACAAGAGAACAAAAAAGTTAACAACACTGCAACGGACGCTACGCTGTGGAACTCATTCTGAAGAGAGTTGGAAACATACTGTAAATAAAACGGAATTCAAGTAAAAAAAAAAACACATATATGGATGACAAAGTCAGTGGAGTAATACTCTGTTCCCCAACACAAAAAAGGATTTTGGAAAAATTATATGTACGAATGTTTAAGGAGCTGCAAAAGAACTCATTCCCTGGGAATCAAAAAAATATCATTAGGGAACGTGTACCCCCACGGTCCCAACCAGCTCCCCGCGTCCTTCGAGAGCCGGCATTGCTTTGTCGAAAAGCAATTTACTTTCCTACTTGAAAGAGACAGCAGCTTAACTTGCTCTCTCTTTCAAATAGGAAACCGGTTTGCTGTGCTAAAGAGGGAGCCGCGGCGCTCCCACCCAACCATACCAAACAGCAGTGTCCCGGGGGTAGACACCCGGTACACTGCAGGAGTCGGCCCTGAGACATACTGCACCCCAGAACAATCAAGAGCTACAGGACAGAGGCTGCAGGACCCCCTCCCAACATTAAAAAGCCCCGAAAAGCAGTAATCTCCGGAGCTGGGAGCTCCGTGCCGTCACAGACCCCCCTATTTTAAATATTACTGCCCCACTAAGGTGGCAGTCCCCGGCACATGTACGAGAGCCATGAGCCCCCCGCATACTTCAAAATAAAAGATGGCTGCCAAAACGTCCTAGTTTAAACCGTTGACAGCCAACTAGCATGTACCTCCTTATTGTACAGATTTCCGTACGCGTACACCACGTTTTTCAATTCTTTAAAATAAAAATAAATATATAGCCTAAAAATCCATGAACGACCCCCTGACCAAGCCTAGAGGATCACAATGTTTCTACCCTGTCCCCTTTCCTTATTTCCCAACTTTCTTTTACTGTTTTCTTGTGTCTTGGTTCTAGCGACCAACAACACGGCTACCAACACTTCCTGGCTTAGAGTGTTGACAAACAGTTGACAGCCAACCCGCATAAAGCTCGTGCTCAAAATTATACAAATTTCCGTACGTGTACCCTGTGATTTTTCTATGTAATTTTTTTTTAAAAAGAGCCTAAAAATTCATAAACAAACCCCTGACCAAGCCTAGAGGGTCAGGATTCTTGTACCCTGCCCCCTTTCCTTATTTCTCAACTTTGTTTTACTGTTTTCTTGTGACTCAGTTCTAGCGACGAACAAATGGCTGCCAAGACTTCCTGGTTTGGAGTGTTGACAGACAGGTGACAGCCAATCAGCATGCAGCTTGTGCTCGTAATTGTGCGAATTTCCATACGCGTGCAGAGCTCCGCCTCTAGATATTGCTATGATTTTACTTCTAATTTTCTCAAAAACTACTGAACGGATTTACATCATTTAACAAAGAGCACAATCTGAAAACAGAACTCTACCTGTCTGCCAAATTTGCTGTAAATCCGTTCAGCCGTTCGGGCTGTAGCCCTGGCTAAATGTCCCAATGAAAAATTGTATGGGGAAAACACATTTTGGGACCCCCTTTTTTCTTGGCCCCCACTTGACGTATCACCCTCAAACTTTCATGGAAGGAGCGGAACCGAGCAGGCCATTTTCTTGGCGATATTTACGAAGATTCGTCCACCAATGCCAAAGTTATTTCAAATAGAATGTTGTGGATTTCCTATGGAAACTAGGTCCTAACTATAACTACCTACTGGCGACCGCCAGTAGGTAATATAAATATATATATATGTTATGTTATGTTATGTTATCCCTTTGTTGAAGCGCAAACAGCTGCCCCAGCAACGGAGCGTCCCGGCGCTAACCTAACCAGTACCAGAGGAGTGGGTGGGATAACCAACAAGACTAGATGACAGAAAAGAGGTGGGTTTTAAGTTCCCTCCGGAAGACAGTCAGATTGGTTAGGGTGCGAATGTGTAGAGGCAGGGAGTTCCAGAGTTTTGCGCCTAGGACTTTGAATGAGCGTCCGCCCATTCTAGAGAGCTTGGTTCGGGGGACAGTCACGAGGTGCTGACCTAGTGAGCGCAAGGTGCGCTGGGGAGTGTAGGGTACAAGGAGCGGGCGTAGAAGTTCGGGGCAGTCCTCAGAATTAAGAATTTTAAATGCCATTGTGAGGGTTTTGAAGTGAATACGGGATTCAACAGGTAGCCAGTGAAGGTTGCGAATGGTGGCTCTAGCAGAGCACCTGCGTGGGAGACCAATCACGGCTCTGGCAGCCGAGTTTTGAATGCGCTGCAGTCTTGCCAGTTCTGCTTTGTTTGCCCCTAAGAATAGAACATTGGCATAGTCCAGCCGGGCAAGAATCATGGCTTGGATGATTAGCTGGCGGGTTCTGGCGTCAAAAAAACCTAGTATCGGGCTAAGGCTCCTCATTAGCCCCACACACGTAGCTGCCACTTTCTTTGTGTG
Source organism: Lissotriton vulgaris (assembly GCF_964263255.1). NCBI lineage: Eukaryota > Metazoa > Chordata > Amphibia > Caudata > Salamandridae > Lissotriton > Lissotriton vulgaris. The sequence goes on along the minus strand of NC_141690.1, from coordinate 23,176,101 downwards.
GGACTGAAAATTGAGTGATGAGTCCAGCCAGACACCTAGGTTCTTGACTACATTTTTTGGGGCGGGGGTGGGGCCAAGCAGAGAGGGCCACCAATGATCGCTCCAAAGGCTTGGGGTTTTGCCAAGAAGAAGTACCTCCGTTTTCCCGGCGTTTAGCTGCAAGCAGTTGCGCGTCATCCACTGTGCAACTGCGGCTAGGCCATCCCTGAATTTAGTAGCCGAGGGAGATGGACCTTCAGAGAGTGTGATAACTAGCTGTGTGTCGTCAGCGTACGACACCAGCGTAAGGTCATACTCTTTAGCCACTACTGCAAGGGGCTGGACGTACAGGTTAAAAAGGGATGGGCTTAACGCCGATCCCTGGGGGACTCCCTGCTCGATGGAATGGGATTGGGAGATGTGGGGTGGAGCTGAAACTCGAAAGGACCTGTCCTTAAGAAAGGACCGGAACCAGTCAAGGGCAAGTCCACTGATCCCAATGGCCTCGAGTCGTTTCAACAGGATATTGTGCGATACCGTGTCGAAGGCCGCGCTGAGATCCAGCAGGATCAGCGCGGCACTTTGACCAGCATCTAGGATGCCTCGAAGATGTTCGGTGGTGGTTAGAAGGGCCGACTCGGTGCTGTGTCCTGGCCTGAAGCCGTTTTGGGAGGGGTCCAGGACTAGATTTTGCAGCATATGGTGGGATAGCACTTTGTTTACGTGGGCTTCAGCTAGTTTAGACGTCCAGGGGAGCAGTGAAATGGGCCGGAAATTTTCTGGCTTAGTGGGATCCAGAGTGGGTTTTTTAATAATGGGTGAAACCCATGCAGACTTCCAACAGCTGGGGACCACAGCTGAGGAGAAAGAAAGGTTGAGTAGGCTGGCAAGCGGGGGAAGGAAGAAGTCAAGTGAGTCCAGGAATTTAGTAGGTCTCATGGGGTCTGTGGGGGAACCGGACTTAACTTGTCTACACAGTTTAGCAAGGTCGTTGATAGATATGTCGGGTATTCTAGACAGTTCCGACGTTTCTGCCGCTGCGTTAGATATGTTGATGGGTGCAGGGTCATCTTGCGGGAAGGAGGTGTATATCTTCCTTACTTTTTCAATGAAGAAGGTGGCAAGTTCTTCACACTGTGTCGAGGAGGAGATGCAGGATCCTGGGTTGGAGACTTTGTGGAGGCTTTGAACTAAGTTGAAGATGGTTTTAGTGGGGTTGGAGCTTAGTTCAATTTCCTTTGCGTAAAAGGAGGCACGGGTGGTCCGAATTGCTTTATGGTACAAACGTAGTTTAGATAGGTAGAGAGTTTTATCACTATCTAAGTAGTTTTTTCTCCAGCCGCGTTCGGCTTTTTTACATTCCTTCCGCATGGCTCTGAGCGATTCATTGTACCATGGGTTTGTGGGGGAGCTACGGGTTTTGGTCCATTTAGCCGGAACAAGGGCATCAAGCCCTGCAACGATCCAGTCATGAAAGGCAGCATAGGCTGTATTGATGTCTTTGTTCTCGTCAGGGGGGTGGAATTCTCCTAATTTTTTAATGAGGTCTTCGGAGGAAAGTTTGTGCCATGGGCGTTTGTGACTGGGGTTGGCCGCCGCTACGGTAGGCGGTTTTTTCACCGTAATGCAAAGTTTGACAAGAAAGTGGTCGGTCCAACCCATGGGTTCAGGGGGATCAGCCGTAGCATCCAACATATTGGTAAAGATGGGGTCCAATATGTGGCCAGCGGTGTGGGTGGGGGAGTGAACCAAGGAATTTAATTGCAGGGCCGTGAGGTCGGCCAGCAAGTTTTTAATGGTGGGTTCTGTCACAGAGTCAAAGTGGAGATTAAGATCGCCCAGAATGGTGAAGTTGGGGGAGGACACTGCCAAGGTGTGAGATGTTTCAAGTAATTCATCAATGAATCTGGCAGAGGGACCTGGAGGTCGGTAGATATACAGCCCAGAGAGGGCGAATTGAGGGCAGATGGAGATCTTAAATCTTGCACATTCGCAGCCCCCAGTAGGTATATTACCTACTAGCGGTCTCCAGTTGGTAGTTATAGTTAGAACCTAGTTACCATAGGAAAATCGCAATATTCTATTCCCAATAACTTTGGCGGCGATTGACGAACCTTTAAAACTTATGGCCCGCGTTGGTCCGCTCCTATCTTGAAAGTTTTGGGGTGGTTCGGGCTAGCGGGGTATGAGAAAAAAGTAGGTCCCAAAATGTGTTTTCTCTCTGCAATTTTCCATAGGAAACTTGAGACACGGCTACAGCCCAAACTGCTGAATGGAATTACACCAAATTAGGCAAAAAGATAGCCCATGGTTCAGAAGGAGCCCTTTTTGTTAAATGGTGTAAATCCATTCAGTAGTTTTTCTAATATTAATGAAAAAAGAAATATTTATATCTGGGTGGAGCCTAATCACACAACTCATCGTGAGATCTGATTGGCTGTCAGCACTCCATCCAAGAAGTGTAGGCAGCCATCTTGGGACCAATATACATGATAGCACCTCCTTAAAAAGCATTGCAGTTAATTGAAGGTTTTAAGACTTTAATCACATTATATATTATTTGGTACATACTCATTTTAGGAATTGAGGTGTGTTCTAAGGTAATTTTAAAATGTGAAAAAGCCTTCTGATGGGATATCTTGTATGAGAGAAAACTATTTTCTCCTTCTTTTCCCACAGAGGTTTGGAAGGTGGTCTATAAGCTTAACTGAGAGCATATTTTCTGTAAATTCACATTATCTTTCTCAGTCATGTGAGAATGAAGTCTGACATTCTCAGTAAAACATGTACATCCAACAAGGGCAGAGACTGTCAGTTCATTCCTTTGTGTTCTACTGCAGCTTCCCAGAGTGTTCTAAAGAACAACTAGAGCACTAACAGTCCTACTTATGACAAACGTATTGCACACATGAAGCCATCTTGATTGGAATAAAGTGGTAACTCTTAAAACATTTAATTTAAAAAGGAACAAAATGACAGGGTTCGTTTTGCCATAGAAAGTATGATTAGTACTGCAGAAAGAAAAATTAGGGCACATTTTTACTTTTGAAATCCTCTTCTCTTTCATTAAAAAATTCTAACATGAAACATGCACTTTGAATACCAGCAGCAAACATCCATGGTGAGCAGTAGCTTTACTACAGTGATCTAATGAGCAGCTGGAGTGCTAACATTCAGAATGTATGGCAAATGTCTGACACATCTGAATGCCTTCTTGATGGAACCAAAGTAAAAACTGAAAGTATTTTGTACTGATGAGACTGCAGTAAATGAGGAAATTAGGAAACTTCATAACAAATAAGTCTCCCAAGATGGCCATCAGAGACAAAAGAGCCCAAATTTAGCACAAATATCATCCAGATGTAGCCCATGTATAGCTCAATGACAGAATATCCCAGAGTGTTCTTAAGAACAACTGGAGCTCTTACTGTCTTACTTATGACAAAAGTATGGCACACCTGAAGCCATCTTGATTGGAAGAAACTGGTAACACTTGAAACATTTAATTTCAAAAGGAACACAATGAGGGGGTTCATTTCGTCATAATAATTATGATTTGTTCTGATGAAAGACAAATTAGGGCACATTTTGAGTGACTTCTCAAATCCTCTTCTATATCATTAATAAATTCTGACATGCAGACTGAAACATGAACTTTTAATACCAGCAGCAGACTTCCATGGTGAGCAGTAGCTTTACTGCAGTAATCTAATGTGCAACTAGAGTGCTAACATTCAGATTTCATGGCAAATGTGTGTTAGATCTGAATACCTTCTTGATGGAATCAAAGTAAAAAACTGAAAGCATTTCGTACTGAGGAGACTGCACTAAATGAGGAAATTATGAAACTTCTTACTTAACAAATTATTCTCCCTAGATGTCCACCAGAGACAAAAGAGCCCAAATGTAGCGCAAATATCACCTAGATGTAGCCCACATGTAGCCCAATGACAGAAGTGTGCAAAACACTTTTTATTTTTTGTGTTTTTGCAGTTTTGTATAGTGCAGACTTGTCAGGTATTGGAGTGCTTTACATGAGCATTGGGTACATCCCAAAAGAACAAATTAATCAATTGGTCAACTGGATAAAAAAAAACGTAAAGATAACATAACATTTTAAAGTGCTTTGTCCCTATTTGAAAACTCAGAAAGTATGTCCTCATTTTAGTTTTTTAGAGCACTAACCATAATTTTGATGCAAATAAGACCCTCTCATATATGTAATTTCTAAAGGAAATGTTCTAGGCATTACAGTTTTGATTACATCAAGATGACGTCAGGTGTTCCACACTTTGGTAATAAATATAGAATGTTAGGAATCTAGTTGTTCATTAGGATACTGTTGAGAGGCAGAAGCCAGGGTCACGGACTATGAAATTTAAGCAGGTAGGAGGGTGCAGAGGCAACAATTTGACCACACCGGGCAGGCAGGAAGGGCAGTGACAGCGCAACAGACTATGGAGGGCAGTGGAAAGAGGGGCAGGGGCAACAAACCAACAATACAGGACTGGCAAGAGAGGCTGTGGCAATATAATAGACCATTGTGGGCAGAAGGAAGAGGCAGTGGTAGTACAACCATACATGCTAACAGACCCAATTGAGCCAGGCAATGTTTTTAAGCCCAAATAGGCTTTATGTTGTCTGTCTCCTGTCTACAATCTCCTCTTTTTCAATGTAAGTCAAAGGGAAAAATCAATACCCAGTTTTTTTCAAAATCGGCCTCTTACCAAGTTCAAAATGTTAGCAAGTATGGTACATTGGATCATGAAAGGCAGGAGGAATTGGGTTAGGGACATGGACTCGGATAACAGAGGACAGGAGGGACATGGAGAGGTACACCAAACTGACCCTACAGGGCAGGCATCAGGGTTTGTAGCAGCACATTACACCACACAGGGCATGCGGGACGGGAGTGCAGCACAGCAATCCATAGAAAGCAATAGGGAAGGGACATGACCATGCACATGGACAACAGAGAACAGAGGGGGAAGAGGCATTGGTAGCTAGCTGGCCATAATGGACAGACAGGGGAGAAAGCTGCAGCATAATGGGCCATAAAGGGCAGGAGGGATGGACTGGGGGATCACAATGGAGCAGACAAGCCAGGAGGGAGGGAATAGGGGTCTGCACATGGAAACAGAGGGCTGGGGGCAAGGGGGCAGGGTAGGAGCAGCAAGATGACCATGGAGGTCAGGCAGGATGGGCACTAGAAGCAAGACACACCATGGAGAGAAAAAGTGAGACTGGCATAAAAACAGACCATGGAGGGAAGGTAGGAGGGGGTCAGGGGAAGCTGGCTGACGACACAGCGAAGGTGGGAGGGGCCGTGGCAGTACAGAAGACCATGCATGGCAAGCAGGAGGGTTAGTGGCAGCACAATGGCTATGAAGGGCAAGAAGGAGGGTGCAGGGGCATACAGAAAGGACCATGGAGGTAGAAGGGTGTGGCAGTAAAATGGACCATGGAGGACAGGAGGAAGGGGATAGCGGCATGGAATGTGGACAGGCAGGGTGGAGGTGGCAGGGACAGGTTACAGTCATCTGCTCAACAGAACACTCAGAGTAGATAGCAGTGGCAGGTCCATGGAACATGGTGGGCAAAAAGAATGGAGCAGGGGCATGCACACAGACATTGGAGGGCAAGGGGAAGGAGAATAGGGGCAGCAAGCTAAGCACAGAGGCTAAGCAGGAGGTCAAAGATGGGGCATATATTTGGGCAATGGAGGGCAGGAGGAGTGGACTGGTCCATCATGCTAAATGGAGGGCAGTGGCAGCACATCAGACCATGCCTGGCAGGAGGGAGAAGGCTAGTCCATGGATTCGGACAACAGAGGATATGGAGGAGGTGGATGGAACAGCAAGCTAACTGTTCAGAGAAGTTGGGGAGGCCAGTTGCAGAACAACGGCCACATAGGGCTGTAAAAAAGGGAGCAGGGACATGGACTTAGACAATGGATGGCTAGCAGGTGGGAAGGCAGGAGCAGCAAGCTTTGGTGGGGGCAGCACTATGCCAGGCCCTGCTTCCAACACCCCACCATCCATTGTGATATGCATCTTACTTAACGTTAAAAAAAACTAGAAATTTTCTGAAAAACACAAAGATTACAGGGACGGTTAGACTCAGATTACACTCATACACAACCAGTGAAATTCAGCAGTTATAGTTACCTGAGCTAACTATAACTTACGCCCCCGCAATGTACTGCTAATGACCTCAGCAATTACATCATTCATGACATGGTCAGTTTCATACCTCATGACATCACTCATGACATCTCAAATGAGCTGTGAATGGAATGGAACTATAATCGCTAGAACTTTATTTAGGGATAGTGTGTGTATATTAACACCCCTTTTTTTCTTTTCTTTCGTGTAAGAACCATTATAATACGCAATGTGCCCAGATTAATATTGCCAATAGCCTTTCATTTAAAGTAATGTGTAGTCCATTGCTTATGTCAATGGTTGTAGTCCTAAGTATGTTTATTATGAATAAGTCACGTTGACAATCATACAGGTATGGCGGTCACAGGGCAAGATATGCTGAAATGACATCATGTGCATATTAACACTTGTTTTATTTTCTTTATTGTATCAATTCCGGAATATTCACATCCTGACCAGGCCAATATGGCTGCCAGCTTTTTGGATTAAAGTAATATGTAGTCCTTTGTTAATGTTGGCAACTGGAGGCATTTGTACATTGAAAAAAGTATGCTGCAAAGACGTCTTGTATCGTTATCAAGGTTCGGACGAGCCGAAATGCGTGGATCACGTTATGTTATGATATTTGCTCTTTTATAGCGCACAAATCACCCTGGGGCATCTCGGCGCTGCCTAGGGAAAAGTGACTGGTAGTGGGGTCCAGGGCTGTAGTAATCTAGTACAGGAAGGCTTTTAGATGTTTCCTGAAGGTTCCGTAAGACGGAATATCCCTCAGTCTCAAAGGCAGGCTGTTCCAGTACTTGGGGGCCAGGTAGGAAAAAGCTCTACCTCCTGTATGATTCAAACAGATACGAGGGATCTGAAGAAATTGCAGGGTGCCAGATCTCAGATTTCGGACTGGAAGATGTTTTCTCAATTTCTTTTGTAAATAGTGCGGGCCTCAGCCATTTAAGGCGTTGAATGACAAACAGCAGACTCTAAAAATGGGTCATTTTTTTATCGGTAGCCAGCGCAGGTCTTTTAGTAGAGGTAGGGAGGGGGAGCCTGCAGGCATATTTAAGATCATTCTGTCAGCAGTATTTGGAATGACCTGTAAATTATTTAACAATTTCACACCTACCTCGGCCAGCAAGGCGTGTCCGTAGTCCAAACGGCTGATCACCATCGCTTGCACCAGCTTTCTACGATGGACAGTCGGCATATAAGGGAGGATTTTACGAAGTAGTCGTAAACTATAAAAGTAGGAACACCTTGTAGCTGCTACGTGATCTTTTATTGACAACGATTGATCCAGTTTTACTCCCAGATTTTGAACACTCTGCTTGGGGACAGGGGCGATACCCAACTGTGGGGGCCACCACTCGTTGGACCAAACAGCCGAGGCATTTCCCAGTAACATGACTTCTATTTTACCTGGGTTCAACTGGAGACAGTTGTTAGTCATCCAGTTGGATATTGCCAATATATACCCTTGGAGAAACAGAGTTTGTCAGATTCTGGATTAGGGCCGATGGTAAACAGCAGCTGGGTGTCATCAGCATATGAAATTGTTTCAAAACCCAAGGCTTCTACTGCTTTTGCCAAAGGGGCCATATAAATGTTAAAAAGGGTTGGGCTTAAGCAGGAGCCCTGAAGAACACCCTTGTCCGGTAATGTTTTATCTGATTGGAACGGGCCCAAGATGACTGTTTGGGATCTATCCACCAGAAAGTTCTGAAGCCATTTAAGGGCTACTCCCTGAATGCCACAGGAGGTTAACCTCTCCGCTAGCCTTATATGGGAGATGGTATCAAAGGCCGCGGAGAGGTCAAGGAGGATCAGTATAGCTGATCAATCTGCATCAATTGTCATCCTCAGGGAGTCCGTTACGGCTAATAGAGCAGTCTCTGTGCTGAAACCTGGGCGGAACCCTGATTTTTAGGGATCCAGGATAGTGTTGGTTTCAAGGTAGCTACTCAGTTGCCTGTTAATATTACTTTCTAGCATTTTACCCAGTAATGGAAGCAGGGAAATTGGGCGGTAATTGCCAAGGTCCTGTGGGTTCGCCAAAGGTTTTTTTCAAGATAGGGCGTACAAACGCTTCTTTCCAGGCTGTAGGTTTAATACCCGATTGATTGGATTGGTTAAAGAATTTTTGAATGGCCGGGGGACAGCTGGGGGTCAGAAGAGCCGTAACTTTGGGAGGGTAAAGATCTGTTGGAGAACCAGATTTAGTCAAGCACAGTGCTTTAGTTATCTCTTCCTATGAGGCAGGTGCAAAGTAGTCAAGAGAGGAATCTGCCATTTTTGGGGGACCTTCCGGGTAAGCCAGAGGTCGCGGATTTAATGTGGCCGATGATGGAAAATTGGAGTATATGGTTATGATTTTCTCCTGAAAGAAGACAGCTAGGGAGTTACAGAATTCTTGGGATTTCAGGGAAGTTTGTTTGCAAACATGGGGTGATACAAAGTCTCTGACAATGTCGAAGAGAGCTTTAGTCCTTTGCAGATTAAATACTTCCAAACTACAACCTGAGAGCTGATTCTTACTTATCAGAGTGAGAGGAGATTATATAAATATATATAAAATTCACTGAAAAAACACAAGTTTTAGGGACATTATAGTTAGAAATTAGCATTTAAACAACCTCATAAATTCACTGAAAAAATACAAGTTTCATGGACGTCATAGTTAGATGGACATTTCACTCGTACAAAACAAGAGAAATTTGGCCGTTATAGTTAGTTGTGCTAAATATAACGCACGCACCCCAAAGCACTGCTGATGACCTCACATATTACATCACTCATGACATGGTCAGTGACATCACTGATGACATCTCAAATGACATCACTGATGAAATCATTCACATGATCATCTGATGCACCTCCTCACACCCTAAAATACAGACTACCGTTCTCTAAACCATACACAAATCAATACTAGTACAGCTACAATATTCTGTGCACTGTGCATGCAGGCCTCTAACCAGCTACATACTATTGTTACGCTCTCTAAATACCCAGTTAGTACCAATGCAGTCTAGGAATCCTTCTGTCTGTTCCATACACTTCTCCATTCAACCATCCAGCACTATCTACGAATGCTATCACTCCACCAATACCTAAGCACTTATAGATTCAGCATGCACTTTATTTGCAATACTGAAATTACTCCAGTTATTAGTCGTATACTTAAGGAATGGCGTAGTCACTAACACAAGTGCAGGTACAATATTTTGTACACTATGCATGCACACCTCTAACCAGCTACAAACTAGTTATACGCTCTTCTAAATACCCAGTTAGTACCTATGCAGTGTAGGAATCCCCCTTTCTGTCCCATGCATTTCTCCAATCGCCCATCTGCACTATGTACTTAGCTACTAACACAAGTACAGCTATAATATTTTGTGCACTATCCAAGCAGACCTCTAACTAGCTACATACTATGGATAGACTCTTCTAAATACCCAGTTAGTACTTATGCAGTGTGGGAATCATCTAGTCTGTCCCATGCACTTCTTTAATCACTTATCTACCACTATCTACTTATCCTATCACTCCACCAATACGTACGCACTTATAAATTAAGTGTTCACTCTGTTTGCTGCACTGTCATCATTCTAGTTACTAGGGGTATTCTTATAAAATGACCTAGGAACCAACACAAGTGCACATAAAATATTCTGTGCATAATCCCTACAAATCTCTAAGCAGATACATACTATTGGTCCACTCCATTAAATACTGAAGTAGTACTCATGCAGCGTAGGATACCTCCTGTTAGGCTCATGCAATTCTTCAATCACCCATCCAGCACTGTGTTCTTATTGTATCAGTCTGCCTATACCTAAGCACTTATGGGGCAGATTTCCAAGCTCCCTGCGCCACCAGTACGTCACTTTTTGTAACGTAGTGATGGCGCCAGGCACTCCTTCATATTTACAAGGAGATGCAGCGGAAACAAGCCTGTCTGCTCACCTTCCGCCACCGCCGTGTGTCTAAGAGGGTCCACCACGTGCCGAAGCAACCTTCTCAGCCATTGCATACATGCAGTCAAGCCAAGCTTATAATTCAGAGTGGGTCTTGATTGCCAGGATAGTCATGCAGCATCGCAGGCTGCGCACACGCTCAGCTCTGGTGGCACTAACTCAGTGGAACTAAAGTCATCGCCACGTGGTGGGAGGTCCATGTTGGGGGGGTCGTCAATCTGTGAATCACAGCCTGCTAGACAAAAAGCAAGATAAGATTGTGCGTCATGCGTCCATCAAAGGAGAGAGAGAGAGGGAAAGAGAGAGAGAGTGAGGGAGAGGAAGAGGAAGACAGAGAGAAAAAAGAGTGAGAGGAAGACAGAGAGAAAGAGTGAGGGAGAGAGGAAGGGAGAGAAACAGTGAAAGAGAGGAAGAGAGAGAGAAACAGCGTGAGAAAGAGGAAAAGAGAAACAGAGGAAGAGAGAGAGAGAGAGATAAAGAGAGAAACAGTGTTAGAAAGAGGAAGAGATAGAGTGAGAGAGAGAGCAGGAGAGAGAGAAAGAGTGTGAGGGAAAGAAAGGAAGAGATGGAGAGGAACAGTGAGTGCCCACACTGTGGACAAAACCCTTATAGCTCACCTTTCTGCCACCAGTGTGTCTCCAACCACGTGCTGGGACATAGTGGAGCCCTAAATCTTACAAATCTGAAACGTAGTATGGAATCAGTAATGGCAGAGTACATACAGCTGTGCATGCGTAAATCCCTGTCCCTCCTTTATGCATCTAGGCTGCTGCATCCTTTCCACTTCAACTGCCCAAAGGTGCCTGCTTGCTGCTGCACACCCACGCTGCTGCACCCCATCCACTACCACTGCCTGGAGGTGACTGCCCGCTGCTGCACACCAAGGCTGCTGCACCCCATTCACTCCCACTGCCCGGAGGTGACTGCCCGCCGTAGCGCAAACAAGCCTCTCAGTTCACCTTTCACAATCTGAATGTTGAAAAGAGGGCAGACCATGTGCTGCTGCAAGCCCCAAGCCAGTGACCAGCGGACAGGGCACCGTGCATATCATGCAGCCCCGTTTCGCAGGCCACCAGGTCTCACATTTGGTGCTGGGTCTTGATTTTGCCATGGCAGAGGACATACCAGTGCACCAGGCTTTTCATCGCAGGCTGCAAACCCGCTCAGCCCTTGCAATGCCACTAACTCTGTGATCAGCGAGGCAACGCCATGTGGCGGTAGGCCTGCTCTGCCTGATGGCTCAGGCCTACACTGTGGTCCAGCAGGGCACACAAAACGTGAGCTGTCCAGAGTGCTGGGATGGGGCATCACTGCAGGCTGCACACCCGCTCGGCAGTTACTGTACCTGTACCTCAGTGGATCGAAAGTCACTGTCCCGTGCCAGTGTGCCTGTGCCGGCTGCAGTGCATCTGGTGCGAGCAACTCTGAAATGGCGTAGAGCACGTGCGTCTGGTCTTTTTTATTTGCAGGGTCATGTTTCCTGTGACGCCTGCGTTGGATGGGTGTGTTGTGGGTGTATACCAGCCGTGAGGGTGTGGCTGTGGCGTACTGACAACTAAGATGTGAATCGCAGATCACTGCAATGAAAATCGGGGACATGTAGCATTGTTGTCCTTCCCTGTAATCGTAAGCCAGTCCTATGTGAGGCTGTGAAGAATGACTCCAGAGCAATGGACTTTGCTCCGTCCTGGGCTGTATGAGGAATCAACTGATGCAGGTGTCCCTGTTGTAGTGTTGTAGTGCTGCTAGCAAGAACAACACAGGGTCCTGGCTATGACCCAGTAAGGCTAAGCCCAATTTAACAAAAGAACAACACAACTGCCAATACTGGATTTTACTTTCTACTATTTATATTGACCTTTATGAATAAAGCATACCGGTCCGTATTTTATTTACCGTCACCAAGTGAGCCAAGTCCCACAACATGGTCAACATGGACGATATGGGGAATCACTGACCCTACATTCAACCATAGTTCCACACATGAAAGATGGTAGACATGACACATCTGTGTGGATATGAATGTTTATTGCACATACAGTGAAGTGTTGAGGCTGTAGCAATACAGGGCCATGAAAATTTCAAGTTTCAGTTTTTGGTACATGGAAGGCAGCCAATTAGAGCCAAGTTTGTGGTCGGGGATAGGATGCGCCAACATGTGTACTTATACAATCACTCTGCCAGTCCCCAAAGCCTTTATAAATTCACTATACACTCTCCTTGCAGTGCTCTAATGATCAAGTCTCTACGTACTTGTACACTGACTGAGACACAGTTACATAATCAAGGTTTTACCCAATGCCAGAGGTAACATGGTTGCATATGCTGTCCACAGCACAATGTAATGTGGTAGGGCCCAGGGGCAGCATCTTGCATACGTAATGAACAAACGGACACATTTAGATTAATAGTGCAAATGGGTACGGGCACGTGGTCTCGACTCCTTTTTATTACATGTCCAGTGATGTCTGTGCTGGACATGCTTGTATCATAAAGGGTCCATGAGTTGTGCTGCACTGAGATAGCGACATCAGAAGCATTCAGTGTGTGTGCAGCCAGCGATGATGCGTGATACGGGCGAGCTGCACTGGGAGCTATGTCTGTTGCCTACTGGACCGCGTCATTTGCAATTGCGACTCAATGTGAATTATGGGCCTGCTATCCGCAGTGTCAATCAATGGCAATAGTCAGCACAGACATTGAGGAAGGCTTTTAGTCACTTCCTCTTGACAAAATTCAAGGACATAGAGTACAATTCTCGCTGCAATAAATAAATCATATCTCAATTTAAATTGTGAGCTCTGCTGACCGCAGTGTAGGTGTATGGAACAAAAGATGAAATATTTATGGAATGCACTGTCGAAATATGTACATTTCAGGGATGTTATAGTTATTTGCCTACTGGACTCTGAAATTAATGAATGAAGACTGAATTTGAATTGTGAGCCCTGCTGAGCACAGTGTAGGCCGGAGGCAGCGGTCAGCAAAGGGCCACAACCACATGGCATTCATTTGAGCTGCACTGATTGGGAGCATTTGGTTTTCTTAACCGATTATAGTCTCTTACACAATTTGCATTGGTACTAATCTTAAATTGTGAGCCCTGCTGACCGCAGTGTAGGCGGGAGGCAGCGGTCAGGAAGGGCCCACAGCCATGTTGTATTGACTTGAGCTGCATAGAGTTAGTGTTAGGAGTGGCGCTCAGGGTATGCACAGCCAGCGATGATGCGTGGTGCGGGCGGGCCGCACTGGGAGCAATCTCTCTTGCCTACAGGACTGCATCATCTGCAATCACAGCTCGATCTGAATTATGAGCCCTCCTGACCACAGTTTAGGCCGGCGGCAACGGTCAAGAAGGGCTCACAACCACGTGGCGTTGACTTGAGCTACATAAAGTTAGTGGTAGGTGTGGTGCTCAGCGTGTGCACTGCAGGCGATGATGCAAAGTCTCTTGCCTACTGGACTGCATCATCTGCAATCGCGACTCGATCTGAATTATGAGCCCTGCTGTCCGCAGTATAGATCGAAGGCAGTTGTGAGCACAGATATCAAGGAATGCTTTTTGTCACTTTTGCTTGACAAAATTCGAAGACATAGAGTACAATTCTGCCCGCAATTAATAGATCAAGACTGAATTAAAATTGTGAGCTCTAGTGTCCGCAGTGTAGACTGTCATTCAGTGTTTCTTTGGACTTGCAAGATGAATTTGGTCATTGTACTAAATCTATAACTGATATAAAACAAGTTCGTGAAGCAAAGATACTAAAAGGAAATGATGTAGGGTTTAGGGACATAATACTTAGATGCCTACTGGACTCTGCAATTAATGAATCAAGAGTCAATTTGAAATGTGAGCGCTGATGACCACAGTGTAGGCCAGAGGCAGTGGCCAGCAAAGGACTAGAGCCACGTGATGTTGAATTGAGCTGCACAGTTAGCATCACCTGAAGCAACCAGCGTATGTGGAGCCTGGGTTGATGCGTGGTCTGGGCGGGCCACACTGGTAGTAATGTCTTACTGCCTAATGAATTCTGCCTTAATAAGTCCACGTGGTGTTGACTTGCGGTGCACTGAGTTAGTGGCACCTGAAGCACTCAGTGTGTGCGCAATCTGTGATGATGCATGGTCCGGGCGGGCCACACTGTGAGCAATGTCACTTGCCTACTGGACTGCGTCATCTGCAATCGTGACTTGATCTGAATTGTGAGCCCTGTGGTCCACAGTGTAGATTGAAGGCAGTAGTCTGTACAGACATAAGTCTGTGGTGCTGTGCTGCTGGGTTCAGAGGGGGCCTGTGTCGAGGAGGCTGGCGGTCACGGCGGAAGCCTTGTGGCAGGGTGATGGCTGTCGCCCTGGCAGACGGTTTGGCCTTCCCACAAGTGAACCACTCACATAGCCCCAGCTTATTTATTCATACTCCTATGCTGGAGTGGCGGACTTTGGACCAGCCCACTCCGCTTCCGCTTCCAGAGGGGATCAACACAGCTACATGACCGAGATCTTCGCCACTGCCTGAGGTAACATGGTTGCATCTATTGTCCACAAGACCACAAGCACCAGAAGTATATGTCCACATGGAGAGGTTTGTGCTCTGCATAGTGAGGTCTGTTCAGCACATCACTGCTACACTTGGTATTGTGTGCATTATTATTGATGGGTGACTTGTGTCCTTCACACATACTTGGTTGCCACATACCCAACATTCAGCTATTGTGTGGCTGAGGGACCATGCCATTTTTGGAAAGTCTGCTGTCCTGTTCTGCACTGCCTCGTGGTAGTAGGGAGTGGGGTCGTCCAGGGTGCAGGTCCTGCGAGTGGTGGCAGTGGGTGTTGTGGCCTTCTTGAGTGTCAGAGCTGCATGATCAGTAACTCTATAACATGTGTTGGTCTTTAGATGTGATTCTGGGCTGGGCTCCCTTTTATACTGTAGGTAGTCGTCCTGCTTTACACCAGTAAAACTAATAGTGCTATTTAGCTGTTGTACTGTATATTTTGTATAAATTATTATGCCACAGGAACCATTGTTCTTTGGATAAACATATTGCCCTGGTTCCGCCGTGAGTAGGGTCCCCCTTGTTCCCCTTTTTTACACCAGTAAAAGGCAGATGTTAAATTCCTACTGCTAACATAGATTATCACCTGTTTTTTGATCACACCCCAGAATTGGCTGCTTGTTGAAAATATCTGCACGGGAGCGCCTACTCTGCATATTATTAGCGTTAGTTGTCGCTCTCATTTGTGGCGATATTTTTGGGGGGAAGCTATTGCTGGAAAACTGGCGATACTGGCTGTTTTTACTAGGTTGAGAATGGAATGATAATTTAAAATCACTGAAAAACAATAGATTTAATGAACATTATAATTAGAAATTAGCATTTTAAAAACATTTGAAATTCACAAAAAAAAACGTAAGGTTTCAGGCATGTTATAGTTAGAAATTAGCATTTAAAAAAACCTTGGAAATTCACTGAAAAAACCATAGGTTTCAGGGACATTATAGTTAGAAATTAGCATTTAACCACTTGGCTGCTATGGCACTTCAAGGATTTCAGTTTCATTTCCATTGAAATCAATGGAAACTCCATGACGAGTTACCCTTGTCATTAGCGCTGAAGAGGTTAAGTATAGTTAGTTGGACATTTCACTTGTACAAAACCATAGAAATTCCGCTGTTATAGTTAGTTGAGCTAACAATATACCTCACGCCCCGCAATGCACTGCTGATGATGTCACGTATTACATCATTCATGACATGGTCAGTGACATCACTGATGACCTCACTGATGTCATTTGCATCTCAAATGACATCACTGATGACATCATCCACGTGAAAATCTGATGCACCGCCTCACACCTTAATAAAAGCTTGATACACGCACTCTAAAATACAGACTACCATTTTTGAAACAATCGAGACACCAATACCAGTTACTAGGTACGCACTCACTGATTCCTATGTCTACACACACATCCACTCATTCACCCATACAGTCACTCATACATGCAGTGACTCATCAATGCAACACTATTATAGGCCCTTATATACCTATACAAACACTCACACACCGCCACTCATCCAGAGTTACTCATATATCTAGCCAGTCATGCAAAGAATCAATCACACTTCTATTTACTCACCTATACAGTTATACACACACAGCCGCACTTATTCATACAGATAGTAACATATACTTACTCTCTTATACAAATACTTATACAAGTACACACTCATCCATACAGCCACTCTCACAAACACTGACTCTCATGTATAGTTATTTATATACTACAACGCTCACATACATTGTCTTTTACATATGTAGTTACTTGAACATGTAGCACTGAGATATCCATTCATTCACCAACCCACCCATACACACACTCAACCACCCATACAGCTTTTTCCACATGCACTCTTGAACCCATACACCCAGTGAATGAAGCACTCA
Source organism: Lissotriton vulgaris (assembly GCF_964263255.1). Taxonomy (NCBI): domain Eukaryota; kingdom Metazoa; phylum Chordata; class Amphibia; order Caudata; family Salamandridae; genus Lissotriton; species Lissotriton vulgaris. Next base: position 23,159,538 of record NC_141690.1, on the reverse strand, counting down.
CACATCTATGCACAGTCACGCACATTCCACCCACCCACACACACACTCAGGCACCCATACAAATACTCAGGCAACCCATTAATAACCCATACAGACAATCATGTAGCTACTCACCAACTGATGCAGCAGCTTACACAGCAATAGACAAACTGACACAGACATTCACACAGTGTGGTCACTAACCCATGCATTCAGTAAGATACATTTAATCACTCACTTATACTTATACTAAATCCTCTATCCAGACACTTATTCTTCATACACCTTGGGCAATATATATATATAACATATTTAAACTTTACAGAAACATACAGTCACTGGATGATGTCATCAGTGATGTCATCAGTGATGTCAATGACCATGTCATGAATGATGTAATATGTGGCTTCATCAGCAGTGCATTGCGGGCGCGAGTTATAGTTAGCTCAACCACCTATAACGGTGGAATTGCTATGGTTTGTACGAGTGAAATGTCCAACTAACTATAACGTCCCTGAAACCATTGTTTTTTTCACAGAATATATATATATATTTATATATAGATATATATATATATTACCTACTGGCGGTCGCCAGTAGGTAGTTATAGTTAGGATTGTTTTCCATAGGAAATCCTCAACATTCTATTTGGAATAACTTTGGCCCTGGTTGAAGAATCATAGCGAATTTCTCATAGAAGATGGCTCGGTCCGCTGCGCTTCTTCCCTGAAAGATTGAGGGGGATTGGTCAAGTGGGGGCTGAGATATAAGAGGGGTCCCAAAAAGTGTTTTTTACATGTTATTTTCCATAGGACCTTTAGACTCGGCTACAGGTCGAACGGCTGAATGGATTTATAAGAAATTTGGCAAAACTGTAGAGTCCGGTTCGCAGATTACGCTTTTTTCGGAATGGTGTAAATCCGTTCAGTAGTTGTTGAGAAAATTAAAGTTAAAGTCAATTATATATCTATAGGCGCGCACGCGTGCGCGCACTCGAGCGGCTGCGCGTGAGCGGAATTTTTTTTTGCTGCGTGACGTCTGTTAACGTTCGATTCGAAGGAAATCAGGAAGTTTTGTCCGCCATTTTGTCACTGCGAGTAAATATATTGTTCATTTCAAAGCGTTGAAACATGGAAAGGGGAGAAGGTAGAGATTGTTTTGCTGTGTAGCTTTTCTTGGGGTGTGCAGTAAGGGCGTTAAACGCAAAAAGATATAATTTTTTCCCGAAAAAAATATGGGGTGCGCGCACCCGGTCGCGCACACCTATTTACAAGAGTGTGAAAATGGAGATAAATCAGAAGTTTGAGTGCTTAGATATAAGGTGGCTCTGAAAAGAGCCCTTGTGTTAATTGAGTGTTTTCTGCATTTATAAGTAAGTACCGATGCAGAGCCTGATGTTGCAGAGGAAGATTCTGTTTCCCTCATTCGTGAAATGAACACCGTCTCTCCTATAGACGTCTTGCATGTGGTATCGCAAGTTGTTGTGGTAAATAGAACCCATGCTATAATCTCTGAGGAAAGCAGAAACACATTTATTTACATGTCTCCTTGCTTTCTCAAATTGTGCACAATGTTGATTGGACCAATTCCATTTCTGTCTTTGGCATATATTGGAATATACCAAGGCAGATCGAGGAAAAAGTGTCATCAATTGTCGAAAGGTGTCTTTTAGAAGCATTTCCAGACCTACCCCAGTGATTGTGCCTAGATTGTTCCCACCACAGTGCACAATTATAAGGTCTGGTTCTGGGAGATGCATAAAAGTTTTCACCAATGGAATCAATTGGTGACATTTCAATCCTCTTTTGGCAATCCATGTTATGTGTACATTTGGTAAGCCGAGGTTGCAAATTCGTCTGCTTACTGCATATTTTTCACTCCAGTGAATATAACTGTGTCCTATTAGCCAGACCTTCATTTTCAAGGGATTTGTAGTCGTCCTCCGATCGGTTCTGGAAGTGGAATGGGAGTTAGAAGTTGAAATTCTAAATAAAGAAAAAGGAAGAGGCTGGGTGTGGTTAAAAAAATAAAAATGATTGGTTGATTGTAATAAGTGGAGATTGAACAGTACGTTGCATGTTAATGTTTATGTTAAACGAAAAGTACTATTGGGTGTGAAAAAACAAGACATGTAACAGAGCTGTGGATTGGCAGGTGTTTCTGGAGGGAAAACAGTCTTCTTAGTTTGTTGTAGAACGTTGAGACATGAAATTTTGACCTGTGCCTTCAGCAAGGTGCAGAATGAGGTGTAACCATGGAAACAGCCGGAGATGGTAGCTGGTGATGGGTTCACTCTTTGGTGCCTCTGCATCTGTACTCTGTTCTGTGGTGGCAGGTGGAGAACTGTTTGTTATTGTGGAGATGAAAGGGTGATAAGGAGAGAAATACGACATAGCGTCTGGCCTGTAGAAGCGTGGGAGCCGTGATTAAGTCTGAGTGAAGCGGAACTGTGGCGGTGCTTGGTAACAGTAAAAACATTTTTTTAACAGTGGTATAACTGTCTGTACGGTGCGCGACCTACTAAGAAAGAGTTTACGGGCCGTAATTGGCTTGCAGGTTCTAGTATCAGTAAGTGAGGATCGAGAAAAGAAAACATTCAGGACTTTATTTATGAAGGCCTTGCGCCACCGGTGCGTCACTTTTTCTCATTTTAAAAAATGACGCACCGGCGGCGCAAGGTCTTCATAAATAAGGTCCTCGGTGTCTACAGTTAAGGTTATGTGGAACCCATAAATAGTTTTTCAATATGAAATCATTTCAGTTGAGATTATGGATTAAAAGAGAAACCGTGAATATTTGAAATGTTTATTTAGAAATGTACTGTTTTAAAGGCAAATCATTATGTAATATGAGTACAGAAATTGCAAAAAACACAGTGATTGGTATTGTCAGTAGTACATGGAATACATGGAAATAAGCAGTTGAGATGCGAAATGGCGTTTACAGTTATAAAAAACTTGTTTAAAATTTACACATTAATTAGGGTACATGTAGCATATATTAGCGAGTTTTGCATCGAGTACGTTTGAAGTAACCTTACATAAGATATGCAATAGAATTGTTGAGATTAGACTGTAAAAAAATGAAGTTGAAAATCGAGTAGCTGAAGAAACAAATGTAGTCCACATAAAAGATCAAAATTTAAACAACACGAAATCATAATGTCCACTGTTAGTAAAGCCAATAGGTCTGTTCTTCAAAAGAAAATATGGAAAAGAACGTGAAAAATATAGGGAAGCAAAAGGAAATGAGGACGTCAATGGTTTGTATAAGAGTTATTGAAGGATTGTTTAGGCAAAATAGGTAGCTTCTGCTTGTAACAGGAAATCACTTTTATCATTTGAAAGTATGTCAGCTATCCAATGGAAAAGAGTAAAGCAGTACTCATGATCTGTTAAAATCGGAGCCTCTTTTATTATCACAGGGCAGCTCGGTGGGTTTTCGATGTAGTTCTCTGTTAGGAAAGAGTTAACCGTCCATTGTGTAGGCAAAGTAGGCGGCAAGTGTTTCTAACAGGAAATCACTGTTATCATCTGAAACATGTCAGCCATCCAATTGAGAAGATCAAAGGAGCATTCATGATCTGTCATTATTGGAGCGTCTTTTACCATCATTGGGCAGCTCGGTGGGTTTTCGATGTAGCTCTCTGTTAGGAAATCTTGCGCCGCTGCGAATATATTCCAATGACCCAGAACTCCTTGTATCGCTGCAAAGGCCATAAACCCTCCGTTGTAACAAAGCTGTTCATGATCAAGTAACGGATTCATGAGGTGATTGTAATTCGGTTCAGGATGTACCAAATTGGAGAGACATAAATCCAGGGCCCACGTGAAATCACAGCTTAGGCAATGAAATACAGGCTGCACACAGGTGAAATACGAATATCGAAATGATAATCGATATGAAGTATTCAAAGTTGAGGGTGCTAAGGTGCCGTAGTACAGAAGTATTCTCTGTCGAAATAGTTGTAAGTGGTCCGGCTCCTTTGCGAAGGCAGGAGGGACATCCATTTTGAATTTCCCAAGATGGTAAAGGAAACGGCGCAGCACTGCCGGTTGTATAGCAACTCCACAGAATTAGGTCGCCGGCTATGCAGTGGAGAGGAGCAGAATGACTTGATAAATTTTCTAGGAGTCTAGTCACTTAAATATTGCTTAGTAGTTATCAAAAAAGTAGCTTTTCTTGAAGGTCATTTTTTTTTACATCAATGCTGTTTTCTGTGAATGTTAGCTAAGTGAAAGATATATGTGTGAGCAGATGCTACGTTAAGTTTTAAATGTGACAATGGAGCTCTTGTTCATGTCTTCTGATTCAAGGTCAGTATTCGCTGCCAAATGCAAATATCAAGAAACGCATGCGTGGGGTAGATAGTCTGCATTCTTAAAGGAAAGCAAATGGAGGGTTATTTTTACCGCGTTAGCATTGTCGTTTAAAAAGTTACAGTGATTTTCATTATATGTTAAGAAAGTGTCACTGATGAAGACTGAAAATAAATCCTTATAAATAACAGGGACTGTTGTATTTTAGAAAAGGTGTGTAACATTACATGAATTGTAAAAAAAAAAATAATGTAATTGAAAGTGTATGGTTTGAAAATGAAATGTAGAGGTTTATAGTTCACGTTTTGAAAGCGGCTCTAGAGGGTCAGATGCATGATAGATTTATAAAAAATAGAACATGTTTTTCAATAGTATTATGGAAAAAATATGTGCCTTTATGTACTATTTAGATTATCTGCCTGTTGCCTACTCTTTGAGTTTTAGTAATCCTGTGTCTTATAAGTTTTCCAGGGGCGGTTTGAGGTTCATGGTGGGCTTGGGCAGGGAGGGTAGGTTGGGGGTTTGTAATAGGGGGTCCGGGTGGGGTGGAGTGCGGAGTTTAGTGAAGAGTGAGGGGGGCGGGGGGTTAGGGTGTTTGGTAATGGAGCAGAGTGAGAGGACGCCAAATTTCTGTTATGGGGTGCCACGGAAATATGTATTTATTCTCAGAGGTTTATTATATTATGGATATATATTAACATGGTGGCTCTTGTGGTTTTGTGGTTCTGTGCAAGTGTATAATGCTGGCCCTGTAGTTTTTGTCTATGGACCTCATTACGACACAGGGGAGCCACGTTGCACAGTTGGAGATCAGAGACTTAGGAAATAAGTCTCTTATAATAAAGGGACGGAGTGTATATAGTGCTATTTACTACTCTGCTGTGTGAACTATGTCGAATATTTCATAAGAGGAGGCTTTAAAAGTTTTTCGATAAACTGGTTTTCCAGGGAAGTGGGTGGAGTGTTCCGTGTAAATTGCAGAATAGAAACTAGTAAGAACCAATTGGAAGTGTTGTTTTAAAGTCACATGACTGCACATGCGTGTCTCGACCCCTGTACGCGATAGGTGGGTGTGCGCACCCGGACGCGCACTAAATGAAAGCGGCGAAAAAACATCTCATAATATGCTCTTGGAGCACGTTTTGGTAGAAAGAGTTAGTTCTGAAAATAACTTTTTTTTTTTTTGGAAACAAGTGTTATGATGCTTTTGATTTCTTAAAGTTGCTACGACATTTTTCAGTATGTCATACTATCCAAATAAAGTGAAGAAATTTAACTTTTCTTGGAGCATTTATGACTCTCAATTTTGTGTTTAATTAGAATAAAGCTTTGCTCTCCGTATACAAGAAGTTTTCCACAGTTCGTGCATTTCATGTGCACGTTCGCCAGATATGGTTTCAAGTCCATTTCAGCACTCAATGGAGGTACAGGTCGTCCACCGGAAGATGTGCTGATTACTTCTGATGGTAATAGCGTGGCCTCTGTTTTTCTTGTCAAAGGTGGTCGCTCATTTCCTTCAGATTCGGAAGATGAATGCGGAACGGTAGCCATTGCAGCGAAGTCTTCGGGAAGATGTTCGACGTTGTTCTCTCTTGAGAGTAGAAAAGAAAGTGATGGAAGTGGGTGGAGTGCTGCGTGTAAATTCCAGAATAGAAACTACCAAGAACCAATTGGAAGTGTTGTTTTGAAGTCACATGACTTCACATGCGAGTCTCAGGTCCTGTACGCGATAGGAGGGTGCGCGCACCCGGTCTCGCACTAAAATAAAGCGGCGAAAAACCATCTCATATTATGCTCTTGGAGCACGTTTTGGTTGAAAGAGTTAGTTCTGAAAAGAACTTTTTTTTTTTTTTTTTTTTTTGGAAACAAGTGTTATGATGTTTTCGATTTTTTAAAGTTGCTACGTCATTTTTCAGTATGTAATACTATGAAAATGAAGTGAAGAAATGTATCTTTTCTTGGGGCATTTGTGACTTTCAATTTTTAGTTTAATAAGAACGAGGCTCTGCTCTCCATACAAAAGAATTTTTCCACACTCGTTGCATTTCATATGCACCTTCGCAAGATATGGTCTCAAGTCCATCTCAGCACTCGATGGAGATACAGGTCGTCCACCAGAAGATGTGCTGGCCACCTCTGATGGTAATAGCGTGGCCAGGGCTCTTGTCGATGCTTTTGCATAATGCTCAGGGTGCCTTTGTTTAACATGCCGCTGCATGGTGTGTATAGAAAAGGAATATTTTTTATCTGAATTTCCCCTTGAGAGCTCCGAATTGCATATCGTGCAGGTTACTTTTGACGCATTCACTTTCTTTTGATCTTCATGATAAGTAAAAAATTGCCAAATGAAAGATTCCTTTTTTCTTCTTAACGGTGGTCGCTCATTTCATTCAGATTCGGAAGATGAATGCGGAAGGGCAGCCATTTCAGCAAAGTTTTCCGGAAGATGCTCGACGTTGTTGTCTCTTGAAAGTAGAAAAGATTGTGAGGAAAGTGGGTGGAGTGCTTCGTGTAAATTCCAGAACAGAAACTACTAAGAACCAATTGCAAGTGTTGTTTTCAAGTCACATGACTTTACATGCGCTTCTTAGGACGTGTAGGCGGTGACACTATCTAGTTACAAACGTGATTTCATACTTAGGAACTAGCATTCAAAAAACCTATGAAATTCACTGAAAAAACCATAGGTTTTACACACGTTATAGTTAGGAAATAGCATTTGAGAAACCTATGAAATTCACTGAAAAAACCATAGGTTTGACAACAGTTATAGTTAGCTGGAAATTTTACTGACATAAAACCAATGAAATTCCACGTTATAGTTAGTTGGACTCACTATAACTTGCGCGTGTAATGCACTGCTGATGACATTACATATTACATCACTCATGACATGGTCAGTGACATCACTCATGACATCACTGATGACAGACCTCCTTTAAGTGTAATGTAACCCTTAAAACACATATTGGAAAATAGAAATTAACATTTTCAAAAAAATGGAGATACCCATACCAGTTACAACAACCAATTCAGTAATTCCACCATCTATATACACATTCTCTAATTCACCAACAGTTCTATATAGTCACTCATACATATACTCACTCATCATATGTAGTGATACACCTATACATCCTGTTACACACCGACAGTCATCCAAAAGTTACTCACACACATACTCACACATGCAAATAAACTATTGAACATCCATTAATTTGCATATACAACTATACACACACTACCACGTTACTTCTAAGGAAACTTATACATACTTACTCTCTTAAACAATCACTTATAGAAACACATACTTATTTAAACAGGAACTCTTTCTATCTCTTAGTCTCACATATACTGACTTATATATATCAATACTCACATATACTAAATTAAAACATATCTTGTTACTAATAAAGACACTAGTGAGGCAGGCATTCACTCACTAACACACACATATACACACTCATCCACCCATACAGTCCTGTACATATGCTGTCTTCAAAAAACATAGAAACAGTGAATCAGTCATTAATGGATCTATATGATAAGTAACACCCCCACCAAACCATAGAGACACTCATACTGATACTAAAAAAACATCTAATAACCCATATACACACATATGTAGGTACTCATCAACCCATGCAGCCATTTATACACAAAGTGAAACACTGATACATATATTTAAATATTTAAACATTACTCGTTAATATATGTATTCACTAAGATATACTTAATAAGCCAGTTAACCAATCATTTTTTTTTTAAAAACATCCATTTACACACTTATTTAAACATTTATTCTTCCATCGACCTTTACATATACATATATAAAACATATTTATTTTTCAGAAAGGCACATATTCATTGGATGGTGTCATCACTGATGTCATGAGTGATGTCGCTGACCATGTCATGAGTGATGTTATATGTAATGTCATCAGCAGTGCATTACACGCGCAAGTTATAGTGAGTCGAACTAACTATAACGTGGAATTTCATTGGTTTTATGTCAGTAAAATTTCCAGCTAACTATAACTGTTGTCAAACCTATGGTTTTTTGCAGTGAATATATATATACATAGGTTACAGGCCTTATATAGTTAGGAATTAGCTTCAGTGATGTCATTTGAGATGTCATCAGTGATGTCACTGACCATGTCATGAATAACCTAATAAGTGACATCATCAGCAGTGGATTGCGGGTGGGCAAAATATAGTTAGTACAACTAACTATATAGGAGCAATTTAATGGTTTTGTATGAGCGAAATGTCCAGCTAACTATAACACCCCTAAAACTTATAGTTTTTTGAGTGAATTTTAAAGGTTTTTTAAAAGCTAATTCCTAACTATATAAGGCCTGTAACCTATGTTTTTTTCAGTGAATTTGCAAGGTTTTTTAAATGCTAATTCCTAACTATATAAGGCCTGAAACCTATGGTTTTTTCATTGAATTTCGACGGTTTTTGAAATGACAATTTTTAAATGTATTAATTTTTTTTATACTGATTTACTACATTTTTGCAGGCAGGTGTTCAGAGGGCACACCCCTTTTTTACAACACTGCAGCGCATCCCCTGGCGCGTTTGCAGAGGAGGAACTAATTCCCCTTGTATACTGGCGGTCCCTGGGGGGCAACTAGCCCACAAGGAGCCTCCAGTATAAGCCAGGGGGCTGCATTGAGGAGAGGTGTAATGAGGCCACACCCTTTTTTACACCTCTCTGCAGCGCAACCCCTGGTGTGTTTGCCTAGTAGGAACTAATTCCCCTTGCATACTGGGGGTCCCTGGGGACCAACTAGCCCACCAGGAGTATCCAGTATGCGCCAAGGGGCTGCGTTTGTTTGCCACGGGGGCGGCGGTCCCCGGGGAAGTGTGGGGGGAATTGTGGACCCCCACACTTCTTTTTCACTATCCCCCTGCGATTTGGTCCCGCCGGGGGGTAACTTTTTAAAAAACAGACCAGGTTTTTTTAATAACAAATGTGGGCCTTTTTTTGTCCTTGTGGAACCACCTGGGCAGGCCTAGGGGGTAAGGGTGTATCTACCCTGCCCCCTTTTTGTGTTCTTCACGTTTATTTTTCTGCTTTCTTGTGCCTCGATCTATTGAGCACAAGATGTATGCCAACACTTCCTGGTTAGACGTGTTGACAGCCAATGAGCATGCAGCTTTCTCGGGAAGGCATGCTGATTGGCTGCCCCTGTCTGTCAACACTCCAAACCAGGAAGTTTTGGCAGCCATCTTGTGCCTCTGTAGAATCAAGGCATAAGAAAGCAGTGAAACAAAGGTGCAAAACACGCAAATGGAGCAGGGTAGAAGCACCCTGACCCCCTAGGCCTGCTAAGGGGGTCCCACAAGGACCCCTCAGGCCCCCCAAATTGTATTTTTTTTTAAACCGCGGGGTACGTGCACTGTACGCATACGTACGCGCACGGTAAGTGTACGGTATGCATAGGGTGCGCGTACCCCGCAATTTAAAAAAAATAATAATAATTTTGGGGGCCTGGGGGGTCCTTGTGGGACCCCCTGAGCAGGCCTAGGGGGTCAGGGTGCTTCTACCCTGCCCCCTTTTTGAGTTCTACACGCTTGTTTTTCTGCTTTCCTGTGGCTCAGTCTACCGAGGCACAAGATGGCTGCCAACACTTTCTGGTTTGGAGTGTTGACAGACAGTTGACAGCCAATTAGCATTCAGCTCGTGCTCGGAAAGGTACAGAGTACAGTAAGCTTACAGTAATCTTACAGTAAGCTGCTATAGATATATAATTTTTATCTCTTTTGATTTTCTCAGGAACTACTGGAGGGATTTACACCATTTAAACAAAAGGCCCTACTGCGTACCAGTCCCTACCATTTTGCCAAGTTTGGTGTAATTCCGTTCAGCGGTTCGGGCTGTAGCCGTGACTAAACGTCCTATGGAAATTAACATGGGGAAAACACGTTTTGGGACCCCCTTTTTTCTCAGCCCCCACTTGATGAATCCCCACCAAACTTTCAGAGAAGCAGCGGAGCAGAGCGGGCCATCTTCTTTGAGAAATTTGCGGGGATTCATCAACCGGCACCAAAGTTATTCCCAATAGAATGTTGCAGATTTCCTATGGAAACTAGGTCCTAACTATATATACCTACTGGCGACCGCCAGTATGTAATATATATATATATATATATATATATATATATATATATATATATATATATATATATATATATATATATATATATATATATACATATATATATATTCAATGAAAAAACCATTGGTTATAGAACATATATAGTTAGGAATTTTCATTTACAAAACCTTATTTTACTCGCATAAAACCATTGAAATTCCATATATAGTTAGATGCGCTAACTATATATCGCGCACCCGCAATCCACTGCTGATGATGTCACATATTACATCATTCATGACATGGTCAGTGACATCACTGATGACATCACTGATGACAACTCAAATGACATCACTGATGACATCTCAAATGACATCACTGATGACAACTCAAATGACATCACTGACAACATCACAGATGACATCATTCATGTGTTAATACGATGAACCTCTACAGACTCTGATATATCCTTAGATACACTCAGTGAAAACAAACACTCACAGATTGTCACTCATCCATGGAGTTACTCATACACCTAGACAGTCATGCAAAGAATCAAACACACCTCCAATTCCTCAACTATACAGTTATACACACCTTACTTATTGAAACATATTCTAACACATATTTACTCTCTTATATAATCCCTAATAAAAGTTCACAATGATCCATACAGCCACTCACACATTCACTGGCTCTAATGCACAGTTATTTATATATGTTAACTCTCACATGTACTGTGTTTTACATATGTACTTACTTTGACATGTAGCACTGAGATATCCATTCACTCACCAATACACTCATGCACACAGTCAACCGCCCATACAGCTGTTTCCACATGCACTTTTGAACCCATACATCTAGTGAATCAACTGCTCACACATCTATGCACAGAGTCATACACCTCCCAGCCACTCACACACATACTCAGTCTCCCATACAAATACTTGGGCAACCAATCAATAACCCATATAGTTACTCATATAGCTACTGATCAACACATGCAGCAGTTTACAGAACAACAGATATAATGATGCACAAATTAATACAGTTTAATCACTAAACCATGCACTCAGTGAGACACATTTAATCACTCCCTCATACAATCAGTCATGCACCTACTAAATCCTTCATCCAGACATTTATACATCCACTCATTCTTCAATATGTAAGACATATTTTAACTTTACAGAAACATACAGTCACTGGATGTTGTGATCAGTGATGTCATCAGTGATGTCACTGACCATGTCATGAATGATGTAATATGTGACATCATCAGCAGTGGATTGCGGGTGCGCGATATATAGTTAGCGCATCTAACTATATATGGAATTTCAATGGTTTTATGCGAGTAAAATAAGGTTTTGTAAATGAAAATTCCTAACTATATATGTTCTATAACCAATGGTTTTTTCATTGAATTTTCAAGGTTTTGTAAATGCAAATTCCTAACTATATATGTTCTATAACCAATGGTTTTTTCATTGAATTTTCAAGGTTTTATAAATGCAAATTCCTAACTATATATGGACTATAACCTATGGTTTTTTCTGTGAATTTCATTGGTTTTTTAAAAGCTAACATCTGTAGCTGTAAAATGTATTCTACTTTAAAAACTAAAATATATTTTAGATGTTTATTGATAATTTTAATTGAAATATTTTTTTTCTTCGCTTCCGGTAAGCGAACCGGGAAGCTTTCCGTTAGCTCATCTTGATGCCGCGATCTAGTACGCGAACCGGTAAACGTTACGTTAGCGGGACTGTGACGCGTCGCGGAAGCGCGACGTATAATTGTCGCGAATGCGTCTTATGACGCGCCGCTTTAGCGCTCCCGAAAGTGCTCGGGACCGCGAACCGGAAACGATGCGGGACGCGGCGCGCACCGCGTAACGTGAGCGGAACAAGTCATGTGACTTGTTTATCGAAGTTTTCATTGGTTCATTTCACTTTTGGTTTCCAAATGATGTATGACTAGGTCATGTGACCTAAAAATAACACTTTTCATTGGTTCCGAACTTTTGCTTTTCCAAAATCACGTAAACCCCTTCTTCTTTCCTCACTCTGACTTTCATCTTGGTGAGAGAAAGACCATTTTCCATTTTGATTACAATGGCTTCTATCTTTGCTTCAGCTGGTGGACCCCCACCACCACCTCAACCTCCTCATGACAAGAGAGGACCACCATCTCAATTCATCTCAAACAGAGAGGAAGAAGAAGACGACTTAGAAGAAGAGGACACTGATGAACCTGAATTTATTCCGGAGTTGCCCCGTGTTTCCAGAAGGAAAACAAGTTTGATTTGGCAATTTTTCTCAATTCCTCGAGGGGAGAAGAAAGTTAATGCCAAATATGCCACCTGCCTAATTTGCAAAAAAAGATTATCTCGAGGCACAGAGAAAAAGTATAGTATGGGCAACTATACTATGCATCGCCATATGGTCAGGTGGCATCCATTAAATTACAGCCGGGCAGAGTTAAGGGATCTGCAAGATAATCCCCCGACAACTCCTGTGGCCAAATCAACTTCTAATATAAATTTGACTGTAAGAGAGGCACAGGAAACTGTGCCAAACATACAGCCAAACTTCAAGCACATGAAGTTTACGTGCATACATTGTGGTGCTATGCTCTCATGTGGCAACATGAGCGTAAACTTAATAAACTTGGTGTATGATAACCATAACTGCCCTAACCCACCCAAGCAGTAATTCTTTCTTTGCTCCTGTTGAGCCCTTTTCGATGCCTGTTTTTTTGTTGTTTCCCCTCCATGAAAAACACAAAAAAACATGAAACTGTTCTAAAAATACAAAAAAAACAAAAAATGTTCAGAAAATAAAAAAAAATTAAAAAACAACAAAAACATTAAAAAAAAGTTCTTTTCAGAACTACCTCCCCTTTCAAATATAATTGCTAGAATGTTTAACACTCTAGCAAGCTCTATTTCTTTTGGTTCGCTTCAAGTTCGCTGACCGGTTCGCGAACTTGAAGCGAACCAAAAAAATATTTTTTTTAAAAAAAGAAGAGTTAGTATAAGGGAAGTAAACAAAGAGTAATGTTAAAAGAAAGACAGCTATAGAGAGTAAATCAGAGATAGTGTCAGTGACATCATCATCAGTGCATTGCGGGTAAAAAGAGTAGAAAACATTTACCTTATAATTCTTGTTACCTTTTTTAAATATTTTTTCATACTTTCAATCTGTAAAAGAGAAAACATACATTTCCAAAAATATTACTACATGTATTTAAAAATTACAAAAGAAAAGGGAAAAGGTTCAAGAAGAAACACTTTTTCAACAATTTTGACATTTACAGAAGCCTCTGCTTCTCTACGTCCCCTACACAATCCTAAAGAAATATATTTTACATAAACAGTATCTTCATGCTGATGAACTGAGACCTATTTTTGAACATGGTACTTCTTTTGCACTGCTGATGTCTCACAATAGTAATGCAATAGCAGCGCAAAAAAGATGTAAAGCCATCATAAAATTGTCTCTAATATTTTAAATGATAGTTTCAGGATGCAAATAAGATGTGTGCTTTGAAGAGCTTTCTTTGAGGTGAGGCCTATTCCTTTTTTAAAAAAAAACAGTACCCGGAAATACAGCACTATAAGCATTAAAATTGACACTTACAGAAGACTCAGTTTTTCCATATCTACCTCACATTTCTAAATGTATATCATAAGTACAAACAGAAGAACATTAATTATACATGTTTTATGGTTTATTTTTGCTGTTCTCAGAATGTATCAAATTTCACTTAAATCAGTGACTTGAACGTATTCATCATGTAACAGCGGGGAAAAAAAACACAATCAAAATGACTGTGTTTAAAAAACCCATACAACCTAAGAAATCTGATTTCAAAACTCCTTAAAATTAACTTACTTTCAATGACGTCGAAGGATCTCCTATGAACAGCATTCACTCTGTTGTGCTATAAATATTTTCAGCCCGCCACTTTCTGAAAGAAAACCTCCATCGATTACAAAAATATGTTACATAGAACAAAACACTTCTCTCATTCTATCACATGTTTCCACTAGGCCAAATCATGTTGCCGCGATTCGCTACTCTTGTAATTCTTCCAATCAAATCCCGACATTTTCTATTTTCGCAACTTTCTAAAAAAAAAACATTTGAGATTATTTTCACAATCCTGGACTACTAATATCTTACCCTTCTTTGTCACTCATGTTCTCCTTTTCCTATGACACTGATACTGCTTTTTATGAAGCAGACTTACTTGCATCAGGTTTATATAGTTGGATTTTTAAATTGACATTATAATTAAAAGTTTTGGACCAATAATCTAGACAGCATTGCAGACTTACATTCCCTCTACTTCATGAACCTTTTGCAATTCTTCACAGGAAATCCCGAGATTCTTTCATTAAAATTTTGGTTTTAAAAACACCAGGTAAGAATTTTTAAGGTCAAACAGCAATTATTTTTTGAAAGTTACAACGGAATCATTGCAGAATGACCAGCCGTTTCGAGACTTTAAATAAGCAGTATAATGTCCTGATGTTGTTGAAGGACCATCGTGATAGATAATTGCTACAGTTACAAAAGTCCTTCCTGATATTGAAAGCTGAGAAGCCACAACATTTTTTATTAAAGTTGACAATTTTGATCCATCAGGCCTACATCGTTGAATCATTAAAATGACATACTGTCCATATCTACGTATAAATAATGTTGACATCATTTCAGATTTACATTGGCTACACTCCATGTTGTGATCCGCTGCATTTACTAGCTTATTAAAGGAGACTGATTTACTGTCTGGCAAAGTTAAATATATAAATCTTTCTGAGTCTACACTAGTAGTACTTGATACCCTACAATTCTCGCAGTCATGCTGCCATTGATAAGAAAGCCCAAACAAGTGATCTACATCTACACCCTCATCTTGCAATACATCAAGCATATACATTAAAAACTCCTGACAATCTTGCTGATTATTTTCAGAGAAGTCTGTTTGCCCTGAACATTCATCTAACAGATAACGAACTTCAGACACACTTTCTACTTTTGTTCGATCACTGCTACATTTCTCGAAAACAGAATTCAATAAACAGCATAAAATTTGTTCTGAATTCAACAGAATCTGTTCTTTTAAACTCTCTAGTGAAAAGAGAACATTAACCACTACATTTGCATAGCAGTTGACACCAGAACTGTTTTCAAATTGAAAACCGACAACATCTTCAACAGAATCCACTTTCTTTCTGCTAACAATTTTCGGTTCATTAACTTTTAGTCTTTTTGCAACAACCTCCCTACTATTACTGATATTTCTACGTTTGCGGCCTACCACACGTTTCTCAAACAAAGGATATTGAGGCAAATGTGGCGCATACTCTCTTCTTAACCTATTGTATTCCTTAACACAATCTAGATCCGCACAAATGTTTGTGACATCACAGTCAATCAAGTACAATCCTGATAAAGTTCTTACTCGTGACAATGCCACATATGCCATACCCTCCTTGAACACAGAACTGCCAATATTCACCAATGCACTGTCTACACTTAAACCTTGCGATTTATGAATTGTTACCGCATATGCCAAGCAAACAGGAAACTGTTTACGGCGAACATATAAGTCTTTAACAAGCAAAAACCTAGCAGAACAACGACCAATTAGCTGTACTTCCTCAATGCCATCAAATTTAATTTTTAAAAATTCTATTCCATCTCTATTTCTGTACTTCTGAAAATCAACAACATTACCCATTGATCCATTTACCAGACCTCTTTCAACATGTAAATTTCTTCTCAAAATGATTCGGCAATTTAAACACACATTCAAAGTCTTTTCAAAACCCGCTGTTTTAGATATAGTCTTCTCTAATGAATCCAATTCTGATTTCAAATTTTCTGACAAAATAATTGTTGATCCCATGTGCTCTATTTTGTCAATAGCTTCAAGTTTCACAATCTCTTGCTTTTCTAAATTCAACATTTTGTTGTTGAAGATGGCACATTCTGCAAGAGTTGGCATCAAACATATTCCGGATTTCTTCTCAGTAATTTTCTGAAAAATATTCTCAGCCACAATCTCTTGTTCGGGATATAAATTTGAAAGTAATCGTGCATTCAAAGCTTCTTTTCCATGCTCGGTCACTTTTCCAATTCTAATATCTTGTAGAATATTCTTGTAATCTTCATCTTTTGCCTGACGCATATTTTCATGCAGTTCAGCATAATTGAAGTTTAACCATATATTGATGTTGCCAATGCTCCCTAGGCACTTCCTGGTATCTTCATGCGTGAGTATTTTGAACACAGGTTCTCCTTTTACTGGTGTCAGCTGCAGAAGATCTCCGAAAACAATGATGTGTTTGCCACCAAATAACACATCATATTCAGTTTTAAGTACTTCTTGCATTCTCAAATGCACAAAGGCAAGCATGATATTGGAAACCATGCTTACTTCGTCAATGATAAGTAGTTTCATTTTCCTCAAGACTCTTGAAACTTCAAAGCAAGCATCCCCAGATAACTTGTGATATTGTAATTTGTTGTCATGCTCCACCGGCAGCATCAGTAGACGATGCAAAGTAATACCTTTAATGTTATGTGCTGCAAGTCCAGTAGGAGCGGTGACAACACAAGACAGCGATGACTCAGTCCTTTCCTGCAAATAGCATGAAATTGCTTTAATAAGGAAACTTTTTCCAGTTCCCGCTTCTCCACTCACATACAGTCGGACAGGCTTCAACGATGTACATGAGCACTCTTTCTTCTCATGACTTAATCCATGCTCAATTTGCTTGGTAACTTCTTCATATATTTTCCTCTGCTCAACATTGAGTTGTTTTTCCAAGTCTTCTAAGTTAACTGAATCCTCCTGAGCATGTGCCATGGCTCTTTCCACTTCATTCATAGCAGTGGCAGCTTCATTTTCGATAATAGGTCCTCCAAGTGGATCTTGACTCAATGAAACAGAACTCTGACTGTCCTGAGAACTGTCTCTGGCAATCTCGGCTGCAATCGTTGCTTCCTGCTCAATTTCCAAAGTTAGCATTTCTTGATATTTATGAAAAGCAGGACATTCTATGGACTCCTTGGCTGCATTGAAAGAGTCTTCGTAACAGAGGAAATCTCCAAGCAGTTCCTCTTCTGCACGCCAAGGCTTGAAAAGTTGCAAAAGTGCTAAATAGAAAAACTCCTTTGTTTCTGAAGATTCGCCACTCAATTTTCGATGGTTTACTAATTGGCATTTTCTTTGCTTGACCAGGCATCCCTCACTTCCAATTACAGCATACACTCCTTTCTCAATATCTTCTTTGATGTTCCTCTTGAATATATAATTTTGTAGAACCTCATATAGACAAACATTCTCAAGGTGACTGCTTCGATTTGGATAATATGTATCCAACATGTTGGTCTTCAAAATGTCGGTACTGTTTGGTTCCTTTTCTGCCAAATATTCAATTTCCCGGACAGGTTTTAGAACCCGATTTCGCGTTGCAGCAAGACCAAGACTCGCCCAAACAATACTCCTGGATTTGGCATAGAGACTTGCTGAAGACAATCGATCTGAACATTCGTAAGCTCCGATTTCTCGATGCGACAACATCTTCAGACTGAAACTGTACAACTTCTTGCTGAGGCTCTTTTCATGGGAAATGTCCTCCCACATATCCTTCAGTTCTGTCTTTTCTTTTTTGGTGATGTAAGATGTCACATACCGAGCCACAGCCATACAGTTGTCACCCACAAACTGTATATCCATGTTAGCATTCCACATGGACAAAATCACTGGGTTGTAGTCGTTTATGTACTTGGACTCTTCGTTCCTTTTCAAATTGTATGTATTTTTGGGTGATTTCCTCGTCACATTATGTCGCAGTGAAGACATCAAACTGTTCACTTTTCCTTTAGAAATCACCGGTCGTGGAAAGTTGAAACGACATTTGGTGTAGAACTTGTCCTTGTTTCTGAATTTACGACGACAGTACTTTCCACAACGATGGCTTTGGAAACGTAAAACTTGTTCTCTTAGGCTTTTCTTCTCCGTTGCGTTTGGAACAGCACACGTAGAATACTGTTCTATGAAATTCATCACTAAGTCATCCGGATCTGTTCCAAATTTAGGTGCATCCTTGATCCACAACAACATATGTATATGAGGAGCACCTCTTGCTTGGTACTCCTTTCTCCAGAAGAAATCCAACACCTCTCCAAGAGGTGGATTCTTCTTATTTGTGATGAAAGACATCATAGCTTCAAATCTATGATTGAAGTACCTGCATACATTCACAGGATCCAAAGAACACAGTTCTCCAGGTGTCTTGAATTCAATGTTTTCAATATTTCCATTTGCCTCTCGTAGAAATTCAAGTAAGTCTTCCCAGCCATACTCGGCACAGCTCAGAGTGAGGAACCATGTCGGAGTTCCTAAGTTCCTCAGCATACATTTTAAATCACCATGACGACGGTACCAGTACTCATTAGTACCACGCTGACACGCCATGAGATTAATTAAGTGAGAATCCAAAATACTGTCTTGGACATTGACTTTATGCATAAAGTCCCTTGCCGAGATATTTCGCATCTGTATACCACTTTTTAAGATGTGGTTAACTGCATATGACAGTCCAGACAGATCGCTTTCAAACAGGAGATGAAACAAATATGGAATGCATTGACGAAACCTAGGATCGTCTGCATACAATCGTAAAGTCCGGTATTCAGACGCAGGAATTTGATGAGGTCGCTCATCATATCTTCCTCCTCGACCTGTGGGAAATAGCTGTGGGAAACACCGAGCTTCCAAACTTTCCTCCCAAACACTAATGGGACTCCCTTTAGCTTGTTTCATTTGAAACAACTCAATAGCATTCCCCATGACTTCCTTGGAATGCAAAGGATGAACACTATAATGTTCATCTATTTCTTCACTTTTAGAGGCCTCTACTTTCTCAATTTGGCCAGCACACAAATCGCTATCCTCTTCATCACTTACTTCCTCTTCTGCAACATATACATTCTTATAGTACTTATTATTTGTCTTCAAATACACTGTTGCTTTTTTGACTTTCCTAACATCCACTAAATCTTGCCATATTTTCTTATTCTTTGTCGGAACCCCATTAACTAAGATAACCAGAGGTTCCTCTTCCACTTTTTCTATTCCAATTGTGTTAATGTTTTTGTTCAAATCTAGAGGCAAATAAACAACTCTTCCCTTTAATCCTCGCTGTAAATCTGCTGGAGGCAACTTCCCTGTCTTTGGCTCCATTCTTACAATAGCCTGAAAGGGATGGATACTTTGAATCAAAATACATTCATAAGTATTTAAATCCTTCAATTCAGAAGGAACCTCAACCAATTCCAGATTATTATGTACTGCCCTAGCAGGCATCTGGTTTTGGTTTAATTTATTACAACAATAAGTACACACTCGTTGATCCGATCCTAAATCAAAATAATTTTCTACCATCAAGTATGTGGCAAAATCCTTCCATTCACTATTATTTTCCCTTTCACTTTTTGCATATAAATCCACTACTTTAGTCTGATTCTTATAATAAGTGCATCGACAACATACACAAGTGAAATTAGGCCTCTCACTTGATTTCATCTGAAAAGTGGCAATTTCCTTCTGAAAATTATCTGTACTGGAAACCTGTACATTATCTTCAACATTACCCTCTACTTCAGGGTCAATTTGAACATTCTCATCTTTACTACTAAAGTAACAAAACTCAATTTCTTCACAAATATTCTTCACATCTATTTCTGAACCATGCAAAAGAGCAGCACATAATTGTTTAAGCATAATTGCTGGACTCTTAGCATAATACAACATTCTCACTAATGTTCTCACTTTATTATGATGCACTGCTACCATCCTGAAATGATGAAAAACACTCTGGCATACTCTCCTGGAAAGACAAGCCAGTGAATGACCACGCAAACCTGTCATTTGTCTCACTCTGCAAGGATCTAAATTTTGCAACAACTTCATTTTCTGCTTCAAACTTTTCTTATTAAATGTCCGTATAAAATCACAAAGCAAATTGATGGAAACCTGTCGCACACTGCAAATAGAACTACACTTCCAAATGTACACAGGACCCTTAGGACGTCTTCCTAAAACCTCATCACTTAGCACCTCTTCTGTCTCTGTTGTCACAAGTTTTTCCTTTTCAACTGGACAACCATCCTTCACTTCATAAGCTCGACCACTGGTGTCAACTGCAAACATCAAATCAATATCCTAAAAATAACTCTCCTCATTAAAAAATGCCTCAGAACTTGAACTATGCATCCATTCTCCGGAAAAAACTTCACAAAAGTTACTACGATTTACTACTCTCTTCCATCTACTGTTTGTTTTGAAATCAGAAATTACCTTGCTTAGTTTCCTAATTCTATTGATTACCAAAATAAACAACTTCCGCTTAATTTCAAAAGCATGATCAATAATTTTCTCTACATTTTTCTTCTTCTTATAAAATGCCGCTTTCTGTTGGCCTTTTTTAATATTTCTTAATAAATTAACTATTATCCTGTTACGGAACATTCGATGTCGAATGTCCCTAAACTGTTGTTTCCTTCTACTATCATGCACAGAGTTATCTCTTCCTCTACCAATAACATTTTTGATGGGTCTTTCCTTTCCATTTAAATTACTCTTCTTTTTCTGAACTGAAACATTTTGGCGAAAAATACTTTTTTTACTAAAAATACTTTTTAAGAATGATTTTGTGCTCTTACCCGGAGCTTTCTTGGTGTTTTGATAAGTATTTGGGGAAGAGGACTGCTGCAATAAAACATCATCCTGCTGTCTTTGACGTTTTCTAGCTTTTCTTATTCTATTTTTTGTAGGCATTTTTCAAATTTAAAAAAGATCTGCAGTTGAATCTGTGGAAAAATATAATAAAAAATGTTATTAAGCACTATTACCAAACAGTAAATGAATAACAGTCATCAAAAACTTAACGTCCTACTTATTATTTAACATAGAAAATCTTTTGCACCAGCACTGCATCACAAGGACATTTTCAGTCATTTCCTCTTGAATGCAGATATACAATTGATTTATGTGCCGTGTTTATAAACGATTTTTTGAAATCAATTACATTTCTGGATATGTACTGCTAGAGCTTTATAGGTTGCTTTGGGTCATATTTATAAGGCATATGAGTGTCTATAATGTTATTTTTCCTTTTTAAATGGAAAGCGTTGTTCATGGTGCAAGTTTCTTATAAATACGCTCCCACCTGCGAAACGGAACTTTGCGCGCAGAAAGCTGATTGGCTCTCCGGTGTCTGTCAACATTCTAAACAGACCGGAGCGGCCGCCATCTTATCTCTTGGTAGGATCGAGAGAGAAGAAGAGGTGAAAAACGAAGGGGGAATTTAATGAAAGGGGGCAAGGTATACCCCTCTTGACCCCCTAGGAATGATGTTGGGGTTTTTAAAGGGTCCCGTGGGGAAAATAAAAAATATATATTTTTCACGGTAGAAGCGCTTTCCGAACACCGAACTGGGCCGCAAACTGCTGGCAAAACGGGAATAGGTATAAGGGGGTGCGGGAGACCATTTTGTGCTTCGTTTTAATTAAATTACTAAGTATAAGGGGGTGCGGGAGACGTATCCTAATCCCTTATATTTTCTGAGGGTGGCTGAGAAGGCTCATATATGTTGATACATGTGTTCCAGCGGCTCTGCGTGAACTTTTTTTTTTCTTTGCTGCGTCACGTCTGTTAACGTTCGATTGGAAGGAAATCGGGAAGTGTTGACAACCAATTTGTCAGTGCGATAAAATATTTCGTTATAAATGAATCCTTATTGATAAACATTGTCTGCGCAATCTTGTCTTTTTTACAATGCCACAATTTTGTCGTACACACGAGCCATTTTAGATGCCAGGCCGGTCCCAGGCTATCACCTAGCCCCAGCTGTAGAGAATCCACACATACCAACCCTCCCGATTCAGGCGTCAGACTACTGATTTCAGTGCTACTCTCCCGCCTCCCGATTCCTGCAACCAAAAACGCGGGGGTATATTAGCAACCACTAGCGATAACTTCTTTAGAGACAAAAATTATCGCCGCACATCGACGATTTTTATCGCAGATAAACCTTGCTATTAGCAAGGTTTATCGCAAATGCGATAAAAAACGGCCGCAATGCATGAATATTGCTGAAAAGTCAGCAATATTCATGCATTATCCAGCAAATGCTCTTAGCCATGTTATCCACCTCTCATTAGATAACATGGCTAAGAACTGCTCGCAAATGCGATAAGAAGCGGCCGCAATGCATCAATATTGCTGAAAAGCCAGCGATATTCATGCATTATCCAGCATATGCTTTTAGCCATGTTATCCACCTCCCATTGGATAACATGGCTAAGAACTGCTCATGGTCCCATGAGGAACGCTTTCCATTTAAAAAGGAAAAAATAACATTATAGAAAAGAATCGTTTTTAAACACAACATATAAATCAATTGTATACCTGCATTCAAGAGGAAATGACTGAAAATATCCTTGAGACACATGAAAGCGTTTTCTGGAATGCCCTAGCACCATTTTTTGGACATTATTAACATGGCTATGTAACTCCCATAATCAAAATCTAAATTTGCCAAGCGCAGGTGGCAACGTATTTACAAGACACTTGCCCCATGAGGAGTGCTTTCCATTTAAAAAGGAAAAAAATAACATCAATTACACTCAAATGCCTTATAAATATGACCCAAAGCTCTAGCAGTACATATCCAGAAATGTAATTGATTTCAAAAATGGATTTTAAAAACAACATATCTGTTTCAGCTTACATAAGAGACCATGGAATGGGCTTCATATACAACAATAACTTGTATTACTGCATGCCAGAATGCTACACCGATTATGCAATTACAATTTCTCAAAGTAACAAAATCTATTTCTATATCACTACAGACAAAGCCACAGTTTAAAAACACATCTTTCTTCATCATTTTCTCCTTAGCAAGGTTTATCGCAAATGCGAAAAAAACGGCCGCAATGCATAAATATCGCTGAAAAGTGAACGATATTCATGCATTATCCAACAGATGCTCTTAGCCATGTTATCCACCTCCCATTGGATAACATGGCGAAGAACTGCTCGCAAATGCGAAAAAAAACGGCCGCAATGCATGAATATCGTTGAAAAGTCAGCGATATTCATGCATTGTCCAGCAAATGCTCTGAGCCATGTTATCCACTTCCCATTAAATAACATGGCTAAGAACTGCTCAGGGCCCCATGAGGAACGCTTTCCATTTAAAAAGGAAAAATAACATCAAAGACACTCAAATGCCTTATAAATATGACCCAAAACAACCTATGAAGCTCTAGCAGTACATATGCAGAAATGTAATTGATTTCAAAAACTATTTTTATAAACAACATATCTGTTTCAGCTTACATAAGAGACCATGGACTGGGCTTCATATACAACAATAACTTGTATAACTGCATTCCAGAATGCTACACCGAATATGCAATTACAATTTCTCTAAGTAACAAAATCTATTTCTATATCACTACAGACAAAGCCACAGTTTAAAAACACTGCTTTCTTCATTATTTTCTCCTTAATTCATACTATTCTCTATCTAAAATAAATAAATCTTTTCTCACCTTAGCAAATACTTTTTGAGTTTTGAAAACAGTCTCAGAAATACACCAAATTGTCTTCAGCAGAAGAAAAACGATGCACTCCAGAAGCTGCAGCTATTGAAAGCACAGAAATACAGATATTCATTTCACATATCTCTTATATTAGCCAATCATAACTCTTCCCTCACTTTTTTCAAATCAAAACCCTTCCCCCCTCTGCCCTCTCTGCCTTTTTTCCATAGCAACCACCTCCTGGAAGACCTCTCATGTTTGCAAATTCACACAACAATGTTTCAATTGAACTCTGAACTCTCAGTGCACCTGCGTATCCAGTGCAATCTTTCATTAAAAGTTTCTTCCTTGACCATTCAAATTACATCTTTCAAAGAACACATCCATGCACCCTAACTTTATGTTTTCAGAAATGGAAATACACCAATCACTGCTAATGAATCATTAGCATTGGAAATCCACAGTTTTTTTTCTTTACAAACTCCTACTGTTTCAACTGCCCTTTCATTACCACACTTCATCTGACTGCAGCACAACCTTCTCCCACCATGTTTAACGTCTGGATTGTTGGACATAGTTACATCCACTGGGCTCAAAGGTATGCCGAGAACAGAAATTTACACAACCTCAATTTACAAGATGTGGAAATTAAGTGGTTGGGCCAAAGAGGATTAAAATGTCACCAATTGATACCATTGGTGAAAACCTTTATGCATTTGCCAAAACCTGACCTGTTAATTGTGCACTGTGGAGGTAATGATTTGGGCACTTTGACAGGAGTAGGTCTGGAAATGCTATTAAAGGACACCTTTGAGCAATTAATGGCACTTTTTCCTCAAACTGCCTTGGTATATTCCAATATATGCCAAAGACAGAAATAGAGGTGGTCCAACCAATTTTGTCCACAAATTGAGAAATCGAGGAAGCATGTAAACAAATCTGTTTCAGCTTTCATGAGAGACCATGGAATGGGCTCCCTGTACAACAATAACTTGCGTTACTACATGCAAGATATCTACAGAGGAGATGGAGTTCACTTCTCAGATGAGGGCAACAGAATTTTCATTCTGAATTTAAGAATGTGCATTGGTACCTACTTATAAGTACCTAAATGTACCATAAACCCAAAAGCTCTTCTCAGAGCTACCCTTCATCTAATCACTCACAATTATTATTTTTTTCTAACTTTTTTCGCTAATTTTCCACAAAATACGCTCCCGGGTTCGCTAACCGAAAGCTAACCTCGCGGAATTTTTTTAAAAAATGTTTTTTTTCCGCACATTTAAACCTCCTCAGCCACCCTCAGAAAACCTAGGGGGTCAAGATAAGTCTACCGTGCCCCCTTCTACACATTCTGAACATTATTTGCCCTCCACCTTGTATCTTAATGCGACCGAAACACAAAATGGTGGACTCCCGTGACGCTTAAGGTTCGCTAACCGGGCCGCTTTCCGGAGAGCGGTCCTAAAAAAAGGTGGGAAAGTAATTAGCAGAAAAACGACTAGAGACACTCTCACCAAATATAGATTACCTCATACTACATAACAATCCCTTTCATTCTCACAAATTTGATTGAAATTTCATTTAGCCATTTAGCCTGTACACCTATCTAAATACCCTGAGGTAAATTACTTCACAAAACACATCTAAAATATTGGAATTGACAACCAATGAAAACTTTACTTTCATTTACAATTTTTATTACCTGACATTTGATTGGTTATATACCTGAATATATATAAAGGAAGAGAAGGAAACACAGCCATTTTCACTGCTACTTCCTGAACTACATTTCAAGAGCCTTTTCACCTCCCTGTAAAGTTATTTGATAATTTGTAAGTGGCACTTTAAATTAATTTGTAAAAATGTTTATTGATAATTATTTACTGACCCCCTGCTATAGTTATAGATACAGATAACCTCCTCTGTTACATTTATTGATTGACTTACACTTCTCTGCTATAATTATGAATTTACTTACTTTAACTTCACTGTTAAAAAAACAGAACAACATGTCTGAACTTAAACCCAACAGTGCCCTAAGTCTTCTAATATAATTTTTTTTTATGCAATTTACAGAAAAAAAATGGAAGGGGAGCAAAAAGAAACTAATGTTTCCTTCGAGATTACATCCGAAGACATTGTAACTGAAGAAAATGTGGATGAAGATTTTATGGATCAATCTTTTGACGAACAATTTATTCAAACCTTACAAGAGACAGAAACATCCATATTCGACGAGATAGCAGATGATATAATGCTGGAAGTTTTAATGAACTATGAAAATAATAAATAATTTTTTTTCAAATCAAAATAAATAAATAAATAAAAAAATCGAACAAAAACAACAAATAATTAACATACAGTATTAGAAAAGTCTATCATTCTTTTATCCTTAAAGTACGCTGCCCAGAACGCTTTCCGGTTCGCGAACTTGGCGCTTACCACGCAAAAAAAATATATATATTTTTTTTTTTAGGGACCCTCCTAGGCCCTTTTAAAACCTCCACATAAAACCTAGGGGGTCAACGAGGATCTACTATGCCCCCTTATGGTAATTTCCCCCTTTGTTTTTGCCTCCTCTTGTCTCTCGATCCTACCGAGAGACAAGATGGCGGCCGCTCCGGACTGTTTAGAATGTTGACAGACACCGAAGGGCCAATCAGCTTCGCTTCGCAAAGTTCCGATACGCGAAAAGTTCGCTAACCGGATCGCTGCCCGGAGCGCTGTTACAGATATATATCTTGATTTAAACGGTAATTTCTCAAAATCCACTGAAGCACATATATTGAGACCTAGCAAAGGCACATCGGGCTAACAGTCCCTACAATTTTGCCAAGTTTCGTGAAAATCCATTCAGCCGTTCGGCCTAAAAGTGAGTCCAACCGCCCTATAGAAATTAACATGGGAAAAACACGTTTTGGGACCCCCCTTTTTTCTCGGCCCCCCCTTGACGACCCCCCCCCAAATTTTCAGGGGCTGCTCAGAAACAAAATGTGCCATTTTCCTATAAATTTCAGCCGATTCCGTCCACAAACGCTAAAGTTATTAGACATAGAATTTTCAGAAATGCCATAGGGAAAAAATCCTAACTATATATACCTACTGGCGACCGCCAGTAGGTAATATATATATATATATATATATATATATATATATATATATATATATATATATATATATATATATACATATATATATATATATACATATATACCTTGGTCACAATGAGATGTGATAGAAATGACTAATATCATTCTATCCAAAAACTTTTTTCTCCATGACTCTACATGGTAACAACAGACCCAGGGGACTGCAATGGGGTCCAGGTTTGCTCCCGCTTACCCCGGCTTTTTTATGGGCTGGTTCGAAGTTGCCTGCTCTGGTGACATTATATATATGAAAAAAGGGGAACATCCTGGGTGACCGTAGGCATGGTATATGCACAACAACACTCAGCTTATTATGCGAGGTTGTCGATAGTTTGTGAATACCACTCATAACTAACCAAACACCCCCTCGCGTCTAATCTGATAATTATACAGTGTAATCATTCCCTTGGTAATATAATTTCACCTCTTATCCTTCTTAGAGTCGGCCACGGACATAGGAAGGTTTACTTCTATACCTTGGATTTCCGATCTGAGCCAAAAATTTGGAGACCTGGTAATTCAGTACTTCCATTTACCATATCCATCGACCTGGTTTATTCAAATTTTTTTCGGTCATGTAATCTCATCTCTTATTCTTTTTAGAGTCGGCCAGGGACATAGGAAGGTTCTTATTGATACCTTGGATTGCCGATTTGAGCCTTAGAATTGGAGACCAGGTAATTCAGAATTCATGTGTCACTTCCATGCACTATGCCCATCGCCACAGCTTACTGAATTTTTTAAATTTCGTGTTCTTCCCGTCCCTCCTCTCAGGTCTATAGGGCACATCTGATATATGGTGCTCGCCTGGATATTACACAAGCTTCTTGGTTTTTGTGACATATAAGCGTGAGCATTATCTACCCAGGAGTGATTGTAGCATGGGCAATCTCTGGGGCTCCCCCTAGGGGAAAGTCAGTAAACGACATGTGAATCCTGTTCAAAGTTTATAGACATGAACGGGACTAGGTTACAGACGGACATAATGCTTACGTTAGACACATATAAGAGGTTTATAATGTCAATCTCATTATATTTCAGGGTCTTGGGCAGGGCTCCCCACTTCATTAATGTACACTTATACATCTATTATCTACCCTCAATGTCTCCCACAGTCCAAACCACAGCCCTCTCTCCTTCGTATCCTGATCAGGAACTACTTCTCCTTCAAAGATAAAGTGAATAGGAAGAACCTCACTTCAATTTTACAAACGTGAGTGACCATTCCTGCCTTCCCCTGGGCATTTACCATCTGCATCACTGATGACGGAGGGGGTGCGACTAGGATAGGGAGGAGAATATGCAAAGTGCCGTCCTAAGGTTCCTACGTTTTTGCCTTTTCTTATTTTTGGGAATAGATACATCCGGGCTGTATATAAAGCAGCAATTATCGCTACGATTGTCTACTCTTACACGACCTGCCGAATCGTCCATGAGGTGTCAGCTCAACTCGGTAGGTCCCTATGTTGTTTTTATACCATTTTCTATCCGCAGGATTGCCATGACTCAGTATGTTATTTTTTTGTCTTTTTTGTAACAATTGTATGGGCAGAGGACAGCTCTGCTACTGGCTCTCTATGGTTATTCTTCTCTCAAATGCCTATTTCCAGATTTAACCTCCTGTATGTTAGAAACAGGAATAGATAGGGACTAAGTGAACAGATAATATTGACCATACAACTTTGTAAAGGGTTTGGGGAGGCTATGGCAAACGGCCTGGCCCTATTGGCGCTTTTTTGTGTACCAAAATTGAATTAGATATTGTAATACTGGCAGCTATGTTTTTTAATCTGTGACTATTGTTGCTCGGCTGAGCATGTAAATAGCTCAAGATTTTAATTTTATGTTTATATGTTTTGTTTTGTCATAATACAGCCCTGAAGAAGTGCCATCTGGGATGAAACGCGTCGGCTGTTCTTTCTTACCAAAGGAACAATAAAGAGTATTTTTGAAAAAAATTGGACATTACTCTTAGTGTCTTTGTAACAAACTTGTGACTTAGTTTTCACAATCCTTACATGTGGTGTGCCTGTGTTTATAAATTAAATATCTTTGGCGCCGTTTGAGAATCTGCGCAACATTTTTTAAACTAACGGCCAGCTCAGCTCCTGTCTTGAAAGTTTCGGGGTGATTCGTCAAGCGGGGGCCGAGAAAAAAGGGAGGTCCCAAAACATGTTTTCTCCAGGCCGAACTGCTGAACGGAATTACACCAAATTTGGCAAAAAAAGTAGCTCTTGGTTCAGAAAGCGTTCTTTTCTTTAACCCCTTCCCTGAAGCGCAAATTCCATCCCGGTGAGGGGATTCAATTAGGGAGGCTAAGGCTAACCCCTTGCGTCACCGTAGGCGTGTGCGGAAGATGGCAGGGGGCCGTCCGAACTCCATGAACTAATTAGGTCTTCCGCACAGGCCGGGAATTTGCATGAGCTGGGGAATTGCCGGCATTCGGATGGCCCTGGCCATCCTGAGCACATGACCACCGTGAGGTAGGACAGCCGGGGGCCGTTCTGAGCACACAAGGAGTTACATGTTGTAAATCCATTCAGTAGTGCCCAAAATAGTCACATTTTAAAGAATAATATATCTGGTGACCATGGTGGATCCACGAACACTCCTGAGCACAAGATGTTTCCGATTGGCTGCCAACAATTCAAACCAAAAAGTTTTAACAGTCATCTTGTGACTCAGTAAAACCGATTCACAAGAAAAAAGGTGAAAAAACAAGATAAGGGGTGTTGGACTTGGCCCTTTTGTAGGGTCATCCCTGTACTTTTTGCCTTCCTCCTGGTATGTTTTCTGACCTGGCGTTGGTGATTTTTGGACTCTGGGCACTTTATTACTGCTGTCCAGTGTAAAGTGTATGTGCTCTCTATGGCAAACGTGGTAAGATTGGTCTACACCTGTTTGGCATATTTAATTTACCTAGCCGTCCCTTGTTAAATGGTATCTCATATACCTGGGTCCAGTAAATTAAATGCTACTGGTGGGTTTGCAGCTCTGCTTTCACCACCCACCAAAGTAGCCTTTCTAAATTGTCTCAGGCCCCTGCCATTGCAGGGCCTGGCGTGCAGTTTACTGCTGCTGTGACGTGGCACATAATGTGGTTGCCACGTCCGTGACTCCCCTTTTACTACTAATCAGTCACCCCTAAGGTAGGCCGTAGCGAGCCCTATGGGCAGGGTGTGCTCTAGATTAAAGTAGGACATTTGCCTTAACTGTGTAGCATGTCCTGGTAGTGACCAACAGCCATTTGAGTTTCTCACTACTGTGAGGCTGCCCTCTCATAGGAATACATTGGGGATTCCCTGATATGTGCTTCATTGGTAATTCCTGACATGAGAGGAGTAGCATGATCAGGATTGGTATGTTTGGAATAGTATGATGAATGCTGCATGGTGGTGTGCACAGATTTATTACCACTCTTTTAGAAATGCCACTTTTAGAAGTTGGCAATTCTGTGTGCTACTTGTCTTTGTGTCTGCCTGGTGTGTATGGCATGTCTGGCTCTGGTGTGACAGAGACTGGGGAGGTGCAGTGGCTCCAGAGGGGCTGGGTAAGTCAGTGGAAGGCTGATTGGGCCTGATCTGCATTGGGAGTAGTGGGAGGAGTAGCCCCTGACCCAGAATAGGTCAGTGCCTGCCTTGTACAATGTTGGCTCCGCCTCCCTATGGTGTGTCTAGGGCCAGGACCTATACTGTCAATGGGGACTGTTGTGCACTTGTTAAGTGTCCCCAAGAACCGGTATAGACCGGGCTCAGATTCCTGTGCCAGGGGGAGAACAAAAACATAGCGGGTATAAATATTGGGGCTGTGACCCCAAGAAAGGTGAGTTGCTGGGAGCTGTGTTGCTGAACGACCGCTGGGCACCAGGATGTCTGCCACAAGGGATTGCCATTTGCTGGAGGGCCCAGTGAGCAGGCCTGCCTTGGCACTGCTCTGCCCTGTGTGACTTAGTGGGATTCAGCTCAGGGTGCACATGGGAGTTTCCCCCTGCCTTTAAAGAACTAAGGGCCATGGCCTCTGGCGAGCACTGCCTAGGCACCTGGAGGTGATTGTGAGGAAGTGCGTGGTGAGCGCTTTTATTTTTGGCTGCCTGAGCCCAGGAGGGGGACACACTCGGTGCAGTATGAAAGGGCCACTTTTTGGCCCTGCGGAAAGGCGGGCGGCTCTGCACTCTCCTCCGTGGCCAAAAGGTTGGTCCTGCAGCCGGGGCTCTGCTACGTGGCCCGGGCTGTGAGAAAAGCACAAGTGGCAGGGAATCCCCAGCCGGTGATTGCCCCACTGATGTGAAGAGAGAGAGGCCACCCAACCGGAAGCCCTTGAAGCACCCGGAAGCAATGCAGAGGTAAAGCCAGTTTGCAGGCGGGCCATCACCCAGAGAGCAAAGTTGCCAGAGACTTTACTCTGGGTCCTGCTACTATCTTGCAGGGAGCTGTTGAGGTTGAATCTGCGGGGACAAGGAGAGTCGCTGGATGCCCGGCAGTGCACGCCCACCAAGCCTGGTGGTGGGTAGAACCTACAGCAGGAAACAGTAGTCAGGCAGGAGAACGCCTGGTTGTGGGCAGGGCCGCCAGCCCAGAACCACACTGCCAGAGAAGAGCTCGAGGAGCCCTGTTGAGGTTTCCCACAATGCCGCAGCTGCGCCGCATGGTAATGGGTAGTTCATTTCTTTTTATTGGATATCAGGTGCATTCTCCATTGACGAAGAAGTGGTGTGTGTTAAACCCTCCAGCCCCCTTGCCTATAGTGGGGAGATACTCCACAGCGTGGCAGCTATGCCACATAGTTGTGGGCCACTGCCCCCTTACCAGGATCCCCTGCACTCTTATTTGAACCAAGACTGGGAGTGTGTTACACCCCTGCCCCGGATCAGGTTGCACTGGGCATTAAGGTCTTTTTTGACGCTGAGTGTTAATATGCCTATTGATGGGCGGAGGTTCCAATAGGTGCAGAATAATGATGGGACCTGGATGTTTGCATAGTACGTGATATGGGTGCCGTGCTGTAATGATTTTGCTTAATGTGTGCAGTTATAGCGATGCACTGCACTACAGCTGATTATGTTTTACCTAATAGGTGGTACCAGGTGATGTTAGGATGTATGCCTAAGACACTTATGCCTAATATGGGGTGCTAAGAGCACCTTTACCAGTAGTTACTGGTTGTGTTATTTCTCAACACTTGGGTGTTCTAATGGTAATGACAGTGGCCCGATTGGCCCTGTAATGAATATCATCCAAGTGATACCTAGTGCTAGGTGGCACAGTGTATATATGTGTGTTGGAAAACGAGGCAGCATCTGTGAGGCCTGCACAAATAACATGACTATATTTGTCCTTCACTGGGAACCAAACACCCACTTGTAGTGCCTGTCTCTCAGAGGGTAGCGATGCAGGGAAGTCTGAGGCTTACTCAAGGGAGGTGGTGTGGGCTAGTAATCGTCATCTGCGCTGAAACGCTCGCGCACAGATTAGTATAATACTTTCCCCCGAGGCGGAAGCCGGGGGCTAGACTGTCAGGATACTTTTTACCTGTGACTAGAATACATAGTTCACTATTCCTGCTGGAAACAGCCACTGCTCCTAGCTGCATTCTAGAATCCCGCTCCCCGGTCAGATGATTAGGCTCTGACACAGGCGGAGACAGGGTCGGGCGCCATCTTGGGGCGGAAATTGGGCTAGCGCACCAGCGGTTGGCTCTCTCCCACCCTCCCATCCTCTGTAAGTACTTAAGCTGCGCAGAAAGGCTCGCGCACAGATTAGTATAATACTTTCCCCTGAGGCGGAAGCCGGGGGCTAGACTGTCAGGATACTTTTTTTTAAAAATCTCACAATTTTACCTGTGACTAGAATACATAGTTCACTATTCCTGCTGGAAACAGCCACTGCTCCTCGCTGCATTCTAGAATCCCGCCCCCGGTCAGATGATTAGGCTCTGACACAGGCGGAGAAAGGGTCGGGCGCCATCTTGGGGCGGAAATTGGGCTAGGGCACCTGCGGTTGGCTCCCTCCCACCCTCTGTAAGTACTTAAGCTGCGCTGAAACGCTCACACACAGATTAGTATAATACTTTCCCCTGAGGAGGAAGCCGGGGGCTAGAATGTCAGGATACTTAAAAAAAAAAAAAAAACACGATTTTACCTGTGACTTGAATACATAGTTCACTATTCCTGCTGGACAGAGCCACTGCTCCTCGTTGCATTCTAGAATCCCACCCCCCGGTCAGACGATTAGGCTCTGACTCAGGCGGAGACAGGGTCGGGCGCCATCTTGGGGCGGAAATCGGGCTAGCGCACCAGCGGTTGGCTCCCTCCCACCCTCTGTAAGTACTTAAGCTGCGCTGAAACGCTCGCGCACAGATTAGTATAATACTTTCCCCTGAGGCGGAAGCCGGGGGCTAGACTGTCAGGATACTTAAAAAAAAAAAAAACTCGCGATTTTACCTGTGACTAGAATACATAGTTCACTATTCCTGCTGGAAACAGCCACTGCTCCTCGCTGCATTCTAGAATCCCGCCCCCCGGTCAGATGATTAGGCTCTGACACAGGCGGAGACAGGGTCGGGCGCCATCTTGGGGCGGAAATCGGGCTAGCGCACCAGCGGATGGCTCCCTCCCACCCTCCCATCCTCTTTAAGTACTTAAGCTGCGCTGAAACGCTCGCGCACAGATTAGTATAATACTTTCCCCTGAGGCGGAAGCCGGGGGCTAGACTGTCAGGATACTTTTTTTTTTTTTAAACTCACGATTTTACCTGTGACTAGAATACATAGTTCATTATTCCTGCTGGAAACAGCCACTGCTCCTCGCTGCATTCTAGAATCCCGCCCCCCGGTCAGATGATTAGGCTCTGACACAGGCGGAGACAGGGTCGGGCGCCATCTTGGGGCGGAAATTGGGCTAGGGCACCAGCGGTTGGCTCCCTCCCACCCTCTGTAAGTACTTAAGCTGCGCTGAAACGCTCGCACACAGATTAGTATAATACTTTCCCCTGAGGAGGAAGCCGGGGGCTAGAATGTCAGAATACTTTAAAAAAAAAAAAATCACGATTTTACCTGTGACTTGAATACATAGTTCACTATTCCTGCTGGAAACAGCCACTGCTCCTCGCTGCATTCTAGAATCCCACCCCCCGGTCAGACGATTAGGCTCTGACTCAGGCAGAGACAGGGTCGGGCGCCATCTTGGGGCGGAAATCGGGCTAGCGCACCAGCGGTTGGCTCCCTCCCACCCTCTGTAAGTACTTAAGCTGCGCTGAAACGCTCGCGCACAGATTAGTATAATACTTTCCCCTGAGGCGGAAGCCGGGGGCTAGACTGTCAGGATACTTAAAAAAAAAAACTCGCGATTTTACCTGTGACTAGAATACATAGTTCACTATTCCTGCTGGAAACAGCCACTGCTCCTCGCTGCATTCTAGATCCCGTCCCCCCGGTCAGACGATTAGGCTCTGACACAGGCGGAGACAGGGTCGGGCGCCATCTTGGGGCGGAAATCGGGCTAGCGCACCAGTGGTTGGCTCCCTCCCACCCTCCTTTCCCCTATAAAATTAACTTCCAATCCCGTCCGCGCAATGGGCAGGCGCAGCGGGTGCGCCGGCGGCACGCCGAAGGCGCGCCAAAGGCAAGCCCATCTGCGCCCGTCTGCGGCAGACGAAACATTACAGCATAGGGTCTCTTTATAAACTGCGGCCCCTGTAACAACAAGCTGCTGCCACTCCTTCCACCCCTTGGAGGTCCCACTTTTCTGCCCCCACTGCAATACAGAGCTTATTACTTTACCGATTAAGGACGATTCGCGAGACTATAAAATGCATCTTTA
This sequence comes from Lissotriton vulgaris, assembly GCF_964263255.1. NCBI lineage: Eukaryota > Metazoa > Chordata > Amphibia > Caudata > Salamandridae > Lissotriton > Lissotriton vulgaris. Next base: position 23,124,525 of record NC_141690.1, on the reverse strand, counting down.
AAACTGTAAGCCTTTGCCCAAACATAGTCTGGAAATGTCCCTTTTACTGGATGAATATATACCTGACGCAGTCTTCTTGACTGAAACATGGTTAACTCAAGACTCTGAGCCAGATCTGGTACAAGCGTTCACACCAGGCTATCAGATAGCCCCCGTAGACCCCCGTAGACCGCGCTCATGGAAAAGGCGGGGGGCTCGCAATTATCTATAAAGACACGTACACATGTCGCTGTCCTTTGGAGACCATCGCTGACTGTGAAAGTATGTCTTTTGTCATTGAATTCTCTCCCAATGACAGTTTTACGGGCACTCTCATCTATCGCCCCCCCCCCGGCCCAGTCAAACAATTCCACACTGCACTATCCTCCGTTGTGGCCGAATTGGTCACCTCCCCGTCAAACTTCACGCTACTTGATGACTTTAATATACACTTTGACAATCTTACGGATAATCTCGCCGTAGAGTTGACGGCGAGTTTAGCTGCAGTTCAGCTGGAACAACTTGTCCCCTCCCCTACTCATGTCAAAGGACATCTTTTAGATCCCGTTTTCAGCAACTGCGAATATCTCAAAGTGGGCACCATCACTCGTCTTCCCTGGACAGATCGATTTCTGATTCCTATCACCTGGACTACTCATATCCTTCCCTTCAGTACCCCTACCACGCGAAGAATGAGAAACTGGCACAGACTACGTCTGGACCAATGGACTAGCAGTCTTACAACCTCCAGACCTTCACTTACCGGTGATCCCCCCTCCGACAACAAGAAATATGATGATTGGATTAAGAAATCACTTGACACTGTACTCCCCTTTTGTACCACCAGCCAAAAAAAGACATCGGAAAACCTCGCCTTAGTATTCGGGAAAACTAAGAGATAGCAAGCGCCTATGTAAGAGGCTGGAAAGGAAGTGGCGTCTGGGCTATGATGCCACGGACAAAGCCATCTATAGGGAGGCTATCAGAGCCTATAAGTCCAAAATAAAATCAGCACAATCGGCCTTCTACAAGGGGAAAATTATGCTGGCCAGGTCCAAACCTAAAGAGATGTAGATCCTTCTCCTACCTGGCAGCTAAAACCTGGAACTCACTCCCCATTCACCTTCGTCTCACTCAGAACCACCTAGCATTCAGAAAGCAACTTAAAACTTGGATATTTGACAAGTAATTCCCCACCCTTCCCCAAGCGCCTTGAGACCCTCTGGGTATGTAGCGCTCTATATAAATCAACTTGACTTGACTTGACTGACTTGACAGATGCTGAGGACTCCCATCAGAACATCCTGGATCATTTTCCCCAGTTGGACTCGGAAATACTCGAGCCTTTGATGCATCAAATAAAGTCCGGCTCCCCATGCGACCCCGCCCCTCCAAATACATTGGTCTCGGCTACTCAAGTCATTCTGCCCACGCTCCTGGAAACACGCTATGGTACGAGCACTCCTGAAGAAACCCACCCTCGACCCCGCCAACCTCAATAGTTACCGCCCGATTTCTTTGCTCCCCTGGGTAAGCAAAATCCTCGAGAAACATATTAACACCTATCTCACTAGTTTTCTCGAGTGTAACCATCTGCTTGACATTACTCAGACCGGCTTCCGCCCCAAACATGGGCCGGAGACTGCTTTGATGGCAGTTACAGAGGAAGCCAGGTGGATCTTGGATCAGGGGGGATCAGTGGCAGTGATCCTCCTTGATCTGAGCGCAGCGTTTGATACGGTGAACCACAAAATCCTTCTAAGCCGTCTCCACAATGTGGGAATATCAGGAGGAGCCTTGTCCTGGCTCAAGTCTTTTCTCAGTGACAGAACATTCCAAGTTTTTGAAGGAGCCTCTGTCTCTGCAAGTTGGCCGCTGGGCTGTGGGGTCTCCAGGGCTCATCTTTGAGCCCTAACCTATTTAATGCGTACATGTGACCGCTGGCTGAGATCGTCCGTCCCTATGGTATTAAGATCATATTTTACGCGGACGATACTTAGCTAGTGGTCTCTCTTGTGCAAAAGAACTGCCATCAGCCAAAAGCCAGCTTGACAACCTGCCTAGAACAGATCAAGCACTGGATGACGCAGTCGTGTCTCAAACTTAATGATGATAAGACCGAGCTGATGCTTATGGGTCCATCATCTCCCTTCACCTTGGAGCTGTTATGGCCCGTTAGTTTGGGCACGCCCCCCACACCCGGAGACAAAATAAAAAGTCTCGGGTGTGGCTGGACAAAACCCTGACCTTTAACATCCAAGCAACTAAATTGTCTGCGACTTGCTTTGGTCTCATCAGGAGGGTGAAAAAAAATCATCCCGCTACTTCCCTTTGAGGCCAAGCAGGTAGTTATGCAGGGTCTCATCCAGTCTAGTCTGGACTTCAGTAACGCCCTGTATCTAGGGGTGCCTGATTACTGCCTGCAAATATTCCAGCGGTTCCAGAACTGTGCAGCACGCACATTGCTTGGCCTGCCACGTAGAACATCGGTGAAGCCTGGACTGAGAACCCTGCATTGGCTCCCTGTTAGGGAGAGAATTGAGTTTAAATCTATGTGCATCTCCCATCAAGCATATTGGAAATCCGGCCCAGAAATTAACGACACGCTGATCATCACTTATCGACCCAAAAACAGCTCCGTTCTTTCCACGCCTTTCTGGTGGTAGTCCCTCGGATTCGGAGATTCAGAGCTGGAGGCCGGTCATTTTCTTACAATGCAGCCAAGTTATGAAACTCACTCCCCCTTCATCTAAGATCCAATTCTAATTTGATGACCTTCTGCAAAAACAGCCTAAAACTTTTCTTTTTAATAAATCAGGTTAACCCCCTGCTTGTTCTTTACTGGAGGGTATTGACTCAGTCTGTTAGCGCCTGGATGCCTCAGGACAGCAGCCGCGCTTAATTAAACTCTTTTTCATTTCATTTAATTTCTTTCATTTCATTTAATTTCATTTCATTTCAAATGAGCAGATATAACACTCAATTATTGATTCTCCAGTCTGTACTTTGCTTTATAAAAGTAAGAGTACATTTATTAAACACACACACTAGCAATACTATGCACCAATTTACAAATATACATAAGCTGTTGAAATTATTTTGTGACATTGCATAACATCTCCACCCCTCCCGCAAGGTAGTGGGGTCTAATACCACCACTCCTGTGTATGCATATCATCTTGCCTCCAATGCAGTTAGTGGATCATAACCTGGAGCAAGGGCCCTGCCCACAGACACCATCCCAGTGGCGACCCACCCCAGTACTTCAACCAGCATTTAAAATAGGTAACCCTGCCTTGGTGAAACACAACCCTGACCAAGCATTTCCTACTGACCATAAGGTATGCACCTCTATATCTTAAGGGCTAACAGTCTGGGTTCTTCACCTAAGCGCAGCAGCAGGAATACATGTTTAAGCATCACTTTAGAATGATCGTACTCATAACATTTTGATATCATTAAAAATGCATTGCAATTACAGCCCCTAACTGCATCACAGATGATCACAGGATTAAGTAAATATGGCCAGACTCCCTAGCAGGAGTGTCTAGCCACTTAAATCCACTTTGCTTATGACATCACCTTACACCAGAACTTCCCCTTACACATGTAACCTTCAGTCCCTCCAAAAGAGATAACATTAGTAAAAGCATTGCCAGTGCAATTACACCTCTTCACCTCCAGGGAATGCCCTTCTCCTGACATCCCCAACTCAGCCCTTCGCTCCAAGATCACTCCATGATGCACTTCTCTATCCTCCTCCAGGTGTAGAACAAAAGTTCCAGCCCAAGAGGAGTTAACATGTTGGCTGAGCCCTTGAGGTGTTATTCTTTTTAACCCCATTTGAGTTAGAGAGGGACTTCCAGTTTCGTGCTGGGGGAGACTGCGCTTCTCAAGCAGCTTCCCCTGCACCTTAGCACAAATTTGGCAGCGACCCCGTTCTCCTGGGGCCACCACAAGTACCAAAGTGAAGTTTTCTCCATGCCTTGCAAGGCATTATGGGGCTCCTTCCCTGCGCATATTATAGTAGCTGCTCCCCCGCTGCTTCGGAGGTAGCTGCGATCGCGCTGTGGCCTTCGCCGCATCTCTCATTCTCGATGGGGGGCCCAGATGGGTGGCTGGCTGCGGCTCATTGGGGGGCCTGGTTTCACCCGGAACCCGAGGGGTTTCCTCGCAGCTCAAGGAGCCCACACCCAGCTGTTCATGCAAAAGAGTGCATTCCTCTTTACTTCAGGGAGGTCTGGTCCCACCCGGACCTCCTGCGAGGCCCGCACGCAGACGAGCAGCTGGGGAGCCCACCCCGGCTACTCCGGCCAGCTCCTCGCGCGGCCCCTACCTCCGTGTGAGGCCGCGGGAGCCGATACCTTCATTACGGTCTGCCGCTCCGGCGGGCAGACACGAGAGATTACCGCGGGTGCTGGTGGACCTCGGGGAAGTGCAACAGCACTCCCCCCGCCTCCCTCCAGCTTCGGACGGTCTTCGGGTCCCGTGGATGGGGTCCCAGGCTCCCTTCGTGACTTCGGGGCCCCGGGATGGGGTCCCGGGCCCCCTCATTTTCAGGGGAGCACGACAGCGATCCCTGCATCCCACATCAGCGGGGGGCCAGGGTGGGCTCCTGGCGCCCCCTTTGGGTCATTTTAATGGGGGGTGCGACGGTGCTCCCCGCACCCGTTCTTCACATCACCTGGGACAAGGGTGGGCTTCAGGTCCCCTTCTGGCATGTCGCGCCCCCCAACTTTGCATCATGCGGGGGCATGATTGCGGGTGGTGGCGGAGCCCCATGCGCTTCGTCGTTGGTCCCATGCGGGGTCAAAGGTCACCTACATTCTCAGGGGCATATCTATGGCCCCTGGAGTCCGATTTGCCCGATTTTCACATCTTCTTGCTCCTGGTGGCGTCCCCCAGTCACTGGGAGCACTCTCATTTGTCCTCCGGGTCTCCAAGAGGGTTCATTCTGCAGGGAGCGGTTTTCACTAGCTCCCTGCGCCTCTCTTCTCCCTGCGCAGAGGCCTCTTCTTCTGCGCACCAGTCCTGGGCTCTTCTTCTGGCGCTGTTAGGGGTCTGGGGAGCAGTCAGAGGTGTCCTCCTTCCAACTGCCCATTGCCAGGCTCCAGCACCTTATGCCTCAGCAGACCTCACCCCAGAGAGAGCTTCTTTTCCTGTGCAAGTACTTTTTAAAAGTTGCGTAGGAGGCTGGCAGGAAGTCTCTGTGTGTCCTATCAAAAAGCGACACATCACTTCCCTGCCCCAGCTCCCTCCTTCTAGTCCAGTCTCTGGGTTGTTCAAAATGGCATCGTCCAGTGTCTCTGCCCACATGGCCTCTGAAACCCAACTCCTTCCCCCCTCACTGCCTTTACTGTGGTTCAGCTTGGTGCCTGGCACCCTGCAGCAGCAGTTGATGGATTGGCTTGTAGCTCCACCTATCTTTTCTCCTTGGAGGGAAGATCTTCGTTCTGGGAAGAAAGGTCATTAATCTAACCTGCCAGGGCCAGCCCTTAGCCAGGGACTCCGAGAAATATGAAATTTCTGGACGGCCCAAAAGTAGTACAAGTATGACTTTGGACCCTGCAAAATACTTATTTTCACATCCACTACCCAGGACTTTAGTGCGTGTCTGGAATCTGTAGGCCTTGCGGAAGTTACTCTAGACATGGGTTCCACCTCCCAATAAGTGAATAATAAAGTGAAAAACACAGTAAAACACACTGACTTTCCCTGGCATGTTTCTTTCCAGTGCATAAAGCCTATTCCTTGTCATCACCCAGTTCTGCATAGGTCCTGCCACACCATTCAGTTTGTACCTGATCCTGGACTGTGCACGCTAGGAATCTCACCTGCGCAGCCACTACACCTGTGCCCACACATGTACACATGTGTCTGCTTGTAACCAGCAAGGTGCCCCATACTCCAGCTGCTGAGCAGTGGCCTAGTCAAGCCAGAGGGACACCAGTAAAATCTCTATGCAGTCTCCTTCATTATGAGTTCACTGTGGGCACTAGCCGCTGATCTGATCTGGGAACAATCGTGCTTCACCTACCTAGGAGTTCGGATTTATCATAGTGTGGAAGACATGTTGGAGGGGAACATAGGACGCTGTATAAGGGCCCTGAGAGGCTGTTTTGCATTTTAGGCGACTCTTCCCCTTTCGGTGGTGGGCAGGGTGGCATTGCTTAAAATGGTGGCTTTACCCCGCTTGCTCTATTATTTCCGCTCGTTACCATTATGGATACTTCCCTGGTTTTTTCGAGAGTTACGTACGCTTACCATTGACTTTTTATGGGGTCATGGGAGGCGACGAGTAGCACTAGACACACTCCTGAGACCGAAATCGGAAGGGGGACTGGCAGTCCCAAACTTCGAACTTTACTATCTCGCTGCGCAGCTGCAGATCCTTACACAGAATGTAGCACGAGAATTTAGGGGCCCGGACCAGACCCATAGTACGGGGATACAGAGGCATGTTCTCTCGTACATCATCATGCAGCAACAGCTAAAGTTGCGGGACTTGACCCTAGAAGAGAGGACCTTGAGGTTATGCTGGAATAAGAGCCAGAAAAAGGCGGGAGTGGCGCACCCATATGCACCCAAAATCCCTCTGGGAATGTTGACCGCACTGGCACACGGAGGGGACTGGTCCCCGCTCCTCGAGTGGAAAGAGATGGGCCTTCAGGTATTAGGCGACCTCTATGCGGATGGCGAGTTGATACCTTTTCGGACGGTGCAGGATCAATTTGGCCTTCCTGACGGGCATTTCCTTTTACACATGGCTGTAACGAAGGCGATTCGGAAGCATTGGTAGAATGGGCAATCCGAACCCAAAACCACGATGGCTTGCCAATATGTGGTGATGGCGGCGGGTACGTTTAAGGCGGTCACTTGCCTCCACTCTCGAATGTTACATGAGGGTCTGGAACCGCTAACAGCTCTCAAACAAAAATGGGAGACAAGTGTGGGGAAGCCTATCCCAGACACAACATGGGGTCATATATTACGGAGGACGTGGAAGGGGTGCAAAAATGCTCGCTTTCAGCAAGTGCACTTCTTTGTAGTGCACAGAGTTTACCTTACCCTAGGGAAGATTCGGAAATACTACAAGATGCAGGATGCGGCGTGCCCGAGATGTGCGATGCCTGATGTGGAACTCGATCACATGCTCTGGGACTGTCCGAAACTCAGGCTCTATTGGTCTGAGGTCGGGGCACTCCTTAATGAAGTTACTGAGCAGCAATTAGAATATGATATGCCGACTTGCCTGCTGCTTTGGTTCCCTTACACGAAAAATAACAAAATCAATAGTAAATTCATTGATCTAGGTCTTATACTAGCTCAGAGGGAGATAACCTGCCATTGGAAGTCGAGGGAGGGTCCATCTAGTAGTAGGTAGGCGTGCGATTTTCCTTAAATGGGCCCGTAGCGAAGGTGCGGTTAGACTCCGGCAGGCAGTCTGTACAACTAATCAGAGGAGTCTAGAGATGGCACGAGCATGGGAAGGACTGGTACGAACGTTAAGTGACAGCCAGACACAGGAAGAGGACTAGGATAGAAGGGTTCTGAATGCGGTTTAATGGGATACACAACTAGATGACTATGGATCCTACAGGTTTCCTCGTTTTAGTAGTCGATGTCCATTATAAGCCCACACCAGTAGCGGTTGGGGCGAGGGTATAGGTGGGGTTGTTGTGGGTCCTAATGTTGAAATAGGTGGGACTGACCATTATGAGCCGCGTGTGTTGAGTTTTGTGTGATATGATTGGTCAGGTTTCTCCCAAATTAGGAGATAGTACACTGTGTTTGTTGAAACGAGATGCTTCCTTCAGGGAGCTAGAAGGTTAGAGATGGGCCGCCAAGTTACACTGGCAGTGATTACCAGTACTCGCTGATTGGATTATAAGGACACATTAACTGTTGGGGTTAGGGGATGGGGGTAATGAAGAAATGCAGATACTGGATTATCCTGCCAAGCAGATGTCATTGTTTCTTTTGCACTGATTCACGTCTAGCAGTTTCTAGCTATCGCCACCCGACCTCCGGGATGTGGTCTAAATGGCTGTGTGATGTTTCATTAATGATGTCTGCAGGATATTTGTCTGTGGCGGGACAGTTGGAACACAAGATTGTATGTTTTCTGAATCTGCAATAAAAACACAGTTTAAAAAAAAAATGAGTTCACTGTGGGTGAGTTCCAGAATATGAGGCTCCCCCACAGTAAAAGCTCAACTAATAGGTGCTCAAAAAGCAAAAAATCTGGGTGGCCTCTAGTGTCAGAACCACCTTCTAACAATGTGATTATGCTCTAATGTGTTTTATGGGCAAATCAAAGGCTATTTTTTATATATCCATGTGTGAAGTTTCCTTTGTAGTGTGCCTAGAGGGTTGCTGCTGTGTGTGTGTGTGTGTGTGTGTGTGTGTGTGTGTGTGTGTGTGTGTTGCGCAAGCGCTTTACACATTGCCTCTGGGATAAGCCTGAATGCTCGTTCCAAGCTACCAAGGAGGTGAGCAGGGGTTATCTTCAGTGTGTAACTCCCTTACCCTGACTAGAGTGGTGGTTTCTGCCTACCTTAGGCGCATGCCCTAGTCAACCAGAAATCCCACTTCAAAAATATGGTTGTCAGCGGTGAGGATAGGACTTGCATTTGCGAGGTACCACAGTGACGCATGGTTGCACTACAAATTCTGTATTTAGATAATCACATGGGGGCCGATTCACAGAACTAATCTGAGACAAAATCCATAACTTACTACTTTTGGTATTCACAGAAGGTATTTAGCAGTAGTAAAGTTAGGATTCCTAACTTTACTACTACTAAACTGAGACAAAATCCTAACTTTACGACTTTTGATATTCACAAAAGGGATTTAGTAGTAGTAAGGTTAGGCATCCTAACTTTACTACTACTCAATGCCTTCTGTGAATACTAAAAGTAATAAGTTTAGGATTTTGTCTTAGATTACTTTTGTGAATTGGGCCCATAGTTTGGGGATTTCTCCTATTTTTTTATTTCTCTTCAAAGTGTCATTTTTGAATTGTGTTTTCCTGCTCTTCTAAATTTTGTCGATACCCCTAAAGTGCCAGTCATATCTCACCTTGCTGATCCAGCAGTTGTTGTGACAGAAAATGCATTTAGTGTAAGGATGTTGTGAAGGTATACTGAGAAGGACCTAAAGAGGTTCTGTCTGGATCTTGCTTGTCAAGTGAGTAGGTCTGCCAGGAAGGTGGAACTGCAGGAGGCCATGTTGGCCTGTTGGATTTCTAAAAACCGGGTGAGGGAGGAGTCTGGGAAGGAGGACCCGGAGATCAGTGAGGTCTCTGAGAGGGAGGGTCCCTGACCAGCACCCCTAGAGGGTTGTAGCCCTGGAGCGTTTGAGCGGGAGTAAGAAAATGACAGGGCAGGGATGCCAGTATATAGTGAGGAGTCCATAGAGGGGGTTAGTCCTTAACAGGGTCCAGAGCCAGGGCAGTGCCCCTGTAGTGCAGTTCATATAGTCCCAATAGGCTTGGCGCATTGGAATATTATATCCTATTGATTTGACTAGGTCGACTAGGTCTCTTTTCAATATATTAGACTTAATTGTGAGTGCCAGCTAGCTCAGAGGTCACTAGAAACTTTCTCGAAAACACAAGAAGGGATTAGTTTCTGACAACCGCTTAAACAGACAACTTTGTTTCTCCAAGATAAAACTGATCTTCAGAGTCGTGGAAACAATAGATAGATATTTTACTCAAACAATTGTGCATACTTCATTTCACCAGAGGTGCAGAGAAATAGAGAGGCAGGCGTTTCAATAAAAATATTTATTGAACAGTCTTCTTTCTCTTGCAAAAGAAATGAACTGCTACAATCGTAATACTGGCTGTGAAGTATAATGCATACAGCAAGAAGAGTATTATAAAATAATACTGTAAAAGCATGGTACGGTTTCTAAGCCATAAAATACATACATAAATAACAAAGCCTAAAAGTACTCAACTGGTGCTTCTAAAATACGCCCACCCCAATGTATCTAACCTAAGTCTAGTACGAGGGAAAAAGTAAGTATGGGTTTAGTTTCTTTGGCAAGAATCTATCCAAGATTTCTCTTAGTGTCTAATCAGCTCAGTACCTTGGTTTAGAATGAAGGAGGTCTGGTATCTCTGTCTCGAGACTCAATTTCCCAACACCCCGCGAGGGGAGCTTGGAAACACTGGAGCTGGATTCTCAGTGAGAGAAAGGTAGCCTCTCTGTCAGTGCGTCAGCTGGAGGGTCAGCTTCCTTCGGCACTTGCTGTAGCGAGATGCATCTGGCAAGTAGATAGTCAAACTGCTCCAAACCACTGTCTGTCAACTAGGACAAGTGTGGGCATATTTATACCTTGAAGGTGCCTGGTTTGACGTAAAGTCGGACATAATAACGTCACCAAAGAACCCCAAGGGAATGGTAGTTCTTTGAAAACGCCATGATTTCTAGGACAAATCAATATTCAAGAAAGGGGATGTCCCTGACTGATGAATCCGAGTTTTCCAAGAAATCGTTGTGGCTTTTTGGAACTAGTGGAAGTAGCCATGCCGTATTTGGACTAGATGGGGTATGTCTGAATATGGGTATGATTTCTATGCCTATATAAGGGTAATGTGAATTATACCTGTTAGGGCATGAATTGGGAAAATGACACTAGGGTCCTAAAACGCTATACAACACCCCATCCCTTTCCCTGTCCCCAGAGGAGTGGGTGAATAGGAGGGAAAAAAAGGTGCATCAGCTGGTGTTGAGAAAGCTCAGATTGGAGCTAGCGCAGCTGGGTGTGGAGGAGAAAAAGCTAGAGACTGAAAGGGTCTTAGCGTAGAAGAGGATGGCGGAGGCAGAGAGGGCCTTCACCAGCTAGCTCTTGAGGATATGTCCCCTGAGTTTAGTTTTAGTGGTCTGAATTCACCAGTGAGGATGGGGTCCAGTGGTGGCAGCCATATGGAGTCCTGTGTGGAAGCGTCAACTCCCAGATCCCAGAGCATGGTACCCAGTTCCCAGGAAGAAGGTGTCACACCTGAGGGGTACAGGTTGAGGTTCAGGGGCAGTAAGAAACTCTTTCACCAGTCTTGAAGGGGAGTTTTTGCATGAGTGTTGTGATGCACTGGAAGGTTGGGTGATGGGTAGCATGGCTAACAATTTTGATTCTCAGAGAGCACATGTTCCATTTTGGTTTTCCAGGGTTATGCCAACACCTGTTGGAATGTGAGTTATCTGTCCCAGTAAGCTTGCATGGGAGGCAGACCTCTGGGTGAGCGCCAGAGTGTCTGAGGAGGCATTGGTATGTGACCCTAAGAGAAGTGGCTCAGGCATTTCCATGCCCAGGATGGTGGAAAAGGTTTGTAGTAGCTCAGATAAGTCCCGGTGTAGTGGGAGGGGTGTAGGGACTCACGTCCTGTCTCTACAGAAAAGGAGTGAGAATGGGATGCATTCCAAGGTGCCGGAAACCAAGTCTCAGGGCCTGGAGGGTTTCCTAAGGGAACACCAGGTGGGGAGCCTAGGCCGTACTGGTAGGGCATCCGTAGAGGGGGATGTCCTAGTGCCAGGAGAACGTGAAGAGTCTGTAAGCAGACCTCCACCAGTTCTGGTGTCTGGCGGTGCCACTCCTAATTGGAGGGTGCAGAAGTCCAGATGGAGGGGTGAGGGGGATACAGTCCCCAGTGGATGAAACAGTGGGTCAGGGGCGAGCCATAAGGACTGAGCCTGCTAGGAGTGACCATGATGACACCACTTCTGATTTGGGAAGTCTTCATGCACTGTCAGATGGACAGGGGTCGGGATATCAGTGCCAGGCAGATTGTCACACAACTCATGAATTATGTGTTACCTTGGAGGGGCATGCGTGCTCCCCAGGAAGTCCTGGTGTGCCAGGCAGGAGCTCAATTTTATGTATTTATTTATTTATGCGATTTGTTGAGAGCAAACAATTGCCCAAGGGTGTCTCGGCACTGAGGATAAAGCAGAGTGAAAGAGAGAGGGGATTGGGTTACTGGTTGAAGAGCCAAGTCTTTATTTTTCTTCTGAAAATGGTCAGTGTGGGGGCAGACCTAACGTCAGGTTCAAGAGAGTTCCAGAGTTTTGCCGTTGATACGTGGAAACTGCGATCGCCCCATGAGACAGTTCTGGTGCATGGGATTGTCATGGTGAAGTTATTCATTGAGCCGAATGATCGTTTGGGAACATGAAATGCGAAAGGGTTGATGAGAAAATGCGGGCCCTGTTTGTGGGAGGCTTTCGTCCCTGGGTTGGAAGGCCAGGTTCAGGTTCTGTCTGACATGGAGGGAAGGACATTTGTATTCAGTGTCCCTCCCGTTTTGTCTTCTAGGTGTACCACTCTAGGTGGGGAGGTGCAGAGGAAGGGATTCCTCGCCTCTGACCCCGGTTCAACCTGAGGGTTTAGATCCAAAGTTGGGAGACCAGTTGCAGGAGAGAGGTCCTGAACTGGTTGGAGGATTGTGTGGGAGGACTGATTCCAGCATCCAGACAGTTTTTGGTTCTGATGGTGCCTCTCCTAGGAGGAGAGTGCAGAACCCCAGAAGAAGTGGTAAGGGGAGAAGAGTCTCACCTGTGACTCCTTATCAGCCTGATGGTATAGACCCTGGGTTATGTTATGTTATGTTAAAGTGCATTTTTATAGCGCTCGGCTACTCTAAAAGAGTGTCCCGGCGCTTTCCACAGGCAACTTACAGTGTAAAATCAACATAACAAGTAAAAAACAGACCCCGAAAGAGAAGGAAAAAGAAAACCACCTAAGCAGAGAGATTAAAAAGCCACGTCTTCAAAATCTTCCTAAATTGAAGCAGGTTGGGGGTGCTACGCAGTGCCAGTGGAAGCGAGTTCCACAACTGGGAGGCCTTGAGGCTGAAAGAGCGCCCCCCAGTGCGTGCCTTCCTCACGCGTGGAACCACAGCAGTGAAAAGGGATTCTGAACGCAGTGAGCGAGCCGGGCGATAGAAAACTAATCTTTTTTTCAGATATCCAGCGCCTGAGCCAAATAAAGCCTTGTGCATCAGGGTCATAGATTTAAAAACAATCCGCTTCCGAATTGGAAGCCAGTGGAGCGTCTGCAGCAACACAGAAGCCCGTGCTCGTCTGTGCAGACCGAAGATTGCCCGGGCTGCCGAGTTCTGTGCCACCTGCAGACGCTGGACTAAGTAGTCCGGAAGGCCTAGAAAAAGGGCATTGGCATAATCAAGCCTAGACCCGATGAGCGCCTGCACCGTAATCCGTCTGTGCTCCGCAGACAGTAAGGGAAGAAACTTGCGGAGCATTCTGAGGATACCGAAGCAGGTGCCGGCCAGGCCAAGGATGTGCGCTCTCAGAGAAAGTTTGTTGTCGAGCTTAACACCCAGATTCTTGGCAACCAAGGATGATTGTGCCGGAGGACACATGGCGGCCGGCCACCACTGCCGCCACTCGGGATCGGAGGTACAGCCAAAAAATAGAACCTCCGACTTGCTGGAGTTGGCCTTCAGACAATTTAGCTGGAACCAGCTGAAGACCCTGTCCAAGCAGTCCCGGATTCTCTCCCCATCAAATGTCTGATCTTTTTCACAAGTGAAGAGGAGTTGTGTGTCATCGGCATAGGACACGATCTGGGCTCCGTAAGCCTCAACCACAGCCGCCAGAGGGGACATAAAGATGTTAAATAATGTCGGGCTCAACACAGAGCCCTGTGGAACCCCAACACCCAATGGCGGCATCTCGGCTGAGCTCTGGGATACCCAGACCGTCTGGCGGCGGCCCTCCAGGAAAGATGTAAACCATCTGAGCACCGTCCCCCTTAGGCCGATGTCATAAAGCCTGGCGAGCAGCGCCTTATGGGGGACGGTGTCGAAAGCCGCCGACAGGTCCAACATGACTAACATGGCCTTGCCACCCCCATCCAAGGTCTCCCTGATGATCTCAGAGACCTCCACCAGCGCTGTTTCCGTACTGAAATTCGGACGGAAACCGGATTGGGATGGGTGGAGCAGATTGTTAGACTCCAAGAAGTTCGACAAGACGCCATGAACATGTTTCTCAGTGATCTTGGCCAAGGCCGGGAGAAGTGAAATTGGCCTGTAATTGGCCAAGACCTCGGCATCAAGACCAGGCTTTTTCAGGAGGGGGATCACCATCGCCCTCTTCCAGGAGCGTGGGACACTCCCCTCGCTCAAGGAGGCATTGAGGATCGGGTTGACCAGGGGATTCACCACTGCCGCCATCCCAGCCAAAAATTTGGCGGGGCAGGGGTCGAGTGGGGATCCAGATTTAAGACTGGCTAACAGAGTCCGGGACATGTCACTGGAGACAGATGGAAAGTCCTCCAGGATAGCCACAGGCGTGGCCGGTGTTCCAAGTCCTGCCCCAGGATCACAACAAGCCTCCGCCTTGCTTTCCGAAAAGGAGGCCTGAATAGCCTTAATCTTGTCGGTGAAAAAGGTGGCAAGATCACGCGCCCACGCATCGGGTGACACAGGCGGGGGTAAATAAGAGGAGGGAGACATGAACTCCTTCACAATCGTGAAGATCTCCTTGCAGGAGTTCGCTGATGCCTCAATCCTCCTGGCGAGGTATTCCCGCTTGGCAACAAGAATATCGCGATGGTAAGCCTTCACCGCCGCCCGGTAGGCAAGTTTGGCCTCCCCATCATATTGATGGCGCCAGGCCCGCTCAGCAACCTTGCATAGGCTGCGAGCCATACGTAGCGCCTCTGTGAACCAGGGCGCAGATTGCCGTTTCACCGAGGACCGGGGGGTTACCCTAGGAGCAAGGTCATCCAACCTCTCAGTCAGCCATTGCTGCAAGGCCTCCGTGTCTCTTTCCGGATCTCCCGAGAGAGAGCAAGGATGTTCCGTGAGCGCCTGCTCTAGCATGGCTGGCGTCACTCTGTGTAATGCTCTCGAGGCCGATCTGGGCACCAAGGGGGCGCAGATGTCAGACCGTCCCTTCTCTAACACAGAGAACCCAATCAGCTTATGGTCCGACCAGAGCACAGGCCGCGTTTCAATGTCGACAATAGGGACAGAGGAAAACACTTGATCAAGGGTATGCCCTTTCTCATGTGTAGGCCCCGACACAAACGGTGCCAGACCGAGCGGTGATGTAATATCCAGCAATTTTGCCCCATCCGAATCGTCCGTGACATCTAGATGAAAATTGAAATCGCCTGCCAGCAAACAATGCTGTGCAGACAGCGCCAGCTCCGAGATGGCTGTCTGTAAGTCCCCCCAAAAGGAGCCCACCGGACCAGGAGGCCTGTAGACTAACAGACCCTTGAGCGCTTGGCCCGGAGACAGTTTAAGCATAAAAGCGAGGGATTCAGAGCCCCCAATGGAGTTCACGGGAAGAACAGAGCAAGAAACGTTCTTCCTAACCACCACCGCGACTCCGCCCCCCCTGCCCTTTGCTCTGTCTTGGCGAAAGATGTTATAGGTTGGAGGGATCGCAGTGAAGATGTCCGGGTTGGACGCCTCTCCTAGCCAAGTTTCGGTCAGGAGTAGACAAAGAGGATCAGTGGCAGTTTAGGACTGCACTGATGAGAAGTAGAGTGGAGAATGGATAATATGTACCTGGGGCCACCGCCCCCACTTTGTGAGATGGCAAGGAGCAGAGATGGCTGGATGGTCCTGGACCTGGCTGTGGACAGCTAGGGATTCCCTGTGGGGTAGCGCAGTTGGTCCTGGGTGCTTTGACAGAGGCAACCACATGGGTTCAGATTAGAGTAGAACTGGAGTGTGCCCCTGCAATTGGGGCCTGAATCCATGTTCTATCGCCCCAAGCAGAGAAGTCCATCAAGGTATTGATTGTTTGAACCGGGCTTTAGGCTATAAGGGGGTTGTGTTGGACTTGGCACTTTTTGCAGGGTCATCCCTGAACTTTTTGCCTTCCTCCTACTATTTTTTCTGACCTGGTGTTAGTGTTTTTTGAGGACTCTGGGCACTTTATCACTGCTGTCCAGTGTAAAGTGCATGTGCTCTCTATGGTACATGTGGTAAGATTGGTCTACACCTGTTTGGCGTATTTAATTTACCCATCAGTCCCCTGTAAAGTGGTATCTCATATAAACTGGGCCAGTAAATTAAATGCTACTGGTAGGCTTGTAGCTTATGGTTCTTAGCAATACACAGAATGTGCAATAAGATGCTCAGGAGTTTCTTATGTATATGCTTGCAGTATTGGAAGATGAAGGAATACAAATTGAAAATCTGTTTGGACTTTGTTATACAAACATGAATGTGAAAATTATACATTTACTTCTACCACTAGGATAGACACTGAAAGATTCATACATTCGACAATACCAGATTGTAAAACAGTGGTTTTTTAAAAAAAATTAGTTAAATCAGCTAATAAAAATATGGAATGTAGCCACTGCAAATCAGAAATATTATCGACATTATTTGGAGAAAGATTTGGGCAATATACCATTTTAATGATACAAAGGTGTAGAGCAGATGGAAGAAAATTGGAAACTTGAATACAATTTTGTAGCAAGTCAGCTATCAATATCAGGAAGAACTTTTGTAGTAGTAGCAATTATTTTCCCAGATGGACCTTCTACGACATCTGGACACTACACTGACAATTTAAAGTGCAATAAAGGATGGACATATTGTAATGATGCCCATTTGGTTTTCAAATATCTGTTGCCTAATGCATTAGCACATTCATACCTAATATTCTTAATGCCAAAGTTCTGAAAAAATAATTCAACCTATTGGAAATATGTCAATATGAATTAGTGAGTTTATTTTGGATAATTTCAATATAAAAGATTTCAGGAATATAATTCGGCCTAGTGGTAAGATATTGATATGAATTAAGAAGTGTATTTTGGATATTCTCACTGCAAATGTTTTGGAGAACATCATTTAAACTATAGAGAAGTTATGAAGAATTGAGGATTCAATTATCGTTTCTGTTCTTTGATATAGTATTTAGAAAATTCTCTTAGAAAGAAGCATTTTATATGTTCGATATTTGTATTATATTCAATGTTATTGAGGATGTTTATTTTAGGAAACGTGAACTGATAGTTGACTTTGTTGTAAATATTTTAGACACAGATTTTTTTTTAACAATCTTATTGATTGTATTATTTTGCCCGCTGTTATATGATGGTCAATATTGAAATCACTGTCTGTGGTGAAATTCAATAGATTCTGAGAACAGCAAAAAAGGGAAACTGAATATGTTATGTAATGGTAAAATTATATTGTGTTCTTAAAATTATAATATTAAATGTTATTTCTTCTCTTTTACGGACCCTAATTCTAAAGTTTGAAAGTTTTTAAAATTTAAATTATAAAAAACAACTGCAAAAATGGTTTCAAATACTTTGATCTCTACTATTGTAAAGGTAAGTATATAAGCATCACAAACACTATCCATGCACTACTACATTAACCTCTGCACTATCCATACGGTCCTCTAACCACCTAGACACTTCTCATAAACATCTTAAATTCCCCAGGTACTACCCATGCAGTCCAGCAATCACCCTGTCACTACCAATGCAGTCCTTTTGTCACCCAGCCAGTACAATGTACTAATCCAATCTCTCTGCCAATACCCAAGCGCTATAAATCACTGAGGCGCTCTCCTTGCAGTTCTCTAATCATCCACTCAGTACCCATGTACTCATGCAATGACCCAGTCACAAACACATGCACTGCTGCAATCCTTTGAGTGCTACCTGTACAGGTTAGTAATCTCCCGTTTACTACGTATTCACTCCTCCAATCACCCAGCCAGTCCCATGTCCTTATCCAATCACGTTGCCAAAACCCAAGCACCATGCACTCTTCTTGCAACACTCTAAGTTTCCAGTTACTATCCATGTACTCATGCAATGACCCAGGCACTAACATGTGTAGTGCTACAATCAGATGTGCACTATCCATGCAGTCCTCTAACCACCTCCACAGTCTGATTCACTCCTCCATTTACCCAGGTAGTACCCATGAAGTCCACCAACCACACTGTTACTTTCAGTGCACTCCTCCAATCATTCAGCCATTACCATGTCCTTATCTAATCTCTGCGCCAATACCCAAGCACTTATAAATTCACAATGCACTCACATTGCAGTACGCTAATCATCCAGTCAGTACCCATGTACTCATGCAATTATCCTGGCACTTATTCATGCACTTCTACATTTCTTTGACTGCTACCTATACAGTTTACTAATATCCCTGTTACTATCTATGCACTCCTTCAATTACCCAGCCAGTACCATGTCCTTATCCAATCTCTCTCCCAAATGCCAAGCACTTACAAATTCATAATGCACTCTTGTTGCAGCACTCTAAATATCCAGTCACTGTCCATGTACTCATGCAATAACCCAGGCACTATGAAATGCAGTGCTACAATCATATGTGCACTATCTATGCAGTCCTCTAATCACCTACACACTATTGATTCAGTCCTACAATTACCCATATAGTACCCAAGCAGTCCAGCAATCATGCTGTGACTCCCTGTGCACTCCTCCAATCACCCAGCCAGTACCATGTACTAATCCAATCACTCCGCCAATACCCAAGCACTTATAATTGCACCTTGCACTCACATTGCAGTACTATAATCATCCAGTCACTACCCATGTACTCATGCAATTACCCAGGCACTTATTCATGCACTTTCACATTCCTTTGACTGTTATCTAAAGTTTACTAATCTTCCTGTTACAACCAATGCACTCCTCCGGTTACTCAGCCAGTCCCATGTCCTTATCCAATCACTATGCCAAAACTCAAGCACTTAAAAATTCACCATGAACTCTCCTTCCAACACTCTAAATATCCAGTCACTATCCATATACTCATGCAATGGCCTAGGCATTAAGACATGCAGAGCTACAATCACATGTGCACTATCTATGCAGTCCTCTAACTACCTACACACTAGTGATCCAGTCCTCCAATTACCCAGACAGTACCCATGCAGTCCAGCTATCACACTGTGACTCCCCGTGCCCTCCTCTAATCACCCAGCCAGTACCATGTACCAATCCAATCACTCCTCTGAAACCAAAATTTCAAGATGCTGTCAACTTGCAGCACTCCAAGTTTCCAGTCACTATCCATGTACTTGAAAATGGACCCAGGCACTAACACATTCAGTGCTACAATCAGATGTGCACTATCCATGCAGTCCTCTAACGGCCTCCACAATACTGATTCACTCCTCCAATTACCCAGGTAGTACCCATGCACTCCAGCAATCACACTGTCACTCTCCATGCACTACTTCAATCATCCAGCCAGTACCATGTCCTTATCTAATCACTTCACCAGAACCCAAGCACTTATATATTCACCATGCTGTCAACTTGCAGCACTCTAAGTATCCAGTAAATATCCTTGTACTCATGCAATGACCCAGACAATAACCCATGCAGTGCTACAATCACATATGCACTATCTATGGAGTCCTCTAACCACCTACACACTACTGATTCACTTCTCCAGTTACCCAGGTAGTACCCATGCAGGCCGACAATCACATTGTGAATCCCTGTGCACTCTTGCAAACACCCAGCTAGTACCATGTACTAATCCAATCACTCAGCCAATACCCAAGCACTTATAAATGCACCATGCATTCTCCTTGCAGTACTCTAATCATCCAGCCAGGACCCATGACCCTTGACCCTGCTTCCAGGTTAGGCCACTCCTGACGCCACACAGTTCTGGCTGTGTGTCCCTGCCTTTGAGCCCGCTGCTGCCGCTCCGTGAGTTTGTCGCTCCCCCTTCTCTGTGTGCCTCTCTCGCCTTATTGTAATCATTGTGTTGCCTGTAATTGTATTCTTGTGTTGCCCTGTGTGAACTGTTTTCACCCATTTTGTTACTATTTTGGTTGCCCCGTTCCCTCTTTGCCTTCTGTATCTCTGTTGTCCTTCCCTCCCCTGCCTCCCTGCAGCCCTGCCCCCTCACTCTCTGATTTGCCGCCCCTTTCCGTCTCCCAGCTGCTCCTTCCTCCCACCTCCCCTTATATGGCAGCCGCTGCTCAGTAAAGGGAGCGACCCATGACCATGCTTGCAGGTTAGGCCGCTCCCCACGCCGCACAGCTCCGCCTGTGTGTCCCTGCCTTTGAGCCCGCTGCTGCGGCTCGGTGAGTTTGCTGCTCCCCCCTTCTCTGTGTGCCTCTCTCGCCTTATTGTATTCATTGTGTTGCCTGTAAATGTATTCTTGTGTTGCTCTGTGTGAACTGTTTTGACCCGTTTTTCTTTACTATTTTGGTTGCCCCATTCCCTCTTGGCCTTCTGTATCCCCATCGTCCTTCCCGCCACTGCCTCCCTGCGGCTCCGCCCCCTCACTCTCCCATTCACCATCCCACTCCCGCCTCCCTGCTGCTCCTCCCTCACATCTCCCCTTATATTGCGGCTGCTGCGTGGCCGTGCGAGGCGGGCACTTTGCTGGTGCCTTGAAGGCACGCCTGAGGAAAGCCCGTCGGTGCCAGTCTGCCCCAGAACCACGCCCAGCTCCAGAAACCCTGGCTGCCACGAACACCACAACTCCTGACTCCGCTACGACTCCCGCACCCACCAAGCACTCAAACCCGGACGATCAAACACCTGCTTCCTGGCTGCCTGAAACACACCCATGGACCTTTCACACTCCCGGACCTGCAGCTTCACCAGCATCCGCCCTGCCAAGCCGCCGACCAGGACAGAATCCAACTAACTCAGGTGCATCCTCCTCAATATCCGCTACGCCCACAAACACGCTGTTGAACTATGAGACCTACTCGACTCACCCTTCCCAGACGTCGCCTTCCTGATGGAGATCTGGCTGAACCCCGCCTCGGCACCCAACATCGCCATAGCCATCCCGGAAGGCTACAAGATTACCCGCAGGGACCGCTCCAACCGAATAGGAGGAGGAATCGCTATCGTCCACAGGAGCACTCTCAGAGTCTCAACCAACACCAACGACACCCTCAGCACCGCCAAACACCTGCACTTCCAAATCCACACCGACCCCAATACCACCCTCAGAGGAACCCTCATCTACAGACCCCCTCCGGACCCTGCCCACAGTTCGCTCTTGCCCCGTTCAAGAAACCCTCCAACAGTCACACCAGCAAGAAAGTCAAGCTGGTTCACTGAAGACCTTAAGCCTCCTAGCAAACCTGCCAAAAACTGGAGAAGAACTGGCTCCGCGAACGAACACTGGACAGCTACGCAGTACAGAAGAATGCCACCCGCAGACACCATCACCTCATCAGATATGTCAAAAAAGCCTCCTTCAAAGACCGCCTGGACAACAATGCATACAACAGCAAAGAGCACTTCAAAATCGTGAAGGAACTCTCCAACACCAGCTCCAACACCAACGACATCCCACCTTCGCAACACATGTGCGACTCACTGGCCACCTTCTTCCACCGCAAGATCACAGACATCCATAACAGCTTCAACACCACGACCGACCCGACAACCACCAAGACCTCCGCCCCCATGACCACCTCGGGCACAAATATCCTGAACCAACATCAAAGACAATGACATCATCAAGATCATAAACACCATCCATTCTGGATCTCTGTTAAAGCCATGCCCACACCACATCTTCAACAAAGACAGCACAGCCATCGCACCCCATCTCCGGAAAGTCATCAACATCTCCTTTGAGACAGCACCTTTCCCGTAGAGCTGGAAGCACCCCCAGATCAACGTCTTACTAAAGAAACCCAAGGCGGACCCCTAGGAACTCAAAAACATCTGGCCCATCTCCCTGCTCCCTTTCCCGGCAAAAATCATCGAGAAGATAGTCAACAAACAACTGTCCAGCTACCTCGAGGAGAACAGCATCCTGGACCCTTCCCAGTTTGGGTCCTGCAGCAACCACAGCACCAAAACTTGCCTCATTGCCGCAACCGATGACATCAGGACCCTGCTCGACAATGGAGAAACAGCAACCCTCATCTTCATGGACCTGTCAGTCTCCTTCGACACAGTCTGCCACCGCACACTACGAACACGCCTCCATGATGCCGGCATCCAAGAGAAGGCCCTGGACTGGACCACCTCCTTCCTCTCCAGCAGGACACAGAGCATCCACCTTCGCCCCATCTGCTCAGAAGCCACCGAGATCATCTGCCACGTACCCCAGGGCTCATCCCTCAGCCCTATGCTGTTCAACATCTATATGGCACCACTCACCCACGTCACCCGACTGCACTACCTCAATGTCATCTCCTACGCCAATGGCACCCAGCTGATCCTCTCCTTCACTAAGGACCCACACACCACCAAAAGCAACCTCCACGAAGGAATAATGGCTGTCGCCGAATGCATGAGGAACAGCCGACTGAAGCTGAAATCGGACAAGAAGGAGGTCCTCATCATCGACTCCACCCTCTCCATGACTAAGCAGGTCAACGTCGTCTCTTCCTCCTGTTTCAACACCCTTCGCATGCTCCGCAGTATCTGCAAGTGGATCCCCACTGAAATGAGAAGAACTGTCACCCAGGCCCTCGTCAGCAGCAGATTGGACTATGGAAACACCCTCTACTCAGCAGCCTCGGCCAAACCCCTGAGATGGCTTAAAAGCATCCAGAAAATCTCTGCACGCCTGATCCTCAACATCCCTTGTCGCAGCCACATCACACCACACCTGATAGACCTGCACTGGCTCCCCGTCAACAAGAGGATAACCTTCAATGTCCTCACCCACGCACACAAGGCACTCCACAACACCGGACCAGCGTACCTCAACAGATGACTCAGCTTCTACACCCCTACCCGCCAGCTCCGCTCTGCTGACCTTGACCTCGCCACAGTCCCCTGCATCCAAATAGCAACTTGCGGTGGCAGATCGTTCTTCCACCTCACCGCCAAGACCTGTAACACTCTCCCCATCCTCCTACGGCAGACCCAAGACCTACTGACCTTCAGAAGACTCCTCATGACCTGGCTTTTTTTTAGCAGTAGCAGCATTCCCCACGCCCCAGCGCCTTGAATCCCTTACGGGTAAGTAGTACACTTTATGAATGATATGATATGATTGATTGATTGATTGATTGATTGATTGAATGATGCACTCATGCAACTGCTCAGACACTAACTCATGCACGTGTACAATCCTTTGACTGCTACCTATACAGTTTAGTAATATCCCTGTCACTATCTATGCACTATTCCAATTACTCAGCCAGTGCCATGTCCTTATCCAATCACTCAAGCACTTAAAAACTTCACCATGCACTGCCCTTGCACTACTCTAAGTATCCAGTCACTATCCATGTACTCATACAATGACCCAGTCACAAACACATGCACTGCTGCAATCTATGCACTACTCATGCAGTCCTCTAACCACTTACACACTATTCATTTGTTCCTTCAATTCCCCTAGTAGTACCCATACAGTCCAGCAATCACCCTCTCAGTTCCCATGCACTCCTCTAGTCACCCAGCCACTACCATGTACTAATCCAATCACTCCGACAATACCCAAACACCTATAAATTCACCACACAGTCTCCTTGCAGTACTCCAATCATCTACTCAGTACCCATGTACTCATATAAAGACGAAGTCACAAACACATGCCCCTCTGCAATCCTCTATGCACTACTCATGCGCTCCTGTAACCACGTATAAACTTCTCATTCGCTCCTAAACCTCTACACATATACTCATACAATCACCCATGCATAAGCATACTGTTATTTCTCTTTTTTTCAACCAGGTAAGGTAGTTCTGAAAAGAACTCTTTTTTTCTTCTTTTTTTGCTTTTATAATTTTTTTGTATTTTTTAAAACATTTTGTATTTTTTTTAGTGTTTTATTTTAAAAAACGGCAAAAACAACAGAATTAAGTTTTAACTTTTGCAATTAAACAGTGGGGATTTCTTGCTGCAGAAACCACTGCATCCACAGATTGCTCCCACAACAAACCACAGCCTTGCATTTGATGCAGTGTTGCTGTAGAGTAGTACGTTCAGGACGAATGTCTGGACCTCGAGATGAGGAGCTTGAGGCCCCAGAAGTGCTTGAACCAGCTCCCTGGTCATTCTGCTGCATCTCTTCCTGGGCACATTGTAGTTGTTCACGTGCCAGAGGCCGAGAGTAAATTGTCTGAAGTTCCTTCATCATGCTAGATGTTCCACATGAGTACTTTTTGTCACTTCCCCTCGCCAATACTCTTGGGCAAAGAATGCAGCTAACCTTCCGCTATTCACTTTTTTTTCACCAACTGGAGTAGTAAAAAATTACTACACGATGCATTCCTTCTTTTTCAAAGGTGGGTTGAACTGCTCTTCTTCAGATTGTATATCCACAAAAGGATTTGAAGAAGCCATTTCTTCTAAAGAAGGTAAACACCCAAAAATATACAAAGCAGCTGAAAAAATAGAGCAGGTGTGTCTCCTGGGATGCTGTAGCAAGAATTAGAAAAATGGGTGGGTTTCTTAAACTTCTACAATGGAAAACCTTGTAAACCAATAAAAAGCTTCCTTTTAAAGTCACATGGGAGCCGCGCACCCGTCGTGCACCCTGCACGCACTTGATGTGACTTTTACTAACAGTAATATAACTTTATTGCAATTCGAAATATATTATTTTTATAATTAGTTTACATAATCTCTTGGTCTAATATACATATTAAACTACTATACATATAGTTTTAAACATTTCTTTTTTTACAGGAGTCGTGGCCCAAGCACGAACCCACATGCACATAACGTTATGCGGGATGTGGCACCACTCACCCGTCGCATCCCAAACGCGCACATATCGCAATCTCATACATATATGACATTAGGCGCAGCCAGGCACCGCACACACGTTGAATACCAAACGTGCACACAACGCGATCCCATATGTATATGATGCTGTGGGGCGGCTGGCACGACGCACCTATTGTTAACCCATTGTGCATAGTTCACGACTTTGGCAATATGACGGCTTGATTCTGCGCACCCACCGAGATAGGTACACGATGGGTACACAACTCCATTCCAAAATATATATATTTAAGAAAACACAAGACATTACATATTTTGAATAACATATAAAAAAAATATTTTTAGGATATTAAACTTGTACAATATCACTAAAAAAACATTGAAAATAACTGGAAAAACAATAGAATTAATGAAAATTATAGTTAAAAATTAGCATGTAATTAGCATGTAAAATACTTTGAAATAAACAGAAAAAAACAAAGGTTTCAGGGACATTATAGTTAGAATTTAACATTTAAAAAAACGTTGAAATTCACTGAAAAAGCCAGAGGTTTCAGGCATGTAATAGTTAGAAATTAGCATTTGAAAAAACTTAGAAATCCACTGAAGGAAACACAGGTTTCATTGATGTTATAGTTATATGGACATTTCACTCGTACAAAACCAGAGAAATGCCCCCGTTACAGTTAGTTCAGCTAACCATAACTCGCACACACGCAATGAACTGCTGATGACGTCACATATTACATCATTCATGACATGGTCAGTGACATCACTGATGACATCTCAAATTACATCTCTGATGACATCATACACATGAAAATCTGTTCCACCTCCTAACACTCTAATATAACCTTTGATACACCCACTGTAAAATACAGACAACCATTTTCGAAACCATCGATACACCAATACAAGTTACTGCATACGCACTCAGTGATTCCTAGGTCAACCCACACATCTACTCATTCACCCATGCAATCACTCATACATGCAGTCACTCATCAATACAACACTATCATAAGCACTCATACACCTATACAGACACTCACACACCACCACTCATCCAGAGTTACTCTCACACTTAGTCAGTCATGCAAAGAACTAATCATACTTCCATGTACTGACCTATACAGTTATACACACACCACATCACTTATTCATACAGATACTAAAATATACTTACTCTCTTATACAATCACTGGTACAAGTACACACTCATCCATACAGCCACTCTCACAATCACTGACTGTCCTGTGTAGTCATTTATATACTTCAACTCTTGCATACACTGCCTTTTACATGTGTAGTTACTTGGACATGCACCATTGAGACATCCATTCACTCACCAACACGCCCATACACACACACACCTACCCACACAGCTGTTTTCACATGCACTCTTGAACCCATACACACAGTGAATCAACCACTCAAACATCTATGCACAGTCACACACCTCCCACCGACCCACACACACACTCAGGCACCCATACAAATACTCAGGCAACCAATCGATAACCCATATAAACACTCATGTAGCTACTGACCAACCCATGGAGCAGCTTATACAACAACAGACAGACTGATACAGACATTCACACAGTTTAGTCACTAACCCATGCATTCAGTAAGACACATGTAATCTCTCACTTAAACAGTGAGTCAAAAACCTTCTAAATCCTCCATCCAGACACTTATATACCCACTCATTCTTCAATACACCTTGGCATATATATAATACATATTTAAACTTTAAAGAAAATCACAGTCACTGGATGATGTCATCAGTGATGTCATCAGTGATGTCATTTGAGATGTCATCAGTGATGTCAATGACCATGTCATGAATGATGTATTATGTGACGTCATCAGCAGTGCATTGCGGGGTCGCGAGTTATAGTTAGCAGAACAAACTATAACGGGGAATTTCTCTGCTTTTGTATGAGTGAAATGTCCAACTAACTATAACGTCAATGAAACATACGGTTTTTTCAGTGAATTTCTAAGGTTTTAAATGCTAATTTCTAACTATAACGTGCTAGAAACCTATGTTTTTTTTCTGTGAATATATACATATGTACATATATATATATATATACATTTATTTTTTCACAGAAAAAACTAACATTAAGTTGCCGAGCCCGAGCAAGGAAAATCCTATGCTAGACCACCTCTCATCAAGATTTCTAAATGCAGGTAGTTGCGGATGGTCACAATAGTTCCCATTGAGAAGCTATACGCTCACACTGAGGAAGCTACTGCTCAAGTAGAAAATCTACTTGTGTGCCAGAAAGAAGCAGAACCCTCTTGTGCTGTGCATGGTGCCTTTTGAGCTGATTTTCCAGTGCAGGACAAGCACCCAGTGCTAAAAATCAGCCAGAACGGCATGACATAATGCACTTTGCCGCTTGCGGAACTCCATGTAGCCCGTGGATTTTTTTGGTCCATAAACTCAATACAGGCCTACCTAGTACTCTGTAAATCCCTATAGAGATCAGCAATATGCAGGATGAACAGCAGGGGCACTAAAGTACACTTCAGCTTCAAACCATGATTGATGACTTACCTTTAAGCTAGTGAAGTGTTTCGATGCATTTTACATGAACCCAAATCTTATTAGAGTGGCTCAACATCCCTTCTAATGATAACATAAAAATTGGACAATCGAAAATGTTCTCCATTGCACAGTTCTGTCAAATCTGTTGAAGTGTACTTATAATTCAAAAAGCAGGCATATAAGTACATCTTTTTGATAATGCTCTGCTTGTGGGCTAACGTTGGCACGTCCAGAATGTCATATATAGTATTACAATTATAAACGTGTTTGGTAAAAGGGTTTACCATTAAAACTCTCAGCCCATGTCTGCAGCATTTTTCGTAATCATTTAGCAAAGATTTTAGCCTCTACATACAACAGTGTAATTAATCGATAACGGTAGAACAGTGTTTCCCTTTTTAGCCATGGTGTAAGCCAAAG
The DNA here is from genome assembly GCF_964263255.1 of Lissotriton vulgaris. Classification (NCBI taxonomy): domain Eukaryota; kingdom Metazoa; phylum Chordata; class Amphibia; order Caudata; family Salamandridae; genus Lissotriton; species Lissotriton vulgaris. Next base: position 23,096,881 of record NC_141690.1, on the reverse strand, counting down.
ACTGTTGGGTCAACCCCCTTTATTCATTAGCTTGTTTGTGATTTCCCTTCAAGTATTGCATATCTAATGTGCCTGATATAACCATCATGTTTTGGGTCATCTTACACATTTCACAGAAGTTTATATTTTGAGATCAGCAGAGAAAAGAGTTTCTCTCCTGCACAGTGTCATAAAAACCTCCTGTTTTCATAGTAATCATGCTGCACTTTTGCAGCACTGTAAATAAGAGATCTTGCTATTATACAATTCCTGGTACTCAATGTACCTATGTGGAAGTCTGCCTTGACGGAATTGAAACACATCATCGCTGGCAGAGTTTTCTTAGTGGTGTGTGTCATTTTTGCTGACCCATATTGCCAGGTTTATGATAAAGGCATCCAAGGTGTATTTGCATTCTACTTATACCCATCCAATCTCTTTTGCTGTCCATGAATGTGTGGCTCAGAGAGAGGCACCCGCGCCACATGTGGTAAAAGAGACTGTTGATGGACTGCCAGATGATTTCGCCCACTATACAGATATGAGTTTACTGCCTTGGTAGATGTTTAATGCTAAAGGGTACTCAAAGTGCACTGTAGATCCCCTCTGCCGCACCGCAACGCTCCTGCAACATTCACTAAATTGTTGTCTTTTTTTTCAGAAATTGTGAAAGAGCTCGCCCACCTGGAGCGATTGGTCGGTCCATTACGACATCGCCTGCCTTCTGCGATGAACTGCCTTTATAATTTAAAGAGATAATACAAAAACATCTACTAAAGAAAGAAAAAGGAAAGTGCCTGAATCGATTGATTTTGTGCAGAAAGGGTCTCTTCCTGCTCAAAAGCAATCATCCCCACAATGCAGGCAACCTTGCACCATGGTACAAAGGTGCCTGCGTTGGCGCAGGGCAGCCCACTGTGTGCAGGGGAAAAGGACAGGAAAGAGCTGTTTCATATAGATACAGTGCATTCATTCCCTTTCCTTTGCGTAGGGCAGCACAGCAGGGAGGCCTGTGGCGCTGCCCTAGGGCAAAAGCCCATAAATAAGGCCCTTGATGCGAACCTTGCTTTACCCTAGCCCTCCCCAACATGGGATGTTCCGCATCCTGCACTCACAGTTCAATAGTACACTTTTGAGTTCCTGCAAACATCGAACATTGACTAAATGGGCAAAGTTAGATCAGCGCGTTCGTAGACCCCTGCTCGCAGGACATCTGTTCGATCTCTGATTCTATCCTCGCCCCCCACTTAACACAGTTAAATCACCCTCTTACCATGATTGAGTGTTCCATGAATTGGAAACAGTACACACTCTTTACTCATTGTGGCGGATGCCATCAGGCTTACGGTCGATGAGCATTAATCACCTTCCCTCACACCCCCAGACCTCTCTGCAGCCTTTGATAGTCTTAAGCGGTTCATGTCTTTCCTCACACGCCGCTCTCAGTTCATCCACCTTCCTCCATTTAGATCCAACCCAGTGACTTGATCGCCTGCAGCATACTCCAGGGCTCTTTGTTGAGCCCCACGCTCTTTAATGTTATTATGATCACGCCACTGGCTAATATTGATAGAGCCCCAGGTTTCGAATTTCATCTTAGGCAGATGCCACACAGTTAATTGTATCCATAGCTGATACCAGTGAAACAACTATATGCAGCTTGGTGGGATGTGTAACAGCAGTGGTTGATTTCACAAATGATTGAAAACATGGCTGATCCCAGCCTTCCTCTTTCTGCTGTCTTTGTCATGAAGGGCTATGTAAATGCAAACCCTTCCATCTTCTATCCTTCCACTACCCTTTTTCAATCCAAATAACAAGCTCACGTGTCCGCCGCTGGCAGAAACAAATTTCATATCATCCTATACTAATTCACCACTAATCCTCTTTGGATTCCGAGGTAGGCACTACTCGCCTAAAATGGCTTCGACGCCTTGTATGGGGTAGTAAGTGCTTTATAAATGCTAATACAATTACACTCTTGACAGTCAGGTGCTTCTCCTTCTCTTGGTTACTCAAGCACCAGGATATCCCCTTGGGGATGTGTGTGCCCTTTAGAATACCCTTAAGACAAGACATACCGTAACATAACACAAGGTAACATAACGTATATTAATGTACCTTGTTTATTCAGCAAGTAAGAAAGTTTCCACAGTACTCGTTAATGTTTGTTGAAGTGGTGGTAGTTGCCATGGAAACCCTGCAATGACTAATTCAGTTGTGTAGACTGAACCCATTTGTTTGTGTAACCCCCTATCCTCTATTCATATTTTCAAGCTGTTTATCCATCTGTGGAATTGTACGGCAGAAGTTATTGTGCATTTTCACGTTAAGGGTTTCCTGGTTTTCATCAAGAATATCATGAGACAGTTGAGTTTATCCACCCGAAAATTTGACAGCTACTTTTCTGTGCCTTTCCTAGGTGCATTAGTTTAGAGGCTGTGTGCATGGCAATTCTTGCAGGGGCTGCATTTTTATCATGTTACCTTGTCTAAGACTTTGCTATGTATGCCTATTTAAAGTAAGGATCATTCAGCAAGCAACTTGCATCAACTTATTTCACTTGTCTCAGCTCTTGAGGTTGCAGATCAACACAGTTTGATATGTTAGTTACCGGTTACTTCTAATTGAGCAGGAACATATAATTCAGTTTTAAACTTTTAAGTGATTCATAATAGAGACCCATTTAGGCTTCCTTGTTCCCAAACGTCCTTGTTCATTTGACATCTATTTACTGTGTGCTATATTATAAGTTTCCCTAATTCTTTGTTAAATAGCCAATCAGGAGGTATCAGTTCAAGATTTTCTATGCCTGCAGATTTATTGTGACACCGATTATTAACAGTGCCTAGAAAGGCTTCACAGGGCAGTGGTGCAGCTAAACGACCACTAATGCCAAGGGGCTCTGGCAGCAGAGGCCTCGTGAGACCTGCTACAACATCGCTAGCATGAATAACTAGGAAGGATTGGCTTTCATACTTCACAGGACCATCACAGAAAAGTAATGTGCTTCTCAATGACCCCTGCGGATCAGTTTTGCCTGGGGGCTCCGGCAGCAACAGGCTCTCACTGGGAAGCGAGGCCTGCCGAGCCGAGTAGTGCCGGACAGGGCCACTAAAACTTGAATTTCTTCCCTCTTTGGTTGGGAGGGGTCAACTGTGTTGTTGGCAATATTAGAGCGTTTCAACCCAGGCATCATTGGCCGGTCAGCCATCCATGTGACTATTCATCCTTGCAATTACTTCTGTGGAAAGTTGAAAAATCTGTCTGTCTGTCTGTCTGTCTGTCTGTCTATCTATCTATCTATCTATCTATCTATCTATCTATCTATCTATCTATCTATCTATCTATCTATCTATCTATCTATCTATCTATCTATCTATCTATCTATCTATCTATCTATCTCTTTTGGGAAACAGCATTTACAAAATGGGTTGTAGATGTTAGGGCTGGGGCAGGGTGGATTGCGGGGCTAGGGTATTGGGTTTTAGGCCTCAGGGCGAGGGGGCTGGGGTGTGAACTGTACCATGGATATCCCTTTATCAATCATGAATTTACCACGAAATTGGTTTCAAACACATGGGTGGTAAAGGCATGAGTAGGAAAGACGCGTTGTGGTTCAGACCGCATTGTTAAGGCATGCGTGGTTAATGCATCCGGGGTTGTATCATCTATCTATCTATCTATCTATCTATCTATCTATCTATCTATCTATCTATCTATCTATCTATCTATCTATCTATCTATCTATCTATCTATCTATCTATCTATCTATCTATCTATCTATCTATCTATCTATCTATCTATCTATCTATCTGTCTACCTGTTTGTTGAAAATGGCCCTTTCTGCTGTTGCCTTACTCTTCCCATTTTTTCTGAATTTGTTTCAATTGGTTTTAGGACTCTAGGCACTTTTCGTTGCTAACCACTGCTAATGTGCATGTGCTCTCTGCTTAAAACATGGCCAAACTGGCTTATCTACAATTGGCCTATTTAATTTAATTGCAAGTCCCTATAAATTTGCACTACATGTGCCCAGGTGCTTTAAATTAAATGCTTCTTGTTGGCCTGCGGTACAAAAGGGGGTGGTGTATGTATAGGCATTTATATAGCGCACTACTTACCCGTAGGGTCCCAAGGCGCTTCGACTGCTGCGAAACCCTTCCTGGCTTCCCTGAGAGATGGTCCTTTAATGGGTATCTCCAGGGTGAGACCAGGCATCCCCGGCGGTCTGGTGGGGCCGTTAGTGAAGATGAGGCAAGCTAATGCCCAGAGTTGCCGAGTGTGATCGCTGATCAGAGTGGGCACCGAGGCGAGAGAATTATCGAGTCCGCTGACCCTGGTCCAGAAACCTGCCGCGCCGGGAATCGAACCCTGGTCCCGGCCGTCCTCTGCTCTCGGGTCTGCCGCCTCTAACCAGTGAGCCACACTACTGGTGAATCAAACACTCACACCCAGTCAAAAGATCTGGGTTTAATCCATCACCGTTCTTTAGTCTACTCTGCCACCCCAGTTCGGACATGGCTATATGCAAATCAGTCTGACCCTGTGCCTCATGGGAACAGTCCAGCCCGAACTGCCAAGCCATGTCTTCCCTGGACCGGAAACAAGCTTCCGAGGACCGGTTTCTGGCATAGCAGCCTTCTTCAGCCCGGCTTGCTTGAATCCAGTGGCAAAGTGAGCAAGGGACTCACGTCTGAGCATACCCTGCCACACTTATGGCGGCCAAAAGCGGTACAAAAGGGGGTGGTGATGGACGGAGCATCTGAATCAATCAAACACTCACACCCAGTCAAAAGATCTGGGTTTAATCCATCACCGTTATTTAGCCCACTCCGCCACCCCAGTTCAGACATGGCTATATGCAAATCAGTCTGACCCTGTGCCTCATGGGAACAGTCCAGCCCGAACTGCCAAGCCATGTCTTCCCTGGACCGGAAACAAGCTTCCGAGGACCGGTTTCTGGCATTCCAGCCATCTACATTCCGGCTTGCTTGAATCCAGTGGCAAAGTGAGCAAGGGACTCACGTCTGAGCATACCCTGCAACACCTATGGCGGCCAAACGCGGTACAAAAGGGGGTGGTGATGGACGGAGCATCTGAATCAATCAAACACTCACACCCAGTCAAAAGATCCGGGTTTAATCCATCACTGTTCTTCAGCCCACTCTGCCACCCCAGTTCAGACATGGCTATATGCAAATCAGTCTGACCCTGTGCCTCATGGGAACAGTCTAGCCCCAACTGCCAAGCCATGTCTTCCCTGGACCGGAAACAAGCTCCGAGGACCGGTTTCCGGCATTCCAGCCGTCTTCAGCCCGGCTTGCTTGAATCCAGTGGCAAAGTGAGCAAGGGACTCACGTCTGAGCATACCCTGCCACACTTCAGGCGGCCAAAAGCGGTACAAAAGGTGGTGGTGATGGACGGAGCATCTGAATCAATCAAACACTCACACCCATTCAAAAGATCTGGGTTTAATCCATCACTGTTCTTTAGCCCACTCCGCCACCTCAGTTCAGACATGGCTATATGCAAATCAGTCTGACCCTGTGCCTCATGGGAACAGTCCAGCCCGAACTGCCAAGCCATGTCTTCCCTGGACCGGAAACAAGCTTCCGCGGACCGGTTTCTGGCATTCCAGCCGTCTTCAGCCCGGCTTGCTTGAATCCAGTGGCAAAGTGAGCAAGGGACTCACGTCTGAGCATACCCTGCCACACTTATGGCGGCCAAAAGCGGTACAAAAGGGGGTGGTGATGGACGGAGCATCTGAATCAATCAAACACTCACACCCAGTCAAAAGATCTGGGTTTAATCCATCACCGTTCTTTAGCCCACTCTGCCACCCCAGTTCAGACATGGCTATATGCAAATCAGTAGGACCCTGTGCCTCATGGGAACAGTCCAGCCCGAACTGCCAAGCCATGTCTTCCCTGGACCGGAAACAAGCTTCCGGGCTGAAGACGGCTGGAATGCCAGAAACTGGCAATATTGCAATTTTTTGTCCTCAGGAACCCGACCCAGTCATGCATAGGCTTGGAGAACTGTACTGATCTGTTTGCTTTCACTATGTTATATATTCTAGAAATCAACTTTGAGGGTGAAGGAGTCTTGATGATGTAAGAGAGAGCAGGGAATTCCGGGGGATCCCCTAAGGAATTCCCTAAGAGAGATTTCAGGGCATAGCAAAGTCTTAGTTACTGGAACCACACCAACGGTGTTGGGCAGGGACCATTCGCCGTCAGCTGTTCCCAGTTGCGGAGTTCCCCCTCCTCAAAGAGGTCGCCTATAATATTGGCACTAGCTTCGCTCATGGCCAGGGAGACCCCGCTATCAATTTTGGGAGGAAGCCAAGTGCACCAGTCCAAAGGGGTCAAGGGGGAGTACAAAATAGCGCCAGCTAGTCTGTTTAGTACCTTGTGCCAAGCATAAACGGTGGATTTATTAGAATCAAGGATACTGGGCCTACATGTTGGATTCATTAGTAGCGCCTCTGGGAGAGTATCAGAACCAGCAGCTATTCTCTCTATTTATATGATTTGGGGGAGTAGAGGGGCAATGCAACCAAGTAGAGGCGTGAGAACACTGCACATCTCTATAGAATAGGTCTAGATCCGGAGTATTGAGACTGCCCAGAGAATACAGAGGTATAAGAACGCCCCATTTTACACAGGGCTGCTTGCCAGCCCAGGCCAGCTGTATCATGAGGGACCTAAATTTAGCAAACATATGTTGTGGGAGGTCCATGGGTATGTTCTGAAACAGGAACAATAGTCTGGGTAGGACAACCATCTTCACCAATGAAACACAACCTAGTAGTGAAAGTGGTAAACGTGTCTATCTAGTCACATCCTCTTCGTCTATCCAATATTTTCCCATAATTATCAACCAACACCACTTCTGGGTCAGTGTGTATCTGGGTCCCTAGATAGCGATCAGACTCTGTTGGCCACTTCAAGGGGAAAAGCATCGTAGGCGGAGGCGGGGAAGGGAAATATTAAGGACAGCTGTCCAAAGTGGACCACTTCGTTCAATACAGGAGTGAAGTGAGTGAAGGGGTCACTAACATAAACTAAATTAGGTTTCAATAACTGTACCCATTTCGGAGCGGAACACCTGGTCTAAAAGGGAATATGGTAGGAGCCTCCATGTGAATGGGGCATGTTTAAATGTAGGGACCGTCAATATGAACTGCACTGGAGAATGGTCGGAGTAAGTTTTGGGAAGTCTTTCACAATTTGAGGCCACTGGGACCAGGCTTCTGGAAACCAACCAGTAATTGATCCTAATACGAGTGTTATGTAACGCAGAGTAGTGAGTAAACCCTGGTGTAGTCTCCTGACACATCTATCTATCTATCTATCTATCTATCTATCTATCTATCTATCTATCTATCTATCTATCTATCTATCTATCTATCTATCTATCTATCTATCTATCTATCTATCTATCTATCTATCTATCTATCTGTCTGTCTGTCTGTCTGTCTATCATATTTCATGTATGTCTTTAGCTTTCTATATATATTTCTGTCTCTCTGTCTTCCTCTGTTTCAGTTTCTTTCCCTCTCTATATGCTTAACATTCATCTTTTCTCTTTGCCAGTCTCCACATTACTCTATGTAAGCCTTTCCGTTATAATTTACCCTGGGCAGAGCACTACGCTACGCTAGCGTAGTTTGCGAAGTTTGCGCAAATTCGCACTACGCGAACTGCACTTAGCACAGTGCAAACATGCGTAGCGTAGCGCAGAGGTCATTTTTTGCTTGCTCGTGGTCCTCAACATCAAGTTGACGACTGCGAGCAAGCAAATTGACATCCCCTCAAGACTTTTTCTTTGTTCGCGATCAGCAACATCAAGTTGCCGATCGCGAGCATGGATAATAAACCTCTCGGCGAGATTCTCAACGCAGGGAGGTCAGGTTTCTCATTGCAAGTGGCCGCGCATGCTCGCGACTTCTCGCGATGAGAAACTTCCAGTCCACGGTGAGAAAGCTGCAGCTCGAGTCAAAATCTACTCGAGCGGCAGAAAAGTACAGCAAGATGCCGTTTTCAATGATTTCACAGCGCCGGATGCTTGTCCGCACTGTGCAATCATTGAAAACGACATCTGGCACAGTGTGAACATGCTACTATGCAGTTCGCATAGTGCTGCGCATAGCTCACGTAGTGCGCAGTGCATTTTGCGTAGCTACGCGTAGCGCTACTTCGTGAACTACACCCACCCCTAGAGTATAATCTCTTTGTCCCCCCAGCTCTGTATATCTTTTTATCTATTCCCGCTCCCCCTCCACGGTTTGTTAGGAAGCACTCTCGGCGGGTGCGGAAGTGCAGTTGTGGAAATAGCCTTAAATTATAGCTCCATTTTTCCAACCTCCAAAAGGAAAAGTCCGCACTCACTGGGTGCTTGATACTTCTTTATTTCAAGCCAACAACAAACAGACGCGTTTCAGCAACAGCCTTCCTCTGTAATCTTTTTATCTATGTGTGTATATCTCTGTCTCTAAATTTACATGCACATATCTTATTCTTCCTCTATCTGTTCTGGTTTTTCTCTCTGATATTTAGCTGTATTTTCTTGTATGTGTTTTTCTCTTCCTTAGTGTGTCTTTCTCTCTGTCTCCATGCCTGTCTCACTCCATTAGCCAATCTTGTCAACACTGTGAAACAGAAAAAATAAAAGGGTTAACACACAGAATCGGTACTTGTGAGTCTCAATAGACCATGGCCTAACGCCAATAAAAATAAATCTTCACAGGACAAAATTGAAAGTCAAAATTATAGCTATTTATTCAAACTTAAAAATCATTATAGAAAGCAAAAAGTCGTTAGTTAGTGAAATTAAAATCAGCATCAATAATGCATCAATTGATACCAATTATGAGAGCGTCAATTATTTTATTCGGCCGAATTATTGAGAGCTAGCAACACAAGGTACAGCTTCAAAGTAAGTAAATAGTAAGAACCAAAATATACAGCCAGATTCATCAATGTCAAATTCTGCGATTTCTAAATTGCGAGAAAAAGCGAATCGCAATTTAGAATTCGCAGAATAGCATTCATGAATATATGCAAGAAAAAAATCGCAATCGCCGATTGCGAGTACCCAAAAATCACAAAAAAATCGCAGAATCGGCCGATACTCGTGTTGAAATTGCGATCTCGCAATACCGAAATCGCTAATTGCGAGATCGCAAAAACGGGAAGTCGCATTCTGAGCATAGTGATGACATCACAACCAGGAAGTAGGGAGGTTCCACCCTCAGTCAGCAGTGAGAGCCAGAAGTGGAAGCAGCATTGCCAGAGCTCCCCTCCAGAGTGCCTAAAGCTGAAAACCAGGAGACACCCCAGTGCCCAGCATGTCACAGGAAGCTGCAGGTGGATCTTCCACAGGAAGAAAAAGGAAAATTAAATTTTCTGAGCAAGAGCTCGAATATTTGATAGATGGAGTCTGCAAGGACCACAATCGCCTCTTCGGTAAAGACTCCAGAAGGGTGCTTGAGGCCGATAAAAGGCGGATATGGGTGCGCATCCGCGCAAAAGTGAACTCTGTGGAGGTGACCCAGCGCTCCGTGGACGAGCTGAAAAAACATTGGTACGACCTCAGAGGGCGGGCAAAGGAGAAGATCACAGAGAGGCTGGGGGAGCGGGTTGCGACAGGTGGAGGGGAGCCTACTGTCCCACCAAACACACCACTCGAGGACCGAGTAGAGGACACCATTAATCCGCAGGCATGCGTGGGTGTGATCCAGCTGAACTCCTCCTGACCCACCCAAGATACACAAGGTAAGTGCCATGCGACTGCGACCCCCTGTCCCCTAACAATGTCCATGACTCCAGATCATCCCATTTCAAACTCCAGTCATGCAGCCAAAGCACACCACAAAAGCGCTATTGCATTGTGGGACATGTAGTCTGACCACAATTACCATCTAGCCCCATAAAGCCAGACCTGTTCAGTGAGAGTCAATCCTGCAGCGAGTCAGGGAGTGGTAGCTTGCATGCATGTAGGAAGCGTAAATGTGGAATAAACATGTCACTAATCAACGTCCACTTTACATCACAGGTGGCGCAGAGGTCCCCAGTACGGACAGCGATGCCCTACAAATTGAGGATATCACAGAGGACACTGAGGGAGACTTACATCTATCCCCACAGCCAGGACCATCAGGACAAGCTGACGCTCCAGCGGTCATTCCACCACCTGTCCCTGTGGACAGTGCCACCTCTGCGCCAACAGGCGCAGCAGTACCACAGCGCGTGACCAAACCACCAGTGGGGCTGACAACACCAGCAGCAGCACGCCGACAAACCCGCCGCCCTGCGGCTGTGAGGAGCCAGTCAAGTGGACTGGTGAGGGAGCAGCGCAATAACACGTTCCGCGCTGGCAGGGGACCAAACGTGCGGCCAGGTGGGCTCTCTATTGAGCGCCGTATGCTGCACGTGCATCAGAGACAAGCCCGTCATCTTGCGGCTATACACCTCCAACTAAACAAGACCGCCAGGAATGTTAGTCTGATGTCAGACCGCATGGAGAGGATGACAGTTGCTATGGAGGCCAACACCCAGGCCATGTACAGCCAGCGGGACCTCAACCGGCGCAGACACCAGCAGCTGCTGACCCGCCTGTCAGCATACACGTGGTCCAATTACATTATTGGCAACGCGACCTACCAGCTCTTGCGACGCTCCTTGGCCATGCAGGTCCATATGGTCCAGTGCTGTCAGGACGTTGCAAGAGCTCTGGAGCAGGTGACAACTGCAGTACAGGGCATGCAGGCAACTGGCCATGGCCGGGGGGTGGGGGGGGTGACGACACTAGTGAGGCTAATTCCAGCCAGAGTAGCCAGTCCGTGCCACTGGTGGTTGCACCCCTACGCAGCAGTAGGCCCTCTGCTGCCTCACGGCCGAATCAGGAGGAGGATGTGGAAAGGAGGTTGGGAGCATCTGCCCGGAGGCGGCATTGAACATTTGAACATTACCACGAGGGGCCATGCTGCTGCTACAAGCATGTCCTCCTCAAGAACATGGGACATATGACGCAATATGTCAATCATGTAACAGTTTGGGGAATCCCCACTTTATTGTGCTGTAACAATAACAAATATTCTGTCTAACTTAATCTGACTCATTTCATTATTACTATTGTCATGCATGAGTGAAGTAATGGATGTGGGGAGTGGGTGCACTAGAAATTGTTCATGCTGATTTGGTTACGGCGCCTGTGTCCTTCTGCAGGATTCTCCCCACATGCGTGACGCACATGTGCAGGTGGTTGGTTGTCCCCTTCCGACTCACTGCCAGAGATACCTACAGGTATCCTGCGCTTGGTAGCAATGTTGTGGAGGATTGCACACACGGCCACGATGCGGCAGCACACCTCTGGCTCGTATTTGATGGCTTCACCAGTCTTGTGCAGTATGCAGAATCTGCTCTTCAAAAGGCCAAATGTCCTCTCAATGCAATTTCTTGTGCGTATGTGGGCAGCATTGTAATGCCGTTGCTGTGGTGTTGCAGGGTTGAGGTATGGGGTGAGGAGGTACTCACGGAGAGCGTAGCCGCTGTCAACTGAATGAAAGGAGCAGAGGGTGAGTGCCTGTTCTGCGCAGCTACATTATCGCAGTGTACTATTATTATTAAAAGGTTCTTTTATAGCGCATGGCCACTCGGGAGCATCCCAGCGCTTAAGACTAACCCGACAGAGATGAATTAAAAATGAAGATCTAAGTTATCTGGTTTTTGGAAACAGAAGAGTTTTTAACTTTTTTCGGAAGACAAGAAGGTTAGGCTCCTGGCGAAGGGGTGGAGGAAGAGCATTCCACAACCCAGTCGCGTTGTGCGAGAACAGACGACCTCCTGTGCGGGCTCTGCTGATCCTAGGAGCTATCAGCAGGTTTTGTTGGTTCGAGCGAAGATTCCTGGAGGGTTTGTATGGTCTGATCATGTCATCTAGAATGGGGGGGCCACTCCCATAGACTGTTTTATGGACCGTGCAGAGTGTCTTAAAATGGATTCGCTCCTTTATAGGGAGCCAGTGCAGGGTGCAGAGAGCGGGCTTGGCTGATATACGATGGTTGGTGCTCGTAAGTAGCCGTGCTGCGGAATTCTGGACAACCTGAAGTTGCCGGATAACCGACACGGGGGCTCCAAGATAGAGCGCATTTCAATAATCCAGCCTAGATAAAATAAGGGACTGGACTATGGTTTTCTTTGCTGTTTCGGGTAGCTGAGGGAGGATTTTCCGAATAGTTTTCGGCAGTCCGAAGCAGGTGGCCACTGTCTTCCTTGCCTGGATCTTGAATGACAGCTCTGCATCCAACCAAAACCCGAGACTCTGTATCTCGGTCTTTGGGGTAGGTCCTGGACCCATACAGGGGGGCCAATGTATCATGTTGTTGAATATGGCTCGTTTTCCTAAGAGCATCAGCTCTGTTTTTCCTCCATTCAATTTCAGGTGGGACAAGTCCATCCAGTTTGCTACCGCCTCCAGGCAACGACAAAGCCTGGAGGGGGCGGATTCCACCTGATTGAGAGAGACAACTAGCTGTGTGTCGTCAGCATAGCTTACCAATTGGATCCCAAAGGGAGCTACTACTTCTGCCAGAGGCGCCATATATACATTAAACAGTGTGGGGCTAAGGGAGGAACCCTGTGGCACCCCACACTGTAATGGCATTGATGGGGAGCAACCGTTTTCTGAAAAGACCTTAAAAGATCTGTCAGCAAGAAAGGACTCCAGCCACATGAGTGCCCTGTCTGTGACGCCCAGCTTTCTGAGACGAGACAGGAGGACACAGTGGTTCACCGTGTCGAAGGCGGCACTGAGGTCCAGGAGGATAATGGCCGCGCTGCCACCCGCGTCCAGAACCCTCCTGGAATCCTCTACCACCCTCAACAGTGCCGTCTCCGTTCCCTGTCCTCTCCGGAACCCAGTTTGGGTTGGATGGAGCAGGTTATGGGTCTCCAAAAAGGATGATAATTGTTTATTTACCCATTTCTCAGCAAGTTTACTGATGCCAGGGAGCAGGGAAATGGGACGATAGTTGGAAAAGTCCTGAGGGTCGAGATGAGGCTTTTTTAACAGGGCCCTAACCATGGCCAATTTCCAGTCTTGGGGTACCCTTCCTGATTCAAGTGAGGTGTTGACTAGATGGATGATGTGTGTACTGATATTAGGCAGGGCCAGCTTTAGAATATTCATAGGGGCTGGGTCTAGCGGAGACCCGCTTTTTACAGAGTTGAAAAGTGAGGGTAGAAGCTCAGTGCTAAGGGGGGAAAAGAAAGAAAGGCAAGGCAGAGTGATATCAGTATCATCTGGCAAGGGAAGGATCGGTTCTTCCAAGGATAGAGGAGGGAGGGACAGAAGGATCATTTTAATTTTTTCAGCAAAAAAATTTGCCGGGTTGTTGCAGTGAGCGTCAGCCTCCTCCGTACTGAGTAGTGGTGATGGCGGGTCGGGGGCTTTTAGCAGAGAGTTAGCTATCTTAAACATCTCTCTTGGGGCATTGGCAGAGATCTCTATTTTTTCTGCGAAAAAGATGGATTTATTTATTTATTTATTTATTTACGCAACTTTTATAGCGCAACAAATACCCGAAGGTGTCTCGGCGCTGTGGAGCAACAGAGTTCATCATCCTACCACCTTCTCACTGGTTAAACAACCATGTTTTCAGAAGCCTACGGAACCTAATCAGATTCGGAGCAGCTTTTATGGCAGTTGGCAGAAGGTTCCAAAGTTTTGGAGTGGCCGCCAAAAAGCGCCTATCACCCCAGGTGACTGATCTTGTACGTGGCACCAGCAGAAGACTGGTATTGGCCGATCTAAGGTGCCTTCTGGGGGTATAGAACTGAAAAGCTTCGATCAGGAATCTGGGTCCTGTGCCATGTAAGGCCTTATAGGCAATACAGAGGGCCTTAAATTTGACACGGCTCTCAACTCTCAGCCAGTGAAGCTGGCGGATACCAGAAGTGGTGGATTTGCGGCGAGGGATGTTAAGAAGAATCCTAGCAGCCGCATTCTGAATAGATTGCAGCTTCGTGATGACACGCTTCTGAGTGTGGAGAAAGAGAGCATTCCCGTAATCTATTTTTGAGAAGACTAAGGTAGAGACCAAAGTCTTCCCGGCTGACGGAGGGAGATAAGGTAACAGCTTCTTAATCTTTTTCAAGATGTAGAAAGAAGATGACACAACCTTATTAACATGGAGGTCAAAGACCAGCTTGTTGTCGAAAATCACTCCCAGGTTTCTGGCTTTTTCCACTGGGACAGGTGGATGGCCAAGCTTATCTGGCCACCAACCGAGAGACCATTCAGGAGAGAGTTTTCCGAAGGTCATGATCTCGGTCTTGTCCGAGTTAAGCCTGAGACAGTTCAAGGCCATCCAGGTACTGACCTCGAGCATGGCTTTCTGGAAGTTGGCTGCTACAGTAAGGCCATCCTTATGGATACCCAGCACCAGCTGGGTATCATCTGCATACGATGTTAACTGTATCCCATAGGCCTTTATTATCCTCGCTAAGTCCGCTACATAGATGTTAAAGAGCATGGGACTTAGCGAGGAGCCTTGTGGGACTCCACAGGGGAGTGCAGAGATGGGAGAGTAAAAATCTCCGAGCCTTACTGTCTGGGTACGGTTTGCCAGGAAGGATGAGATAAGATCCTTAGCCCGACCATTTATACCCAGAGTTGTGACACGGTCGACAAGAGTGACATGGTCGACCGTGTCGAAGGCTGCCGACAAATCCAGAAGGATCAGGATAGCCGCCCCTCCCTGATCCATGATCGTCCTGATCTCATCAGAGGCCTTTATCAAGGCAGTCTCTGTTCCATGCCCTCTCCTGAATCCAAACTGCGTTTCGTCGAGAAGTTGGTGAGTCTCGACGAACTCTGAGAGCTGCTGGTTCATCAGATATTCGCATACTTTGGCAGGAAAGGGCAGGCACGCAATTGGTCTATAACTTGCGACAGCAGTGGGATCTAAGGAAGGTTTTTTTAGGAGGGGTTTAATAACAGCCTTCTTCCATATACTAGGGAATTGGCCTGTTAAGAATATGTTATTACAGATTTCCATCAGTGGGAGTGAGATTACTTCTGTGAGTTTCTGCATCACGGACGGGGGACAGGGGTCCAAAGGAGAGCCTGATTTAGTAGTGGAAATAATTTTGATCACATCCTGATGTGAAACAGGTGAAAAACAGGAGAAGGAGTCGGGATTAGGATATGACAATATTTCTTTCCCGCTATCACCTCTATGTTCAGTTCTAATATCGTTTCCAAATGAGGCGTAAATATCTGCAACCTTGGTAGTAAAAAAGATGGCCAGTT
The DNA here is from genome assembly GCF_964263255.1 of Lissotriton vulgaris. Lineage (NCBI taxonomy): Eukaryota > Metazoa > Chordata > Amphibia > Caudata > Salamandridae > Lissotriton > Lissotriton vulgaris. Next base: position 23,081,581 of record NC_141690.1, on the reverse strand, counting down.
CATTGCAGAAAGTCTGTGAGGGCTCAACTCCAGGTCCAGTGGAGGGGGTAGACAGGGTGGTGACAACAGTGAATAATTCTCTGGCAGAGTTAGCAGCAGTCTCAATTTGTGCTGAGTAAAAGACTGTTTTCCGGGCTAGTATCGCCTTTTTATAGATCAAAAGAGCATCTTTATAGGTTTGTCTAGCTGTGTCACAGTAAGCTTTCCTCCAGCGCCTTTCTAAATTCCTACAATGTTGGCGATGTAGACGAAGATCTTCATTATACCAGGGGGCTGAAGGCGATACTCTATTTGGTTGCCTAAATTTCTCTGGGGCCACTAAATCAGCGGCACTTCTGATCCAGTCCTGGAACTCAGAAGCTGATGGTGATAAGCTATTACCTCCATGGGGACAGGAGGAAGCCAGGGAGTGCAGCATCTGAGGGAGATCAGCAGTTTTCCAGGCCCGGGCACCTATCTTGGTGCGAGGTCTGGGGTGCAGTGAGGTAGAAAGTCGAGCATCTAATTGAAAGATAATAGCCCTTTGGTCTGACCATGGAATTGGAATAGTATCTGATACAGTAATGTCAGGGTCATTAGTAAATAGCCCGTCCAAGGAGTGTCCGGCTTGATGTGTGGGACCCTTGACTAATTGGTGCAGTCCAAGGTTGGCAAAATCAGTCATGAGTTGGGCAGTATCTGGGTTGTCCTGATCTTCCAGATAAAAGTTAAAATCTCCCAATATGGTGAATTTATCAGAGCAAATGACATTGTCACTCAGGTCAGAGAGGGTAGAGAGAAAAGAGTGACGGGGGCCAGGGGGTCGATAAAGTATTATACCCTTTAGTGCCCGTTTGGGGTTAATACTGATGGCAAAAACCGCTGATTCACAGTTAGCCGAGTTTATAGGATCGAGTGTGGTGCGATATTTGTCCTTATAGATAATAGCAAGGCCCCCACCTCGTCCTATAGGCCTGTCATGTCTGGCGACACTGTATCCAGCCGGAGTGGCATTGCAGAAATCCGGACCAGATCCGGCATCTGCCCAAGTCTCGGTGACAAATAGTACATCTAGGTTATGAGTGAGTATAAGCTCACTGATATAGAAGCTGTGACATGGGAGCGAGCGCGCATTGATGAGCGCAGCTCGACAAACATGAGGAGTTATGTTCTCTCTAACAAGTGATGTGCTGTGGGTAGGATCAGAGTGGGCTGAAGGACAGATTGTGGTACATTGGTAGCTACAGGCTGGGCATATGAAAGGAAGAGTGGGAATCGCAGCGGTCAGGACAGCAGTGGTAGGGTAGGAATTGTAGGATGGAATTAGTCAGCCTTGTTTAGTCTGTGTAATGTGGCTTTACCCTCTGGGCAGAAGCCGAATTCTAGTCTGTGCAGAACCTCAGTCGGTAGGTGGTCTCAATCATTTAAGATTTCTGGCTGGTGTCCTTTTGGTGATTTACACCTATAGGCCTGTGAGAAGATCTGCCTCCTGCAATGTTTCTTGGGCCACAACAACCCAACTAATACAATGACTATTTCATTTGCACCTGGAAGCATGTCTCTGTCTCTCAACACCTAATAAAAGAGCTGTCCTGTAATATAGCCAGCAATGAGAGATGTCCTCAGTGGCCATTCAGGCTGGGAAAGAGATAACTCTGTAACAGTGCTCTGGGCTTTTTATATGGAGTAGATACACACTCAGCTCTGGACTTTTCAGGAGAGCCCCCATTTCACCTTTTATCTGCTGCCACTTACCACCTCAGGCAACTAACTCATATTTTCAGCATTTCAAAATTGTAATTTTTATAATAAATAAGAAAAATAATTTGGCCACGTTAAGGGCAGATTTATATTTTTTTAGAGAGAGTCTATATTTGGTTTTTCTCTCTTCCTCAAAATGTTTTCGCCACTGTCTCTCCAACCGTTTACATTCTTGTTTTAGTGACCTTAGCTCAGAAGTAAACCAAGGTTGTTTAGTGGAACCTTTCTTTTTGGAGATATTTATTTTTGGAAGCACCTTATCCAATGATGATTCAATCCATTGGTTAAATTCCACATTAGCCCTGCCAATGTCCTGATTGGCCTGGGGTTCGCTCGTGTTCAGTGCCTCTACCCATTCATTCATGTCTAATTTTGTCCACCGCCTACTCAGAGTTTTACTGAGCAGTTTTGCTGGACCGGGTACGGGCGTATTCCATGTGAAGGGGATGAGCATATGATCTGTCCAAGGAATAGGGTATGGCTCGGCTGATGTTAAGTCCACAATGTTTGAAAATATAGGGTCTAGGAGGTTCCCTTTAGAGTGGGTGGGATGGGAGACTATCAGATTCAGTTCACATGCCGCAAGATCCTTAGTTAATTCAGTGGCAGTAGTATCTGAGGGATTATTAAAATGGAGATTCAGATCTATTGTGGGGCGTGTGTACTTACCTTGTAGGTGTCCTTCCCCAAAGTCTCCCCTGGCCAGTCGTGTGTGAATGCCGCTGTGCCGGAATATGAAGGAGTCATGTGTGCTCCCCGGGTACTGTGCCACTATGTCCGTGATGATTGTCTTAGCATTGCACACCATCTGGATATTGAGAGAGTGGTAAGACTTGCGGTTGCGATACATGTATTCCGTTTGTGCTGGTGGGCAGATGTGGATGTGGGTACAGTCAATGCATCCTATTACATGCAGAAATTGTGTACGTTGTAAAATTGTAGCTTGGTGTCATTCAAGTCCTGTTGGCTGGTGGGGAATGAGATGTAGTGGTGTAGCCGGATCAGCATAGCCTCCAGGAAACTCCTTAGGCAGCGGGACATTGTGGGCTGGGATTTCCCCCCTGCAACAGCGACTATCCCCTGGAAGCATCCGGAGGCCGGAAGGTGCAGGCTGCACAATACCTGGACATGGGCCGGCACGGCATTGGTCCTCCTTGTTGGGTGCTGCATCAGGGGGTCTAGGTCCAGGATCAGCTTGATGATCATTGTCCCATTCAGGCGGTACTTAGCGTAAATTTGCTCCCTGGTTTGGCCCAGAAGGGTGACCCGCTGGCGGAATATCCGCTCCTGGATCCTACATCTGTTCCATGCTGCTCGCTGTAGCCTTCGCCGCCTGACCACCATGTAGAGCCCTGGCATTGTGAAAGTCCTCATGCTCCAGCTGCATATCCTTAAGTGTGTTTGGTCAGGCCTGCACCTGTTGGTAGTTTGTAAACGTTTTTTTTAAAAAACATTTTTTTTCCTTACTGGTTACCACCTGGTTTGGGTTCTCCTTAAATTGCGAGTCGCAAATAGCGATTTTCAGGATTTTCGCATTCTGCGATTTTCATGAATAGCGATTGCGATTGTTTTGCGATTTTGCAGACTAATTCGCAGAATCTATGGTTTCTCGCAATTTCAGAATCGCAAATGGGCTTCTTCCAGGTTTCTGCGAATTTATTATCGTTTTCGCAGTTTTTCTTTAGCAAATTCGCATTTTTAGGTTTTACACTGTCATGAATTCCTTTTCATCAAATTGCGATCACAATTGCTTATTCGCAGCTATTGCGATCGCAATTTGGCTTCATGAATCTAGCTGACAGTTCGGCATAAGGACTAGCAAAATCTTAGTAAAGCCTAAGCATAAATCTTACACAGACTACTTCAGCTCAGTTTGGAAAGCAAGCAAGTATTAAAAAAATCACTAGGCAAACTAGTGTAAATTTGCACAGTTCAAAAAGACCTGTTCAAAAAGACGAGAAAAGTGTGGCATATTTCACAGAAAATACCTGTTTTATAGGTTGCAGACAGCGAAACACACTCTTGAAAGGGAAGATCTGACATCATAGTGCTGTCCTAATGATGTTAATTCACACAAACCAATATTAAAACAAGAAAATATATATCAAATAAGAAATATTTAGGAACACCTACTTTCATTCATAATTATTAACGGGGTCCATAGGCAATGAATGGAATTATGTGACAGACAATACACAGTGCAACTGCTTAGAGCAGAACCGAGCAAAACGCCGTGTATATTGAAAATATAGGAGCATCCACACATTTATATATTTCAGGTAAACAAAATAAACACCACAACAAAATGAATTCTATTTTGTATATGTCTTTTCTGAAAAAGAAAAACACAGAAGCAAAACATGCATATAAGAAACTCATTTACGTAATTTTCAAAGCCACATTTTCTCTGTCACTGAAAACAACGAAGGGAAATGCAGGCTGACTTCAGCCTAGTCATGTCAGATGAAGCCGGGTTATGCTAACTAAACACTTAAACTAAGATTTATTTGTATTCTTTAAAGATGCATGACATGATCTTTGCCTATTTCTGTCTTTCTTTCACCATGCCTGATTATGTCTCCCTGCGAGTATTCAATGCTATTTAGCTGGCATTGTCTTTGTCTCCTTCTCTGACTGTCTACTTCTGTCTTTATTTCTCCCTGTCTCTCTTTTCCAATTGTTAGAACTGGCACTCTTGGTTAGTAGTCCCCAAAACCTTTTTGCCTTCACCCCTTCTATTTTTTAACCCATTTTTCTGGCATCTAGGAATTCTGTGTTCTTTACCACTGCAAACCTGTGCTAAAGTTCTTGTGCTCTCTCCTTTACAATTGGTAAACCTGGCTTGTAACCAATGGCCACATGTAATTTACATATATGTCCCTAGTAAAGTGATACTACAAGTACATAGAGCATGTAATTTAAATGCTACAAGTGGGTCTGTAACACTTATTCTGCTACCCACCTCTATAGCTCTTTAGACATGTCTCATGCCTGCTATTACAGCCTGTTTGCAGTTTTAAATGGCCAATTCGATGTAGCAAAATTAACCATTTCCTAAGACTAAAACTCATTTTTTAATACCTAGAAGTCACCCCCAGGGTAGGGCCTAAACAGTCCGTAGGGCATAGTGCATTGTATTTAAAAAGTTAGACATGTACTTTTAAGTTTAAGATGTCCTTGTAGAGAACAACTCACACATTTATTTTTCACTACTATGAGGCCTATCGCTCCTGTAGGATAATGTTGGGCTGCCTAGTTTCATTTAAACAGGGATAACTTTTCTTTGGGAACAGGTAGGAATATCATGGTTGGTGTCCATGGAATTGTAACTCAAGTTCAAGTTCAAGTTCAGGAATTTATATAGCGCACTACTCACCCAGAGGGTCTCAAGGCGCTTGGGGAGGGGGTTCACTATTTATCAAATAACCAGGTTTTAAGTTCTTTTCTGAAGGAGATGTTGTTCTGTGTAAGGCGGAGGTGAGTGGGGAGTGAGTTCCAGGTCTTGGCCGCCAAGTAGGAGAAGGATCTACCTCCCATGGTGGATGTTTGGAAACGCGAACTGCGGCGAGGCCTTGATTGGAGGATCTTAGTTGGCGGGTGGCACAGTCAGATTTTAAGCCAAAATCCTGATAGTTCCACTTTTAGAAGTTGGCATTTACTTGTCCTAGGCATTTGGTGCCAGGAGCTTGTTCTCTGAGTCACATGACTATGTATGGTTGGCCATTGGCCTTTGTGTATTCCTCTCACATAGCCACATAATAGAGGACCTGGGTGTAGCAGGATGGGTCATTCATGTCAGAATGGGGTGGCGGAGCTATGCACAGCCCTTCTTGCACTTCAAAACAATACCTCAACTCAAACACAACAAACTTCACACTAGCCAATGGTGGCTGCAGACATGAAAGGCTTCAGGACAGCTCGGCTAGAAATTCCAAATACCTAAACAGGGGGGGGCTCAAGAAGGTTCTCCTATTTCAAAGCTAATACCAGGTATCGAAAAGGGGCCCTCAGGCCCTCTATTCAGATCACTTCTGAACCTGTGAAGGACTAAGAAGAAAGACTTTTCTGCTGCCCTGAGACAAGAAGGACTCTGTTGTGCTGTCCTGCTGCCTCAGTAAGGATGACCGGATCAGCTTCTTGAATCCAGAACTAGCACAATTACTCCATGGATTAACTACTGGCTGTTCTAAGCTATAGGGACATAACAAGATCCAGAGATCTGCCCTGTATCTGTCAAGTTGCCCAGACTAAACTGGACCTACCTGGGCCTTGCTAATGGCCTCAGCTGGATTGAGTCCTGATCCCCATGAGGCATACTCTTGACTGGCATCAGCGTGTACTCCTCCTGGCCAAACTTTGGATTTCCCCAGAACCAATGCAGCGTGACACAGCTTGACACATTGCATTTTATTTATTTTTGGAGCTTATAACGCGCGCGGCTTTCCCAGACAGGGGTGTCCCGGCGCTGCGGACAGCAGGCTAAACTATAGGGTGGTGGCCACTAGGGGCTAACGAACAGCCAGGTTTACAGTCTAATCCGGAACAGTGATTCCGAAGAAGTAAACCTAAGATCTAATGGAAGGCTGTTCCAGAGTTTAGCGGTTACAACTGCAAACGCTTGACCACCCATTCTGGACCGGCGAAAGCGCGTGGTGGCCAGGAGGCGGAGATTGTTGGACCTAAGGGACCTGGTGGAATAGACAAGTTTGAGCCTTTTTCTCAAGTAGCCTGGGCCAAGTCCATTGAGGGCCCTGAAAGCAAAAGTCAATGCCTTAAACTGGATACACCGGGTTACTGGCAACCAATGCAGCTTCCTCAGATAAGATGACACCGAGTGGCGATAAGGGATATTGCCAATCAGTCTAGCTGCCGCATTTTGTACGCTCTGCAAGCACTCGATTTGGTAAGCAGGGGCGCCCACATATAAGCTGTTAGAGTAATCTAGATGTGAGGTGATCAGGGCAAGTATAATGGTCCTGCGAGAGTCCAGCGGGAGGTACGGAAACATTTTCCCAATCATTCGCAGCTTGCCGAAGCAAGCTGCCATTACCTTGTTAATTTGGGTTTTACAAGATTAAGAATTATCGAATTGAAAACCCATATTTCGGGCTGCTTGGACTGGGACCGGTGGGGGATTTAGCTCTGTGGGCCACCACTGAATGGCTGGTTGTGGAGTTTTCTGATTGAAAAATAAGACCTCCGTCTTATCAGTGTTAAGTTTAAGATGATTGGAGGTCATCCAGGAAGAGATATTGCTGAGGCAGTGGCGAAAATTAGCCAAGTTGTTGTCAGAGTGATCTCTAAAAGAGAATACAAGCTGAGTATCATCAGCATAAGAGATCACTCTGACCCCCCAGGCTTCAACCACTTTTGCCAGCGGTGCAAGATATACATTAAAAAACAGTGGGCTCAGTGCAGAGCCCTGCGGAACACCACAGAGCAGAGGTTTTTCTTCTGATTCCAAAGGTCGAAGAAGGACCTTCTGGGTACGTCCCATAAAAAAGGATCTAATACAGGCCAGTGGGGTGCCCCCAATACCAATATGGCACAGTCGGTCTAACAGTATATCATGTGATACAGTATCGAAAGCTGCGGATAGGTCGAGGAGGACCAGCATGGCCTCCTCGCCCCCATCCACTCACTCTCAAATAGACTCCGACACTTCTAGGAGTGCCGTCTCCGTGCTAAAGCCTGGTCAGAAACCAGACTGAGAGTCATGCAATAGTTGATTAGCTTCAAGATGTTCTGCCAATTGTTTCTGAACTATCTTCTCTAAGATTTTTGCAGGTTTAGGAAGGAGAGATATCGGACGGTAATTACTGAACAGGGATGGGTCAGAATCCGCCTTTTTAATAATTGGAACCAGCATGACCTGCTTCCACATGTCCGGAAATTGGACAATGCGTAGCGAGGGGTTCCAGATAGCAAGGAGTGGGCTAATCACCAGGGGAGCAAGTTTGCCCAGCACCTGTGCTGAAGCAGGATCGAAAGGGGACCCTATTTGCACTGATCAAACAGAGTCATTTATTTACTCATTGGTGAGGTCTTTAAAAGATGTCAGGGTCACCTTCTGCATGACATTAGAGTCAGACGAGGGCCAAGACCTATCTTGAGTAAATGTGGATGTAATCTTGGCAATCTTGTCATGAAAGTAGTCAGACTATGCAAGACCTCACACTGCAGCCCTCGCAGCTCTTCATTGGAAATTATGCAAAGCAATGCAACTGAACACAGGACCTCACATCTCATCATTTGCAGCTCCATATCGGAACCAATACAGTACAACGCAACTCAATTCAGGGCCTTGAATCACAGCTCTTGCAACTCATCACCAGAACCGATGCAACCCTGTACTTCTAGGCCATAAGGTACAATCTTCAGTGGGACTAACCTGGTTTCTGTGTCCAGTCCACACTACACCATGGTCAGTCTGAACTTGGGACTTTGTATCAGGCCGAACGACCAGATAATCGCAATTGACACTTTGCGCTTTTAGGTGCTATACTTTCCTTAAAACTTTGAAATTGCCTATCTACAGTTCAATTGATTGGATTTGTGTTGTCTTGGTGTCAAACAATGAATCACAATTCCCTCTATTTTTTAACTAGGTTTGGGATTTTTCTTGTGTTGTGTTATCAATTTTATTGTTGTTTGTGTGCTGCATAAATACTTCACACATTGCTTCTAAGTTAAGCCTGGCTGCCTTTATGCCAATCTACCAAAAGGTTAAGCACATGTTAATTTAGTGGCATTTTGTAGTTCACCCTGACAAGGATTGTGGCTGTTACTTGAGAAAGGTTCACACACCCTCAACCATCAACACAATTCCTCTCACTAATGAATAGCTCTGCTTTTTGCTCTCTCTTCTTTTTTTTGCTTTTCTTTCTCCTTTTACATGTATCACTCCATGTCTAGCTGTATATTTACCTGTCTCTCTCACTCCCAAGAGCTCTCTTTTACATTCTCTATGCCAACCTCTCACCTCTATCTTTTCTTTCTGTCTCTCTCTCTGAGCGGTCTTCTCTCTCTCTCTCCCGGTCTCTCTCTATTTCTCTTTCTCACGCTCTCCACTTTTCACTATATATTTCTTTAATTATTTATTTGATATTTTATTTAACCCAGAATAGGCCCATTGGGTGACCTAGTACTTGAAAGAGAGTCATGCTGCTTGTTGCAGGTTACAAGAGTGATCTCATGCAGTATATAGAAAGGTAGGCATTATGGTAATAGAGTCTCCCACAGAGTCTACATCAGGGTTCTCCAAAGTCAGTCCTGGAGGACTGGCTCCATTCCAGGCTTTTAGCATATGCTTGTTTAGATAAATGTAGTTAATTATGTTAAAAATCTGCCATGGATCTGGCCCTCCAGGACCGATTTCGGAGAAGCCTGTTCTACAAGTTTATGGTTACCGAGGTGCTTTCTACATTTAATACAGATATGCATAATAGAGTTAAAGTGATATATTGATCTCAACTATAAAAGCACAGGAACAAAGTATCCTTATGACATTTATCAGTGCAGATGAACAGACAGTATATAGACAACCAGACCTTTACTATTGTTCTAATTGGACTGCTCATAATATTGCTTGATTGGAATTCCTGGCAAAGGTCTGACATCTTGTGCATGTGCTCTTTATTCTGGGAAGTGGAAGTGAAAAAACAGTGACCTCACTCTGACAAGGGAGAAGATTCTCTAGCTGGACACAAAGCTTTCGGATTCCATTGCGCAGAGTGTGCAGAAGATGCTGGGGACTGGGTAATGCATCTGGTTAAGGGGGCAGGTTTAGTTGAGTCTAGAGAGGGAAACATCCTTTACAACACAACTTTTACCACTCAGGGCCTTTACGACGCAACTTTTACAACGCAAACCATTACAATGCATTGCGCTGGGGGGCGCTCTAGGATAGGGAATAGGTTTAATGTACAATCCAACACCTTCCCTACTATCCAAGGGCACTGGAGTTGGAATAGTAAATTCAACTATTCACTATCCAGCGCCCCAAAGCACTATGCATTATAAAGGCATGCGTTGTAAAAACCGCGTTGTAAAGGCATGCGTGGTAAAAGCATGCGTTGTAACATCATACATCCGTCTAGAGAATGCTACTGGTGGGGGAGAGGTCATTCTGCACCGCTATAGATATATCATTTGGAAGCAGAGTACAACAAAATGCTGCAAATGCTCCTCATTGAACTAGTAGTCATCATGGAATGTGGAATCGTGTTGTCAGTGCCAACAGAATCCCACTATTTCATGCTTCCACTTGGTCAATTAGCACTTTGTGCACTAAAAAACACTTGAGCAAGTGCCAAAATACCAGGGTATACTAGGTAAATAACAACCATGCAGATAATCTGTTTTACAAAATGAAAACATCCAGGTACACAGTTTTTGTCCGGTGAAAATTAACAAAGAATTTAATTACTAATGATAGCCCCATATAATGCTTGAGGGCCAATGCTACAATCACTACAGGGGTGTAATGGAGGCCCCCACAGCCCCTCCAGGGCGGCGGGCCCACACCATTGACTTCAGGTGGAACCCCCGTGGGCCGGCCAGCTGCAAACAAATATAACACTCAGAAGCAGCCAGGCATTTAGGGAATGCGTAATGAGTGCCCCCTCACCTTACCTTACCAAGGGGCCCGCTGAGGTTTAGTTACACCACTGATTCACTATCGGCCTTTTTTTGGACAAGTTAACTGGAAACCACTCTCTCGTGCCTGTCCTCTAATCGAATATTATTTAGGCAAAGCTACTTGTGGACATATATAAATTGTACAAAGAACTTTGGCAGGGCGAACTGCGAAAATAGATGCTTAAATGTGGAAATGTGATATTGCACGTCATTATCTTAGGGGTGTGTTTGACAAAAGTTCATGCAACGCAGGGCAGCAAGCAAAGTCGTTGTGCTGCGTTGATTGAAATGGACAAAGCAGAGAAGCACCACATCCACTAAGGTATGGCGCTCCCCCCTCAGCTGCCTCCAAGCACAGGTGCACTTGTGGCTGCCAATGCTGGGAGCCACGCGCCATGCTGCAAAGGTGCCTATGTTATGAGTAGGATTGTTTTTGTGCAGGAGGAAAGAGCCTGCTGCCCAAAAAGCATCTTGCTAAGCAATTTCCACTTTCTATGCCTAATGCAACATGCATCACTCATAGCAAACGGATCTAACAAAGGGAAATCACGATATTTGTCGCCGTCATGACTGTTTCCAGGAATTGTAGCATTTTTTCGCATTTCCAGCTTTGCTAGCTTTAGTAAATATGGGAATGCGCCAACATCTATTGGTGGTTGCTTGGGAATGCCAATACTCCACCAATGAAGCACCTCCCAGGTTCAGTGTGAGGCAACACAGCTCAAGAGGCTGCGTTGTATTTTTTTTACCAAGCCATTTAAGGCAATGCAAGCCGGCCATTGCGTGGTTTAGTAAATGGCAACTCACATTTTGCATCGTGGCTGCGCCAAAAAGTGGTGTAACCGCATGCAAATTCTTAGTGAATCTGGGCCTTCGTTTTTGACTATCACCGAAGGAGTACAAATACAAAAGTATATTTCTCTATGTTTTCTATCAGAAAGCGGTAATCTAGTTTACAGAAAATCATTTACGAAAATATACAGGTATGCCCTTCTACAGTTATAGGGGCGCTATTAGAGTAACCCCGATTTTCTAGGGTGTGATTTTCTTTAACTTGACAAGACAAATAAACAAATAGGTTCAATGAACTTCATCAAAAACGCACTTTGATTCCGAACACATTTATAAAAGGCAATTTAAAACCAACAGTTTTGGCTTTAGCAAGTGAATGCATTCAAATGCAGATATGCACACATGTAATCTTGATGCGTTTGCAAAACCAGAGTTATTGGCTTTGCTAAAGCTTCTTTTTGTATAATAATCGCTATGTGGCTCTGCCATGGATCTGTTTTCAGATGTGCTTTGTCGCATTCTGCCTCTGTATTGTCCTCCTCCACATGTTTACTGATCCAGGCAAATATGCTGTTAAACACTAGGCTGAAATAGTTTCCCGCGTGGTCAAGCTGACAGCTTAATTATTAGGTTCCATGCAAGAAAACTTATTTTTGGAAGTTATGACTTTTTTATTGGGTATCATAATGATAAAGGGTTTTCTCTTGTGTATTTCTACCATGGCGTACTTCACAACGCCTGCTGGTATTCTATTGGTTAGGCTATAAAAGAGACTTCTATTAAAGAACAGAATACATTTTGAAGAAATATTTTTACACCGTTGTTTTCAGTGTATGTTTTTCCATATTTTTTCTCAACATTTATTTGGAAATTCTGACTGGTTGTGGGCAGAGCAGCATAATGGATCCTACATCATCATTTGAGCTGGTCACAGAGACAGTTACTCACAATTTGCTACAGAGTATTTGATCAATAACTTACTAACAATGAGGAATGTGCAAGCAGTACAATGTATACAGTGAAGAGAGGATACGTAGTGTGCAAGAAAGGATCCTACCTTTGTGCAAACCTTGGAGAAATTTTAAAATTGCCAAAATAAGTATCTCCAGCCAAATAGGGATAGAATGTGTTCCTTAAATTCTATTCTGGATTAAGATATGAAAATGGATACACATTATAAATAATACAATAAAATTGTGCCGGATTCTTAAACATTAGTATCATTTCAAAATGTTACCTTTAAGTGAAATGCTGTGGACCACTCTTCACATCTTGGAGGCCACCTTTTTTGAGAGACTGAAACATTCAAAGTTCATTGAAATGATAGTGCAGATAAACCTAACAACAGTACAACCATCAAAGGAAAATCCGTATGTGTTAGGGGTCTAAGTTTAGCAATTTCGCATAATAGTTTACTGAATTGACAGGCTGTGATAGTTCACCAGCCATTTCTTGAATGCCAGAATACATCAAGAAACCTGTGTCCAAGGATATCTATGAGGATATATTGAATGCTAAAATGTAGCACCAACCCCGGATTTGGAACTTCATGTAATTACTCATAATTTAACATATTATTTGTCAGATTTCCCATAGTTATGCGAAGGCAAATTTCCAGAATTCTGCAAACCCCACCCCACTACGGAAGTTTTCCTTTAATAACCTCACTCATCCTCCACCATGTGACTTAATGTTGTATCTCATATGTTCAGAGTGGGCTGATTTTTTTCATAATAATAATAATAATAATAGTAGTGTAACCTTTTCTGATGTCCCGTCTATTAGTTTCAATTCCCACACTTGGCCAGGAAAGACATCCCCCATTTCCCCTCTTGTTGCGTATTCTCCATATAAGAAAACATGATTCTTTCCCAAATTGGACAGATTTCTTAGGTTACTCATTTAAATCCTAGTCCTACGGAAGCCATTAGGATCTTGGCCCACTCCATCTTTTTGGCCCTCATGAGTCTTAGCAACCTTTCTTTAGCCTCAGGAAAAGTTTACTCCATCTGGGAAATAATTTTGCCAATCCGTTCCCAAAGGAACCAGTGGCTAGCCCTGATATCATGGCCTGTTACAGGCCTATTTACCTCCTCTATTCCATTTTCTGTTGAGCTAGTGGAAAGGATGACAAATCGTTAGATATCTGAGTTTTATGGCAGCTTATAGTGTCTTGCATTTTATTCAATCTTGATTCTGCTTGTCCTTCAAAATTGAGACAACAATATTCAAATGGATCTTGGATAAAGAATGTTAGGTCACATAGGTCTTGCTGGACCTGTCAGTGGCTTTTAACACTAGGACCCATGCTGTACTTCTGAGCAGCCTCAAGGATATTAGCATTACAGATCTTGCCTGGAAATGGTTAGTCTCTTTAGAAGACTGCTTTCAAGAAGTTTCACTTATTGTGTGCAGAATTTAAACTTATCCTGCGTGGTGTTCCTCAGAGTTCAGCTTTGAGCTCCACCTCGTTTAATATCACTGCGGCTCATCTGGCTGCACTTATTTCATCATAGGACCGTGATTACCACTCTTAAAGAGGTAACACTCAACTTACTCTCGGCTGACATACAGAAAATCTTCAATAGCTCTTTAAAGAGTACTAGTATACGGGGCGTGGCTTGCGCGCCGCTTCTACATGGCGTGTCGCGCTTGAGCTCAGAGGCGAGTTCGGCCCGTCGAGCGATTTTCTCCGTTTCCACCTGCCCCTAGAGGCGGAAAAGGCAGACTTCACCAGCGGACCATGCAGGGAGCTGCTTGATGTTTGTTTTTTTGATGTTTTGGACACCGGCGGCATGACTTCTATTTCACGCTCCTGAGACGCTCGTTTTTCCTCACGGACAGCCGCCATTTTACCGCTCGTGACACTGCTGCAGTTTTCTCCTCAGAAGCGCCGCTTATGCTACAATTTTACAGTTGGAAGGTGCTGTCCAGGGCGTTTCGTCTTTGATGCCTGCAATTGGTAACATTTATTATTTTTTTCTGTTATTTTCTTGCTGCTTGGCTGGGAATTAAGCTGTCCATGAGCTGTTTCTTTTAGTGCAGTTCTCTCATGTAGGTGTAGTTCTTTTTTTCTAAGAACTCATTACTGTGCTCCCCTGCTTTATTGTAGCTATTTACTATTTTGCTACTTACTTGCCCTGCATATAAGTCCGCCGCTATTACTAAGTAGCGTCCATTGAGCTCAGTGTGCTCTATCTTTTCTGATACAGGCTGCGCAGCTCTTCCTCTTTTCAAGTCACTGTATACTTTCTTTTGGAGGTTGTTTCTTCATGGCTACAAATATGGGTCGTTCCTCGACCAACAAAGACTCCAAAGATACTGGTGCGCCGTTAAAAAGACTTAAGTCAGTGTCTCCTACACCTGAGTCTTCTCAGTCGGACACCACTTCCACGTTGGACACAATACTTGCGCGCCTCAATGAAGTACATGATATTGCGCAGTCAACAAAAACTAACACGGATTTATTACAAGTAGAGGTGTCTGCTATTAGGAATGATTTTAAAGCCCTCTCTCTTCGTGTTTCTGCTACTGAATCACGAATCAGTTGTGCTGAAGATGGTATTCAAAAACAATCCAGATCCCTCAACCACTTAGAGCGCTCAATGGCGGCATTGCGCAGGGATCTCACTGAGCAGGAGGACCGTAATCGTAGATCTAACTTACGCATTTTTGGTTTACCGGAAGATTCAGAGAAATCATCTTCCTCTATGATTGAGTTCTTATCCCATTGGATTCCAGACACCTTACAAATCTCATTCAACAGAGACTTTGAGATAGAAAGAGCACACCGTGTTCCAACGTTTCGATCTAAGACGGCTACCCAGCCAAGAGCAATCATTTTTAAGCCATTGCGGCATCAACATACTGAACTGATTCTCTCTCATATGCGGAAAGCTAAACAAGTCATCTGGGACGGACACCGGATCTCAATTTCTCAGGACTTTGCCAGAGATACCGTTATAAGGAGGAAAGGCTTCCTAAATCTTCGGAAACGTCTTTCTGAGATGGGTATTCCCTCTTCGTTTTCTGGTCCATCAAAGTTCCGCATCACCTATAAAGGACGTTCCAGAATTTTCGATGAGCCGGCTGACCTAGCTACTTTCCTGGACAACCAGCTGGAGATAGAGATAGAGATTCAGAAAGCGACCTCGCAGACTCCGGGTGCCTCGGGCACTTGAACTATTTCCTTCTTTTTTATTGATATATTTTTCTGTATGCCTGGTTCGCTGCTCTCTCTGGTTGTGCTTATATGTCGGTCTTAACTTCCAAGACTGTTAATGGTATTTTTCTGTTCTTCATGTGTCCACACTCATTTCTGTTCTAGCTTTCTTCGTTGCATTTATACTTGTTTGTTTCTTTCTATAGTTCTCCTCCTACAAGTACTTCTTCTTATTTCTCTATTGTTCTATTGCTCTTCTTTTTTTATTCCGCTTCCTGTTTTTTCTCCTTTCTTTATTTTTCTTCTTTTGCATCATGCCTTTTATTTTGATTCTATAACTGTCTCTAGCTCTTTTTGTCTTTGTTTTCGGTCTTTTTTCCTTCGTATCACTTTTCTTTTCTCTTGCCCTTTATCTCTTACATGGTTATATTGCTTTTTCTGCTATGCGTCATTTTCTATCTTTCTTTTTTCTTCCTATTTCGGATGTTTTACCTTTCTTTTCTCACATTTCCGTATATTCCTGCTTTTTCCACGTCGAATTCATAGTGTTATTATATACAGTTATAAATTGTTATTAAATATACAGTTATTATTTTTTTTTATTTTTTTTTTAGGATATACATTTTGTTTCTCATGCTGTAATCTAGTGTACATGATTTACCTCATGTTTATTGTTTCTTACAAATTGTTCTAATTCTATTTGGTACTATAGCTATGTCTCTCATCATCAGACTGTTAGCTAAATGTGATTATATATTTTCTTAGCTATAGTTTAACTATTTACATTATAAGCTGTTTTGCGATGCTACTTTTGCTTGTTACCAGTTCCCCTGTTCCTGCTATCTGGTTACCATGTTTCTTTGGGGCTATTGCCATCAATTATTTATTCGCCTAGTACGGGTCCCTTACTCGCCTTTCCACGTTCTCCCTAGTATGATGTTGGTCTTTTTTAGGCCTTCCCTCCTGCTTCTTCTCTCCCTCCTTTCTTTTCTCTTTTTTTCTCTTCTTCTTTTCTCTTTTTCTTGGATTCCCCAAATGGACGCTCCCACGGTGTTCCTTTTGTTTGATGTTTGGCTCCTTGCAGTTGTGTCGTTGGTCCCTTTTCTGTCATCCATGTTGTCGTTTTTCGATTTTTATGTTTTTCCATGCCGGGTTTAACTGTATTATCCCTTAATGTTAAGGGTTTAAATCATCCGGTGAAGAGGTCGAAAATTTTAGATTATTGTAAATCCCTGTCTTCTGATTTGGTTCTTTTTCAAAAGACCAAGGTCACTAACAAAGAAGCGTTGTTTTTGAGGAAGGAATGGGTTTCGGATGTTTGCTGCTTTGATGCCCTGGGTAAACAAAATGGAGTTATTACGCTAGTTTCAAAGAATTCTGGTTTATCTCTACTTTCTTCTGAGCATGACTCTGAGGGTCGTTGGTTGTTATCTAAATTGTCGGATGGCCAACATGATTTGTTTGTGATGAATATTTATGCACCTAATGTTGATGATCCGTCCTTTTGGAAATCGGTTACTAAAAAATTGAATGACACCCCACACTCTGGTAATCTTATTGTTGGTGGTGATTTTAATTTACCAATGGACCCTCTTTTAGACAGGAATTCTGCATTTCAGTTTCGTCCTCCTAAATCCCACAAACAAATGCTTAACATGTGCTCCATTACTCATCTTCAGGATATTTGGCGCCTTCATAATCCCACTGGTAGTGATTTCTCTTTCTTCTCTTCGCCTCACTCTTCCTTCTCTCGTATTGACTATCTCTTAGTTCATTCTTCTCTTGTTTCATCTTCTTCTTCTCCGCTTATACATCCTATTTTAATCTCTGATCATGCTGCGGTCACTTTTACGCTATCATCTTTTGCCCCTAAATCACGCGCTCGTTCGTGGAGATTGAATACCGAAGTTTTACATGACTCTTCTCTGGTTGATGAATTCGCTAAAGCTATAGATACCTTTTTTCATGAGAACGAAGGCTCTGTCTCTTCCCCAATTGTTCTATGGGACTCTTTTAAATGTACTTTCCGTGGGCAAGTCATTAAATGTATGTCCAAACGTAATTCGGATATTAAAAAGGAACTTACGGACTTGTCCTCTGAAATAAAGACTCTGGAAGCTTCCTTTAGGCAATCTAAGGATCCAACTTGTTTACAGCAAATAAAGTTACTTAAATACAAATATAATACCATTGTTACTAAAAGAGCCCATATTGGGGTACAAGCTCAAAAATCAAAGAAGTTGTTGTTAAAAAATCGAGCTGGGAAAATCTTGGCGGCTACGTTAAAATTTCAGGATTTCTCTTTTAAATCCTCGCAGATCTCTTCTATTACTGACCACGCCGGCTCTAAGAAATTCCAAACACAAGAAATACTTGAAGTTTTTCGCGACTTTTATAATAAGTTGTATACTCCTCCTAATCAATCCTCTTTTGACCAGTGTCAAGCTTTTTTTAAATCGGTTCCGATTCAGTCGATCTCTGATGCTGACTGCTCTTTTTTAAATAAACCTATTTCCCCCGACGAAATCGAGTCTGCGATTAAAGCTACTCGTTCTGGCAAAGCTCCAGGTCCTGATGGTTATCCAATCTTATTTTATAAAACTTTTCTCCCTACGCTTGTCCCCAAATTAAAATCTGTCTTTGATTCTTTTATTAAAGATGGGTCTGTCTCTGGTACGGCTGCTGAAGCTACTATAGTAGTGATCCCTAAAGAGGGGAAAGACCATTTGGATCCCAAAAACTTCCGACCTATTTCTCTCCTTAACATGGAAGCAAAGATTTTTGCTAAAATCCTGGCCAAAAGACTAGAATCCTTTGTCCCTCTTCTTGTTCATCCTTCCCAAACTGGTTTTGTGAAGGGCCGTCTTGCGCGAGACAATATACGCACTTTCTGTCATATTCTCGGTGCTGCTAAACGGTCTCAACTTCCTGCCGCGGCCTTGGCCCTTGATGCGGAAAAGGCGTTCGACAAGGTCTCTTGGCCGTTTCTTCGTGCTGTTTTATGCACGCACAATCTTGGCGACTCTTTCATTAATATGATAATGTCCTTATATTCTTAACCCAAAGCTAACATTAGAGTTAATGGCGCTACATCCTCTTTTTTCAATCTTAGTCAGGGTACTCGACAGGGATGTCCCTTATCCCCGCTCTTATTTTTATTATCTATTGATCCTCTTCTTCGTTTGATTGACCTACACCCTGATATCAAGGGTTTTTCTTTTGGCCCTCACTGTATTAAAACTGCTGCATACGCAGATGATGTTCTTATTTTTTCAGATGATATCGCTTTGGCAATCCCTGCTATTTCTAACATCATTTCCCTATTCTCTTCGGTTTCAGGGTATACCCTAAATAAAGACAAGACGGAAATGTTCCCTTTGAATGCCTATTGTTTCCCCTCTCATATGGGATCAGCGTGTTTTAAGTGGCAGTCTACACACTTGAAATACTTAGGAATTTATTTTTGTTCTACTTTGTCTACCACTGCTGCCTACAATGAATCCCAGACTATACTTAAAGTGCGTCGTCTTTTGGATACATGGTCTCCGAAACATATTTCTTGGTGGGGTCGCCTCCAAACTCTCAAAATGATGATCACGACGATTATTAATTTTGTTTCATCCATGCTGCCGATTAAATTGTCAGACTCATTTTTTCGCGAAATCGATAGTCTGACTTCTAAATTTTTGTGGAATGACAAACGTGCTCGACTTGCATACAAATTTTTGCGTCGTCCTTGTGATATGGGAGGTTGTAATTTTCCTGATTGGGAGAAATATCAGACTGCTTTTTTGGCGTCTCAAGGTGCTTTATGGTTTTCTCCGCTATCTCTTCATGTTCCTTCTTGGCTGCTCATAGAACAGCATTTAGCATCTCCTTTGCCTACTGCCTCTTTTTGCACTGCATCTTCTTTGCATATCCTATTTTCCCGTTCTATTATTCTTGATACAATTGCTGCGGTCAGGAAAATAGACAAGAAAGCGGCAATTCCGTTACATAAAACTAGGTGGACATCTATTTGGCGGAATTCCAAAATTAAGCTTATCCTTTCTCCCACCCTCATGTCCTATTGGGCAGACAAAGGAATCTCTCTTGTTAAACATCTCTATGGTGTTTCTGACGAACCATTACCCTTCTCTACCTTGGCTCAGAAGCATTCCTTATCAAATCTTGATTTTTATACTTTTCTTAAAATTAAGGTGGCCATTACCAAAGTTCGTCTTCATCCTACTTCTTCTACCATCTCACTTTTTCATATTTGGATCAAATCTGGCCATGTCGCCTCCAAAATTTATAAATTTTTGTCCTCTGCTTCACTACCCGCACAGACGGTTGCTCAACAAAAATGGTTACATCATTTTGATCATGCCATTACAGAGCATATTTCCTCTGAAACTTGGCAATCAATTGGTAAATTCTCTCTTCGTAATAAAATCGCACCTTCTTTAATGCAGTCTAAGTTTTTTTCTATTAATCTCCTCCATTGGACGCCTGTGCGTCTTCATTCGCTTAACCTTAAAGAGGACAACTTATGCTGGAGCTGTGGTTTGTTGGCAGGCGACTTTCCTCATATGTTTTTTCATTGTTCCTTGCTTCAACCTTTTTGGAACCTCATCCAGAAGCATCTCTCTCTTATCTTTGGTATTCAGCTCCAACTTTCCTTCCCCGTAATTTTATTAGGCCCACTGGCTGCCCCTTCTCCTCTCCCTTTAGATCCATTGGAGTTACAGTTGTTGGATCTTCTCCTGACTGTAGCGGTGAAAATTATTCTTATGGAGTGGAAATCCTTTTCATCGGTTTCCTATCATACGTGGTGGGCTTGGGTCTCCTTTTTACGCAGTGCCCACACTTCGGTTGATAAAGCTCACCTCTCTCCATCTATTTCTAGTGGGGTTTGGAAAGCTTTGGATGATTATATGGAGTTGTCTTCCAAAGGGTTGGTTCCTCAGTTTCCTTTTGATGTGTCTGTCTAAGTGTTGTCTGCTATTTGGTCTCTAGGTTGGGTTAGTCCTGTGGGAATCCTTCTTTTCTCTTTTTTCTCTTCTCTCTTTCCTGTCTTCTCTTCCTACTCATCCTCTCTTTACTCCTTCTCTTTTTTCCTCTTTTCTTCTTTTCTGTTTCCTCCCCTATTCCCTTCTCCACATTTTGATAGTGATACGTTTGTTTTATTGCCTTGATAGAGGCTTTTAATTGAATGAAATCTATATCTCTCATAGGCTACTGTTCCTTATATATATATAATCTCTTGTTTTACCTATTAATTTTAGCCCTTTTTGCATATGTCTATTGCATCGATTGTATCACTTGTATTGTATTTTATATTCACTATTCTTACCATTATTCTCATCAATAAAATTTTCTTGAAATCAAAAAAAAGAGTACTAGTATACCGTTGCCAACTGAATGTACATAAACGTCTGAAAAGCAAAACAGTTATAAGACAAAATTGACAGTCTTTGTAACAAATTCTACTTTAACTCTCATTTCTCGGTCCATTTCCAGCCCATGACAAGGCTACATGTAATTTGTGTATAGTGTTTGACACAGAGCTTTTCTCACAACTTGATAAGCACTCTAGAACCTGATTTTGGTTCTAGGGAAAAAATAGTTCAGTTGTTAATATTACACGCTTTATCTCAGATGGTCTTATTGACCTAGAGGCAACTCCAGCACATAAAAAATGCAGCTGCACACCTAATTCTTGGGTTGAACAAGAGGCCTGACATATCCTCACATTTGACCTCCAATCATTGGCTAGCCATTTACTGATTGAGCCTATTTAAAGCTCTTTGCCTCTGTCATAAAGTTGTTTTAGATCGTCGTTGACATATTTATGCATTTGTTCAGTATGCTGCTAGTAGAATATTTATCTTCTTATTGTCCTTCATCACCATCATGCTTGTCTGGAAGGTGAATTTCTGGCAGTTCTTATAACATGCATCCAGTACTCCCTATCTCAGGCCATTATTGCATTAGAGGTAGAATACCACCTTGGTAAGTCATGGAGCGATCGGGCGGCTGCGTTCTCGACCCTTTGCAGTCTGATCATCTCAGCCTGGTTAGCCCCGAGGTAAAGGGAGCTGGCATAGCCCAGTCTACACAGAATCATGACCTGGAGAACAACCTGCCTGATTGAGGGGTCAAAGAAGCCCAGCAGAGGTTTAAGCCACCGTAGTAGCCCGAAACACATCCCTGCCACCTTCTTAGTTTGTGTTCTGAAGTTAAGGGCAGTGTCAAGCCAGACCCCTAGGTTTTTTAGCACCTGTTTAGGAGCGGGTGCCGACCCCAGTGTGGCAGACCACCAGTGCTCACACCACAGCTCCGAGTCTCTCCCACTAACAGAGCTTCAGACTTGCTAGCATTGAGCTAGAGACAGTTAGCAGTCATCCAGCGGGAGACAGCCTCAAGATCGCTACGGAACTTGAACGCGTCCCGAGTAATGTTATCGGTAAGAGTGACTACCAACTGGGTATCGTCTGCATAAGACACCACCGTGAGCCCTCTGTTTTAGCCACCGTCACCAATGGTTGCACATACAGGTTGAACAGGGTAGAGCTCATCGCCGAGCCCTGAGGAACCCCCTGCTTGATGGCATAAACTCTGGATGATAAAGGATGGGCGGTCAACTGGAAGGTCCTCCTAGAAAGAATGGAAGGAGGCAAAACAATCCAGGGCGGCATCCGCTATGTCCACCTCTTCCAAGCGCCTGAGCAAGATCTGGTGGGAGACCATGTCGAATGCAGCTTTCAAATCAAGCAAAATTAGTGCTGACGTACAACCGACGTCTAAGGCCCATCTCAAAAGTTCTGTGACAGCAAGAAGAGCAGATTCTGTGCTGTGACCAGATCAGAATCCATTCTGAGAAGGGCCTAGTAGTTTATTTGCCTCCAGATACTCTGTCAAGATGGTATTGACGTGAACCTCAGACATTTTCAAGACCCAGGGCAGGAGGGAGATGGGTCGGAAACTCTCCAGCTTAGTAGCATCCAAGTTAGGTTTCTTTAGTAGGGGGCCATCTTAGCGTGTTTCCAAGTGCATGGCACAGTCGCCGTAGAAAGAGAAAGAATAATCACATGGCACAAAGGGTGGATTAGCACAGGTAAAATACTCACTGCGTAGTCCGGCTTCAGTGGGTCAGGCTGGGTACCGGACTTGACCTTCCTACATATCACCAATAGTCTCTCCTGGGAGATGGCGGGGAGAGTGGTCAGAGTGTGGGAGGTAGAAGACCGGGCCAAGGGGATGGAAACGGATGCAAACTGGGGGAAGGGTTGATAGATCTTCTCCACCTTCTCCACAAAGAAGGAGGCCAGGGCATCACATTGATCATCGGATGACAAGGGGGGCAGACAGGACTGTAGATGATTTCAGCACTCTCAGTATTAAAAAGATACTTTTAAATGGATTAGCGCTGCTCTTGATCTCCCTCGCAAAATAAGTGGCCCGTTCCGCCTGAATAGACCTATGGTATTGCTTAATAGCTACACCATATGGCTTTTTCAGGTTAGGATCGTAGTTGCTTCTCCAACCTCTTACACTCTTTTTGCATTGAAGCAAGCTTAGTGTTATACCAGGGACTAGACAGTGCAACGGCCTTTCGACAATTTTACTGGAACAAGAGAATCAAGGTCATCAGAAATCCAGATAGACACTGATTTATCGACCAAGTCACAGTCTGCTGGAAGACTAGGTAAAGTTGAAGAGAGAAGTTCTTGAAAATGCACAGCATCAACTTTATGCAAAGGGTGCCTAAGTACAAGCTTATCTGGCTGCCTGCTCCTCAGTACCACCCCAGAGAGTGATCATTATAAGATAATGATCCGGCCAATACAATGGGGAGGGAGGGTGGACCATCAGGGGGGCCAAGTTGGTAGAGACAGGATCCAGCAATTGATCTGCAGAATGTGTAGGCCCCAGCACCAATTAGAATAGCTGGCAGGCCTCAAGATCAGCCAAAAAGGTACCTGTATCAACATCGAGAGGATTATCAAGATGCCAGTTCAGATCCCCAAGATACTGAAGTTGTTATGTTATGTTATGTTATGTTATGTTATGTTATAGGGGGGATTTTTTTAGCGCGCAGCTACTTCGAAGAGTGTCCCGGCGCTTTAAGATCCTCAGTGGTACCGAAAAAGGCGAGCAGAAGCAACTTACTGAGAGAAGAGCAGAGTCTTGAGATCCCTCCTGAAAGCCAACAAATAACCATTTGTTCTTAGGAAAAGGGGTAGCAAGGCGTTTAAAGAAACGTCCGCCACACCGGGCACGCCGAATCGCTGGTACGGCGGCCAAGGCCAAGGTAGAAGATCTAAGTGATCTGGAAGGTTGATAAAAAGTCAACCGTTTCCGAAGGTACCTGGCACCCAAGCCGTGCAGCGCCTTAAAGGCAATTGTCAGTGCCTTAAAAACAATGCGCTTTCTGATTGGAAGCCAGTGGAGAGATTTGAGCAAAGTACTAGCACTGGCTCTCCTAGTAAGGCCGAAGATGGCTCGCGCGGCAGAATTCTGGACTACTTGCAGGCGTGAAAGGAGAAATTCGGGAAGGCCCAGATACAGTATGTTGGCGTAGTCAAGGCGGGAACCTATCAACGCCTGCACCGTTACTCTTCTGTGGTCCAGCGACAGTAAGGGCAAAAATGTTCTTGTCATCTTAAGGATGGCAAAACATTTGCCGACCAAGTCGAAGACCTGCAAACAAAACAGGTGATGGACCGAATGTGGATCAATGTCACACATTCACCCCAGTCCAAAGATCTGGGCCCAAATCCATCGTTTTTTTGCACTCCACACTACCCTGGGTTAGACAATGGCGATATGCAAATCAGCTCTGACCCTGTGCCCCATGGGAACAGTCCAGTCCGAACTACAAAAGCCATGTCCTTCCCAGAACGGAATCAAGCATCCGAGGACCGGACGGGTTTCGAGGTAACACCTCTCATCAGCCCGGCTAGCTTGACTCCAGTGGTGTGGAGTGCCTGGGACCCACGTCTGGGCATCCCCAGCGCACTTATGGCGGCAATTGCAAACAAAACAGGTGATGGACCGAATGTGGATCAATGTCACACATTCACCCCAGTCCAAAGATCTGGGCCCAAATCCATCGTTTTTTTGCACTCCACACCACCCTGGGTTAGACAATGGCGATATGCAAATCAGCTCTGACCCTGTGCCCCATGGGAACAGTCCAGTCCGAACTACAAAAGCCATGTCCTTCCCAGAACGGAATCAAGCATCCGAGGACCGGACGGGTTTCGAGGTAACACCTCTCATCAGCCCGGCTAGCTTGACTCCAGTGGTGTGGAGTGCCTGGGACCCACGTCTGGGCATCCCCAGCGCACTTATGGCGGCAATTGCAAACAAAACAGGTGATGGACTGAATGTGGATCAATGTCACACATTCACCCCAGTCCAAAGATCTGGGCCCAAATCCATCGTTTTTTTGCACTCCACACCACCCTGGGTTAGACAATGGCGATATGCAAATCAGCTCTGACCCTGTGCCCCATGGGAACAGTCCAGTCCGAACTACAAAAGCCATGTCCTTCCCAGAACGGAATCAAGCATCCGAGGACCGGACCGGTTTCGAGGTAACACCTCTCATCAGCCCGGCTAGCTTGACTCCAGTGGTGTGGAGTGCCTGGGACCCACGTCTGGGCATCCCCAGCGCACTTATGGCGGCAATTGCAAACAAAACAGGTGATGGACCGAATGTGGATCAATGTCACACATTCACCCCAGTCCAAAGATCTGGGCCCAAATCCATCGTTTTTTTGCACTCCACACCACCCTGGGTTAGACAATGGCGAAATGCAAATCAGCTCTGACCCTGTGCCCCATGGGAACAGTCCAGTCCGAACTTCAAAAGCCATGTCCTTCCCAGAACGGAATCAAGCATCCGAAGACCGGACCGGTTTCGAGGTAACACCTCTCATCGAAGACCTGAGCTTTGAGAGAGAGAGCATTATCAATTTGTACTCCAAGATTTTTTGCAACCGCATAGTCGCTGACGGGAGGAAACATGGCGGACGGCCACCAGGCCTTCCACCTAGGGTCAGCGGGGCAGCCGAAAAAGAGCACTTCCGACTTATCGGAGTTGCACTTGAGGCTGTTCAGCTGAAACTAGCCGAAAACAGCCTCAAGGCAGCCCTTAATGTTCTTGCTATTATCAGTCGGACGTGAAAAGGAGCTGGGTGTCATCCACGTACGACACGATCTGCGCTCCGAGGGCCTCTGCCAGTGCCGCCAAAGGGGTCATATAGATGTTAAAGAGAGCTGGGCTCAAAATGGAGCCCTGAGGAACTCCCACCTCCAAAGGCGGCATCATGGCAGAGAAGGGAGGAGCCCAGACCGTTTGTTGGGGATTGGCCAGAAAGGACTTAAACCAGTCGAACACCAACCGCCTCAGATCAATCTCCCAGAGTCTAAAGAGGAGACGGTCATGGGGGACGGTGTCGAAGGCCGCGAGAGGTCAAGCATCACCAACATGGCTTTGCCCCCCGAGTCCAGGGTTTCCTTAATAGCCTCGGTGACTTTGAGCAAGGCAGTTTCGGTACTCATGTTGGATCGGAACCCCGACTGTGAATGGTGAAGAATGTTATACGTCTCAAAGAAGTTAGCAAGGGTGACATGTGCATGCTTCCTCACCACTTTCGCAAGTGCTGGCAAAAGGGAGATGGGCCTGTAGTTTGCATAACCCTTGGGATCAAGGTTAGGTGTTTTGTTAAAAGGGGCAAAATAAGGGCCCGTTTCCACTGCTGAGGGACCACCCCTGTACTAAGGGAGAGATTAAGCACTGGGTTCACTAAAGGAATAAGTTCATGTGCCACTTTGGCGAGGAATTTAGCAGGGCAAGGGTCAAGGGGAGATCCTGATTTTAGTGTGGTAAGTAGGTCCAACGAGGCCTGGAAGGTAAGGGGAGGAAAGACCCAGGGTGGGAGGGAGCGAGGGGCAGGGGCAATTCTGGAGCTGGAGCCGCGCCATCGGACACAAAGGAGGCCTGGATGGACTTGATTTTGTTAGCAAAAAAATTAGCAAGCTCAGTAATCCAGCGTTCGGAATGCAGACTCCTGGGGGTGCACCAGGAGGGAGAGGTGAATTCCTTCACTACCCTGAAGATTTCTATGCAAGAGTTAGAAGCAGTTTCGATTCTTTTTGCGAAGTAAGACTTCTTATGTACAGTAATGTCACAATGGTATTTCCTAATGGAGTCTCTATAGGCTTCTTTCGAGCTAGACTCATACTGCCTGCGCCATGCACTTTCAGCTATTTTGCACTGCCGCCGCTTCTCTGCCAGCGCAGGAGAAAACCAAGGGGCAGATGCTCGAGAGGGAATGCCCCGGGGTGCAAGGGGAGGAGCAAGTTCATCCAGTTGTAAAGTGAGCCAGGTCTGCAGGAGCTCCAGATCAGTTTCCAGCACCCCAGTCAGCTGGCAAGGGTGAGTACATAATGCCTGCACCAGCATGCCGGTCGAGACTCGGTGGAAGGCTCTAAAATCCTGTGCTTGGCGGGCAGGCCTACTGGAGGAGATTTTTCCGAAGTGAATGATCTGAAATACCACTAAAAAGTGGTCGGACCAGAGAACCGGAACAGGGGGGGATATTTCAATCGGGATGGTAGAGAAGACTTGGTCCAGAGTGTGCCCTTTCCTGTGTGTGGGGGCCAAAAGATGTGGGATGTGACAAAATGATGTCTTCAACTTAATGCTATCAGGGGCATCCACCCTATCCATGTGGATATTAAAATCTCCTAAGAGTAAACAGTGTTTGGATCTAAGGCAGAGTGCAGAGATTGCAGAGTGGAGCTCATCAAGAAAAAAGCCCATCGGACCCGGTGGCCTATAAACCAGCAGTCCTGAGCACGATTTGTGAGGCGAGAGGGATAGCGAGAAACCCAAGGTCTCACATCCCTGAATTTCATCCGTCGGTATGACTGAGCAAGCGAAGCGCTTGTCGACCACCAGAGTAACCCCACCTCCCCTACCCGTGACTCTGTCTTTCCTAAAGATCACATAATTGGGTGGGATCGCTGTAGCAATGTCCGGCCCGGAGCCCTCTCCCAGCCAAGTTTCAGTTAGAAAGAGACATATGGGTTTTGCATCTGTCAGTAGATTATATACATCTAGTGCATGTTTTCCCAGGGACCTGGTATTCAGTAGAAGACAATTGCTGTAGTTGGGGGGGGGGGAGGGGGTTGGGGAGAGAGATGACGCCCTTAGCTGGTAACCAACTGCAGCCTGGGCAGTGCCTGTTACCTTTAGGTTGTTTGGGGAAGACCGAACGGCAGGTGTTCCTCTGGTTTCTGAGGGCCAGAAGCTCCTCCTTGGTGTATGTAATCATCCTAGCCCACAAGCCCAGC
Organism: Lissotriton vulgaris; assembly: GCF_964263255.1. NCBI lineage: Eukaryota > Metazoa > Chordata > Amphibia > Caudata > Salamandridae > Lissotriton > Lissotriton vulgaris. The sequence goes on along the minus strand of NC_141690.1, from coordinate 23,053,896 downwards.
TCGGCCTCGTCCGCCTCTGGGATGCTGATGGGCACAGACGGGCTTTACTTTGGCGCTCCTTAGGCGCGTCCACTGCTCGCGTCCGCTGCGCGGAGAAGAGGGCACCTAGTTATGAGGTGTCGCTGCCCGGCGAGAGGCAGCACTGTAGGGCAGCGCGGCGCGGTCCGCAGAGAGTGAGTGAAAGCAAAGTCCGAAGAGCGGAGAAAGCCTAAGGTCACCCGGCTTTCCGCCTCACGTGCCTCGAAGGAGCAAGTAAGTGTAATATGAAATAAAAGGGGGACACAAAGTGAAATAGCTAGTAGTCAGCCAATAAAATACAATAAAATACTAAGCTAGTAATCAGCCCACAAAATGCAACAAATGAAGTACATTAGTTAAAATCAGTTTAGAAGTCGGCTCGTAATTAGCGCTGTAGCAGTCACTCGCCCGCACCCGGCGTCCGCCTCAGGTGTAATGGGAGGAGTGAGGATCTAACCAGGGCAGCGCTCTCGCAGAGTTATGAGGCGTCGCTGGCTGGCGAGAGGCAGCACCACTAGACTGCCGCCCCGTGAGCCAGCCTACCCCCAAGATGGCCGCTGAGGAAGTGCGTGGCCCACAGGTCCCACAGTACCTTTCAGCACCTCATCAGCTAAAAGGGAGAGGACACTGTGCAGGGCAGCGCGGCGCAGTCCGCAGAGAGTGAGGGAAAGCAAAGTCTGATGAGCGGAGAAAGCCTAAGGTCACCCGGCTTTCCGCCTCAGGTGCCTCGAAGGAGTAAGTAAGTGTAATATGAAATAAAAGGGGGACACAAAGTGAAATAGCTAGTAGTCAGCCAATAAAATACAATAAAATACAAAGCTAGTAATCAGCCCACAAAAATGCAACAAATGAAGTACATTAGTTAAAATCAGTTTAGAAGTCGGCTCGTAATCAGCGCTGTAGCATTCACTCGCCCACACCTGGCGTCCGCCTCAGGTGAAATGGGAGGAGTGAGGATCTGTTGGCAGCCCCCATGGCTAAAGGCCCTATAGCGTCAATGAGAGCCAATCTAAACTCTTTGGAGGGTGCAGGCGGGCGATAGATCAATAAGCCTGACAAGGTGTAGTTAGCATTGAGGGAGATCCCAAAGCGCACAGCTTCACACCCTACAAGGGGCTCCCTCGCAAAGGAGCACAGGTAGGAAGATTTAATAATTAACTGCAATGCCGCCCCCATGGACCCTCTATTGAGGATCTTGATGCTAAATCCAGGAGGAATAGCCAAGCCAGGTTCTGCCGCATTATCTTCAGATAACCATGTCTCTGTTAAAAATAAAGCATCCGGAACTTTATCCAGCAACAAGTCATACGCATCAGCATGATGTTTAGCCAGAGAGCGGCAGTTCAAACTAAGCAGTTTTACCCTGGGGCAGGGGTTAATGGCAGAACCTGGGGGGGGGCAGGACTGGGAAGATCCCAGGAGGTAAACCTACAGTGCCAACAGCAGAAAGGCACTTCCGGCGTAATATCTGTAAGATGCCCACTCGATTGGCAACAAGATCTGCTGCAGAGTAGGAGATCCTTTCTCTACGGGAACCAGCAGCATTTCTGGCGACTGACGATGGCCAGGCGCTGACAGGCGCAGATGGGCTTGCCTTTGGCGTGCCAGCAGCACGCTTGCCAGGGTATTGATTTAAGTACCAATACAACCCGGAAATGCCACCAGCGCACGCCGATCCAGCTGACCCTGCAAGCATGACTTCCGCTCAATCGGCACACAGCCGTGATGGAACGGGGAGGAGCCAGAGGAAAGTGAGTATGACCCTCAGCAGAGAAAGTGAAATTCACTGCCCCAAAGATAAAAAACAGCCCACAATGACCCCCTGGGCCCTCATAGGTAATTAAAAAACACAGAGCGAGCAGAATACTATTATTAAAAAGAAACAGAACAACACAGTAAAAAGCTGCAAGTTGTCACCAACCTCAGCACAATCGGCATCGCGCTCGACAGGGCATCAATTCAAGTACTGGTAAAACTCGGAAATGCCACCAGCGCACACCGACCTAGCTTACCCTGCAAGCATGTCCTCCGCTCAATTGGCACACAGCCGTGACGGAAAGGGGCAGTGCCAGGGGAAAGTGAGGATGACCCTCGGCGGAGAAAGTGAAATTTACTGCCACAAAAATAAAAATACAGCCCACACAGATCCCCCGGACCTTCGTAGGTAATTAAAAAACACAGAGCAAGCAGAATACTATTATTAAAAATAAACAGAACAACACAGTAAAAAGCTGCAAGTTGTAACCAACCTCAGCGCGATCGGGGCAAGTTAGTCGGTGGTGTACAATTAGGAGGCATTATCTAATGAGGAGGTCTCTGAACTGAGTCACTGTTAAGATTTCTACGTTCTGACTTAGTTTCTTTTTTGGAAGTTGAAAATTATCAGCAAGGAGGAAGCTGCAAGCTATAGATGACCAGCACCCCTTGAGCATAGATTACCTTCTGCCAAGAGCAGCTGAACAGCATTTGGTGCTGCTGAGAGGAAGGGAGAAGGAGCTCCTGTAAAGTCAGATCAACCAGCTAAGCACCTTGGGCGGATCAACAAGCTGGTAAGTCCCAGTCTCTTCTCAATTCTCAGACAACTTTTTAGCCATACTTGCTTTGAGTCCTAGGTTTGGGACTTTGGCTATCCAGAGCCCTTTAGTACCACTTTAAAGGGTCCAGGACAGGAGAGATGTGGGTTCAAGATGACTGAAAGATTTTCTGTCCCTGGGGCTCTGATCAGGAGGCCAACCAACTAGTCCTTGTAGTCACTTCTAGAAGTCCTGGCTTCAAGGACAATACCAGCACTCAAGCAGCAGGACAGGCCTCCGGGGCTCAGAGCAGGCTTCAGGCAGGCAAGCATTCATTATTGGTGCATCAAAATAGTCCCTCTGAAGTACACAGAGGAACTGGTCCTCCAAGAGTTCATTGTGCAGTTCCTAGGTATCCCCAGGACCTGTGCGTTTTAGATGATAGACTAAGGTCTTGGTGTCCAACCCACTTCTGGACAGCCCCACAGGTAATGTCAGCCATTAGACCAGCTAGTTCCACAGTGCCACTACCACCAGTGGTGTAGGTTGTTCCTGGCAATCACTGAACATGACATCTCTGATTCCTTGGGGATCGTGGAAAACAGTACAGTACTTTTATGAGTACATATGATGAGTGAGTACATGTATGAGTGACTATGTAGGACTGTTGGTGATGAGGTTCCGTGACAATTGTAAGTGGTGTTTTCGACTCGCACGAATATGGTCGAGTCTGGTATCTACGAACCGCAAATGACGAGTTTAGTGGGTGTACGCAGTTTCGCTGTATTAACCTAAACCGTTCGTCTGTTTCGTGGGTTTTTCTATCTGTACCCACGGGTTCCATCTTAGATACGGCATCCATTTTGTTTCTTGCCCTCAAGTAGCCAGCGAACGGACGTTGTCCGCTTCGCGACCCTGGGATTCCCAAGACATTAGCGGAAGACACATTTCCTCCGAAAATGTCTTTATGACGAGGGGGATGATACTGTAAGGCAGATGGCGCCGCTCGAGGCTCATCTTGCCATGCCGGTCTATTGTCTTAGCCGTGCATCTCATTAGGCACGTCCCTTTGATGCCTGTAGCTCGTGTTTCCCGATACCTCCTCTTTTACACCCTTTTCGATCTCCCCACTGTTTCCATCTTCCTCTGCACCTGTCCTTGTTCCTTATTCAATCTGTTTTACTGCTGATTGGAATGTACTAATGGTGGGAAGATGGGTTTTTACAGTTGGGAACCGCCAAATGTTTCCGCACTTATGTTTCGGACCTTGAATGTATCAAAGTGACCAACGCGACCCCTCTCGGGGATAATTATGGGAACCGAGTTGTAAACCTTTGTGTACCATGTAAACCTATGGGAGAAACATGTATAAAAGGAGCGACCCACTTGCAGCAATTTGAAGCAGTCTCCCCAAGTTGCACGTGTTGTACTTGCTGTGACTTCTGTGTTCCCTGCAGTAATAAACCTCGAATCTTTGACGCCGAAGGAAGTGTCCCGTGTCTCTGTCACTTGTACGCCGGAACAGGTTACCCACGAAGGTTTCAGGTGTTGTCCCCTGGCACCGCTGGGTCTTTAAAAGAACCCAGTCCTTCAGTTGGCGCCCAACGTGGGGCTGCATCAGTGGTACCGGTCCAAGCCCGACGATCGTGAGGAACTTCGTGTGAAATCTCCGAGGGAAGGTGCACTCCACTTCATCGATCCTGTTGTCGAAATAAGTGGCCCGAAGACTTTTCCCGCGAAGATTCCCGCCTCCTGACGGCTGCGACGGACTGCTGCCCTGACTGTAGACCTGTTTTGGCGCCTGGCGTAGACCTTGGTATAGCGAGACGATTGACGGGCCTTCCTGGTGACGCCATCGATCTTTGAGTTAAGTATTTGTGGGTCGCTCCCAGAGTTCTTGGTCGTGGTTGCTTAGTTGTTGCATGGTTCCATTGCATTTGTGGTTCTTGGTACTTTGTTGTGATATTTGACGACTGCAGCCGCCAAAAACCGAGGGTTTTTGCTCTTTGCTGGGACTTGGTAAATCCCATAACCCTTGAAGTTTGTGAAACACGGCTAGTGTGCAAGATGCCTGGTCGCTGTACTTTGTTTAATTGTTTCAGACGTTGTGGTACGGATTCCCGACTGGAGGACTCGTGCCCGATACCTCCGGTTGGAACTCCCACTTATGAGCTCTACAGTAAGCACGGACTAGGTCCTATTACTTTTAATGAATATTGGATTCGTTACACCAAAAAAGATGGTGTCCTTAGTTGGCCACCTCATGGTAGTTTCGAGACCCCGATTTTAGATAACCTCGAGGCAAAATTGTTTAAGAAAAAGTCAAGGCCGGCCATGTTTGATGCTTTTCGGTTGTGGCGTAAAGAAGCCCGACAGAAAGAGATTAGACAGACTAAACGTAATCAGAGAGATGGTGTGGCTACCATTGTAAAGAAAGCAGAGCAGTTTCAGCGTGATAAGGAGGATAAGGAAAAGGAAGTGTTTGATAGGCTACAGCGTATGTCCATACATAAATGCTATCCTGCTTTGCCTACGGAGTCGGATAAGAAGGAAGAATCAGTTGAGGATCCTTTAATGTCCTATCTTATGAAGTCGCCACCTCCGTATGTACAGGGTACCACGGCTCCTGTGGTCCCCCCTCAACCTGCTCCACAACCTCCTCCTCAACCTGCTCCTCAACCTGTTCCTCAACCTGCACCCGTTCTTCCGACTGTTCCTGCTCCTTTGTCTACTGCTGTTCCTACTGCTCCTCCGCTTATACTTCCACATACTCCTGCTCCCGCTACTGCTCCTGCTCTACTTACTCCTGTTGCCTCTTCTGTCTCTACCCCTTCTCTTGTTAGTCCCTTGTGCTATACTTCTCAATCTACTCGAAGTCGTACCTCTCCTGTTGCGGCTAGCTTCTTTAATTCTCTTGGACCTGTTCTTGGGTCCGCTGGTTCGGACGGTCCCCAAAGGCGTAGCCAGCTTCCCGGTAATAGGGAGCGTGCCGCGCTGTATAACATGGCGATGGGTTGGATGACATATCCTCTTAGAAATCCTCCACGTGCTGTACTCGATACGTTCTGTCAATTTAATATTCCGACACAGAGGTACGTTTTCGAAGAAATGTGCAAGGTTTTGCGCGATCAGATATCGGCCGATGCACCTGACGATGTGTTGACCGCTTTGTCTGATCTACAGCTTCAGTTCTCGAACGGACTGATAGTGGATACCAACGTTCGACGCGCTGTTGAGCGGTTGCTATCTTTTCGTCCCGCTCCTATACCTCAAGCCTTGTTTGTTGAGGATGTTGAGAGTCAGTTCGATGCGTCCGGTCAGTTTCCCATGCGTGAGGTTCCACCAGTGTGGATGCCAGGTGATAATGCCGCTGTTCCTATTATTCCGCCACATTTCCAGAGAGTATGGATACATCTCCCATGGAAACGATCGGAAGTGTTACAGGTGAAGCAATCTTTGCCTGACCCTCGCAAAAATCCTGCAGGGTACTATAAAGAATTATCGCAGCTCGTAGACGCTACGATAATGAATCTTGCCGATATCGATATGCTGTTTGGCAATGTCGTACCGCAACCGGTATGGGCTAAGATTCGTCAGGAAAATCATGCAAACGAATTAGGTGGTGACTGGGCTGCCATTATAGCGGCGGATGGGTTGCAAACTGGTGGTGCTAAACCCGAGCAGTTGATTGCTGCTGTCCCTCAGAGAATAATTACGCTAATGAAAACTCTTATGCCAGCTATGAGGGTGAACTGGGATAAATTGTCAGCTTGTAAACAGAAGAAGGACGAGAGTGTCTCTGATTTCTTTACGAGATTTGAGGAGGCATTCATCGATCATAGTGGTCAGGATATGGGCACTGAGGGTGGTCAGCGGTTGTTCGTGGATAAATTTGTCTCTAACTTATTGCCCGATTTGAGCAATAAATTAAAGAATTCTGAGAGTGCGTGGGCTGTTTCTACTTCTGCTCAAATACTGGCTACGGCACAGTATTATGAGAACAGAGAAAAAGAGGAGAACGACCGCGCTGATAAGAAGACGAAAGAACTCAAAACAAAAGTGTTGTTGCAGCAGGCCTATCCTCCGCGTTCGAATCAGAATGCTTCACAGCAAAATCGATCGCAGCCACAATCGAATAGATCGCAATCTCGAAATGACTCCTCCTCCCAAAGTCTTCATTAGGATACAATCAGTGTGCCTATTGTAGACAGGAGGGTCACTTAAAATTCAACTGTCCTGTTCTAAATGATCGTAATAGTGGTAACTCCTCTAGAGGAGGTCGTGGTGGTTCTCAGCAGACACCACGTGGTAGAGGTCGTGGTGTTCAGAATGATCGGTCAGATAATTCATCAAATTCCAATAATTGTTTTGATCAACGTGGATCCTCGCAAGGACGATCTGCACAGTACAATGTAGATGATTATTACGTCGATCAGGGAACTGACGACAGTAATTACTAGGACAGCCATAGAAAAGGAGAGGGAGTGGTATCAGTTCTGGTTGATCAGAGAGGGCCTTACGTCGCAGTTGCTACATCGGGCGTCGTTGAGCCTTTTCTGTTGGACACTGGTGCAGCGAAAAGTTCCATAATGCATTCGAAACTCCCTGGCGCACCTTTGTCTGGCTTAACAAATGTTTCCGTTGGATTCTCTGGCGCCCCTGTTAGCAATCCAGTTTCGCGCCCTTTGCCCCTTGCAATTGGGCCACGTGAGCTCGAAGCTCCGTTGATTTTGACTACTGGTTGTGGTGAAAATCTTTTGGGCCTGGATTTGCTAAAACGTTTGTATGCGACTTTGTATTGTTCTCCTGCGGGAGTAAAGCTTATGTTAGGCGAGAGGGTTGTCTCTCTTATGTACTTGTCTCTCGATAAGCTTCCACCGGAATTGAGTTCTCTTCCCGCATCTTTGTGGGCAACAGGTCCCAATGATGTGGGCCTGCTCGATATCTCCCCTTATGTTGTTCAGTTGAAATCTAATGTGCGATTGCCACGTATTCCCCAGTATCGAATATCTCTTGAAGGTGAACGGGCACTGTTAGCGATCATCTATGATCTGATCGAGAAAGATGTTATTGAAGAAACTCGGGGAAACGTGTGCAATAGCCCTGTACTGCCTATTTTAAAACGTACTGATCCATCGAAACCGCCTGTTTATCGTTTTGTTATTGATTTACGGGAGGTAAATAAAATTGTGATTCCTCAGTTCCCTGTTGTGCCTGACATCACGGCGCTACTGACTCTGATTCCAGCTTCTGCATCTTGGTTTTCGGTGATCGATCTGAAGAATGCGTTCTTTAGTATTCCGATTGCCGAAGAAAGCAGAGATCTTTTCGGTTTTTCTCTTGGTGGTCGTAGCTTCCGGTTTAAGCGTGCTCCTCAAGGCTACTGTGAGAGTCCATCGATTTACAGTCAAGCCTTGAAGGGTCAACTGGATGCGTTTACGTTGCCGGCTGGTGCTGCCTTAATCCAATATGTCAATGACTTATTGGTGGCTGCAGATACTCAGGACATTTGCAAAATTGCTACGGTGTCGTTGCTGCAGCATCTCTGTGACTTACATCACAAGGTGTCACCTTCTAAACTCCAATATTGTTGTCAAGAAGTAACCTATCTAGGTCACTTATTGTCAAAGGAGGGAAGGCGGTTGACCCCAGAGAGAATTGCAGCAATTGCGCGAATGACTGTGCCAACAACCCAAAGAGATGTGCGTGCCTTTCTGGGCATCACGTCATACTGCAGACAGTGGATCCCGAATTTTTCATTGTTAGCGAAACCATTGGTGGCTCTTACGTGCAAGGATGTTTCAACTCCTTTACCATGGACGGAAGAATGTCGGAAGAGTTTTTCTGAATTGCGTGACTCATTGTGTTCGTCTCCTGTGTTAGGTACTCCTGACTACAGCAAGCCGTTTACATTATATGTTCACGAGAGGGAAGGTTGTGCTTTGAGTGTCCTAACACAACCTTTTGGTGGAAAGCAACGTCCATGTGCATATTTTTCCTCGACCTTGGACCCGGTAGCTAGAGCATTGCCAAGTTGCTTGAGAGCAACAGCGGCAGCTGCGGTGTCCATCCAACAATCAGCGGGATTGGTCATGGATAATATGCTTACGGTTATGGTTCCGCATGCAGTTGACACTCTTTTGAATTGTAAGAAAACCCAGCACTTGACGAGTGCAAGGTTGTCTGGGTATGAGCTGACACTGTTGGCAAGTCATATTCAGATAAAACGTTGCAATGTTCTGAACCCGGCAACTTTGTTACCAATTAGCACAGAGTCAGATGAAATAGCAGAACATGACTGCTATTTGAGGACTGAAGAGGAAACAAAAGGTCGCGTGGACCTTAGAAACACTCCTTTGGAAAACCCGGATGGAACTTTGTATGTGGATGTTTCATGTTTCAAATTGCCGAATGGTGATGTGACTACCGCGTATGCTGTTGTAACTTTGAATACTGTTGTGGAAGCTGCGAGATTGAATCAGAACTCTGCCCAGGCTGCAGAACTGATTGCTCTCACTAGAGCGTGTGTGTTAGCGAAAGGGAAACGTGTGAATGTGTTTACCGACAGCCAATATGCCTTTGGCGTCGCTCATAGCTTTGGACGATTGTGGAGAGAGAGAGGTTTTATGACATCGCATGGTACGAAGATTCAGCATGGACAGCTTGTGAATGATCTTTTGGATGCACTCACGTTGCCTAAGCAGGTAGCGATTGTTAAATGTAGTGCACATCGTAAGGTGACGGATGATATTGGTCGTGGTAAAGCATTCGCGGATGAGACTGCTAAGGAGACTGCCCGAAACCTTAGCACCCGAATGTATGTGACGAGTTCGGTTAGGTGGCCTACAGAGACGAACATGTGTGAGGATACTATCGAGAGTGTGAAAGCGATACAGAATGAGGCCACCGAGACTGAAAAGGCGAAGTGGAAAGAAAGTACGGGAAAGTTGGATGCGAATGGTTGTTGGGTTGATTTGTCGGAACACAAGAGATGGATGTTGCCAGATGCGTATGTGCTCGCTGTTGTGACGATGGCACATGGGTTAGCACATATTAGTGTGAAAGGTATTTGTAAGTTATTGTCTCCTGTGTGGAAGAATGATGGTATCACGAAATGTGCTGGACGATTGGTTAAGAATTGTATGGTGTGTATGTTGTACAATCCTGGTAAGGGAACACCAACACCTTCTGGCAGTTTTTCTCCCCCATCATGTCCATTTGAGGTGATTCAATTAGACTTCATCCATATGGAGCGATGCAATAACCTGAAATACGTTTTAGTTGTAGTTTGCGCGTTCTCCCGATGGATTGAAGCCTACCCTCTCAAAGACAATACTGCCCTGTCGACTGCGAAAATCCTACTGAAGGAGGAGTGTGTGTAAGGGCCTTGGAATTAATCAAAAATTCCATAGTGCCAATCATCCTCAGTCAGCTGGTTTGGTTGAAGGGTATAATAGCACCCTTAAGCTAAAACTAGCGAAGATTCAGGCTACGACTGGTCTTTCGTGGCCTGACGCTTTACCCTTAGCTTTATTGTCAACAAGGGCGACAGTACACTCCCGAGTAGGGCTCAGTCCCTACGAGATAGTGTTCGGTCGTCCTGCAAATGTTTGGGGGGTCCCTAGACCTAAATTGTTTTCTCATCTTGAGTACCCCATGTTGATTGAATATCTTCATGATCTGACTGCTAAACTGAGGTTAATTCATCAACAGGTCTTTGAAGCACTGCCGACGCAGACGGAGGGTCCAGGTCACCAGCTGCAACCTGGTGACTGGGTGGTGACGCGCAACTTTAGCCGGAAACACAGTTTGGAACCCCGCTTCACTGGACCCCATCAAGTCTTGCTGGCCACGAGGACTGCTGTTCGATTGGAGGGACGTAAACATTGGGTGCACGCCACCCATACCAAAAAGGTCCCTATACCTTTACAAGCAGACTCGTGGGTGAAGAAAGGCATTGCTTCATCTGAGACTGAAACAATATCGAAGTTTGTCCCTTTCAGTGACGCGCAGCTTGTCGAAGATACCTCAGTGCAGCAGGAAGATACTGTTGAACCTTTGTCACCAAACTCAAGATCTGAACATTCAACTGATTCACAGAACTCTGTTTTGCCACCGGACCAGTTGTTTGAAGAACAGACACGTCCTGGGAGACATCGTTATTCTCTTTGTTCTAACGTGAAAGACTAATAAATGCATACTTTTTGATTCTCCCCCTGACATACTACGTTTCCCCCAACATTGCTATTGTTCAATCTGAACACCTGTATTATTGTGATTGTTTTTGTATGTATTGAGCTTCGTTCTACTTGTATTTTTGCTTCCACAGCTGAGAGACATTTTGCATATATATTGTAAATAAAGGCCGTAGGGCCGCGTGTGTACTTCCTTCTGGTTAGTAGGTCTTGACGCTAGGTTAAAGACCGTCGGTTCCTGGGAACTCCTAGGGATTGACTATTACTACACAGAACGAAGTGCGTCAAGAAACGTTGCGGACGGTCATAGGGGATGGCGTTTTCAAAGCTGTTGGACTTGGAAGAAGCTCAGGCACAAAGATTCAAACTGCAACAACTTATTCGTACCAAATGTTTTATGTTTCAAATGTTCGTATTGCTTTTGATTGTTGCTGCACTATTGGCGGGTGAGGTGTATTATATGATGTCATACTTCTTACCTTCTGCCATACCTACTCCTACTTCTGACCCTAAACTTACCTCCACTGCATCCCCTCATTCCTTCCATATCTTACCCGAACACGAGCAGGCTAGACGTGCAGAATTCCGAAATAATTCCTTTATTCAGCTCCTTCATCAGCACCAGTTAGTGGTTAACACTACTAATTGTTGGGTGTGTGGGCTGATGCCACATACCACGGATAAGGGAATTCCATATCTGGTCTTGCCATATAGTTCCCAGGGTTCAGCTCGAGCATTTCAAACAATGTTTCGAAGTGCACTAGATTCTTACCCCAGTCGAGAGCCACGTTCTCCCTACTTTGGCCCTGGATCGTATCATAAGCCTTTGTCTATAGCGATAGAAGATTTAGATAGAGATATCTATGAGCCGTCGCTCATCCCAGAGGAAGAGGTACAAGCCTATAGGGTCCTGAGTAAGGTCGAGTATAGTGCGCTCACGAGTGAAAAACAGCTTAGAAGCTCGCCTCCCATATGGGTCGTACCCCACATTGGTAATTTTTGTCTAATGGGTCGTGGCCGAAGATCTAAAGCTCGACTTGGAGAGAGTGCTTGCACCGAGAATTACATTCTGCCGATGGTCTCGTCCCCTGTGTTTCTGGCTGCCAAGGGTACATACTTTATCTGCCATGATCGTGCGTATGCATGGTTGCCCTCCGACTTTGTGGGCTCATGTTTTATCGCAAATCTGTTGCCTCCGACGTTCACTGTAGATGCAGATTATCACAAGACTAGAGTTGTGAGAGGCGTAATTAGCGAAGAGGACACTGCCGGTCAAGAGGCAGGAGACTTTTTCAAGGGTTTCCTCCCGTTTTGGGGGCCTATGGCTAATAGTAGGAACCTGAGACAACTGACTCGAGTGGTGGAATCGACAGCTAATATTACTGCCAGTGCCCTTGGTAATATCACCACAGAACTTCAGGCGGATAGACTTATGACGTTACAAAACCGTATGGTTTTAGACGTGATTTTAGCAGATCGAGGTGGGGTATGTAAGGTGATCCATTCGAGCTGCTGTATTTTCTTTCCAGATAATGCCCCGACCGTTTATCAAGCCATCTCAAAGCTGCATAAGATCTCTGAGTCCATACACGTGGACGTAGGGGATTGGACGCTGCTTGGGTGGTTTTGGGGCCTGATGTCGACTTGGGGTTGGAAGATTCTGATGATTATCGGAGTTGTTGTGGCATTCCTGTTCACGTGTTGCCTTTGTGTACAGTGTGGTCCTGCCTTATGTGGCCTCTGTGCTACGACGTGTATAAGACAACCGCCTGTTACCAAAGGAGCTCGGTTGGACAGAGCTATGTTACAGCAACATCTAGATGGTCTGATGAATATCGAGTATGATTCCGACTAGTGCTTGCCTACATGAGGGCAAAAGGAGCGTCTGAGGTTCCGTGACAATTGTAAGTGGTGTTTTCGACTCGCACGAATATGGTCGAGTCTGGTATCTACGAACCGCAAATGACGAGTTTAGTGGGTGTACGCAGTTTCGCTGTATTAACCTAAACCGTTCGTCTGTTTCGTGGGTTTTTCTATCTGTACCCACGGGTTCCATCTTAGATACGGCATCCATTTTGTTTCTTGCCCTCAAGTAGCCAGCGAACGGACGTTGTCCGCTTCGCGACCCTGGGATTCCCAAGACATTAGCGGAAGACACATTTCCTCCGAAAATGTCTTTATGAACAGGGGGATGATACTGTAAGGCAGATGGCGCCGCTCGAGGCTCATCTTGCCATGCCGGTCTATTGTCTTAGCCGTGCATCTCATTAGGCACGTCCCTTTGATGCCTGTAGCTCGTGTTTCCCGATACCTCCTCTTTTACACCCTTTTCGATCTCCCCACTGTTTCCATCTTCCTCTGCACCTGTCCTTGTTCCTTATTCGATCTGTTTTACTGCTGATTGGAATGTACTAATGGTGGGAAGATGGGTTTTTACAGTTGGGAACCGCCAAATGTTTCCGCACTTATGTTTCAAAGTGACCAACGCAACCCCTCTCGGGGATAATTATGGGAACCGAGTTGTAAACCTTTGTGTACCATGTAAACCTATGGGAGAAACATGTATAAAAGGAGCGACCCACTTGCAGCAATTTGAAGCAGTCTCCCCAAGTTGCACGTGTTGTACTTGCTGTGACTTCTGTGTTCCCTGCAGTAATAAACCTCGAATCTTTGACGCCGAAGGAAGTGTCCCGTGTCTCTGTCACTTGTACGCCGGAACAGGTTACCCACGAAGGTTTCAGGTGTTGTCCCCTGGCACCGCTGGGTCTTTAAAAGAACCCAGTCCTTCAGTGAATGAGTGGATGTGTATGTAGATTTTGGAATTACTGAATAGGTTGTTCTAACTGGTATTGGTATCTCCATTGTTTTGAAATTTTTCGTTTCTATTTTTCAATGTATGTATCAAAGGTTATATTAGGGTGAGAGGAGGTGTTCCCCTTCTTTCACAAGGATGATGTCATCAGTGATGTCATTTGAGATGTCATCAGTGATGTCATGAGTGATGTCACTGACCATGTCATCAGTGATGTAATATTTGATGTCATCAGCAGTGGATTGTGGGCGCGCGAGTTATAGTTAGCTGAACTAACTATAACGGGGGAATTTCAATAGTTTTGTATGAGTGAAATGTCCAGCTAACTATACAATGTGTGAAACCTATGGTTTTTTTCAGTAAATTTCTAAGGTTTGAAACCTATGTTTTTTTCAGTGAATTTCAAAGGTTTTGTAAATGATAATTTTTAAATGTATTAATTGTTATATTTTTTTATACTGATTTACTATATTGTTTTAAACTATTTACTTTTATATATTTTATTTTTTAAATGACATTACATGTTTAATATATATAAATTTTTAATATTAAAATTGTAATATTTGCTTTTTTTATTTTATATTTTTTTTAATTTATATATATTTTATATAGCAGGCAATGATATCCTATGAAAGAAAATTCAAGTTACTGTAAGTACGGTTAGAATTTCTTTTCAGGATCAGTAGTTGGCTGAAAGATGCAGCACTGAGGTCTCTCCTGATAACAGATGAGTAAGTCGAAATTCGTAGTTCGGCTGATTTTAGAGGAATTTTTTAAAGTTCCAAAACTCCACACTTAGAAGAATTTCCAAGTAACACCACTCAATGTTACCCTATGGAAGGAAATTCACTTAGCAGGTAAGTAGTGTTATCATTACTTTATCTTACTCAGTGGTGGATCCTGGATCCAGCACTGGTGTTCCTGTGAAAAGTTGAAAGAATGCGTTCAAGTCTACAGGCGATCTTTGAGGAATATTTTTAGTTTTTCGAAAATATTCACTTAGAAACTTTTCTGGTGAAAGCCAGACAATGTATTCCTATGGAAGGAAATACAAGTTACTGGTAAGTATGGTTAGAATTACTTTTCAGGGTCAGTGCTGGGCTAAAAGATGCAGCACTGGGTTCTCTCTTGAAAACAAGTAATTAAATCAGAATTTGTTGTTCGGATGATTTTAGGTGAATATTTTTAAGTTCCAAAACTCCACACTTGGAAGCATTTCCAAGTGAAACCAGTCAATCTTAGCCCACGGAAGGAAATTCAGGTTATTGGTAAGTATGGTTAGAATTACTTTTAAGGATCAGTACTGGGCTCAAAGATACAGCACTGCAGTCTCTCCTGATAACAGGTGAGTAAATCGGAATTCGTACTACATTCAGTAAGCACCACAAGGCTTCGTAGCAGAGAGATGTAAAAAGGGGCACGGTATGCACCACCTCTCTGCAACTCAGCGCAGTGGTGCTTCCTGGAAGCACCTGGTTGACTACTTGACCTCCATGGTCCCTCAAGTTTGAAGTAGAATTTTTTCCCCAGCTTAAAACGCACCACAGGGCGTGTTTGCACACATCACGTCAGGCCCTGTCCCCTCCCTTCACCACGGTCTAATTGCACCCTGTCACCGCTCTAAGTTGAGAGATTAAGTCCCCTTCAATCCTAAGGATCCTTAGGGTCAAACTAGCTCACTAGGTACCACAGAGCTGTGTTGCAGAGAGGTGTAAAAAGGGGCGTGGCCTCTGAACACCTGCCTGCAATGCAGCTCCCTGGTGCATACTGGAGATACCTGTTGGGCTATTTGGCCCTCAGGGACCCTCAGTATTGAAAAAGTATTATTTTATTTCCCCAACTTAAAATGCACCACAGGATGCGTTTGCACACAGATGAAGGAAGGGGGTGTACCCTGAGGTGATATGTCTGCAAACACGTCCTGTGGTGTGTTTTAAGTTAGATAATTAATTCCTCTTCATTCCTGAGGTCCCCTGTGGGCCAACTAGCCCACCAGGTACCTCCAGTATGCTCCAGGGAGCTGCGTTGCAGAGAGGTGTTCAGAGGCTACGCCCCTTTTTACAACACCCGAAACACAGATCCGTGGCGCTTACTGGAGGTACCTGGTAGGCTAGTTGGCCCCTATGTAAATGTAAATGCCATTTGTAAAGCGCACAGCTACCTCCAACGGAGGTGTCCCGGCGTTGTCCGTATACCGCTTAGGAACCCTTCCTGGTTTTTCCCTGAGGAATGTCCACTCCTGGGCACCCCCAAGGTGAAGCCAGGCATCCCAGCGCTGTTGGGGCCGTTGTGGAGATTAAGCAAGCTATTGCCCAGAGTTGCAGAGTGGGACCCATAATTAGAATAGGCACCGCGGCGAGAATGATCAGGTCCGAGGAAATTGGGCCCAAGACCCACCGAGGCGGGTATTGAACTTTGGTCCCAGACCAGACCTCTGCATCAGGTTCTGCCGCTCTAACCTTTTGAGCCACACTTCTCCCCCTAGGGGGCCTCTGAAGTGAAGAGGAATTAATTCCCCAACTTAAAACGCGCCACAGGGCGTATTTGCAGACATATCACCTCAGGGTACACCCCCTTCCTTCATCAGTGGTCAAACGCACCCCGTGGTGCATTTTAAGTTGGGGAAAAAATTATCTTTCAATACTGAGGGTCTCTGAGGGCCAAATAGCCCAACAGGTATCTCCAGTATGCACCAGGGAGCTGCGTTGCAGACAGGTGTTCAGATACCACGCCCCTTTTTACACCTCTCTGCAACGCAGCTCTGTGGTACCTAGTGAGCTAATTTGACCTAAGGGATCCTTAGGATTGAAGGGGACTTAATCTCTCAACTTAGAGCGGTGACAGGGCGCGTTTAGACAGTGGTGAAGGGAGGGGACAGGGCCTGATGTGATGTGTGCAAACACGCCCCCCTTGAATACTGGGGGTTCCTGGGGGCCAACTAGCCCACCAGGAACCTCCACTAGGCACCAGGGGGCTGCGTTGCAGAGAGATGTAAAAAGGGGCATGGCCTCATCACACCTCTCTGCAACGCAGCCCCCTGGAGCATACTGGAGGTTCCTGGTGGGCTACTTGGCTCCCAGGGACCCCAGTATTCAAGGAGACTTAATCCCCCAATTTAGAACGCACCACAGGGCGTGTTTGCACAGTGGTGAGGGGGAGGGGCATTATGTGACGGATTGCAACACTCTGCAAACGCTCCCGCTGGCACGTTTACAGAGGGGGATACTAATTCCCCTTGAATACTGGGGGTCCCTGGGGGCCAACTAGCCCACCAGGAACCTCCAGAAGGTGCCAACTTTCTTTAAAAAAGGTTTCTTATTGGTTAGTAAAACATGTTTGAAAGGTACTGTAGAAAGGATAAGGTCATATTTTGCAAAGTCAACCCCACCGGCTGTTTGCATTTGCAACACTGTGTGGTGAACTTGAAAATATGGTGAACTTGTGACCTGTCAGTTTAGTTGAATGTTCCATGATCTGTTACTAAGGAAACTGGCATTAAGTAGAATGAGGGTAGAAGTCAGTTGCTAAGGGTTATTATGTGTGAGTAATAGATGTGTTCCTGCCTGATAGTTCAGACAAAGGAGCTTTCAACCCTAATGTTAGTTTGTCATCTGCTTGCATTCAGGCAATGTGATGTGGCGTGTTGAGGGTGGGGTGGGATGTGTGCAACTTTGGGATTCATGTTTGACATGTCTTGCATGTGGCAAATGTGCAGCATCACTGTGTGTTACGTTGCCTCACAACTGCTTCTCCCTCCCTCTGAGCCTATTTACTTGTGTGTGCTGCGGGGTTGCATCATTTGCACTCATATGGCACTCTATTGACATGCTTTTCTGCACATTGCCACAAGCCTGACAACAACACACTGATTTTGACAGTTGAAGGTGGGCGGCCACATGAGTGTAGGTCTATGGTAAGGATAGGGCAGACACAGATGTAGAGTTCAGCCTGGCTGAAGTCATGCTGTGAGTAGGGCTAGGCATGTGGCTCACGCTGCGACAATACAGATACACAAAACACTTGGCATGTGTGAGCCAAGACCCTGAGTAGTCTTGCGCTCCTTCATTTCTCCGTTTGTGAAAGCCAACCCTCTGGGTGCATGCTACATTGCAACATTGTTGATTGTGTGCCAGGTGGCGCCGACACTAAAACACAGACACATGCATTAGTTACTTCCTTGTCCAGTCCAGAACTGAACCACGGCCAGAGCCCTGGGCACATTCTGCACATCCCTACGCTGTACTGGCATGCACCGACTCTGCCCATTCTGCTGACGCTTACCAGGGGGAGACAAAAAAGCGACATAACTGTGGGCTTCCCCACGGCCAAAGCTAACATGGTTGCATCCGCTGTCCACAGCACAATGTAATGTGGTAGGGCCCGGGGCCATCATGCATACTTAATGAACACACAAACACAGTTAGATAGATAGTGGAACTGGCTACGGGTACTAGCGTCTGGCCCCTTTTTATTACCAGGGTCACATGTCCAGTGACGCCTGTGCTGGTTGCACGTGGGGTGAGTGTAAGCCAGAAGTCAGGGAATGGTTCGTGCTGGCAACAACTACAACAGTGATCATCGGATTACACACAGAGATTCAATCATGAATATGATTTGTGGTCCACTAAAGTAGGGGCACCAGATCTGAAATCACACACAAAAGATTTTATCAAAAAGGGTCCATGACTTGTGGTGCACTGAGGCACGGGCACTAGAAATTAGCGTGCTCATGTGAAGAAATTGTTAATGTCCCTTCAGGATATTCCTGCTGCCTGAGGTGACATTGTTGCGTGCTGTGTCTACAGCACAAGAGTCTATCATAAAGGGTCCATGAGTTGTGATGCACAGAGTGGAATCTGAAGAGCTCAGCATGTGCGCAGCCAGTGATGATGGCGTGTTCTTGCAGGTCAGGATTGGATTGGATATGTGTGAGACCTGCTGACTGCAGTGTAGGCTGGAGGCAGTGGTCAGCAAGGGCCCACAACCATGTGACATTGACTTGAGCTACACATTGTTAGTGGTACCTGAAGCATTCAGTGTGTGTGCAGCCAGCAATGATGCGTGGTCCGGGCGGGCCAAACTGGGAGCAATGTCTGATGCCTACTGGACTGCATCATCTGCAATCGCGACTCGATCTGAATTGTGAGACCTCCTGTCAGCAGTGTGGATCGAAGGCAGTAGTTAGCACAGAAATAACTGGGCGGTGCTGTGCCACTGAGTTTGCAGGGAGCCTGTGTCAAGGATGTCTGCGGTCATGGCAGCGGTCACGGTTGTGGCCTCGTGGAAGGGTGAGGGCCACTGCCCTGACAGATGCGTTGGCCTTCCCGGAAGTGAACCACGCCCAGAGCCCAGGCCTATTTATTCACACTTCTACGCAGGAGTGGCATTCATCAGACCAGCCCACTCCACATATGTTTATGGGCGGACACAGCTCCATGACTGAGATCTTTCCCACTACCTGAGGTAACATGATTGCGTCCACTGTCCACAACACTACAAGCACCAGCAGTATATGTCCACATGGAGAGGTCTGTGCTCTGCATAGTGAGGTCTGTCAAGCACATCACTGCCACACTTGGTATTGTGTGCATTCTTACTCATAGGTGACTTGCCTCCTTCACACATACTTGGTTCCCAGCACTCCCAACATTCAGCTATTGTGTGGCTGAGGGGCTATGCCATTTTTGGAACGACCGCTGTCCTGTTCTGCGCTGCCTCTGTTGTAGTAGGGGGGTTGTCCAGGGGGGTCCTGTGTGTGGTGGCTGTGGGTGTTGTGGCCCTCTTGGGTGTCGGAGCTGCATGATCAGTAGCTCCAATACGTGTGTTGGTCTTCAGGTGCAGCTCTGGGCTTGGCTCCCTTTCATATTGTAGGTAGCCATCCTACTTTACACCAGTAAAAGGCAGGTGTTACATTTCTACTGCTAACACATCTTATCGCCTGTTTTTGGATCGCATCGTAGATTTGGCTGGTTGTTGAAAATATCGGGAAGGGTTGCTTTTGTGTTTTTTTGCAGAGGTAAGCCTACTCTGTATAACATTAGCGTTAGTTGTCGAACTCATCCGTGGCGATGTTTTTTGCGGAAGTTATCGCTGGAAAACTGTAGATAGCGGCAGTTTTCACCAGGTTGCGAATGGGGTGATAATTTTTTTGCCACCTTGCTGCGCTAAAGTGCCAATAAGTCCGTGAGAATATGCACCATCATTTTTAAAAAAACATTTTCATCCGGATTCGCGCACCCAGCCGCTTTTATAAAAAAAAATACTTTGTTTCGCCCTGGAGGTCCATGTGGGATCCCCTGAGCAGGCCTCAGGGGTCAGAGTGTTTGTAACCTGCCCACTATTGTTGTTTTTTCACCTTTTTTTAAAACTCTTTTCTTGTGATTCGCATGTAGCTATAACAAACTCCTAATAAACACAAGGGCTCTTTTAGAGCCACCCTACAACCCAACAGTGGGGAGTTATCGGCACTTTAGCGCAGTAAAAGTGGCAGGAGAATTATCGCCCCATTCTCAAGTTGGTGCACACTGCCAATTTGCCCACAGGCTGATGGTACTAACACAGCAGACAACCAACATCCCTTTGCAGACAAAGCTGCTGGCTGTGGTGCACCTGTTGTCCTCTGGTACCTTCCATCCAACAACTGCCAGAGTTGGAGGAGTCTCACACCCAGCCATATTAAACTTCCTCACACATGTCTTGGAAGCATGTCCACAAAAGCAACGTCGGGCCCCTGTACCCGCACCACACTCTCATCCCAATTCGTAGTATTCCTGCACAACCAAGCCGTTGCCTTGCGGCTCTGTTCTACAGATCCTAGAATGTGGTTTCTAACATGGTTGTGCGCCAGGTCATGAAGTCCAGTAGTCAAACGTAGTGGAAAAGCAGTACTTTATTAGAAAAACTTAAATTAACAATACGAAAACATCAAACAACGAGTGACATTCCCAACAGGCAACATCATCAGGGAAACTTGTGGGTCTAAATACCTGCAGATCGTCCTGGAAATCTCAATACAATTCAATATTGTGAAACTCCCTATTGAGAACTGTTGGATAAATGGTGACAATGGTCAAGTGTTAGTATGGTCACAAACGTAATATGGTACAATGTATTGCATTTGGACAAACCGGAATCCTTACAGGTATGATAAATCCTGCACAAAAAGACTGTAACAGAAGAGTGTGTGGTTGTAACCTTCGTAGGAAAGAAAAGGAAGGTTACGACCACACGAACGTCTGTTACGGTCTCATTATGCAGGATTTAACATACCTGTAAGCATCATGGTTTGTTTCAGCTTGATACACCTGCATCTAACTTCACCCACACTGCGGAGGAACAGCTGGAGACCAAGCAAGGTAACCACGTCAGAGCAGGCTTCCCGCACTTGTTGGGGGGAATTGACTGCACACATGTACTACTTGTGCCCCCTGCCGACACTGCACACAATCACCGCAACAGAAACCACACATATTCCCACAATGTGCGGCAAAACGGGACCAACGTGGTTGCGTATTTGCGAACTCGCAATTCGCAAAATTCGCAAATTCGTGCGAATTTGCTGTTTTTGCCAGTTCGCAAGGGTTTTGTACAAGTTTGGGAACGCAAACTTACTTGTGCTGTCTATGTTTGTCTCTCCCCCCTTTTTAATTATAAAACTTTTTCATGTTATTGTTTTAATTTAGTTGACACTTTGTGCTTGCAATAATAGGTGTAGCATGAGAACTTGCGAATTGTAGAGGAATTTTAGATGAACTCTGACTGTGATGATATTGTATAAGATGTTTATGGAATGATAATTTGTTTTTAAATGTATTACTGGCTTTGTTTTTAACATACAAATACATTTCAAATATTTTATATATAAAAATGTTCTGTTTATGATTGATTAGTAGTAGTGTCCATTACTAACATTTGGGCTCAATTTCTCAGTAATTTTGCCAAGGGAATTTTTCTGATTTCACTGTATGCTTGTAAAGCGCACAGCTGCCCCAGCAACCGGGCGTCCCAGTGCAGTATAATGCTGTGGAACCCTTCCTGGCTCTCCCTGTGAGATGCCCCTCCTGGGCACCCCCAAGGTGAAGCCAGGCATCCCAGTGTTGTTGGGGCCGTTGTGGAGATTAAGCAAGCTATTGCCCAGAGTTGCAGCGTGGGACCTATGATTAGAGCAGGCGCTGAGGTGAGAATTATCGAGTCCGCGGTCATTGAGCCCAAGCTATCACTATCTACCTTAGGGGTGGCATATATGTAATAACAATGTTTAGGCTAGGCAGGGGGTTCATATTGCCAGGTGGTATTAGGAGTTAGGTCCTACTTAAGTGGGTTGTACAATATGTGTTGCAGGCCTTCAATTAATTAGCAATTAGTTAACAGGCATTGGATATATGGTATTTCACTTTACTTGGAACTTATTAATAAATTAGATTTGCCAATCCGGTGTAAGCAATAATGGTATGTTTTTGGGTAGGAGCATCAGTACTTTAGAACTAGGGTAAAGGCAAAACCTTTTGGGGAAGACCACCCCAAGGCTGACTGGTCAAACTAATACCAATACAGTAATAAAGGCAAATAAGAGCAACCAAAAATACAAATATTAAAAGATTAAACAAAAATACAGCCAAAACACAAAGAAGCAATCATAGTCTATGAAGCCGAAAAACAGGACATAGGCAAGATTTCAGGCTGAACATGATGAAGCCTAGGTCAGATACACTAAGGGCCTGATAACGAGTCTGGCTGTCCAAGGACTACGAGACTCCCGTGGCTGTGGCAGTGGTGGTCTCCCAACCACCCATCCCTGCTGTAGCAGCCAGAGAACCAACATTGCCTGGTGGTGTTGTGACTGCGTAGAGGCATCAATATGCTAGGCAGGACACCACAGTCCCGCCAAGCATTTTACGAGTTTCCTTTCCACCAGGGTTTACATGAAGGTTCTTACTCCATGTAAACCCTAAAGGAGAGGAAACAAAGTGGGCCCTACAGGCCCCCTGGTTCTTCATTCCCTGTGAATGCACACAGGGAGGCACAATATATGTCCCGCTGTGTGCCTGCACACCGGATTCTGCACAGCATGATTTTGCAGTCCAGGCCGTGCAGGAACTGTTTTTGCTTTCCCACTTGGGAGCCTGTTTATAAAAGAATGGGAATGAAAAAAAAGCCTGCCAGACATAACAAAAACTTGTAATTGGGTGGGCGGCCTCACCAGGGGTCTGGTGGTGCGGCTGCGAGGCAGACTCAGCAACGCACCACTAAACCCGTTATCAGGATCTAAGTGGATTGGTCCTAGTGAAAGTCTGCAAGCCACAAAGTTCAGTAACGTTTCTAAATGTGTCCTTATTGTGAAACCCCTCAAAGTTTTTTTCACTTTAGCAAGGCTAGGTGTTTAGTAGGAAAATACTAATTTACATTACTAAAGGTAATAATGCTAATTTCAGTCAGGAACGAGATATAAATCTTTTTCAAAGACTCTTTTTGATAATTATTCAGAATACTATTACATGGAAAATCAATTTCTTAAGTATTAATCAAAAGGCACTTTTAGAAAGTTGCTTTTTTCCCTGCCCAATTCCTCTAGATGCCCATTTGCATGACTTTCAACCATCACCTGGCAGCTGAATAGCCCCCCTGATGGTGTGTGAAAACAGCTCCAAGAGCTTGATGAAGGCCTTGGGTGTGGAGAGGTGTTTCAGTTCCTTTGGCAGGTTTACCATCTGGGCTCTGCCCAGGAACTTGATTAACTTCAAAGACCCACCCTGTTACGGGGAAATGTTGGTTGACACCTGGGCATGGCCTTTCATTGATCACACAGTCAGTCAGGAACCAGAATAGGTTTGAGGTGACTACAGAAGAGGGTTTGCTGAATTCCCTGGCACCACCTCTGGGGTGGGTGCAGAGGTTCCGCATGGAGGGAGAAGGGTTCGGCCATGTTGGATTTTGATAGAGAGGTGCAGTGTGGGATTATTTACAGTAAGGCAAATATGAACTGCTGCAAAAGTGGGTAGGGTTACCCATGGGAATGTTTTCCCTATTTGTAAGGGAGGGACCAAGAGGCTCCTCAACCTACAAGCTGGTTCCTGTCTCAAATGTGGCTCCCTCTCCACAACAAAACTGGACGTGTTAACCACAGAAGAAGAAATTCACCTGCTAGGGAGTCTTTTGAGGAGACTTGACAGGCTGGACCTGCTCCCACTTGTACCCAGGACAAAGAAGCAGACTTCGAGGATCAGATGGCTGATCCCCTGCTAAACTACAGGGCTACAAAAAGCTAAGATATGCCCCTTTCCCTGTAGAACCCAGCTGACCAGTACCAAATGGATCTGTCTTGAACGCCTCTTGACCCATGGCTATGTCAATTACTTGTAATGTACTGGCAAATCTAGGACTTAAAACATTTTGGCTCCAAAGACATTGGGAGGACTGGGACAAACCTGCCATGTTAATCTGATGAAAGTGCATTGTTACAGGGCCAAAAATTAAGACTGCTTCCTTTTGAAGCTTATCCGCATTAACAAATACATGTCACCCTGACTTGGCAAAGACTGTATTCGCCCTTTTTGGCTAGAACGTGCAGCCTAGCACCACTGGAGAAACGTGAGCTCCCAAAAAAATGACAAAACCCAAAACGTAGAAACATTAACCGGGCAAAGGCATTAAAAGTTCCAACAGGCGAGGTATCTTCCTTCGGTTTGAATTTTCAATTACTCTGATTCTGAGATTTCTTGCCAAAAGTCGATGTTTCTATCTGGACATTGTCAAATGGCTATTTGGCCTTGTAGCCATAGAGCCCTTCTCAGCCACAATCTCCTGCCTTGCCCTGCTGAGGATTTTTAACTCCCATTTCCATTTCTGCCCAACGGTAAAACTTCAGATCAGGTCGAACCATACATTTTCCAATGCGGTTGGCCCAAATTATTACCTAGGTCCCAGTGAAGCGCAACCACATGACAGTGGTTGCTGCTTAACGTATTTTGTGCTTTGTTTATTTACAATTTGAAAACAACATATCTCTATTGGATCTTTGTCATTTTGGAATACATGTGTTCATTACATTATTATAATTTGGACTGGCATTTTTATTGTGTTGTTTTTCAACATTTTAGATGTTTTGGTACTTCTAAATGCTTGAGACTGTCTGCTCTGTGTCATAGCTAGCAGGGGATCAGCTCAGGCTTACATTATGTAAACGTTGACTAGACCAAACAGGGTAGTGACAAATATTACTTGGAGTTACATCCCATTCATCCCCTACTAATAATATACTTTCTCACTAAGTATTTCGAAAAACTTGTGAAATGACTGGCAAGAGGTGGGGGCATGGTGGAAGCAAGGTGCCCAGGCAGAGCCATTGGGGCAGATTTACAAGCCCCTTGCGCCACCAGTAAGTCACTTTTTGTGACGTTCTGGAGGCGTATTTCACTTCTCCAAATTTACAAGGAGAAGAAGTCACGCAGGGTGGCTTTTCCTTGCAAATATGGCCCCTTGACATGCAGCACTTTGCATTGAAGGGGCGTTCCATGGGTGTTGCTGTGGGTGTTCCCACTCAACACCCATAGAACACGACCCATTTCCAGATTTACGAGGAATCATAAATCTGGAAATGCGTGTCATTGCTACTCCTCCCCTTGGGAGGCGTAGCGAGGCGCAACAAGGAGAAATGTTTTCATTTCTCCTCGTTTTTTTCCTCTTTCAAAGAGTGCTGCATTCTACAGCACACATTGAAAGAGGACAATGCCTGTAGTGATTGTTTTTGTGCAGAAAGGTGCCCCATCCTGCACAAAAACAATCTCCCCCATGACGCAGGCATCCATGCACCATGTGCAAGGGTGCCGGCGCATGGCCGCCGTTTGTGTGCCAGCGCAGGGGGAAACACAGGAATGCAACATATTATTGTAAATATGTCGCATTCCTGTGCTTTGGAATTGCTGCAGCATGGTGCAGCAGAAGGGCTTGCGTTGCTGCACTTCCTTGTAGCTCTGCCCCTGCATGTTTAGGGTCATCCTATCTGTAAGAGTTGGAAGGAAGGTGGGTGTATTTCAATGTTTTTCACGAATGAAGTTAGGCCAGTTTAGGTCTGGATGCATTTCATGTCATGGGAGGCCACAGATGTCATCAAGACTGTCACAAAGTGTGTGCAGAGTTTGTGGTAATAGGGTCATGGAACAAACCTCAGACAGCCTGCCATACCACCTCACCAGCTTTCTATAGTAACATCAATATATATATATATATATATATTTTAAACATACTTCTTCCATCCCACTGCACAATGCATGCTACACCCAAATAATCCTTCGGTTGCTTCAGAACCCCTTTGACTTTCTGGGCCCTTCCTGAGACAAACTGCCATCCATCTTTGCGAGGTGTCAATTAAAAAAAAAGAAATACATCAACTGATGGAAAGCGAGGCAGTGACGGACGCGTTTCAGTGGTGGAGGGGTACAGCAGGGAAGAAAAGAAAGCTGTGGGTAACATATGCTTCCCCAACCCCCATTAGCTAAGTACTTGAAATAAGACACGAACAATTAATATATAATAGCACAAAATGGTGACTATTTCAACTGCATGAAAATGTAGCATAAAATACCTTATGTAGAAAGAATCCCTAAATGGAAGTTATACATTTCACCGTGGTCTCTAAGGGTTAAATAGCTAAAGTAACCTAAAAATGATTCTTTAAATGTATGTATTATCCTTGCCTTTTATGATTTTAACAAAAATCGAATAAAGTGTATTTTGACTGACTGACTGATTCTTTACAATATTCTTATAAATATGTCAGGTAACAAACTGTCAAGATTAAATTGCTGAGGGGAGTTAGTTACTGTGCTCTCACCTGCATTGCAATGTGATCAAATGACATATTGCAATAATCCCCTGACATTCGGTTGCTTGATTTATAAAATATTTTAAAATTTCAAATACACTTGATTACTTGTTGTTATTCGGAGAGGAAGGAACTGGCTCACTATTTTTGGCATTCATGAAGCTGGAATAGAAATACAATAAAAGGCATGCCAGAAACAACAATTACGTTTTTGGATTTCAGAAACTGTTTTTAGAATACTAAAACTCATATTTCTAATTATGAGCTATGCTTTAGGTGCCGTATGCCCCCTGTAGCCTCATTAGAGGGGTATGGCGTCCCGCATTTCCTTCCTCCCGACCTAATAATCGATAATTTCTATCATAGGGCGGCCAGGGGCATCTGCAGTTATTAGCTGTTCCAGGTCCCACAGTGGACTAGAAAGAAATATTCTAGGTGGAATACGAAGAGAAGTAAACATTTTATATTATGCTATAGCACTTAAAGGATTAGGAAGCTGATAGCATTCCCGATCCTCCTACCTTCATTGAGATCATAAAAAGAGAATCACATCTGTAATGAGAGGTCTGCTATTGGGATGTATGACGTTACAACGCATACTTTTACAATGCATACCTTTACAACACATTTTTTACAACGCAACATCCATTACAACGCATTCCATTACAATGCATAACATTACATTGCATGTAAGGTAAGTGTTGGATAGTGTAGGGGTAAAAATTACTATTCTAACTCCAGGGGGTGCAACAGTAGGGTAAGTGTTGGATAGAGCAAGCGTACTAAGTGTTGTAATGCTATGCATTGTAATGGTATGCGTTGTAATGACTGTGTTGTAATGACATACATTGTAGTGGTATGCGTTGTAGTGTCATGCGTTGTAATGGTTGTGTTGTAATGGCATGCATTGTAATGGATGTTGCGTTGTAAATGTTTTGTTGTAATGGTAGTGCGTTGTAAAAGTTGCGTTGTAAAGGTTGTTTCCCCTGCTATTGCCATACGATATGTATTATAGCAAGAGAGGGATGAGGTGGCAATCCTTGTCCATTGCCCACCACAGACGTAATAGACGAGTATTACGGCTTTAGGAAAGGTATTTCTTTTTAAAAATAGATTGCATCACTCTGGGTGCTTCACTTCCTCTTTCATGGTTAAAAGAATTTAGAAAGGCTGACATTCAGTGGTGGCTCGCCACGGTCCATCATATCGCATGAAAAAGTGTTTGCCTGAACATAATGATCGGAACGGTGCACAGAAATAGTTAGCTTGCTTTTTGCTTTTCACAACTTAGATATAGTACTACATTTATAAAGCAGGCGGTGTGCAAAATTCCACAGTCCATTATGACATTACTTTTGGATTTTTACCGGTATATAGTCTGAGTTTTAAGCTGTAATCTGCTTAAAAAATTGTCAGAAACAAGACTCCCAATTACATGATTTGTTGGATTGCTTTTTACAGTTGTAAGAGAAGAGTTTTAGGTTCCTCGCATCTCCACATCTAGATCATGAGTTATATCGTTGGCTCAAACCCACTTGGGAGGTGGACACAGTGGCTGAGAAAAGTACATAATAACTCATTGTAGACAGATGTTACTGGCCAGGCATCTTTGGCTCCCCCAATGTTTTCTTACCTGCAAACATCAGATAAAACAGCAAATGTTCCTCATATTTGTGTGTAGGATAACTGTGCTCGCAAAAATGTCCTACAACCGAGCGTTGACCTCGGTCGACCGAAAAAACATTAGACCTCACTTGAGTGAGTGGGCCCATTGCCGACATCCAGGAAATGGTCAAGAACATGTAGAAATTGAGAGGGAACCAGAGTGGGCCCAAAAGGGCAGTTTTATTTAATACGTTTTAGGCTGACTCTGCTTTGGGCACCCATACAAGTGAGGAATCATTTTAATTGGGAGACTTAGGGGAACACTGGGTTGTAGGAAATGTGTGCGGCGCCATGATACCACACAGAAATGTGAGGACAATTTGATTTCTCCACTAAATTTGAGGTTTACAGGTGATTCTGTGTAAGAAAACGTTAGAGGATCCAAGCAAGCCACACCTCCCTGGACTCCCCCATGTGTTTACTTTTTATAAATGTTTGGTCGGTTTCCCTAGATGGCCGGTGAGCCCGGGACCAAAAACGCAGGTGCCACCTTGCAAAACCAAGTTGCTTTGTGAGAGTTAATTGTGATGTCTACACAATAGGTTTTGGACCCTTCATGGTTGCAGGCATTTGGTCCACCCACACAAGTGAGGTAGCATTTTAATCAGGAGACCTGGGGAATGCTGGGTGGGAGGAAATGTGTGGTTCTCTGCAGATTCTAGAATTTTCCATCCCAGAAATGTGAGGAAAATTTTTTTTTCATCAAAATTTGAGGTTTGGAAGAGATTCTGGGTAAAAAAAACATGGTGAGAGCCACAAAAGTCAACTCACTCTGGATAGCCCCACATGTCTAGTTTTAAAAAATGTACATGCTCGCCGGGCCGGACTGGCTACCGGGTGCTTTGGCATGCAGCTGAGCTGGGGGCTGATTTTGTTGATGGGGACCTGTGTTTGCTGAACGAAATTTGTTTTGCTTTGTTTATTTCGAAGCACACGCAGGTCTCCATCAACAAAATTAGCCCCCACTGCAGTGATACCAGCCCCCAGCTCGGCAGCATACCAAAACGCCGGTAGTCAGACCGGCCCTGCAGGTTCGCTAGGTTTTCCTCGGTGCCATCTGAGCTACGGTGTGAAATTTGGAGCTACCCACATTGGAAAAAGAGGGTACATTTTTGGTGGAAAAATGCCCTGCATCCATGTTGTATTTTGGTGCCATTTCTGGGCACTACATCTACCCACACCTGTGAGGTTGCATTTTATCGAGAGACCTGGGGGAACACTGGGTGGTAGAAAATTGGTGGCTGTCTACAGATTTCCTCACAGAAATGCAAAGAAAATGTGTTAGTTAGGCTAAGGTTGGATTTTGCAGGGGATTCTGGGTATAAAAACATGGTAAGAGCCACACAGGACTCCTTACCCTTGGTCCCCTGGATATCTAGTTTTCAGAAATGTTTGTGTTTGGTAGGTTTCCTAAGATAGCCACGAGCCTGTGATCAAAAACGCAGGTGCCCCTCTATCTATCACAAAATGGCCTTTTTTTTGGAAGGGGGGTAGCTGCATTTTCGGTCCCGGATTTGGCGCACGTCTGAGGAAACCTACCAAACTTAGACATTTCTGAAAACTAGACAGGGAGGTGTGGCAGCATGGAGTACCCAACGTTTTCTTTCACAGAATCCCCTTCAAACCTCAAATTTAGCTAAAAAATCAAATTCCCCTCACATTTCTGAATGGGATCACTGCACCTACACAAATGTTCTACCATCCAGCATTCTCCTCAGTCTTGCTTGTCACAGTATCTGTGACAAGCAAGGTACAAAAACGTGTAGAGGTTTAGGAGGTGACATTTTTATCAGCAAAACTAGGGGAATGCTGGGTGGTAGGAAATGTTTTGCCAGTTTTTAAAAAAAAAAGTATTTATTTATTTATTTATTTCACTTCTAAAGCACACTTTCACCTCAGAAAGGCATCCTGGCGCTGACAGACTCGTATCGAAAAAGGTGGCAACTGATAGCAAGCTAGGGATTTGGGAAAAGCCAAGTTTTCAAGTGCCTTCTAAATGCGAGAAGGTCGGAAGCCTGCCTAAGTTCAATCGGAAGAGAATTCCAAAGTTTCGCCGCGGCCACGCTGAACGATCTACCTCCTGCTCTAGATCTCCTAAACCTCGGTATGGTCACCAACCTGGCCAAGGAGGAGCGTAGATTGCGGGCCGGCACATGCCACGAGAACTTCCTTAGTAAACGAGCAGGGCCCAACCCATGGAGAGCTTTAAAGGCCAGACAGAGAGACTTACATTGCACCCTCTGTCTCACTGGGAGCCAGTGCAGCTGAGGTAAAGCCCTTGAAGAAGAAGATCTTGTTGGCCACCTCAGGGCTAATTTTGCATCCGCAGACTGAATTCTCTGGAGTCCATCCATGAGATAGCATGGAGACTCCAACAGCAAGGAGTTGCAGTAGTCTAACCTACTGAGCATGGTACAGCTCACCACCTCTACCCGAGCAAGGGGCGGTAACAAACAAAGGATTTTTCTCAGGAGGTGAATAATGGCCAAGCAGCCAGCTATTACCTTAGAAACCTGTGCCTCCAAAGTAAGGTCGCTATTAAACATCACGCCCAGGTTCCGCACTACCTTTGCAGGCTGCACCAGTGGAGAAAAATCCACAGTCCAGAAGTTACTGGGTAGAAGAGATTGTACCCTAGGCCTTGGGCAATATAACACCTCAGTCTTTCCTGTGTTAAATTGAAAAGAGTTGGCTTTCAACCAGTCCGCTGTACCTCGTAGGCAGTTGTGAAATACTTCCAAGGAGGTTGATTCATCTCCCTCCAAGGAGAGGATCAGCTGCGTATCATCAGTGTAGTTTACAATTTCGATCTTATATTGTTTGATGACCACGATTAAAGTCTTAATGTAGATGTTAAATAATATCGGACTAACTGCCGAGCCTTGTGGGACGCCATGCGAGATGGTGGAGAAAGCGGATTGGAAGGGAGGGAGGGACACAGTTTGTTCTCTACCCTGAAGGAAAGACTCAAACCACACAAGGGCACTACCTGCAACCCCCACCTCTCTCAGCCTGTCCAGCAGAAATCCATGGTTCACCGTGTCGAAGGCGGCAGACAGGTCAAGCAGGATCAAAACCCCTGCCTGTCCCCTGTCTGCCCACCAACGAAGCTCATCCAGCACGGTCACCAGGGCCGCCTCGGTGCCGTGGGCTGGCCGGAAGCCAAACTGGACATCCTCCAGGAGGTTGTGCTATTCTAGGTGTCTAGAGAAGGTGCCTGCCACTACCCGCTCTACAATTTTTGCTGGATAAGGTAGAAGCGAGATGGGCCTAAAGTTCTTAAGGAATTCAGGTTCAAGGGTGGGCTTCTTGAGTAAGGGGATCACCACCGCTTGTTTCCACTGAGGTGGAACCACTCCAGTAGTACGCGACTGGTTGCACACCAGCCGGAAGAGCTCAACCTCGAACTCCTTCCAGATTTTTTGTTGAATCGGGTCAAGCGGAGACCCAGATGTGATACCAAAGGCCACTTCCCTGAACTCCCCTGCAAACAGCTGTGCAAATTCCACAAGGGACTCAACTCCTACCAGTTCATGAATGGCCCCAAGACTCGACAGGCTGCCACAATCAGCTACTGCCAGGATTTGTTGCTGCTCTACCCCCCGATCATCAATAATCAGTTTGATTTTATCCTGAGAGAACCTGGTGAGGTTCTCACAGAGTTCCTGGGACGGGAACTCATTCTTGGCACAGTCTGGGCTAATAAGGCTATTCAAAATATTAAAAATGCTACGAGAGCTATTCGGGGCATCAAGAATCACCCTAGAGAAGTACACTGTCTTAAATCTATGGATCTCCTTCTTATAGTCCACCCGCTTAGCTTTCCAAGCAAGCCTGTCCCTATCCACGTATGCGTGCCTCCACCTCCTCTCTGCTTGTTTACATTCCAGTTTCAAATTTTTGAGGCTGTCCGTAAACCAGGGGGCTGAGGGTCTCCCCTACTCCTTTGATTTCTAAGAGGAGCAGAGGTATCCAAAACCAAAGTAATCTTTGAGCAGAGGGCAGCCTAATTCCCCTCAATCTGTAAGTCAGAGGCAAAACATTCCTCAACCATTAACGTGAGTGAGGCACCTTTTTTCCATGCAAGGGACTTCCAATCCCTGCTAACATACTCCGTCACTTGACTAGATGTCCCTGCAGTAAGCGTGCCTGACTTCACAGAAAATGTAATCAAAGAGTGGTCAGTCCAGGCCATAGGTAGAACATCCCCAACAGTAAGAAGGTTGCTCTCAGAGAAGATCAGGTCCAACCGATGACCCCCTGTATGGGTTGCCTGTGAGACTCGCTGGGAGAGGCCAAGGGCCTCACATGATTAAATCATATTAAGAAATCCTGTGTTCATAGTGCCATTCAACCACAGGTTAAAATCTCCTTGAATCACCAAATGGCTATGAGTAACAGCCATATTGGAAAACAATTCCAATAAAGACTGCTGCTGGGCTAAAGTAAAGACCCCGCAGGGTCTATAACAGATAATGCCAGTTAAAAAAAGCCTCTGTGCATTCTTAAGAGAAAAGCCAAATAATTCAAAGCCATTGCACGTATCAATTTCGATGACATTCACA